>NW_027667252.1:5509062-6120625 GCF_963924665.1 Micromys minutus | reverse complement strand
TCCCCTTATTTTGGGGCAAAATTTCAGAAATTTCTTTTATTATGGGGAAAATTGCAGAAATTTCTTTTATGTTAGGGCAAAATTGCAGAAATTTCACTTATTTCAGAGAAAAAAGCAAAAATTTTTCTTATTTTGGGGCAAAAAACAGAAATTCCCATTATTTTGGGGCAAAAAGGCAGAAATTCACCTTATTTTGGGCTAAAATTGCAGAAATTTTTCATATTTCAGGGCAAAAAGGCAGAAATTTTTCTTAATTTGGGGCAAAAATGAAGAAATTTCCCTTTTTTATGGCAAAAAGGTATGCATTCCACTTATTTTCGGGCAAAAAGCAGAAATTCCCCGTATTTTAAAGCACAATTGCAGAAATTCCCCTAATTGTGGGGCAAGAAGGCAGAAATTCTTTTTATTTTGGGGAAAACTCAGAAATTCCACTTAATTTGGGGCAAAATTCCAGAAATTTCCCTTATTTTGGGTCAAAATTGAAGAAATTTCACTTATTTTCTGGCAAAATTGCAGAAATTTCACTTATTTCAGGGTAATAATTCAGAAATTTTCTTTATTATGGGGCAAAAAAACAGAAATTCCCTTTGTTTTGGGGGAAAAAGACAGAAATTCCACTTATTTAGAGGCAAAAAGGCAAAAGTTCCCCTTATTTTGGAGCAAAAATAAAGAAATTTCATTTTTTATGGCAAAAAGGTATGCATTCTTCTTATTTTCGGACAAAAAGGCAGAAATTCCCTATATTTTGGGGCAAAATTACAGAAATTTCCCTAATTTCCAGCAAAAAACAGAAATTCCCCTTAATTTGAAGCAAAATTGCAGAAATTTCCTTTATTATGGGGAAAAATTGCAGAAATTTCTCTTATTTTAGGGCAAAATTGCAGAAATTTCACTAATTGTGGGGCAAAAAGGCAGAAATTCTCCTTATTTTGGGGCAAAACTCAGAAATTCCACTTATTTTGGGGCAAAATTCCAGAAATTTCCCTTATTTTGTGGCAAAATTGCAGAGATTTTACTTATTTTGGGGCAAAATTGCAGAAATTTCACTTATTTCAGGGAAAAAGGCAGAAATTTTCCTTATTTTGGGGCAAGAAGGCAGAAATTCCTAATATTTTGTGCCAAAATTCAGAAATTCCCCTTATTTTGAGGTAAAAAGGCTGAAATTCCCCTTATTTGGGGGCAAAAAGGCAGAAATTTCCCTTATATTGGAGCAAAATTGAAGAAATTTCACATATTTCAGGGTAATAAGTAAGAAATTTTCCTTATTTTGGGGCAAAAATGACAGAAATTCCCTTTGTTTTGGGGGAAAAAGACAGAAATTCCACTTATTTAGAGGAAAAAAAGCAGAAATTCCTCTTATTTTAGGGCAAAATTGCAGAAATTTCCTTTATTTGGGGGCAAAAAACAGAAATTCCCTTTATTTTGGGGCAAAATTCCAGAAATTTCCTATATTATGGGGAAAAATTGCAGAAATTTCTTTTATTTTAGGGCAAAATTGCAGAAATATCACATATTTCAGAGAAAAAAAGCAAAAATTTTTCTTATTTTGGGGCAAAAAAGCAGAAATTCCCATTATTTTGGGGCAAAAAGGCAGAAATTCCCTTTTTTTTGGGCTAAAATTGCAGAAATTTCACATATTTCAGGGCAAAAAGGCAGAAATTTCCCTTAATTTGGGGCAAAAATGAAGAAATTTCCCTTTTTTATGGCAAAAAGGTATGCATTCCCCTTATTTTCAGGCAAAAAGGCAGAAATTTCCCGTATTTTGAAGCAAAATTGCAGAAATGCCCCTAATTGTGGGGCAAAAAGGCAGAAATTCTCCTTATTTTGGGGCAAAACTCAGAAATTCCACTTATTTTTGGGCCAAATTCCAGAAATTTCCCTTATTTTGGGGCAAAATTGCAGAAATTTCACTTATTTTGGGGCAAAATTGCAGAAATTTCACTTATTTCAGGAAAAAAAAGCAGAAATTTTCCTTATTTTGGGGCAAAAAAGCAGAAATTCCTAATATTTTGTGGCAAAAATGCAGAAATTCCTAATATTTTGTTGCAAAAATGCAGAAATTTCCCTTATTTTGAGGTAAAAAGGCTGAAATTCTCCATATTTAAGGGCAAAAAGGCAGAAATTTCCCTTATTTTGGGGCAAATTTGCAGAAATTTCACTTATTTCAGGGTAATAAGTCAGAAATTTTCCTTATTTTGATGCAAAAAAGACAGAAATTCTATTTGTTTTGGGGGAAAAAGACAGAAATTCCACTTATTTAGAGGCAAAAAGGCAAAAGTTCCCCTTATTTTGGAGCAAAAATGAAGAAATTTCCCTTTTTTATGGCAAAAATGTATGCATTCTTCTTATTTTTAGACAAAAAGGCAGAAATTCCCCATATTTTAGAACAAAAGGCAGAAATTCCTTTTATTTTGGAGCAAAATTGCAGAAATTTCCCTAATTGTGGGGCAAAAAACAGAAATTCCCCTTATTTTGAAGCAAAATTGCAGAAATTTCCTTTATTTTGGGGAAAAATTGCAGAAATTTCCCTTATTTAAGGCAAAATTGCAGAAATTTCACTAATTGTGGGGCAAAAAGGAAGAAATTCTCCTTATTTTAGGGCAAAACTCAGAAATTCCACTTATTTTGGGGCAAAATTCCAGAAATTTCCCTTATTTTGGGGCAAAATTGCAGAAATTTTACTTATTTTGGGGCAAAATTGCAGAAATTTCACTTATTTCAGGGAAAAAAGGCAGAAATTTTCCTTATTTTGGGGCAAAAAGGCAGAAATTCCTAATATTTTGTGCCAAAATTCAGAAATTCCCCTTATTTTGAGGTAAAAAGGCTGAAATTCTCCTTATTTGGGGACAAAAAGGCAGAAATTTCCCTTATATTGGAGCAAAATTGCAGAAATTTCACTTATTTCAGGGTAATAAGTCAGAAATTTTTCTAATTTTGGGGCAAAAATGACAGAAATTCCCTTTGTTTTGGGGGAAAAAGACAGAAATTCCACTTATTTAGAGGCAAAAAAAGCAGAAATTCCCCTTATTTTAGGGCAAAATTGCAGAAATTTCCGTTATTTTGGGGCAAAAAAACAGAAATTCCTCTTATTTTGGGGCAAAATTCCAGAAATTATCTTTATTATGGGGAAAAATTGCAGAAATTTCTTTTATTTTAGGGCAAAATTGCAGAAATTTCATTTATTTCAGAGAAAAAAAGCAAAAATTTTTCTTATTTTGGGGCAAAAAGGCAGAAATTTTCATTATTTTGGGGCAAAAAGGCAGAAATTCACCTTATTTTGGGCTAAAATTTCAGAAATTTCAAATGTTTCAGGGCAAAAAGGCAGAAATTTCCCTTAATTTGGGGCAAAAGTGAAGAAATTTCCCTTTTTTATGGCAAAAAGGTATGCATTCCCCTTATTTTCAGGCAAAAAGGCAGAAATTCCCCGTATTTTGAAGCAAAATTGCAGAAATTCCCCTAATTGTGGGGCAAAAAGACAGAAATTCTCCTTATTTTGGGGCAAAACTCAGAAATTCCACTTATTTTGGGGCCAAATTCCAGAAATTTCCCATATTTTGGGGCAAAATTGCAGAAATTTCACATATTTTGGGGCAAAATTGCAGAAATTTCAATTATTTCAGGGAAAAAAGGCAGAAATTTTCCTTATTTTGGGGTAAAAAGGCAGAAATTCCTAATATTTTGTTGCAAAAATGCAGAAATTCCTAATATTTTGTTGCAAAAATGCAGAACTTTTCCTTAATTTGAGGTAAAAAGGCTGAAATTCCCCTTATTTGGGGGAAAAAGGCAGAAATTTCCTTTATTTTGGGGCAAATTTGCAGAAATTTCACTTATTTCAGGGTAATAAGTCAGAAATTTTTCTTATTTTGGGGCAAAAAATATAGAAATTGCCTTTGTTTTGGGGGAAAAAGACAGAAATTCCACTTATTTAGAGGCAAAAAGGCAAAAGTTCCCCTTATTTTGGAGCAAAAATGAGGAAATTTTCCTTTTTTATGACAAAAAGGTATGCATTCTTCTTATTTTCAGACAAAAACGCAGAAATTTCCCATATTTTGGGGCAAAAGGCAGAAATTCCCCTTATTTTGGGGTAAAATTGCAGAAATTTCCCTAATTGTGGGGCATAAAACAGAAATTCCCCTTATTTTGGGGCAAAATTGCAGAAATTTCCCTTATTATGGGGAAAAATTGCAGAAATTTCCCTTATTTTAGGGCAAAATTGCAGAAATTTCATTAATTGTGGGGCAAAAAAGCAGAAATTCTCCTTATTTTGGGCAAAACTCAGAAATTCCACTTATTTTCGGGCAAAATTCCCAAAATTTCCCTTATTTGGGGGCAAAATTGCAAAATTTTACTTATTTTGGGGCAAAATTGCAGAAATTTCACTTATTTCAGGGAAAAAATGCAGAAATTTTTTTTATTTTGGGGCAAAAACGCAGAAATTCCTAATATTTTGTGCCAAAATTCAGAAATTCCTTTTATTTTGAGGTAAAAAGGCTGAAATTCCCTTTATTTGGGGGCAAAAAGGCAGAAATTTCTTTTATATTGGGGCAAAATTGCAGAAATTTCACTATTTCAGGGTAATAAGTCAGAAATTTTCCTTATTTTGGGGCAAAAATGACAGAAATTCCCTTTGTTTTGGCGGAAAAAGACAGAAATTCCACTTATTTAAAGGCAAAAATGCAGAAATTCTCCTTATTTTAGGGTAAAATTGCAGAAATTTTTCTTATTTGGGGGCAAAAAAACAGAAATTCTTTTTATTTTGGGGCAAAATTCCTGAAATTTCCCTAATTATGGGGAAAAATTGCAAAAATTTCCCTTATTTTAGGGCAAAATTGCAGAAATTTCACTTATTTCAGAGAATAAAGGAAAAAATTTTTCTTATTTTGGGGCAAAAATCAGAAATTCCCATTATTTTGGGGCAAAAAGGCAGAAATTCACCTTATTTTGGGCTAAAATTGCTGAAATTTCACATATTTCAGGGCAAAAAAGCAGAAATTTCCCTTAATTTGGGGCAAAATGAAGAAATTTCCCTTTTATGGCAAAAAGGTATGCATTCCCCTTATTTTCGGGTAAAAAAGCAGAAATTCCCCGTATTTTGGAGCAAAATTGCAGAAATTTCCCTAATTGTGGGGCAGAAATGCAGAAATTCTCCTTATTTTTGGGCAAAACTCAGAAATTCCACTTATTTTGGGGCAAAATTCCAGAAATTTCCCTTATTTTGGGGCAAAATTGCAAAAATTTCACTTATTTTGGGGCAAAATTGCAGAAATTTCACTTATTTCAGGGAAAAAAGCAGAAATTTTCCTTATTTTGGAGCAAAAAGGCAGAAATTCTCCATATTTTGGTGCAAAAATCAGAAATTTCTTTTATTTTGAGGTAAAATGCTGAAATTCCCCATATTTTGGGGCAAAAGGCAGAAATTTCCCTTTTTTGGGGGCAAATTTGCAGAAATTTCACTTATTTCAAGGAAAAAAAGGCAGAAATTTTCCTTATTTTTTGGCAAAAGGGCAGAAATTCCTAATATTTTGTGGCAAAAATGCAGAAATTTTTAATAATTTGTTGCAAAAATACAGAAATTTCCCTTATTTTGAGGTAAAAAGGCTGAAATTCCCCATATTTAAGGGCAAAAAGGCAGAAATTTCCCTTATTTTGGGGCAAATTTGCAGAAATTTCACTTATTTCAGGGTAATAAGTCAGAAATTTTTCTTATTTTGGGGCAAAAAATATAGAAATTGCCTTTGTTTTGGGGGAAAAAGACAGAAATTCCACTTATTTAGAGGCAAAAAGGCAAAAGTTCCCCTTATTTTGGAGCAAAAATGAGGAAATTTCCCTTATTTATGAGAAAAATGTATGCATTCTTCTTATTTTCAGACAAAAAGGCAGAAATTCCCCATATTTTGGGGCAAAAGGCAGAAATTCTCCTTATTTTGGGGCAAAATTGCAGAAATTTCCCTAATTGTGGGGCAAAAAACAGAAATTCCCCTTATTTTGGGGCAAAATTGCAGAAATTTCCCTTATTATGGGGAAAAATTGCAGAAATTTCGCTTATTTAAGGCAAAATTGCAGAAATTTCCCTCATTTTAGGGCAAAATTGCAGAAATTTCACTAATTGTTGTGCAAAAAGGCAGAAATTCTCCTTATTTTGGGGCAAAACTCAGAAATTCCACTTATTTTGGGGCAAAATTGCAGAAATATCCCTTATTTTGGGGCAAAATTGCAGAAATTTTACTTATTTTTTAGAAAAAATTGCAGAAATTGCACTTATTTCAGGGAAAAAAGGCAGAAATTTTATTTATTTTGGGGCAAAAATGCAGAAATTCCTAATATTTGTGCCAAAATTCAAAAATTCCCCTTATTTTGAGGTAAAAACGCTGAAATTCCCCTTATTTGATGGCTAAAAGGCAGAAATTTCTTTATATTAGGGCAAAATTGCAGATATTTCACTTATTTCAGGGTAATAAGTCAGAAATTTTCCTTATTTTGGGGCAAAAAGTACAGAAATTCCCTTTGTTTTGGGGAAAAAAACAGAAATTCCACTCATTTAGAGGCAAAAAAACAGAAATTTCCTTTGTTTTGGGGGAAAAAGACAGAAATTCCACTTATTTAGAGGCAAAACGGCAAAAGTTCCCCTTATTTTGGAGCAAAAATAAATTTCTTTTTTTATGGCAAAAAGGTATGCATTCTTCTTATTTTCGGACAAAAAGGCAAAAATTCCCTATATTTTGGGGCAAAATTACAGAAATTTCCCTAATTTCCAGCAAAAAACAGAAATTCCCCTTAATTTGAAGCAAAATTGCAGAAATTTCCTTCATTATGGGGAAAAATTGCAGAAATTTCTCTTATTTTAGGGCAAAATTGCAGAAATTTCACTAATTGTGGGGCAAAAAGGCAGAAATTCTCCTTATTTTGGGGCAAAACTCAGAAATTCCACTTATTTTGGGGCAAAATTCCAGAAATTTCCCGTATTTTGTGGCAAAATTGCAGAGATTTTACTTATTTTGGGGCAAAATTGCAGAAATTTCACTTATTTCAGGGAAAAAGGCAGAAATTTTCCTTATTTTGGGGCAAGAAGGCAGAAATTCCTAATATTTTGTGCCAAAATTCAGAAATTCCCCTTATTTTGAGGTAAAAAGGCTGAAATTCCCCTTATTTGGGGGCAAAAAGGCAGAAATTTCCCTTATATTGGAGCAAAATTGAAGAAATTTCACATATTTCAGGGTAATAAGTAAGAAATTTTCCTTATTTTGGGGCAAAAATGACAGAAATTCCCTTTGTTTTGGGGGAAAAAGACAGAAATTCCACTTATTTAGAGGAAAAAAAGCAGAAATTCCTCTTATTTTAGGGCAAAATTGCAGAAATTTCCTTTATTTGGGGGCAAAAAACAGAAATTCCCTTTATTTTGGGGCAAAATTCCAGAAATTTCCTATATTATGGGGAAAAATTGCAGAAATTTCTTTTATTTTAGGGCAAAATTGCAGAAATATCACATATTTCAGAGAAAAAAAGCAAAAATTTTTCTTATTTTGGGGCAAAAAAGCAGAAATTCCCATTAATTTGTGGCAAAAAGGCAGAAATTCCCTTTTTTTTGGGCTAAAATTGCAGAAATTTCACATATTTCAGGGCAAAAAGGCAGAAATTTCCCTTAATTTGGGGCAAAAATGAAGAAATTTCCCTTTTTTATGGCAAAAAGGTATGCATTCCCCTTATTTTCAGGCAAAAAGGCAGAAATTTCCCGTATTTTGAAGCAAAATTGCAGAAATGCCCCTAATTGTGGGGCAAAAAGGCAGAAATTCTCCTTATTTTGGGGCAAAACTCAGAAATTCCACTTATTTTTGGGCCAAATTCCAGAAATTTCCCTTATTTTGGGGCAAAATTGCAGAAATTTCACTTATTTTGGGGCAAAATTGCAGAAATTTCACTTATTTCAGGAAAAAAAAGCAGAAATTTTCCTTATTTTGGGGCAAAAAAGCAGAAATTCCTAATATTTTGTGGCAAAAATGCAGAAATTCCTAATATTTTGTTGCAAAAATGCAGAAATTTCCCTTATTTTGAGGTAAAAAGGCTGAAATTCTCCATATTTAAGGGCAAAAAGGCAGAAATTTCCCTTATTTTGGGGCAAATTTGCAGAAATTTCACTTATTTCAGGGTAATAAGTCAGAAATTTTCCTTATTTTGGTGCAAAAAATACAGAAATTCTATTCGTTTTGGGGGAAAAAGACAGAAATTCCACTTATTTAGAGGCAAAAAGGCAAAAGTTCCCCTTATTTTGGAGCAAAAATGAAGAAATTTCCCTTTTTTATGGCAAAAATGTATGCATTCTTCTTATTTTTAGACAAAAAGGCAGAAATTCCCCATATTTTAGAACAAAAGGCAGAAATTCCTTTTATTTTGGAGCAAAATTGCAGAAATTTCCCTAATTGTGGGGCAAAAAACAGAAATTCCCCTTATTTTGAAGCAAAATTGCAGAAATTTCCTTTATTATGGGGAAAAATTGCAGAAATTTCCCTTATTTAAGGCAAAATTGCAGAAATTTCACTAATTGTGGGGCAAAAAGGAAGAAATTCTCCTTATTTTAGGGCAAAACTCAGAAATTCCACTTATTTTGGGGCAAAATTCCAGAAATTTCCCTTATTTTGGGGCAAAATTGCAGAAATTTTACTTATTTTGGGGCAAAATTGCAGAAATTTCACTTATTTCAGGGAAAAAAGGCAGAAATTTTCCTTATTTTGGGGCAAAAAGGCAGAAATTCCTAATATTTTGTGCCAAAATTCAGAAATTCCCCTTATTTTGAGGTAAAAAGGCTGAAATTCTCCTTATTTGGGGACAAAAAGGCAGAAATTTCCCTTATATTGGAGCAAAATTGCAGAAATTTCACTTATTTCAGGGTAATAAGTCAGAAATTTTTCTAATTTTGGGGCAAAAATGACAGAAATTCCCTTTGTTTTGGGGGAAAAAGACAGAAATTCCACTTATTTAGAGGCAAAAAAAGCAGAAATTCCCCTTATTTTAGGGCAAAATTGCAGAAATTTCCGTTATTTGGGGGCAAAAAAACAGAAATTCCTCTTATTTTGGGGCAAAATTCCAGAAATTATCTTTATTATGGGGAAAAATTGCAGAAATTTCTTTTATTTTAGGGCAAAATTGCAGAAATTTCATTTATTTCAGAGAAAAAAAGCAAAAATTTTTCTTATTTTGGGGCAAAAAGGCAGAAATTTTCATTATTTTGGGGCAAAAAGGCAGAAATTCACCTTATTTTGGGCTAAAATTTCAGAAATTTCAAATGTTTCAGGGCAAAAAGGCAGAAATTTCCCTTAATTTGGGGCAAAAGTGAAGAAATTTCCCTTTTTTATGGCAAAAAGGTATGCATTCCCCTTATTTTCAGGCAAAAAGGCAGAAATTCCCCGTATTTTGAAGCAAAATTGCAGAAATTCCCCTAATTGTGGGGCAAAAAGACAGAAATTCTCCTTATTTTGGGGCAAAACTCAGAAATTCCACTTATTTTGGGGCCAAATTCCAGAAATTTCCCATATTTTGGGGCAAAATTGCAGAAATTTCACATATTTTGGGGCAAAATTGCAGAAATTTCAATTATTTCAGGGAAAAAAGGCAGAAATTTTCCTTATTTTAGGGTAAAAAGGCAGAAATTCCTAATATTTTGTTGCAAAAATGCAGAAATTCCTAATATTTTGTTGCAAAAATGCAGAACTTTTCCTTAATTTGAGGTAAAAAGGCTGAAATTCCCCTTATTTGGGGGAAAAAGGCAGAAATTTCCTTTATTTTGGGGCAAATTTGCAGAAATTTCACTTATTTCAGGGTAATAAGTCAGAAATTTTTCTTATTTTGGGGCAAAAAATATAGAAATTGCCTTTGTTTTGGGGGAAAAAGACAGAAATTCCACTTATTTAGAGGCAAAAAGGCAAAAGTTCCCCTTATTTTGGAGCAAAAATGAGGAAATTTTCCTTTTTTATGACAAAAAGGTATGCATTCTTCTTAATTTCAGACAAAAACGCAGAAATTTCCCATATTTTGGGGCAAAAGGCAGAAATTCCCCTTATTTTGGGGTAAAATTGCAGAAATTTCCCTAATTGTGGGGCAAAAAACAGAAATTCCCCTTATTTTGGGGCAAAATTGCAGAAATTTCCCTTATTATGGGGAAAAATTGCAGAAATTTCCCTTATTTTAGGGCAAAATTGCAGAAATTTCATTAATTGTGGGGCAAAAAAGCAGAAATTCTCCTTATTTTGGGCAAAACTAAGAAATTCCACTTATTTTCGGGCAAAATTCCCGAAATTTCCCTTATTTGGGGGCAAAATTGCAAAATTTTACTTATTTTGGGGCAAAATTGCAGAAATTTCACTTATTTCAGGGAAAAAATGCAGAAATTTTTTTTATTTTGGGGCAAGAAGGCAGAAATTCCTAATATTTTGTGCCAAAATTCAGAAATTCCCCTTATTTTGAGGTAAAAAGGCTGAAATTCCCTTTATTTGGGGGCAAAAAGGCAGAAATTTCCCTTATATTGGAGCAAAATTGAAGAAATTTCACTTATTTCAGGGTAATAAGTAAGAAATTTTCCTTATTTTGGGGCAAAAATGACAGAAATTCCCTTTGTTTTGGGGGAAAAAGACAGAAATTCCACTTATTTAGAGGAAAAAAAGCAGAAATTCCTCTTATTTTAGGGCAAAATTGCAGAAATTTCCTTTATTTGGGGGCAAAAAACAGAAATTCCCTTTATTTTGGGGCAAAATTCCAGAAATTTCCTATATTATGGGGAAAAATTGCAGAAATTTCTTTTATTTTAGGGCAAAATTGCAGAAATATCACATATTTCAGAGAAAAAAAGCAAAAATTTTTCTTATTTTGGGGGAAAAAGCAGAAATTCCCATTATTTTGGGGCAAAAAGGCAGAAATTCCCTTTTTTTGGGCTAAAATTGCAGAAATTTCACATATTTCAGGGCAAAAAGGCAGAAATTTCCCTTAATTTGGGGCAAAAATGAAGAAATTTCCCTTTTTTATGGCAAAAAGGTATGCATTCCCCTTATTTTCAGGCAAAAAGGCAGAAATTTCCCGTATTTTGAAGCAAAATTGCAGAAATGCCCCTAATTGTGGGGCAAAAAATCAGAAATTCTCCTTATTTTGGGGCAAAACTCAGAAATTCCACTTATTTTGGGGCCAAATTCCAGAAATTTCCCTTATTTTGGGGCAAAATTGCAGAAATTTCACTTATTTCAGGAAAAAAAAAGCAGAAATTTTCCTTATTTTGGGGCAAAAAAGCAGAAATTCCTAATATTTTGTGGCAAAAATGCAGAAATTCCTAATATTTTGTTGCTAAAATGCAGAAATTTCCCTTATTTTGAGGTAAAAAGGCTGAAATTCCCCATATTTAAGGGCAAAAAGGCACAAATTTCCCTTATTTTGGGGCAAATTTGCAGAAATTTCACTTATTTCAGGGTAATAAGTCAGAAATTTTTCTTATTTTGGTGCAAAAAAGACAGAAATTCCCTTTGTTTTGGGGGAAAAAGACAGAAATTCCACTTATTTAGAGGCAAAAAGGCAAAAGTTCCCCTTATTTTGGAGCAAAAATGAAGAAATTTCCCTTTTTTATGGCAAAAAGGTATGCATTCTTCTTATTTTTGGACAAAAAGGCAGAAATTCCCCATATTTTAGAACAAAAGGCAGAAATTCCTTTTATTTTGGAGCAAAATTGCAGAAATTTCCCTAATTGTGGGGCAAAAACAGAAATTCCCCTTATTTTGAAGCAAAATTGCAGAAATTTCCTTTATTATGGGGAAAAATTGCAGAAATTTCTCTTATTTTAGGGCAAAATTGCAGAAATTTCACTAATTGTGGGGCAAAAAGGCAGAAATTCTCCTTATTTTGGGGCAAAACTCAGAAATTCCACTTATTTTGGGGCAAAATTCCAGAAATTTCCCTTATTTTGTGGCAAAATTGCAGAAATTTTACTTATTTTGGGGCAAAATTGCAGAAATTTCACTTATTTCAGGGAAAAAGGCAGAAATTTTCCTTATTTTGGGGCAAGAAGGCAGAAATTCCTAATATTTTTTGCCAAAATTCAGAAATTCCCCTTATTTTGAGGTAAAAAGGCTGAAATTCCCTTTATTTGGGGGCAAAAAGGCAGAAATTTCCCTTATATTGGAGCAAAATTGAAGAAATTTCACTTATTTCAGGGTAATAAGTAAGAAATTTTCCTTATTTTGGGGCAAAAATGACAGAAATTCCCTTTGTTTTGGGGGAAAAAGACAGAAATTCCACTTATTTAGAGGAAAAAAAGCAGAAATTCCTCTTATTTTAGGGCAAAATTGCAGAAATTTCCTTTATTTGGGGGCAAAAAACAGAAATTCCCTTTATTTTGGGGCAAAATTCCAGAAATTTCCTATATTATGGGGAAAAATTGCAGAAATTTCTTTTATTTTAGGGCAAAATTGCAGAAATATCACATATTTCAGAGAAAAAAAGCAAAAATTTTTCTTATTTTGGGGGAAAAAGCAGAAATTCCCATTATTTTGGGGCAAAAAGGCAGAAATTCCCTTTTTTTGGGCTAAAATTGCAGAAATTTCACATATTTCAGGGCAAAAAGGCAGAAATTTCCCTTAATTTGGGGCAAAAATGAAGAAATTTCCCTTTTTTATGGCAAAAAGGTATGCATTCCCCTTATTTTCAGGCAAAAAGGCAGAAATTTCCCGTATTTTGAAGCAAAATTGCAGAAATGCCCCTAATTGTTGGGCAAAAAATCAGAAATTCTCCTTATTTTGGGGCAAAACTCAGAAATTCCACTTATTTTGGGGCCAAATTCCAGAAATTTCCCTTATTTTGGGGCAAAATTGCAGAAATTTCACTTATTTTGGGGCAAAATTGCAGAAATTTCACTTATTTCAGGAAAAAAAAGCAGAAATTTTCCTTATTTTGGGGCAAAAAAGCAGAAATTCCTAATATTTTGTGGCAAAAATGCAGAAATTCCTAATATTTTGTTGCAAAAATGCAGAAATTTCCCTTATTTTGAGGTAAAAAGGCTGAAATTCCCCATATTTAAGGGCAAAAAGGCAGAAATTTCCCTTATTTTGGGGCAAATTTGCAGAAATTTCACTTATTTCAGGGTAATAAGTCAGAAATTTTTCTTATTTTGGTGCAAAAAAGACAGAAATTCTATTTGTTTTGGGGGAAAAAGACAGAAATTCCACTTATTTAGAGGCAAAAAAGCAAAAGTTCCCCTTATTTTGGAGCAAAAATGAAGAAATTTCCCTTTTTTTGGCAAAAAGGTATGCATTCTTCTTATTTTTGGACAAAAAGGCAGAAATTTCCCATATTTTAGAACAAAAGGCAGAAATTCCTTTTATTTTGGAGCAGAATTGCAGAAATTTCCCTAATTGTGGGGCAAAAAACAGAAATTCCCCTTATTTTGAAGCAAAATTGCAGAAATTTCCTTTATTATGGGGAAAAATTGCAGAAATTTCTCTTATTTTAGGGCAAAATTGCAGAAATTTCACTAATTGTGGGGCAAAATGGCAGAAATTCTCCTTATTTTGGGCTAAAATTGCTGAAATTTCACATATTTCAGGGCAAAAAAGCAGAAATTTCCCTTAATTTGGGGCAAAATGAAGAAATTTCCCTTTTATGGCAAAAAGGTATGCATTCCCCTTATTTTCGGGTAAAAAAGCAGAAATTCCCCGTATTTTGGAGCAAAATTGCAGAAATTTCCCTAATTGTGGGGCAGAAATGCAGAAATTCTCCTTATTTTTGGGCAAAACTCAGAAATTCCACTTATTTTGGGGCAAAATTCCAGAAATTTCCCTTATTTTGGGGCAAAATTGCAAAAATTTCACTTATTTTGGGGCAAAATTGCAGAAATTTCACTTATTTCAGGGAAAAAAGCAGAAATTTTCCTTATTTTGGAGCAAAAAGGCAGAAATTCTCCATATTTTGGTGCAAAAATCAGAAATTTCTTTTATTTTGAGGTAAAATGCTGAAATTCCCCATATTTTGGGGCAAAAGGCAGAAATTTCCCTTTTTTGGGCGCAAATTTGCAGAAATTTCACTTATTTCAGGGAAAAAAAGGCAGAAATTTTCCTTATTTTTTGGCAAAAGGGCAGAAATTCCTAATATTTTGTGGCAAAAATGCAGAAATTTTTAATAATTTGTTGCAAAAATACAGAAATTTCCCTTATTTTGAGGTAAAAAGGCTGAAATTCCCCATATTTAAGGGCAAAAAGGCAGAAATTTCCCTTATTTTGGGGCAAATTTGCAGAAATTTCACTTATTTCAGGGTAATAAGTCAGAAATTTTTCTTATTTTGGGGCAAAAAATATAGAAATTGCCTTTGTTTTGGGGGAAAAAGACAGAAATTCCACTTATTTAGAGGCAAAAAGGCAAAAGTTCCCCTTATTTTGGAGCAAAAATGAGGAAATTTCCCTTATTTATGAGAAAAATGTATGCATTCTTCTTATTTTCAGACAAAAAGGCAGAAATTCCCCATATTTTGGGGCAAAAGGCAGAAATTCTCCTTATTGTGGGGCAAAATTGCAGAAATTTCCCTAATTGTGGGGCAAAAAACAGAAATTCCCCTTATTTTGGGGCAAAATTGCAGAAATTTTCCATATTATGGGGAAAAATTGCAGAAATTTCGCTTATTTAAGGCAAAATTGCAGAAATTTCCCTCATTTTAGGGCAAAATTGCAGAAATTTCACTAATTGTTGTGCAAAAAGGCAGAAATTCTCCTTATTTTGGGGCAAAACTCAGAAATTCCACTTATTTTGGGGCAAAATTGCAGAAATATCCCTTATTTTGGGGCAAAATTGCAGAAATTTTACTTATTTTTTAGAAAAAATTGCAGAAATTGCACTTATTTCAGGGAAAAAAGGCAGAAATTTTATTTATTTTGGGGCAAAAATGCAGAAATTCCTAATATTTGTGCCAAAATTCAAAAATTCCCCTTATTTTGAGGTAAAAACGCTGAAATTCCCCTTATTTGATGGCTAAAAGGCAGAAATTTCCTTTATATTAGGGCAAAATTGCAGATATTTCACTTATTTCAGGGTAATAAGTCAGAAATTTTCCTTATTTTGGGGCAAAAAGTACAGAAATTCCCTTTGTTTTGGGGAAAAAAACAGAAATTCCACTCATTTAGAGGCAAAAAAACAGAAATTCCCTTTGTTTTATGGGGAAAAAGACAGAAATTCCACTTATTTAGAGGCAAAACGGAAAAAGTTCCCCTTATTTTGGAGCAAAAATAAAGAAATTTCTTTTTTTATGGCAAAAAGGTATGCATTCTTCTTATTTTCGGACAAAAAGGCAGAAATTCCCTATATTTTGGGGCAAAATTACAGAAATTTCCCTAATTTCCAGCAAAAAACAGAAATTCCCCTTAATTTGAAGCAAAATTGCAGAAATTTCCTTTATTATGGGGAAAAATTGCAGAAATTTCTCTTATTTTAGGGCAAAATTGCAGAAATTTCAATAATTGTGGGGCAAAAAGGCAGAAATTCTCCTTATTTTGGGGCAAAACTCAGAAATTCCACTTATTTTGGGGCAAAATTCCAGAAATTTCCCGTATTTTGTGGCAAAATTGCAGAGATTTTACTTATTTTGTGGCAAAATTGCAGAAATTTCACTTATTTCAGGGAAAAAGGCAGAAATTTTCCTTATTTTGGGGCAAGAAGGCAGAAATTCCTAATATTTTGTGCCAAAATTCAGAAATTCCCCTTATTTTGAGGTAAAAAGGCTGAAATTCCCTTTATTTGGGGGCAAAAAGGCAGAAATTTCCCTTATATTGGAGCAAAATTGAAGAAATTTCACTTATTTCAGGGTAATAAGTAAGAAATTTTCCTTATTTTGGGGCAAAAATGACAGAAATTCCCTTTGTTTTGGGGGAAAAAGACAGAAATTCCACTTATTTAGAGGAAAAAAAGCAGAAATTCCTCTTATTTTAGGGCAAAATTGCAGAAATTTCCTTTATTTGGGGGCAAAAAACAGAAATTCCCTTTATTTTGGGGCAAAATTCCAGAAATTTCCTATATTATGGGGAAAAATTGCAGAAATTTCTTTTATTTTAGGGCAAAATTGCAGAAATATCACATATTTCAGAGAAAAAAAGCAAAAATTTTTCTTATTTTGGGGCAAAAAAGCAGAAATTCCCATTATTTTGGGGCAAAAAGGCAGAAATTCCCTTTTTTTGGGCTAAAATTGCAGAAATTTCACATATTTCAGGGCAAAAAGGCAGAAATTTCCCTTAATTTGGGGCAAAAATGAAGAAATTTCCCTTTTTTATGGCAAAAAGGTATGCATTCCCCTTATTTTCAGGCAAAAAGGCAGAAATTTCCCGTATTTTGAAGCAAAATTGCAGAAATGCCCCTAATTGTGGGGCAAAAAATCAGAAATTCTCCTTATTTTGGGGCAAAAATCAGAAATTCCACTTATTTTGGGGCCAAATTCCAGAAATTTCCCTTATTTTGGGGCAAAATTGCAGAAATTTCACTTATTTCAGGAAAAAAAAAGCAGAAATTTTCCTTATTTTGGGGCAAAAAAGCAGAAATTCCTAATATTTTGTGGCAAAAATGCAGAAATTCCTAATATTTTGTTGCTAAAATGCAGAAATTTCCCTTATTTTGAGGTAAAAAGGCTGAAATTCCCCATATTTAAGGGCAAAAAGGCAGAAATTTCCCTTATTTTGGGGCAAATTTGCAGAAATTTCACTTATTTCAGGGTAATAAGTAAGAAATTTTTCTTATTTTGGTGCAAAAAAGACAGAAATTCCCTTTGTTTTGGGGGAAAAAGACAGAAATTCCACTTATTTAGAGGCAAAAAGGCAAAAGTTCCCCTTATTTTGGAGCAAAAATGAAGAAATTTCCCTTTTTTATGGCAAAAAGGTATGCATTCTTCTTATTTTTGGACAAAAAGGCAGAAATTCCCCATATTTTAGAACAAAAGGCAGAAATTCCTTTTATTTTGGAGCAAAATTGCAGAAATTTCCCTAATTGTGGGGCAAAAACAGAAATTCCCCTAATTTTGAAGCAAAATTGCAGAAATTTCCTTTATTATGGGGAAAAATTGCAGAAATTTCTCTTATTTTAGGGCAAAATTGCAGAAATTTCACTAATTGTGGGGCAAAAAGGCAGAAATTCTCCTTATTTTGGGGCAAAACTCAGAAATTCCACTTATTTTGGGGCAAAATTCCAGAAATTTCCCTTATTTTGTGGCAAAATTGCAGAAATTTTACTTATTTTGGGGCAAAATTGCAGAAATTTCACTTATTTCAGGGAAAAAGGCAGAAATTTTCCTTATTTTGGGGCAAGAAGGCAGAAATTCCTAATATTTTGTGCCAAAATTCAGAAATTCCCCTTATTTTGAGGTAAAAAGGCTGAAATTCCCTTTATTTGGGGGCAAAAAGGCAGAAATTTCCCTTATATTGGAGCAAAATTGAAGAAATTTCACTTATTTCAGGGTAATAAGTAAGAAATTTTCCTTATTTTGGGGCAAAAATGACAGAAATTCCCTTTGTTTTGGGGGAAAAAGACAGAAATTCCACTTATTTAGAGGAAAAAAAGCAGAAATTCCTCTTATTTTAGGGCAAAATTGCAGAAATTTCCTTTATTTGGGGGCAAAAAACAGAAATTCCCTTTATTTTGGGGCAAAATTCCAGAAATTTCCTATATTATCGGGAAAAATTGCAGAAATTTCTTTTATTTTAGGGCAAAATTGCAGAAATATCACATATTTCAGAGAAAAAAAGCAAAAATTTTTCTTATTTTGGGGGAAAAAGCAGAAATTCCCATTATTTTGGGGCAAAAAGGCAGAAATTCCCTTTTTTTGGGCTAAAATTGCAGAAATTTCACATATTTCAGGGCAAAAAGGCAGAAATTTCCCTTAATTTGGGGCAAAAATGAAGAAATTTCCCTTTTTTATGGCAAAAAGGTATGCATTCCCCTTATTTTCAGGCAAAAAGGCAGAAATTTACTGTATTTTGAAGCAAAATTGCAGAAATGCCCATAATTGTGGGGCAAAAAGGCAGAAATTCTCCTTATTTTGGGGCAAAACTCAGAAATTCCACTTATTTTGGGGCCAAATTCCAGAAATTTCCCTTATTTTGGGGCAAAATTGCAGAAATTTCACTTATTTTGGGGCAAAATTGCAGAAATTTCACTTATTTCAGGAAAAAAAAAGCAGAAATTTTCCTTAATTTGGGGCAAAAAAGCAGAAATTCCTAATATTTTGTGGCAAAAATGCAGAAATTCCTAATATTTTGTTGCAAAAATGCAGAAATTTCCCTTATTTTGAGGTAAAAAGGCTGAAATTCCCCATATTTAAGAGCAAAAAGGCAGAAATTTCCCTTATTTTGGGGCAAATTTGCAGAAATTTCACTTATTTCAGGGTAATAAGTCAGAAATTTTTCTTATTTGGTGCAAAAAAGACAGAAATTCTATTTGTTTTGGGGGAAAAAGACAGAAATTCCACTTATTTAGAGGCAAAAAAGCAAAAGTTCCCCTTATTTTGGAGCAAAAATGAAGAAATTTCCCTTTTTTTGGCAAAAAGGTATGCATTCTTCTTATTTTTGGACAAAAAGGCAGAAATTTCCCATATTTTAAAACAAAAGGCAGAAATTCCTTTTATTTTGGAGCAAAATTGCAGAAATTTCCCTAATTGTGGGGCAAAAAACAGAAATTCCCCTTATTTTGAAGCAAAATTGCAGAAATTTCCTTTATTATGGGGAAAAATTGCAGAAATTTCTCTTATTTTAGGGCAAAATTGCAGAAATTTCACTAATTGTGGGGCAAAAAGGCAGAAATTCTCCTTATTTTGGGGCAAAACTCAGAAATTCCACTTATTTTGGGGCAAAATTCCAGAAATTTCCCTTATTTTGTGGCAAAATTGCAGAAATTTTACTTATTTTGGGGCAAAATTGCAGAAATTTCACTTATTTCAGGGAAAAAAGGCAGAAATTTTCCTTATTTTGGGGCAAAAAGGCAGAAATTCCTAATATTTTGTGCCAAAATTCAGAAATTCCCCTTATTTTGAGGTAAAAAGGCTGAAATTCTCCTTATTTGGGGACAAAAAGGCAGAAATTTCCCTTATATTGGAGCAAAATTGCAGAAATTTCACTTATTTCAGGGTAATAAGTCAGAAATTTTTCTAATTTTGGGGCAAAAATGACAGAAATTCTCTTTGTTTTGGGGGAAAAAACAGAAATTCCACTTATTTAGAGGCAAAAAAAGCAAAAATTCCCCTTATTTTAGGGCAAAATTGCAGAAATTTCCGTTATTTGGGGGCAAAAAAACAGAAATTCCTCTTATTTTGGGGCAAAATTCCAGAAATTATCTTTATTATGGGGAAAAATTGCAGAAATTTCTTTTATTTTAGGGCAAAATTGCAGAAATTTCATTTATTTCAGAGAAAAAAAGCAAAAATTTTTCTTATTTTGGGGCAAAAAGGCAGAAATTTTCATTATTTTGGGGCAAAAAGGCAGAAATTCACCTTATTTTGGGCTAAAATTTCAGATATTTCAAATATTTCAGGGCAAAAAGGCAGAAATTTCCCTTAATTTGGGGCAAAAGTGAAGAAATTTCCCTTTTTTATGCCAAAAAGGTATGCATTCCCCTTATTTTCAGTCAAAAAGGCAGAAATTCCGCGTATTTTGAAGCAAAATTGCAGAAATTCCCCTAATTGTGGGGCAAAAAGACAGAAATTCTCCTTATTTTGGGGCAAAACTCAGAAATTCCACTTATTTTGGGGCCAAATTCCAGAAATTTCTCTTATTTTGGGGCAAAATTGCAGAAATTTCACTTATTTTGGGGCAAAATTGCAGAAATTTCACTTATTTCAGGGTAATAAGTAAGAAATTTTTCTTATTTTGGTGCAAAAAAGACAGTAATTCCCTTTGTTTTGGGGGAAAAGACAGAAATTCCACTTATTTAGAGGCAAAAAGGTAAAAGTTCCCCTTATTTTGGAGCAAAAATGAAGAAATTTCCCTTTTTTATGGCAAAAAGGTATGCAATCTTCTTATTTTTGGACAAAAAGGCAGAAATTCCCCATATTTTAGAACAAAAGGCAGAAATTCCTTTTATTTTGGAGCAAAATTGCAGAAATTTCCCTTATTGTGGGGCAAAAAACAGAAATTCCCCTTATTTTGAAGCAAAATTGCAGAAATTTCCTTTATTATGGGGAAAAATTGCAGAAATTTCTCTTATTTTAGGGCAAAATTGCAGAAATTTCACTAATTGTGGGGCAAAAAGGCAGAAATTCTCCTTATTTTGGGGCAAAACTCAGAAATTCCACTTATTTTGGGGCAAAATTCCAGAAATTTCCCTTATTTTGTGGCAAAATTTCAGAGATTTTACTTATTTTGGGGCAAAATTGCAGAAATTTCACTTATTTCAGGGAAAAAGGCAGAAATTTTCCTTATTTTGGGGTAAAAACGCAGAAATTCCTAATATTTTGTGCCAAAATTCAAAAATTCCCCTTATTTTAAGGTAAAAAGGCTGAAATTCTCCTTATTTGATGGCTAAAAGGCAGAAATTTCCTTTATATTAGGGCAAAATTGCAGATATTTCACTTATTTCAGGGTAATAAGTCAGAAATTTTCCTTATTTTGGGGCAAAAAGTACAGAAATTCCCTTTGTTTTGGGGAAAAAGACAGAAATTCCACTAATTTAGAGGCAAAAAAGCAGAAATTCCTCTTATTTTAGGGCAAAATTGCAGAAATTTCTCTTATTTGGGGGCAAAAAAACAGAAATTCCCCTTATTTTGGGGCAAAATGTCAGAAATTTCCATTATTATGGGGAAAATTGCAGAAATTTCTTTTATGTTAGGGCAAAATTGCAGAAATTTCACTTATTTCAGAGAAAAAAGCAAAAATTTTTCTTATTTTGGGGCAAAAAACAGAAATTCCCATTATTTTGGGGCAAAAAGGCAGAAATTCACCTTATTTTGGGCTAAAATTGCAGAAATTTTTCATATTTCAGGGCAAAAAGGCAGAAATTTTTCTTAATTTGGGGCAAAAATGAAGAAATTTCCCTTTTTTATGGCAAAAAGGTATGCATTCCACTTATTTTCGGGCAAAAAGCAGAAATTCCCCGTATTTTAAAGCACAATTGCAGAAATTCCCCTAATTGTGGGGCAAGAAGGCAGAAATTCTTTTTATTTTGGGGCAAAACTCAGAAATTCCACTTATTTTGGGGCAAAATTCCAGAAATTTCCCTTATTTTGGGTCAAAATTGAAGAAATTTCACTTATTTTGTGGCAAAATTGCAGAAATTTCACTTATTTCAGGGAAAAAAGGCAGAAAATTTCCTTATTTTGGGGCAAAAAGGCAGAAATTCTTCATATTTTGGTGCAAAAATCAGAAATTTCCCTTATTTTGAGGTAAAATGCTGAGATTCCCCTTATTTTGGGGCAAAAGGCAGAAATTTCCCTTTTTTGGGGCAAATTTGCAGAAATTTCACTTATTTCAGGGTAATAAGTCAGAAATTTTCTTTATTATGGGGCAAAAAAACAAATTCCCTTTGTTTTGGGGGAAAAAGACAGAAATTCCACTTATTTAGAGGCAAAAAGGCAAAAGTTCCCCTTATTTTGGAGCAAAAATAAAGAAATTTCTTTTTTTATGGCAAAAAGGTATGCATTCTTCTTATTTTCGGACAAAAAGGCAGAAATTCCCTATATTTTGGGGCAAAATTACAGAAATTTCCCTAATTTCCAGCAAAAAACAGAAATTCCCCTTAATTTGAAGCAAAATTGCAGAAATTTCCTTTATTATGGGGAAAAATTGCAGAAATTTCTCTTATTTTAGGGCAAAATTGCAGAAATTTCACTAATTGTGGGGCAAAAAGGCAGAAATTCTCCTTATTTTGGGGCAAAACTCAGAAATTCCACTTATTTTGGGGCAAAATTCCAGAAATTTCCCTTATTTTGTGGCAAAATTGCAGAGATTTTACTTATTTTGGGGCAAAATTGCAGAAATTTCACTTATTTCAGGGAAAAAGGCAGAAATTTTCCTTATTTTGGGGCAAGAAGGCAGAAATTCCTAATATTTTGTGCCAAAATTCAGAAATTCCCCTTATTTTGAGGTAAAAAGGCTGAAATTCCCCTTATTTGGGGGCAAAAAGGCAGAAATTTCCCTTATATTGGAGCAAAATTGAAGAAATTTCACTTATTTCAGGGTAATAAGTAAGAAATTTTCCTTATTTTGGGGCAAAAATGACAGAAATTCCCTTTGTTTTGGGGGAAAAAGACAGAAATTCCACTTTTTTAGAGGAAAAAAAGCAGAAATTCCTCTTATTTTAGGGCAAAATTGCAGAAATTTCCTTTATTTGGGGGCAAAAAACAGAAATTCCCTTTATTTTGGGGCAAAATTCCAGAAATTTCCTATATTATGGGGAAAAATTGCAGAAATTTCTTTTATTTTAGGGCAAAATTGCAGAAATATCACATATTTCAGAGAAAAAAAGCAAAAATTTTTCTTAGTTTGGGGCAAAAAAGCAGAAATTCCCATTATTTTGGGGCAAAAAGGCAGAAATTCCCTTTTTTGGGGCTAAAATTGCAGAAATTTCACATATTTCAGGGCAAAAAGGCAGAAATTTCCCTTAATTTGGGGCAAAAATGAAGAAATTTCCCTTTTTTATGGCAAAAAGGTATGCATTCCCCTTATTTTCAGGCAAAAAGGCAGAAATTTACTGTATTTTGAAGCAAAATTGCAGAAATGCCCATAATTGTGGGGCAAAAAGGCAGAAATTCTCCTTATTTTGGGGCAAAACTCAGAAATTCCACTTATTTTGGGGCCAAATTCCAGAAATTTCCCTTATTTTGGGGCAAAATTGCAGAAATTTCACTTATTTTGGGGCAAAATTGCAGAAATTTCACTTATTTCAGGAAAAAAAAAGCAGAAATTTTCCTTAATTTGGGGCAAAAAAGCAGAAATTCCTAATATTTTGTGGCAAAAATGCAGAAATTCCTAATATTTTGTTGCAAAAATGCAGAAATTTCCCTTATTTTGAGGTAAAAAGGCTGAAATTCCCCATATTTAAGGGCAAAAAGGCAGAAATTTCCCTTATTTTGGGGCAAATTTGCAGAAATTTCACTTATTTCAGGGTAATAAGTCAGAAATTTTTCTTATTTTGGTGCAAAAAAGACAGAAATTCCCTTTGTTTTGGGGGAAAAAGACAGAAATTCCACTTATTTAGAGGCAAAAAGGCAAAAGTTCCCCTTTTTTTGGAGCAAAAATGAAGAAATTTCCCTTTTTTATGGCAAAAAGGTATGCATTCTTCTTATTTTTGGACAAAAAGGCAGAAATTCCCCATATTTTAGAACAAAAGGCAGAAATTCCTTTTATTTTGGAGCAAAATTGCAGAAATTTCCCTAATTGTGGGGCAAAAACAGAAATTCCCCTTATTTTGAAGCAAAATTGCAGAAATTTCCTTTATTATGGGGAAAAATTGCAGAAATTTCTCTTATTTTAGGGCAAAATTGCAGAAATTTCACTAATTGTGGGGCAAAAAGGCAGAAATTCTCCTTATTTTGGGGCAAAACTCAGAAATTCCACTTATTTTGGGGCAAAATTCCAGAAATTTCCCTTATTTTGTGGCAAAATTGCAGAAATTTTACTTATTTTGGGGCAAAATTGCAGAAATTTCACTTATTTCAGGGAAAAAGGCAGAAATTTTCCTTATTTTGGGGCAAGAAGGCAGAAATTCCTAATATTTTGTGACAAAATTCAGAAATTCCCCTTATTTTGAGGTAAAAAGGCTGAAATTCCCCTTATTTGGGGGCAAAAAGGCAGAAATTTCCCTTATATTGGAGCAATATTGAAGAAATTTCACTTATTTCAGGGTAATAAGTAAGAAATTTTCCTTATTTTGGGGCAAAAATGACAGAAATTCCCTTTGTTTTGGGGGAAAAAGACAGAAATTCCACTTATTTAGAGGAAAAAAGCAGAAATTCCTCTTATTTTAGGGCAAAATTGCAGAAATTTCCTTTATTTGGGGGCAAAAAACAGAAATTCCCTTTATTTTGGGGCAAAATTCCAGAAATTTCCTATATTATGGGGAAAAATTGCAGAAATTTCTTTTATTTTAGGGCAAAATTGCAGAAATATCACATATTTCAGAGAAAAAAAGCAAAAATTTTTCTTAGTTTGGGGCAAAAAAGCAGAAATTCCCATTATTTTGGGGCAAAAAGGCAGAAATTCCCTTTTTTTGGGCTAAAATTGCAGAAATTTCACATATTTCAGGGCAAAAAGGCAGAAATTTCCCTTAATTTGGGGCAAAAATGAAGAAATTTCCCTTTTTTATGGCAAAAAGGTATGCATTCCCCTTATTTTCAGGCAAAAAGGCAGAAATTTCCCGTATTTTGAAGCAAAATTACATAAATGCCCCTAATTGTGGGTCAAAAAGGCAGAAATTCTCTTTATTTTGCGGCAAAACTCAGAAATTCCACTTATTTTGGGGCCAAATTCCAGAAATTTCCCTTATTTTGGGGCAAAATTGCAGAAATTTCACTTATTTTGGGGCAAAATTGCAGAAATTTCACTTATTTCAGGAAAAAAAAAGCAGAAATTTTCCTTATTTTGGGGCAAAAAAGCAGAAATTCCTAATATTTTGTGGCAAAAATGCAGAAACTCCTAATATTTTGTTGCAAAAATGCAGAAATTTCCCTTATTTTGAGGTAAAAAGGCTGAAATTCCCCATATTTAAGGGCAAAAAGGAAGAAATTTCCCTTATTTTGGGGCAAATTTGCAGAAATTTCACTTATTTCAGGGTAATAAGTCAGAAATTTTTCTTATTTTGGGGCAAAATATATAGAAATTGCCTTTGTTTTGGGGGAAAAAGACAGAAATTCCACTTATTTAGAGGCAAAAAGGCAAAAGTTCCCCTTATTTTGGAGCAAAAATGAGGAAATTTCCCTTTTTTATGACAAAAAGGTATGCATTCTTCTTATTTTCAGACAAAAACGCAGAAATTCCCCATATTTGGGGGCAAAAGGCAGAAATTCCCCTTATTTTGGGGTAAAATTGCAGAAATTTCCCTAATTGTGGGGCAAAACACAGAAATTCCCCTTATTTTGGGGCAAAATTGCAGAAATTTCCCTTATTATGGGGAAAAATTGCAGAAATTTCCCTTATTTACGGCAAAATTGCAGAAATTTCATTAATTGTGGGGCAAAAAAGCAGAAATTCTCCTTATTTTGGGCAAAACTCAGAAATTACACTTATTTTCGGGCAAAATTCCCGAAATTTCCCTTATTTGGGGGCAAAATTGCAAAATTTTACTTATTTTGGGGCAAAATTGCAGAAATTTCACTTATTTCAGGGAAAAAATGCAGAAATTTTTTTTTATTTTGGGGCAAAAACGCAGAAATTCCTAATATTTTGTGCCAAAATTCAGAAATTCCTTTTATTTTGAGGTAAAAAGGCTGAAATTCCCTTTATTTGGGGGCAAAAAGGCAGAAATTTCTTTTATATTGGGGCAAAATTGCAGAAATTTCACTATTTCAGGGTAATAAGTCAGAAATTTTCCTTATTTTGGGGCAAAAATGACAGAAATTCCCTTTGTTTTGGCGGAAAAAGACAGAAATTCCACTTATTTAAAGGCAAAAATGCAGAAATTCTCCTTATTTTAGGGTAAAATTGCAGAAATTTTTCTTATTTGGGGGCAAAAAAACAGAAATTCTTTTTATTTTGGGGCAAAATTCCTGAAATTTCCCTAATTATGGGGAAAAATTGCAAAAATTTCCCTTATTTTAGGGCAAAATTGCAGAAATTTCACTTATTTCAGAGAATAAAGGAAAAAATTTTTCTTATTTTGGGGCAAAAATCAGAAATTCCCATTATTTTGGGGCAAAAAGGCAGAAATTCACCATATTTTGGGCTAAAATTGCTGAAATTTCACATATTTCAGGGCAAAAAAGCAGAAATTTCCCTTAATTTGGGGCAAAATGAAGAAATTTCCCTTTTTATGGCAAAAAGGTATGCATTCCCCTTATTTTCGGGTAAAAAAGCAGAAATTCCCCGTATTTTGGAGCAAAATTGCAGAAATTTCCCTAATTGTGGGGCAGAAATGCAGAAATTCTCCTTATTTTTGGGCAAAACTCAGAAATTCCACTTATTTTGGGGCAAAATTCCAGAAATTTCCCTTATTTTGGGGAAAAAATTGCAAAAATTTCACTTATTTTGGGGCAAAATTGCAGAAATTTCACTTATTTCAGGGAAAAAAGGCAGAAATTTTCCTTATTTTGGAGCAAAAAGGCAGAAATTCTCCATATTTTGGTGCAAAAATCAGAAATTTCTTTTATTTTGAGGTAAAATGCTGAAATTCCCCATATTTTGAAGCAAAAGGCAGAAATTTCCCTTTTTTGGGGGCAAATTTGCAGAAATTTCACTTATTTCAGGGAAAAAAAGGCAGAAATTTTCCTTATTTTTTGGCGAAAGGGCAGAAATTCCTAATATTTTGTGGCAAAAATGCAGAAATTTTTAATAATTTGTTGCAAAAATGCAGAAATTTCCCTTATTTTGAGGTAAAAAGGCTGAAATTCCCCTTATTTGGGGGCAAAAAGGCAGAAATTTTTCTTATTTTGGGGCAAATTTGCAGAAATTTCACTTATTTCAGGGTAATAAGTCAGAAATTTTTCTTATTTTGGGGCAAAAAATATAGAAATTGCCTTTGTTTTGGGGGAAAAAGACAGAAATTCCACTTATTTAGAGGCAAAAAGGCAAAAGTTCCCCTTATTTTGGAGCAAAAATGAGGAAATTTCCCTTATTTATGACAAAAATGTATGCATTCTTCTTATTTTCAGACAAAAAGGCAGAAATTCCCCATATTTTGGGGCAAAAGGCAGAAATTCTCCTTATTGTGGGGCAAAATTGCAGAAATTTCCCTAATTGTGGGGCAAAAAACAGAAATTCCCCTTATTTTGGGGCAAAATTGCAGAAATTTTCCATATTATGGGGAAAAATTGCAGAAATTTCGCTTATTTAAGGCAAAATTGCAGAAATTTCCCTCATTTTAGGGCAAAATTGCAGAAATTTCACTAATTGTTGTGCAAAAAGGCAGAAATTCTCCTTATTTTGGGGCAAAACTCAGAAATTCCACTTATTTTGGGGCAAAATTGCAGAAATATCCCTTATTTTGGGGCAAAATTGCAGAAATTTTACTTATTTTTTAGAAAAAATTGCAGAAATTGCACTTATTTCAGGGAAAAAAGGCAGAAATTTTATTTATTTTGGGGCAAAAATGCAGAAATTCCTAATATTTGTGCCAAAATTCAAAAATTCCCCTTATTTTGAGGTAAAAACGCTGAAATTCCCCTTATTTGATGGCTAAAAGGCAGAAATTTCCTTTATATTAGGGCAAAATTGCAGATATTTCACTTATTTCAGGGTAATAAGTCAGAAATTTTCCTTATTTTGGGGCAAAAAGTACAGAAATTCCCTTTGTTTTGGGGAAAAAAACAGAAATTCCACTCATTTAGAGGCAAAAAAACAGAAATTCCCTTTGTTTTATGGGGAAAAAGACAGAAATTCCACTTATTTAGAGGCAAAACGGAAAAAGTTCCCCTTATTTTGGAGCAAAAATAAAGAAATTTCTTTTTTTATGGCAAAAAGGTATGCATTCTTCTTATTTTCGGACAAAAAGGCAGAAATTCCATATATTTTGGGGCAAAATTACAGAAATTTCCCTAATTTCCAGCAAAAAACAGAAATTCCCCTTAATTTGAAGCAAAATTGCAGAAATTTCCTTTATTATGGGGAAAAATTGCAGAAATTTCTCTTATTTTAGGGCAAAATTGCAGAAATTTCACTAATTGTGGGGCAAAAAGGCAGAAATTCTCCTTATTTTGGGGCAAAACTCAGAAATTCCACTTATTTTGGGGCAAAATTCCAGAAATTTCCCGTATTTTGTGGCAAAATTGCAGAGATTTTACTTATTTTGTGGCAAAATTGCAGAAATTTCACTTATTTCAGGGAAAAAGGCAGAAATTTTCCTTATTTTGGGGCAAGAAGGCAGAAATTCCTAATATTTTGTGCCAAAATTCAGAAATTCCCCTTATTTTGAGGTAAAAAGGCTGAAATTCCCTTTATTTGGGGGCAAAAAGGCAGAAATTTCCCATATATTGGAGCAAAATTGAAGAAATTTCACTTATTTCAGGGTAATAAGTAATATATTTTCCTTATTTTGGGGCAAAAATGACAGAAATTCCCTTTGTTTTGGGGGAAAAAGACAGAAATTCCACTTATTTAGAGGAAAAAAAGCAGAAATTCCTCTTATTTTAGGGCAAAATTGCAGAAATTTCCTTTATTTGGGGGCAAAAAACAGAAATTCCCTTTATTTTGGGGCAAAATTCCAGAAATTTCCTATATTATGGGGAAAAATTGCAGAAATTTCTTTTATTTTAGGGCAAAATTGCAGAAATATCACATATTTCAGAGAAAAAAAGCAAAAATTTTTCTTATTTTGGGGCAAAAAAGCAGAAATTCCCATTATTTTGGGGCAAAAAGGCAGAAATTCCCTTTTTTTGGGCTAAAATTGCAGAAATTTCACATATTTCAGGGCAAAAAGGCAGAAATTTCCCTTAATTTGGGGCAAAAATGAAGAAATTTCCCTTTTTTATGGCAAAAAGGTATGCATTCCCCTTATTTTCAGGCAAAAAGGCAGAAATTTCCCGTATTTTGAAGCAAAATTGCAGAAATGCCCCTAATTGTGGGGCAAAAAATCAGAAATTCTCCTTATTTTGGGGCAAAAATCAGAAATTCCACTTATTTTGTGGCCAAATTCCAGAAATTTCCCTTATTTTGGGGCAAAATTGCAGAAATTTCACTTATTTCAGGAAAAAAAAAGCAGAAATTTTCCTTATTTTGGGGCAAAAAAGCAGAAATTCCTAATATTTTGTGGCAAAAATGCAGAAATTCCTAATATTTTGTTGCTAAAATGCAGAAATTTCCCTTATTTTGAGGTAAAAAGGCTGAAATTCCCCATATTTAAGGGCAAAAAGGCAGAAATTTCCCTTATTTTGGGGCAAATTTGCAGAAATTTCACTTATTTCAGGGTAATAAGTCAGAAATTTTTCTTATTTTGGTGCAAAAAAGACAGAAATTCCCTTTGTTTTGGGGGAAAAAGACAGAAATTCCACTTATTTAGAGGCAAAAAGGCAAAAGTTCCCCTTATTTTGGAGCAAAAATGAAGAAATTTCCCTTTTTTATGGCAAAAAGGTATGCATTCTTCTTATTTTTGGACAAAAAGGCAGAAATTCCCCATATTTTAGAACAAAAGGCAGAAATTCCTTTTATTTTGGAGCAAAATTGCAGAAATTTCCCTAATTGTGGGGCAAAAACAGAAATTCCCCTAATTTTGAAGCAAAATTGCAGAAATTTCCTTTATTATGGGGAAAAATTGCAGAAATTTCTCTTATTTTAGGGCAAAATTGCAGAAATTTCACTAATTGTGGGGCAAAAAGGCAGAAATTCTCCTTATTTTGGGGCAAAACTCAGAAATTCCACTTATTTTGGGGCAAAATTCCAGAAATTTCCCTTATTTTGTGGCAAAATTGCAGAAATTTTACTTATTTTGGGGCAAAATTGCAGAAATTTCACTTATTTCAGGGAAAAAGGCAGAAATTTTCCTTATTTTGGGGCAAGAAGGCAGAAATTCCTAATATTTTGTGCCAAAATTCAGAAATTCCCCTTATTTTGAGGTAAAAAGGCTGAAATTCCCTTTATTTCGGGGCAAAAAGGCAGAAATTTCCTTTATATTAGAGCAAAACTGAAGAAATTTCACTTATTTCAGGGTAATAAGTAAGAAATTTTCCTTATTTTGGGGCAAAAATGACAGAAATTCCCTTTGTTTTGGGGGAAAAAGACAGAAATTCCACTTATTTAGAGGAAAAAAAGCAGAAATTCCTCTTATTTTAGGGCAAAATTGCAGAAATTTCCTTTATTTGGGGGCAAAAAACAGAAATTCCCTTTATTTTGGGGCAAAATTCCAGAAATTTCCTATATTATGGGGAAAAATTGCAGAAATTTCTTTTATTTTAGTGCAAAATTGCAGAAATATCACATATTTCAGAGAAAAAAAGCAAAAATTTTTCTTAGTTTGGAGCAAAAAAGCAGAAATTCCCATTATTTTGGGGCAAAAAGGCAGAAATTCCCTTTTTTTTGGGCTAAAATTGCAGAAATTTCACATATTTCAGGGCAAAAAGGCAGAAATTTCCCTTAATTTGGGGCAAAAATGAAGAAATTTCCCTTTTTTATGGCAAAAAGGTATGCATTCCCCTTATTTTCAGGCAAAAAGGCAGAAATTTCCCGTATTTTGAAGCAAAATTGCAGAAATGCCCCTAATTGTGGGTCAAAAAGGCAGAAATTCTCCTTATTTTGGGGCAAAACTAAGAAATTCCACTTATTTTGGGGCCAAATTCCAGAAATTTCCCTTATTTTGGGGCAAAATTGCAGAAATTTCACTTATTTTGGGGCAAAATTGCAGAAATTTCACTTATTTCAGGAAAAAAATGCAGAAATTTTCCTTATTTTGGGGCAAAAAAGCAGAAATTCCTAATATTTTGTGGCAAAAATGCAGAAATTCCTAATATTTTGTTGCAAAAATGCAGAAATTTCCCTTATTTTGAGGTAAAAAGGCTGAAATTCCCCATATTTAAGAGCAAAAAGGCAGAAATTTCCCTTATTTTGGGGCAAATTTGCAGAAATTTCACTTATTTCAGGGTAATAAGTCAGAAATTTTTCTTATTTGGTGCAAAAAAGACAGAAATTCTATTTGTTTTGGGGGAAAAAGACAGAAATTCCACTTATTTAGAGGCAAAAAAGCAAAAGTTCCCCTTATTTTGGAGCAAAAATGAAGAAATTTCCCTTTTTTTTGGCAAAAAGGTATGCATTCTTCTTATTTTTGGACAAAAAGGCAGAAATTTCCCATATTTTAGAACAAAAGGCAGAAATTCCTTTTATTTTGGAGCAAAATTGCAGAAATTTCCCTAATTGTGGGGCAAAAAACAGAAATTCCCCTTATTTTGAAGCAAAATTGCAGAAATTTCCTTTATTATGGGGAAAAATTGCAGAAATTTCTCTTATTTTAGGGCAAAATTGCAGAAATTTCACTAATTGTGGGGCAAAAGGCAGAAATTCTCCTTATTTTGGGGCAAAACTCAGAAATTCCACTTATTTTGGGGCAAAATTCCAGAAATTTCCCTTATTTTGTGGCAAAATTGCAGAAATTTTACTTATTTTGGGGCAAAATTGCAGAAATTTCACTTATTTCAGGGAAAAAAGGCAGAAATTTTCCTTATTTTGGGGCAAAAAGGCAGAAATTCCTAATATTTTGTGCCAAAATTCAGAAATTCCCCTTATTTTGAGGTAAAAAGGCTGAAATTCTCCTTATTTGGGGACAAAAAGGCAGAAATTTCCCTTATATTGGAGCAAAATTGCAGAAATTTCACTTATTTCAGGGTAATAAGTCAGAAATTTTTCTAATTTTGGGGCAAAAATGACAGAAATTCTCTTTGTTTTGGGGGAAAAAGACAGAAATTCCACTTATTTAGAGGCAAAAAAAGCAAAAATTCCCCTTATTTTAGGGCAAAATTGCAGAAATTTCCGTTATTTGGGGGCAAAAAAACAGAAATTCCTCTTATTTTGGGGCAAAATTCCAGAAATTATCTTTATTATGGGGAAAAATTGCAGAAATTTCTTTTATTTTAGGGCAAAATTGCAGAAATTTCATTTATTTCAGAGAAAAAAAGCAAAAATTTTTCTTATTTTGGGGCAAAAAGGCAGAAATTTTCATTATTTTGGGGCAAAAAGGCAGAAATTCACCTTATTTTGGGCTAAAATTTCAGATATTTCAAATATTTCAGGGCAAAAAGGCAGAAATTTCCCTTAATTTGGGGCAAAAGTGAAGAAATTTCCCTTTTTTATGCCAAAAAGGTATGCATTCCCCTTATTTTCAGTCAAAAAGGCAGAAATTCCGCGTATTTTGAAGCAAAATTGCAGAAATTCCCCTAATTGTGGGTCAAAAAGACAGAAATTCTCCTTATTTTGGGGCAAAACTCAGAAATTCCACTTATTTTGGGGCCAAATTCCAGAAATTTCTCTTATTTTGGGGCAAAATTGCAGAAATTTCACTTATTTTGGGGCAAAATTGCAGAAATTTCACTTATTTCAGGAAAAAAAAAAGCAGAAATTTTCCTTATTTTGGGGCAAAAAAGCAGAAATTCCTAATATTTTGTGGCAAAAATGCAGAAATTCCTAATATTTTGTTGCAAAAATGCAGAAATTTCCCTTATTTTGAGGTAAAAAGGCTGAAATTCCCCATATTTAAGGGCAAAAAGGCAGAAATTTCCCTTATTTTGGGGCAAATTTGCAGAAATTTCACTTATTTCAGGGTAATAAGTCAGAAATTTTTCTTATTTTGGTGCAAAAAAGACAGAAATTCCCTTTGTTTTGGGGGAAAAAGACAGAAATTCCACTTATTTAGAGGCAAAAAGGCAAAAGTTCCCCTTATTTTGGAGCAAAAATGAAGAAATTTCCCTTTTTTATGGCAAAAAGGTATGCATTCTTCTTATTTTTGGACAAAAAGGCAGAAATTTCCCATATTTTAGAACAAAAGGCAGAAATTCCTTTTATTTTGGAGCAAAATTGCAGAAATTTCCCTAATTGTGGGGCAAAAAACAGAAATTCCCCTTATTTTGAAGCAAAATTGCAGAAATTTCCTTTATTATGGGGAAAAATTGCAGAAATTTCTCTTATTTTAGGGCAAAATTGCAGAAATTTCACTAATTGTGTGGCAAAAAGTCAGAAATTCTCCTTATTTTGGGGCAAAACTCAGAAATTCCACTTATTTTGGGGCAAAATTCCAGAAATTTCCCTTATTTTGTGGCAAAATTGCAGAAATTTTACTTATTTTGGGGCAAAATTGCAGAAATTTCACTTATTTCAGGGAAAAAAGGCAGAAATTTTCCTTATTTTGGGGCAAAAAGGCAGAAATTCCTAATATTTTGTGCCAAAATTCAGAAATTCCCCTTATTTTGAGGTAAAAAGGCTGAAATTCTCCTTATTTGGGGGCAAAAAGGCAGAAATTTCCCTTATATTGGAGCAAAATTGCAGAAATTTCACTTATTTCAGGGTAATAAGTCAGAAATTTTTCTTATTTTGGGGCAAAAATGACAGAAATTCCCTTTGTTTTGGGGAAAAAAGACAGATATTCCACTTATTTAGAGGCAAAAAAGCAGAAATTCCCCTTATTTTAGGGCAAAATTGCAGAAATTTCCCTTATTTGGGGGCAAAAAAACAGAAATTCCTCTTATTTTGGGGCAAAATTCCAGAAATTATCTTTATTATGGGGAAAAATTGAAGAAATTTCTTTTATTTTAGGGCAAAATTGCAGAAATTTCATTTATTTCAGAGAAAAAAAGGAAAAATTTTTCTTATTTTGGGCCAAAAAGGCAGAAATTTTCATTATTTTGGGGCAAAAAGGCAGAAATTCACCTTATTTTGGGCTAAAATTGCAGAAATTTCAAATATTTCAGGGCAAAAAGGCAGAAATTTCCCTTTTTTGGGGCAAAAGTGACGAAATTTCCCTTTTTTAATGGCAAAAAGGTATGCATTCCCCTTATTTTCAGGCAAAAAGGCAGAAATTCCCCGTATTTTGAAGCAAAATTGCAGAAATTCCCCTAATTGTGGGGCAAAAAGACAGAAATTCTCCTTATTTTGGGGCAAAACTCAGAAATTCCACTTATTTTGGGGCCAAATTCCAGAAATTTCCCTTATTTTGGGGCAAAATTGCAGAAATTTCACTTATTTTGGGGCAAAATTGCAGAAATTTCCCTTATTATGGGGAAAAATTGCAGAAATTTCCCTTATTTACGGCAAAATTGCAGAAATTTCATTAATTGTGGGTCAAAAAAGCAGAAATTCTCCTTATTTTGGGCAAAACTCAGAAATTACACTTATTTTCGGGCAAAATTCCCGAAATTTCCCTTATTTGGGGGCAAAATTGCAAAATTTTACTTATTTTGGGGCAAAATTGCAGAAATTTCACTTATTTCAGGGAAAAAATGCAGAAATTTTTTTTTATTTTGGGGCAAAAACGCAGAAATTCCTAATATTTTGTGCCAAAATTCAGAAATTCCTTTTATTTTGAGGTAAAAAGGCTGAAATTCCCTTTATTTGGGGGCAAAAAGGCAGAAATTTCTTTTATATTGGGGCAAAATTGCAGAAATTTCACTATTTCAGGGTAATAAGTCAGAAATTTTCCTTATTTTGGGGCAAAAATGACAGAAATTCCCTTTGTTTTGGCGGAAAAAGACAGAAATTCCACTTATTTAAAGGCAAAAATGCAGAAATTCTCCTTATTTTAGGGTAAAATTGCAGAAATTTTTCTTATTTGGGGGCAAAAAAACAGAAATTCTTTTTATTTTGGGGCAAAATTCCTGAAATTTCCCTAATTATGGGGAAAAATTGCAAAAATTTCCCTTATTTTAGGGCAAAATTGCAGAAATTTCACTTATTTCAGAGAATAAAGGAAAAAATTTTTCTTATTTTGGGGCAAAAATCAGAAATTCCCATTATTTTGGGGCAAAAAGGCAGAAATTCACCATATTTTGGGCTAAAATTGCTGAAATTTCACATATTTCAGGGCAAAAAAGCAGAAATTTCCCTTAATTTGGGGCAAAATGAAGAAATTTCCCTTTTTATGGCAAAAAGGTATGCATTCCCCTTATTTTCAGGTAAAAAAGCAGAAATTCCCCGTATTTTGGAGCAAAATTGCAGAAATTTCCCTAATTGTGGGGCAGAAATGCAGAAATTCTCCTTATTTTTGGGCAAAACTCAGAAATTCCACTTATTTTGGGGCAAAATTCCAGAAATTTCCCTTATTTTGGGGAAAAAATTGCAAAAATTTCACTTATTTTGGGGCAAAATTGCAGAAATTTCACTTATTTCAGGGAAAAAAGGCAGAAATTTTCCTTATTTTGGAGCAAAAAGGCAGAAATTCTCCATATTTTGGTGCAAAAATCAGAAATTTCTTTTATTTTGAGGTAAAATGCTGAAATTCCCCATATTTTGAAGCAAAAGGCAGAAATTTCCCTTTTTTGGGGGCAAATTTGCAGAAATTTCACTTATTTCAGGGAAAAAAAGGCAGAAATTTTCCTTATTTTTTGGCGAAAGGGCAGAAATTCCTAATATTTTGTGGCAAAAATGCAGAAATTTTTAATAATTTGTTGCAAAAATGCAGAAATTTCCCTTATTTTGAGGTAAAAAGGCTGAAATTCCCCTTATTTGGGGGCAAAAAGGCAGAAATTTTTCTTATTTTGGGGCAAATTTGCAGAAATTTCACTTATTTCAGGGTAATAAGTCAGAAATTTTTCTTATTTTGGGGCAAAAAATATAGAAATTGCCTTTGTTTTGGGGGAAAAAGACAGAAATTCCACTTATTTAGAGGCAAAAAGGCAAAAGTTCCCCTTATTTTGGAGCAAAAATGAGGAAATTTCCCTTATTTATGACAAAAATGTATGCATTCTTCTTATTTTCAGACAAAAAGGCAGAAATTCCCCATATTTTGGGGCAAAAGGCAGAAATTCTCCTTATTTTGGGGCAAAATTGCAGAAATTTCCCTAATTGTGGGGCAAAAAACAGAAATTCCCCTTATTTTGGGGCAAAATTGCAGAAATTTCCCTTATTATGGGGAAAAATTGCTGAAATTTCGCTTATTTAAGGCAAAATTGCAGAAATTTCCCTCATTTTAGGGCAAAATTGCAGAAATTTCACTAATTGGTGTGCAAAAAGGCAGAAATTCTCCTTATTTTGGGGCAAAACTCAGAAATTCCACTTATTTTGGGGCAAAATTGCAGAAATATCCCTTATTTTGGGGCAAAATTGCAGAAATTTTACTTATTTTTTAGAAAAAATTGCAGAAATTGCACTTATTAAAGGGAAAAAGGCAGAAATTTTCCTTATTTTGGGGCAAAAACGCAGAAATTCCTAATATTTGTGCCAAAATTCAAAATTCCCCTTATTTTGAGGTAAAAACGCTGAAATTCCCCTTATTTGATGGCTAAAAGGCAGAAATTTCCTTTATATTAGGGCAAAATTGCAGATATTTCACTTATTTCAGGGTAATAAGTCAGAAATTTTCCTTATTTTGGGGCAAAAAGTACAGAAATTCCCTTTGTTTTGGGGAAAAAAACAGAAATTCCACTCATTTAGAGGCAAAAAACAGAAATTCCCTTTGTTTTGGGGGAAAAAGACAGAAATTCCACTTATTTAGAGGCAAAAAGGCAAAAGTTCCCCTTATTTTGGAGCAAAAATAAAGAAATTTCTTTTTTTATGGCAAAAAGGTATGCATTCTTCTTATTTTCGGACAAAAAGGCAGAAATTCCCTATATTTTGGGGCAAAATTACAGAAATTTCCCTAATTTCCAGCAAAAAACAGAAATTCCCCTTAATTTGAAGCAAAATTGCAGAAATTTCCTTTATTATGGGGAAAAATTGCAGAAATTTCTCTTATTTTAGGGCAAAATTGCAGAAATTTCACTAATTGTGGGGCAAAAAGGCAGAAATTCTCCTTATTTTGGGGCAAAACTCAGAAATTCCACTTATTTTGGGGCAAAATTCCAGAAATTTCCCTTATTTTGTTGCAAATTGCAGAGATTTTACTTATTTTGGGGCAAAATTGCAGAAATTTCACTTATTTCAGGGAAAAAGGCAGAAATTTTCCTTATTTTGGGGCAAGAAGGCAGAAATTCCTAATATTTTGTGCCAAAATTCAGAAATTCCCCTTATTTTGAGGTAAAAAGGCTGAAATTCCCTTTATTTGGGGGCAAAAAGGCAGAAATTTCCCTTATATTGGAGCAAAATTGAAGAAATTTCACTTATTTCAGGGTAATAAGTAAGAAATTTTCCTTATTTTGGGGCAAAAATGACAGAAATTCCCTTTGTTTTGGGGGAAAAAGACAGAAATTCCACTTATTTAGAGGAAAAAAAGCAGAAATTCCTCTTATTTTAGGGCAAAATTGCAGAAATTTCCTTTATTTGGGGGCAAAAAACAGAAATTCCCTTTATTTTGGGGCAAAATTTCAGAAATTTCCTATATTATGGGGAAAAATTGCAGAAATTTCTTTTATTTTAGGGCAAAATTGCAGAAATATCACATATTTCAGAGAAAAAAAGCAAAAATTTTTCTTAGTTTGGGGCAAAAAAGCAGAAATTCCCATTATTTTGGGGCAAAAAGGCAGAAATTCCCTTTTTTGGGGCTAAAATTGCAGAAATTTCACATATTTCAGGGCAAAAAGGCAGAAATTTCCCTTAATTTGGGGCAAAAATGAAGAAATTTCCCTTTTTTATGGCAAAAAGGTATGCATTCCCCTTATTTTCAGGCAAAAAGGCAGAAATTTACTGTATTTTGAAGCAAAATTGCAGAAATGCCCCTAATTGTGGGGCAAAAAGGCAGAAATTCTCCTTATTTTGGGGCAAAACTCAGAAATTCCACTTATTTTGGGGCCAAATTCCAGAAATTTCCCTTATTTTGGGGCAAAATTGCAGAAATTTCACTTATTTTGGGGCAAAATTGCAGAAATTTCACTTATTTCAGGAAAAAAAAGCAGAAATTTTCCTTATTTTGGGGCAAAAAAGCAGAAATTCCTAATATTTTGTGGCAAAAATGCAGAAATTCCTAATATTTTGTTGCAAAAATGCAGTAATTTCCCTTATTTTGAGGTAAAAAGGCTGAAATTCCCCATATTTAAGGGCAAAAAGGCAGAAATTTCCCTTATTTTGGGGCAAATTTGCAGAAATTTCACTTATTTCAGGGTAATAAGTCAGAAATTTTTCTTATTTTGGTGCAAAAAAGACAGAAATTCCCTTTGTTTTGGGGGAAAAAGACAGAAATTCCACTTATTTAGAGGCAAAAAGGCAAAAGTTCCCCTTATTTTGGAGCAAAAATGAAGAAATTTCCCTTTTTTATGGCAAAAAGGTATGCATTCTTCTTATTTTTGGACAAAAAGGCAGAAATTCCCCATATTTTAGAACAAAAGGCAGAAATTCCTTTTATTTTGGAGCAAAATTGCAGAAATTTCCCTAATTGTGGGGCAAAAACAGAAATTCCCCTTATTTTGAAGCAAAATTGCAGAAATTTCCTTTATTATGGGGAAAAATTGCAGAAATTTCTCTTATTTTAGGGCAAAATTGCAGAAATTTCACTAATTGTGGGGCAAAAAGGCAGAAATTCTCCTTATTTTGGGGCAAAACTAAGAAATTCCACTTATTTTGGGGCAAAATCCCAGAAATTTCCCTTATTTTGTGGCAAAATTGCAGAAATTTTACTTATTTTGGGGCAAAATTGCAGAAATTTCACTTATTTCAGGGAAAAAGGCAGAAATTTTCCTTATTTTGGGGCAAGAAGGCAGAAATTCCTAATATTTTGTGCCAAAATTCAGAAATTCCCCTTATTTTGAGGTAAAAAGGCTGAAATTCCCCTTATTTGGCGGCAAAAAGGCAGAAATTTCCCTTATATTGGAGCAAAATTGAAGAAATTTCACTTATTTCAGGGTAATAAGTAAGAAATTTTCCTTATTTTGGGGCAAAAATGACAGAAATTCCCTTTGTTTTGGGGGAAAAAGACAGAAATTCCACTTATTTAGAGGAAAAAAGCAGAAATTCCTCTTATTTTAGGGCAAAATTGCAGAAATTTCCTTTATTTGGGGGCAAAAAACAGAAATTCCCTTTATTTTGGGGCAAAATTCCAGAAATTTCCTATATTATGGGGAAAAATTGCAGAAATTTCTTTTATTTTAGGGCAAAATTGCAGAAATATCACATATTTCAGAGAAAAAAAGCAAAAATTTTTCTTAGTTTGGGGCAAAAAAGCAGAAATTCCCATTATTTTGGGGCAAAAAGGCAGAAATTCCCTTTTTTTGGGCTAAAATTGCAGAAATTTCACATATTTCAGGGCAAAAAGGCAGAAATTTCCCTTAATTTGGGGCAAAAATGAAGAAATTTCCCTTTTTTATGGCAAAAAGGTATGCATTCCCTGTATTTTCAGGCAAAAGGCAGAAATTTCCCGTATTTTGAAGCAAAATTACATAAATGCCCCTAATTGTGGGTCAAAAAGGCAGAAATTCTCCTTATTTTGGGGCAAAACTCAGAAATTCCACTTATTTTGGGGCCAAATTCCAGAAATTTCCCTTATTTTGGGGCAAAATTGCAGAAATTTCACTTATTTTGGGGCAAAATTGCAGAAATTTCACTTATTTCAGGAAAAAAAAAAGCAGAAATTTTCCTTATTTTGGGGCAAAAAAGCAGAAATTCCTAATATTTTGTGGCAAAAATGCAGAAATTCCTAATATTTTGTTGCAAAAATGCAGAAATTTCCCTTATTTTGAGGTAAAAAGGCTGAAATTCCCCATATTTAAGGGCAAAAAGGCAGAAATTTCCCTTATTTTGGGGCAAATTTGCAGAAATTTCACTTATTTCAGGGTAATAAGTCAGAAATTTTTCTTATTTTGGTGCAAAAAAGACAGAAATTCCCTTTGTTTTGGGGGAAAAAGACAGAAATTCCACTTATTTAGAGGCAAAAAGGCAAAAGTTCCCCTTATTTTGGAGCAAAAATGAAGAAATTTCCCTTTTTTATGGCAAAAAGGTATGCATTCTTCTTATTTTTGGACAAAAAGGCAGAAATTTCCCATATTTTAGAACAAAAGGCAGAAATTCCTTTTATTTTGGAGCAAAATTGCAGAAATTTCCCTAATTGTGGGGCAAAAAACAGAAATTCCCCTTATTTTGAAGCAAAATTGCAGAAATTTCCTTTATTATGGGGAAAAATTGCAGAAATTTCTCTTATTTTAGGGCAAAATTGCAGAAATTTCACTAATTGTGTGGCAAAAAGTCAGAAATTCTCCTTATTTTGGGGCAAAACTCAGAAATTCCACTTATTTTGGGGCAAAATTCCAGAAATTTCCCTTATTTTGTGGCAAAATTGCAGAAATTTTACTTATTTTGGGGCAAAATTGCAGAAATTTCACTTATTTCAGGGAAAAAAGGCAGAAATTTTCCTTATTTTGGGGCAAAAAGGCAGAAATTCCTAATATTTTGTGCCAAAATTCAGAAATTCCCCTTATTTTGAGGTAAAAAGGCTGAAATTCTCCTTATTTGGGGGCAAAAAGGCAGAAATTCACCTTATTTTGGGCTAAAATTGCAGAAATTTTTCATATTTCAGGGCAAAAAGGCAGAAATTTTTCTTAATTTGGGGCAAAAATGAAGAAATTTCCCTTTTTTATGGCAAAAAGTTATGCATTCCACTTATTTTCGGGAAAAAAGCAGAAATTCCTCGTATTTTAAAGCACAATTGCAGAAATTCCCCTAATTGTGGGGCAAGAAGGCAGAAATTCTTTTTATTTTGGGGCAAAACTCAGAAATTCCACTTATTTTGGGGCAAAATTCCAGAAATTTCCCTTATTTTGGGGCAAAATTGAAGAAATTTCACTTATTTTCTGGCAAAATTGCAGAAATTTCACTTATTTCAGGGAAAAAAGGCAGAAAATTTCCTTATTTTGGGGCAAAAAGGCAGAAATTCTTCATATTTTGGTGCAAAAATCAGAAATTTCCCTTATTTTGAGGTAAAATGCTGAAATTCCCCTTATTTTGGGGCAAAAGGCAGAAATTTCCCTTTTTTGGGGCAAATTTGCAGAAATTTCACTTATTTCAGCGTAATAAGTCAGAAATTTTCTTTATTATGGGGCAAAAAAACAAAAATTTTCTTTGTTTTGGGGGAAAAAGTCAAAAATTCCACTTATTTAGAGGCAAAAAGGCAAAAGTTCCCCTTATTTTGGAGCAAAAAGAAAGAAATTTTTTTATGGCAAAAAGGTATGCATTCTTCTTATTTTCGGACAAAAAGGCAGAAATTCCCTATATTTTGGGGCAAAATTACAGAAATTTCCCTAATTTCCAGCAAAAAACAGAAATTCCCCTAAATTTGAAGCAAAATTGCAGAAATTTTTTTTTATTATGGGGAAAAATTGCAGAAATTTCTCTTATTTTAGGGCAAAATTGCAGAAATTTCACTAATTGTTGGGCAAAAAGGCAGAAATTCTCCTTATTTTGGGGCAAAACTCAGAAATTCCACTTATTTTGGGGCAAAATTCCAGAAATTTCCCTTATTTTGTGGCAAAATTGCAGAAATTTTACTTATTTTGGGGCAAAATTGCAGAAATTTCACTTATTTCAGGGAAAAAGGCAGAAATTTTCCTTATTTTGGGGCAAGAAGGCAAAAATTCCTAATATTTTGTGCCAAAATTCAGAAATTCCCCTTATTTTGAGGTAAAAAGGCTGAAATTCCCCTTATTTGGGGGCAAAAAGGCAGAAATTTCCCTTATATTGGAGCAAAATTGAAGAAATTTCACTTATTTCAGGGTAATAAGTAAAAAATTTTCCTTATTTTAAGGCAAAAATGACAGAAATTTCCTCTGTTTTGGGGGAAAAAGACAGAAATTCCACTTATTTAGAGGAAAAAAAGCAGAAATTCCTCTTATTTTAGGGCAAAATTGCAGAAATTTCCTTTATTTGGGGGCAAAAAACAGAAATTCCCTTTATTTTGGGGCAAAATTCCAGAAATTTCCTATATTATGGGGAAAATTGCAGAAATTTCTTTTATTTTAGGGCAAAATTGCAGAAATATCACATATTTCACAGAAAAAAAGCAAAAATTTTTCTTATTTTGGTGCAAAAAAGCAGAAATTCCCATTATTTTGGGGCAAAAAGGCAGAAATTCCCATTTTGGGCTAAAATTGCAGAAATTTCACATATTTCAGGGCAAAAAGGCAGAAATTTCCCTTAATTTGGGGCAAAAATGAAGAAATTTCCCTTTTTTATGGCAAAAAGGTATGCATTCCCCTTATTTTCAGGCAAAAAAGCAGAAATTTCCCGTATTTTGAAGCAAAATTGCAGAAATGCCCCTAATTGTGGGTCCAAAAGGCAGAAATTCTCCTTATTTTGGGGCAAAACTCAGAAATTCCACTTATTTTGGGGCCAAATTCCAGAAATTTCCCTTATTTTGGGGCAAAATTGCAGAAATTTCACTTATTTCAGGAGAAAAAAGCAGAAATTTTCCTTATTTTGGGGCAAAAAAGCAGAAATTCCTAATATTTTGTGGCAAAAATGCAGAAATTCCTATTATTTTGTTGCAAAAATGCAGAAATTTCCCTTATTTTGAGGTAAAAATGCTGAAATTCCCCATATTTAAGGGCAAAAAGGCAGAAATTTCCCTTATTTTGGGGCAAATTTGCAGAAATTTCACTTATTTCAGGGTAATAAGTCAGAAATTTTTCTTATTTTGGTGCAAAAAAGACAGAAATTCCCTTTGTTTTGGGGGAAAAAGACAGAAATTCCACTTATTTAGAGGCAAAAAGGCAAAAGTTCCCCTTATTTTGGAGCAAAAATGAAGAAATTTCCCTTTTTTATTGCAAAAAGGTATGCATTCTTCTTATTTTTGGACAAAAAGGCAGAAATTCCCCATATTTTAGAACAAAAGGCAGAAATTCCTTTTATTTTGGAGCAAAATTGCAGAAATTTCCCTAATTGTGGGGCAAAAACAATAATTCCCCTTATTTTGAAGCAAAATTGCAGAAATTTCCTTTATTATGGGGAAAAATTGCAGAAATTTCTCTTATTTTAGAGCAAAATTGCAGAAATTTCACTAACTGTGGGGCAAAAGGCAGAAATTCTCCTTATTTTGGGGCAAAACTCAGAAATTCCACTTATTTTGGGGCCAAATTCCAGAAATTTCCCTTATTTTGGGGCAAAATTGCAGAAATTTTACTTATTTTGGGGCAAAATTGCAGAAATTTCACTTATTTCAGGGAAAAAAGGCAGAAATTTTCCTTATTTTGGGGCAAAAAGGCAGAAATTCCTAATATTTTGTGCCAAAATTCAGAAATTCCCCTTATTTTGAGGAAAAAAGCCTGAAATTCCCCTTATTTGGGGGCATAAAGGTAGAAATTTCCCTTATATTGGAGCAAAATTGCAGAAATTTCACTTATTTCAGGGTAATAAGTCAGAAAGTTTTCTTATTTTGGGGCAAAAATGACAGAAATTCCCTTTGTTTTGGGGGAAAAAGACAGAAATTCCACTTATTTAGATGCAAAAAAGCAGAAATTCCCCTTATTTTAGGACAAAATTGCAGAAATTTCCCTTATTTGGGGGCAAAAAACAGAAATTCCTCTTATTTTGGGGCAAAATTCCAGAAATTATCTTTATTATAGGGAAAAATTGCAGAAATTTCTTTTATTTTAGGGCAAAATTGCAGAAATTTCTTTTATTTCAGAGAAAAAAAGCAAAAATTTTTCTTATTTTGGGCCAAAAAGGCAGAAATTTTCATTATTTTGGGGCAAAAAGGCAGAAATTCACCTTATTTTGGGCTAAAATTGCAGAAATTTCAAATATTTCAGGGCAAAAAGGCAGAAATTTCCCTTAATTTGGGGCAAAAGTGAAGAAATTTCCCTTTTTTATGGCAAAAAGTTATGCATTCCCCTTATTTTCAGGCAAAAAGGCAGAAATTCCCCATATTTTGAAGCAAAATTGCAGAAATTCCCCTAAGTGTGAGGCAAAAAGGCAGAAATTTCCAGTATTTTGGGGCAAAATTGCAGAAATTTCACTTATTTCAGGGAAAAAAAGCAGAAATTTTCCTTATTTTTGGGCAAAAATGCAGAAATTCCTAATATTTTGTGGCAAAAATGCATAAATTCCTAATATTTTGTTTCAAAAATGCAGAAATTTCCCTTATTTTGAGGTAAAAAGGCTGAAATTTCCCTTATATGGGTGCAAAAAGGCAGAAATTTCCCTTAATTTGAGGCAAAATTGCAGAAATTTCACTTATTTAAGGGAAAAAAAGGCAGAAATTCTCCTTATTTTGGGGCAAAAAGGCAGAAATTCTCTGTATTTTAATGGAAAAATCAGATATTTCCCTTATTTTGAGGTAAAATGCTGAAATTCCCCTTATTTTGGGGCAAAAGGCAGAAATTTCCCTATTTTTGGGGCAAATTTGCAGAAATTTCACTTATTTCAGGGTAATAAGTCAGAAATTTTCCTTATTTTGGGGCAAAAAACACAGAAATTTTCTTTGTTTTGGGAGAAAAAAACAAAAATTCCACTTATTTAGAGGCAAAAAGGCAAAAGTTCCCCTTATTTTAGAGCAAAAATGAAGAAATTTCCCTTTTTATGGCAAAAAGGTATGCATTCTTCTTATTTTCGGAAAAAAAGCAGAAATTCCCCATATTTTGGGGCAAAAGGCAGAAATTCCCCTTATTTTGGGGCAAAATTGCAGAAATTTTCCTAATTGTGGGGCAAAAAACAGAAATTCCCCTTATTTTGAAGCAAAATTGCAGAAATTTCCCTTATTATGGGCAAAAATTGCAGAAATTTCCCTTATTTTAGGGCAAAATTGCAGAAATTTTACTAATTGTGGGGCAAAAAGGCAGAAATTCTCCTTATTTTGGGGCAAAACTCTGAAATTCCACTTATTTTGGGGCAAGAATCACAGAAATTTCCCTTATTTTAGGGGGAAAATTGCAGAAATTTTATTATTTTGGGGCAAAATTGCAGAAATTTCACTTATTTCAAAGAAAAAAGGCAGAAATTTTTTTTATTTTGGGGCAAAAAGGCATAAATTCCTAATATTTTGTACCGAAATTCAGAAATTCCCATTATTTTGAGGTAAAAAGGCTGATATTCCCTTTATTTGGGGGCAAAAACGCAGAAATTTCCATTAATTGGGAAAAAATTGCAGAAATTTCACTTATTTCAGGGTAATAAGTCAGAAATTTTCCTTATTTTGAGGCAAAAATGACAGAAATTCCCTTTGTTTTGGGGGAAAAAGACAGAAATTACACTTATTTATAGGCAAAAAAGCGGAAATTCCCCTTATTTTAGGACAAAATTGCAGAAATTTCCCTTATTTGGGGGCAAAAAAAACAGAAATTCCCCTTATTTTGTGGCAAAATTCCAGGAATTTCACTTATTATAGGGAAAAATTGCAGAAATTTCCCTTATTTTAGGGCAAAATTGCAGAAATTTCACTTATTTCAGAGAAAAAACGCAAAAATTTTTCTTATTTTGGGGCAAAAAGGCAGAAATTCCCATTATTTTGGGGCAAAAAGGCAGAAATTCACCTTATTTTGGGCTAAAATTGCAGAAATTTCACATATTTCAGGGCAAGAAGGCAGAAATTTTTCTTAATTTGGGGCAAAAATGAAGAAATTTCTTTTTTTTTATGGCAAAAAGGTATGCATTCCTTTTATTTTCGGGCAAAAAGGCAGAAATTCCCGGTATTTTGGAGCAAAATTGCAGAAATTCCCTTAATTGTGGGGCCAAATTCCAGAAATTTTCCTTATTTTGGGGCAAAATTGCAGAAATTTCCCTTATTTTTAGGTAAAAAGGCTGAAATTCCCCTTATTAGTGGAAAAAAGGCAGAAATTTTTCTTATTTTGGGGCAAATTTGCAGAAATTTCACTTATTTCAGGGTTATAAGTCAGAAATTTTCCTTGTTTTGGGGCAAAAAATACAGAAATTCCTTTTGTTTTGGGGGAAAAAGACAGAAATTCCACTTATTTAGAGGCAAAAATGCAAAAGTTCCCCTTATTTTGGAGCAAAAATGAAGAAATTTCCCTTATTATGAAGAAAAATTGCAGAAATTTCCCTTATTTTAGGGCAAAATTACAGAAGTTTCACTAATTGTGGGGCAAAAGGCATAAATTCTTCTTATTTTGGGGCAAAACTCAGAAATTCCACTTATTTTGGGGCAAAATTCCAGAAATTTCCCTTATTTTGGGGCAAAATTTCAGAAATTTTACTTATTTTGGGGCAAAATTGCAGAAATTTCACTTATTTCAAGGAAAAAAGCAGAAATTTTCCTTATTTTGGGGCAAAAAGGCAGAATTTCCTAATATTTTGTGCCAAAATTCAGAAATTCCCCTTATTTTGAGATAAAAAGGCTGAAATTCCCCTTATTTTGGGGCAAAAAGGCAGAAATTTCCCTTATATTGGGGTAAAATTGCAGAAATTTCACTTATTTCAGGGTAATAAGTCAGAAATTTTCCTTATTTGGGGGCAAAAATGACAGAATTTCCCTTTGTTTTGGGGGAAAAAGACAGAAATTCCACTTATTTAGAGGCAAAAAAGCAGAAATTCCCCTTATTTTAGGGCAAAATTGCAGAAATTTCCCTTATTTGGATCAAAAAAACAGAAATTCCCCTTATTTTGGGGCAAAATTCCAGAAATTTCCCTTTTTATGGGGGAAAATTTCAGAAATTTCCTTTATTTTAGGGCAAAATTGCAGAAATTTCACTTATTTCAGAAAAAAAAGGCAAAAATTTTTCTTATTTTGGAGCAAAAAGGCAGAAATTCCCATTACTTTGATGGCAAAAAGGCAGAAATTCACCTTATTTTGGGGTAAAATTGCAGAAATTTCACATATTTCAGGGCAAAAACGCAGAAATTTCCCTTAATTTGGGGCAAAAATGAAGAAATTTCCGTTAATTTGGGGCAAAAATGAAGAAAATTCCCTTTTTTATGGCAAAAAGGTATGCATTCCCTTTATTTTCGGCAAAAAGGCAGAAATTCCCCGTATTTTGTAGCAAAATTGCAGAAATTCCCCTAATTGTGGGGCAAAAAGGCAGAAATTTTTCTTATTTTGGGGCAAAACTCAGAAATTCCACTTATTTTGGGGCAAAATTCCAGAAATTTCCCTTATTTTGGGGCAAAATTGCAGAAATTTCACTTATTTTGGGGCAAAGTTGCAGAAATTTCACTTATTTCAGGGGAAAAAGGCAGAAATTTTCCTTATTTTGGAGCAAAATTCCAGAAATTTCACTTATTTTAGGGCAAAATTGCAGAAATTTCACTTATTTCTAGAAAAAAAGGCAGAAATTTTCCTTATTTTGGGGCAAAAATGCAGAAATTCTCCATATTTTGGTGCAAAAATCAGAAATTTTCTTTATTTTGAGGTAAAATGCTGAAATTCCCATTATTTTGGGGCAAAAGGCAGAAATTTCCCTATTTTTGGGGCAAATTTGCATAAATTTCACTTATTTCAGGGTAATAAGTCAGAAATTTTCCTTATTTTGGGGCAAAAAAGACAGAAATTCCCTTTGTTTTTGGGGAGAAAGACAGAAATTGCACTTATTTAGAGGCAAAAAGGCAAAAGTTCCCCTTATTTTGGAACAAAATTGAAGAAATTCCCCTTTTTTATGGCAAAAAGGTATGCATTCTTCTTATTTTTGGACAAAAAGAAAGAAATTCCCCATATTTTGGGGCAAAAGGCAGAAATTCCTTTCATTTTGGGGCAAAATTGCAGAAATTTCCCTAATTGTGGGGCAGAAAACAGAAATTCCCTTATTTTGAAGCAAAATTGCACAAATTTCTCTTATTATGGGGAAAAATTGCAGAAATTTCCCTTATTTTAGGGCAAAATTGCAGAAATTTCACTAAATGTGGGGCAAAAAGGCAGAAATACTCCTTATTTTGAGGCAAAGCTCAGAAATTCTATTAATTTTGGGGCAAAATTCGAGAAATTTCCCTTATTTTGGGGCAAAATTTTAGAAATTTTACTTATTTTGGAGAAAAATTGCAGAAATTTCACTTATTTCAGGGAAAAAAGTCAGAAATTTTCCTTATTTTAAGGAAAAAATGCAGAAATTCCTAATATTTTGTGCCAAAATTCAGAAATTCCCCTTATTTTGAGGTAAAAAGGCTGAAATTCCCCTTATTTGGGGGCAAAAAGGCAGAAATTTCTCTTATATTGGGGCAAAATTGCAGAAATTTCACTTATTTCAGGGTAATAAGTCAGAAATTTTCTTTATTTTGGGGCTAAAATGACAGAAATTCCCTTTGTTTTTGGGGAAAAAGACAGAAATTCCACTTATTTAGAGGCATAAAACGCAGAAATTCCCCTTATTTTAGCGTAAAATTGCAGAAATTTCGCTTATTTGGGGCAAAAAAACAGAAATTCCCCTTATTTTGGCGCAAAATTCCTGAAATTTCCCTTATTATAGGGAAAAATTGCAGAAATTTCCATTATTTTAGGGCAAAATTGCAGAAATTTCACTCATTTCAGAAAAAAAAGGCAAAAATCTTTCTCATCTTGGGGCAAAAAAGCAGAAATTACCATTATTTTGGGGCAAAAAGGCAGAAATTCACCTTATTTTGTGCTAAAATTGCAGAGATTTCACATATTTCAGGGCAAAAAGGCAGAAATTTCCCTTAATTTGGGGCAAAAATGAAGAAATTTCCCTTTTTTATGGCAAAAAGGTATGCATTTCCCTTATTTTCGGGCAAAAAGGCAGAAATTCCCCGTATTTTGGAGCAAAATTGCAGAAATTCTCCTAATTGTGGGGCAAAAAGGCAGAAATTCTCCTGATTTTAGGGCAAAACTCAGAAATTCCACTTATTTTGTGGCAAAATTCCAAAATTTCCCTTATTTTGGGGCAAAATTGCAGAAATTACACATATTTTGTGGCAATATTGCAGAAATTTCACTTATTTCAGGAAAATAAAGGTAGAAATTTTTCTTATTGTGGGGCAAAAAGGCAGATATTCCTAATATTTTGTGGCAAAAATGCAGAAATTCCTAATATTTTGTTGCAAAAATGCAGAAATTTCCTTTACTTTGAGGTAAAAAGGCTGAAATTTCCTTTATTTGGGGGTAAAAAGGCAGAAATTTCTCTTATTTGGGGGCAAATTTGCAAAAATTTCACTTATTTCAGGGTAATAAGTCAGAAATTTTCCTTATTTTAGGGCAAAAAAGACAGAAATTCTTTTTGTTTTGAAGGAAAAATACAGAAATTCCACTTATTCAGAGGTAAAAAGGCGAAAGTTCCTTTTATTTTGGAGAAAAAATGAAGAAATTTCCCTTTTTTATGGCAAAAAGTTATGCATTCTTCTTATTTTCGGACAAAAAGGCAGAAATTTTCCATATTTTGGGGCAAAAGGCAGAAATTTCTCCTATTTTAGAGCAAAATTGCAGAAATTTCACTAATTGTGGCGCAAAAAGGCAGAAATTCTCCTCATTTTGGGACAAAACTTAGAAATTCCACTTATTTTGGGGCAAAATTCCAGAAATTTCCCTTATTTTGGGGCAAAATTGCAGAAATTTTACTTATTTTGGGGCAAAATTGCAGACATTTCACTTATTTCATGGAAAAAAGGCAGAAATTTTCCTTATTTTGGGGCAAAAAGGCAGAAATTCTCCATATTTTTGTGCAAAAATCAGAAATTTCCCTTATTTTGAGGTAAAAAGGCTGAAATTTCCCTTATTTTGGGGCAAAAAGAAGAAATTTCCCTATTTTGGGGCAAATTTGCAGAAATTTCACTTATTTCAGAGTAATAAGTCAGAAATTTTCCTTATTTTGGGGCAAAAATGACAGAAATTCTATTTGTTTTGAGGGAAAAAGACAGACATTTCACTTATTTAGAGGCAAAAAAGCAGAAATTCTCCTTATTTTAGGGCAAAATTGCAGAAATTTCTTTTATTTTGGGGCAAAGAACAGAAATTCCCCTTATTTTGAGGCAAAATTCCAGAAATTTCCCTTATTATGGGAAAAAATTGCAGAAATTTCCTTTATTTTAGGGCAAAATTGCACAAATTTGACTTATTTCAGAGAAAAAAGGCAAAAATTTTTCTTATTTTGGGGCAAAAAGGCAGAAACTCCAATTATTTTGGGGCAAAAAGGCACAAATTCACCTTATTTTGGGCTAAAATTGCAGAAATTTCACATATTTCAGAACCAAAAGGCAGAAATTTCCCTTAATTTAGGGCAAAAATGAAGAAATTTCCCTTTTTTATGGCAAAAAGTTATGCATTCCCCTTATTTTTGTGCAAAACAGCAGAAATTCCCTGTATTTTGGAGCAAAATTGCAGAAATTCCCCTAATTGTTGGGAAAAAAGGCAGAAATTTTCCTTATTTTGGGGTAAAACTCAGAAATTCCACTAATTTTGTGGCAAAATTCCAGAAATTTCCCTTATTTTGGGGCAAAATTGCAGAAATTTCACTTATTTTGGGGCAAAATTGCAGAAATTTCACTTATTTCAGGGAAAAAAAGGCAGAAATTTTCCTTATTTTGGGGCAAAAAGGCAAAAATTCCTAATATTTTGTGGCAAAAATGCAGAAATTCCTAATATTTTGTTGCAAAAATGCAGAAATTTCTTTTATTTTGAGGTAAAAAAGCTGAAATTCCCCTTATTTGTGGGCAAAAAGCAGAAATTTCCCTTATTTTGGGCTAAAATTGCAGAGATTTCACATACTTCAGGGCAAAAAGGCAGAAATTTCCCTTAATTTGGGGCAAAAATGAAGAAATTTCCCTTTTTTATGGCAAAAAGGTATGCATTTCCCTTATTTTCGGGCAAAAAGGCAGAAATTCCCCGTATTTTGGAGCAAAATTGCAGAAATTCTCCTAATTGTGGGGCAAAAAGGCAGAAATTCTCCTGATTTTAGGGCAAAACTCAGAAATTCCACTTATTTTGTGGCAAAATTCCAGAAATTTCCCTTATTTTGGGGCAAAATTGCAGAAATTACACATATTTTGTGGCAATATTGCAGAAATTTCACTTATTTCAGGAAAATAAAGGTAGAAATTTTTCTTATTGTGGGGCAAAAAGGCAGAAATTCCTAATATTTTGTGGCAAAAATGCAGAAATTCCTAATATTTTGTTGCAAAAATGCAGAAATTTCCTTTACTTTGAGGTAAAAAGGCTGAAATTTCCTTTATTTGGGGGTAAAAAGGCAGAAATTTCCCTTATTTGGGGGCAAATTTGCAAAAATTTCACTTATTTCAGGGTAATAAGTCAGAAATTTTCCTTATTTTAGGGCAAAAAAGAAAGAAATTCTTTTTGTTTTGAAGGAAAAATACAGAAATTCCACTTATTCAGAGGTAAAAAGGCGAAAGTTCCTTTTATTTTGGAGAAAAAATGAAGAAATTTCCCTTTTTTATGGCAAAAAGTTATGCATTCTTCTTATTTTCGGACAAAAAGGCAGAAATTTCCCATATTTTGGGGCAAAAGGCAGAAATTTCTCCTATTTTAGAGCAAAATTGCAGAAATTTCACTAATTGTGGCGCAAAAAGGCAGAAATTCTCCTCATTTTGGGACAAAACTTAGAAATTCCACTTATTTTGGGGCAAAATTCCAGAAATTTCCCTTATTTTGGGGCAAAATTGCAGAAATTTTACTTATTTTGGGGCAAAATTGCAGACATTTCACTTATTTCATGGAAAAAAGGCAGAAATTTTCCTTATTTTGGGGCAAAAAGGCAGAAATTCTCCATATTTTTGTGCAAAAATCAGAAATTTCCCTTATTTTGAGGTAAAAAGGCTGAAATTTCCCTTATTTTGGGGCAAAAAGAAGAAATTTCCCTATTTTGGGGCAAATTTGCAGAAATTTCACTTATTTCAGGGTAATAAGTCAGAAATTTTCCTTATTTTGGGGCAAAAATGACAGAAATTCTATTTGTTTTGAGGGAAAAAGACAGACATTTCACTTATTTAGAGGCAAAAAAGCAGAAATTCTCTTTATTTTAGGGCAAAATTGCAGAAATTTCTATTATTTTGGGGCAAAGAACAGAAATTCCCCTTATTTTGAGGCAAAATTCCAGATATTTCCCTTATTATGGGAAAAAATTGCAGAAATTTCCTTTATTTTAGGGCAAAATTGCACAAATTTGACTTATTTCAGAGAAAAAAGGCAAAAATTTTTCTTATTTTGGGGCAAAAAGGCAGAAACTCCAATTATTTTGGGGCAAAAAGGCACAAATTCACCTTATTTTGGGCTAAAATTGCAGAAATTTCACATATTTCAGAACCAAAAGGCAGAAATTTCCCTTAATTTAGGGCAAAAATGAAGAAATTTCCCTTTTTTATGGCAAAAAGTTATGCATTCCCCTTATTTTTGTGCAAAACAGCAGAAATTCCCTGTATTTTGGAGCAAAATTGCAGAAATTCCCCTAATTGTTGGGAAAAAAGGCAGAAATTTTCCTTATTTTGGGGTAAAACTCAGAAATTCCACTAATTTTGTGGCAAAATTCCAGAAATTTCCCTTATTTTGGGGCAAAATTGCAGAAATTTCACTTATTTTGGGGCAAAATTGCAGAAATTTCACTTATTTCAGGGAAAAAAAGGCAGAAATTTTCCTTATTTTGGGGCAAAAAGGCAAAAATTCCTAATATTTTGTGGCAAAAATGCAGAAATTCCTAATATTTTGTTGCAAAAATGCAGAAATTTCCCTTATTTTGAGGTAAAAAAGCTGAAATTCCCCTTATTTGTGGGCAAAAAGCAGAAATTTCCCTTATTTTGGGGCAAATTTGCAAAAATTTCACTTATTTCAGCATAATAAGTCAGAAATTTTCCTTATTTTGGGGGAAAAAGACAGAAATTTCCTTTGTTTTGGGAAAAAAAGACAAAAATTCCACTTATTTAGAGGCAAAAAGGCAAAATTTCCACTTATTTTGGAGCAAAAATGAAGAAATTTCCCTTTATTATGGCAAAAAGATATGCATCCTTCTTATTTTTGGACAAAAAGGCAGAAATTCCCCATATTTTGGGGCAAAAGGCTAAATTCCCCTTATTTTAAGGCAAAATTGCAGAAATTTCCCTAATTGTGGGGCAAAAAACAGAAATTCCCCTTATTTTGAAGCAAAATTGCATAAATTTCCCTTATTATGGAAAAAACTTGCAGAAATTTCTCTTATTTTAGGGCTTAATTGCAGAAATTTCACTAATTTTGTGGCAAAAAGGCAGAAAATCTCCTATTTTGGGGCAAAACTCAGATATTCCACTTTTTTTGGGGCAAAATTCCAGAAATTTCCCTTATTTTGGGGCAAAATTGCAGAAATTTTACCTATTTTGCGGCAAAATTGCAGAAATTTCACTTATTTCTAGGTAAAAAGCAGAAATTTTGCTTATTTTGGGGCAAAAAGGCAGAAATTCGTAATATTTTGTGCCAAAATTCAGAAATTCCCTTTATTTTGAGGTAAAAAGGCTGAAATTCCCCTTATTTGGGGGCAAAAAGGCAGAAATTTCCCTTATATTGGGGCAAAATTGCAGAAATTTCACTTATTTCAGGGTAATAAGTCAGAAATTTTCCTTATTTTGTTTCAAAAATGACAGAAATTCCCTTTGTTTTGGGGGAAAAAGACAGAAATTCCACTTATTTAGAGGCAAAAACGCAGAAATTCCCCTTATTTTAGGGCAAAACTGCAGAAATTTCCCTTATTTGGGGGCAAAAAAACAGAAATTCCCCTTATTTTGGCGCAAAATTCCCGAAATTTCCCTTATTATAGGGGAAAATAGCAGAAATTTCCATTATTTTAGTGCAAAATTGCAGAAATTTCACTTATTTCTAGGTAAAAAGCAGAAATTTTGCTTATTTTGGGGCAAAAAGGCAGAAATTCGTAATATTTTGTGCCAAAATTCAGAAATTCCCTTTATTTTGAGGTAAAAAGGCTGAAATTCCCCTTATTTGGGGGCAAAAAGGCAGAAATTTCCCTTATATTGGGGCAAAATCTGCAGAAATTTCACTTATTTCAGGGTAATAAGTCAGAAATTTTCCTTATTTTGTTTCAAAAATGACAGAAATTCCCTTTGTTTTGGGGGAAAAAGACAGAAATTCCACTTATTTAGAGGCAAAAAACGCAGAAATTCCCCTTATTTTAGGGCAAAACTGCAGAAATTTCCCTTATTTGGGGGCAAAAAAACAGAAATTCCCCTTATTTTGGCGCAAAATTCCCGAAATTTCCCTTATTATAGGGGAAAATAGCAGAAATTTCCATTATTTTAGTGCAAAATTGCAAAAATTTCACTTATTTCCGAGAAAAAAGGCAAAAATTTTTCTTATCTTGGGGCAAAAATGCAGAAATTCCCATTATTTTGGGGCAAAAAGGCAGAAATTCACCTTATTTTAAGCTAAAATTGTAGAAATTTCACATATTTCAGGGCACAAATGCAGAAATTTCCCTTAATTTGGGGCAAAAATGCAGAAATTTCCCTTATTTTGAGGTAAAAAAGCTGAAATTCCCCTTATTTGTGGGCAAAAAGCAGAAATTTCCCATATTTTGGGGCAAATTTGCAAAAATTTCACTTATTTCAGCATAATAAGTCAGAAATTTTCCTTATTTTGGGGGAAAAAGACAGAAATTTCCTTTGTTTTGGGAAAAAAAGACAAAAATTCCACTTATTTAGAGGCAAAAAGGCAAAATTTCCACTTATTTTGGAGCAAAAATGAAGAAATTTCCCTTTATTATGGCAAAAAGATATGCATCCTTCTTATTTTTGGACAAAAAGGCAGAAATTCCCCATATTTTGGGGCAAAAGGCTAAATTCCCCTTATTTTAAGGCAAAATTGCAGAAATTTCCCTAATTGTGGGGCAAAAAACAGAAATTCCCCTTATTTTGAAGCAAAATTGCATAAATTTCCCTTATTATGGAAAAAACTTGCAGAAATTTCTCTTATTTTAGGGCTTAATTGCAGAAATTTCACTAATTTTGTGGCAAAAAGGCAGAAAATCTCCTATTTTGGGGCAAAACTCAGATATTCCACTTTTTTTGGGGCAAAATTCCAGAAATTTCCCTTATTTTGGGGCAAAATTGCAGAAATTTTACCTATTTTGCAGCAAAATTGCAGAAATTTCACTTATTTCTAGGTAAAAAGCAGAAATTTTGCTTATTTTGGGGCAAAAAGGCAGAAATTCGTAATATTTTGTGCCAAAATTCAGAAATTCCCTTTATTTTGAGGTAAAAAGGCTGAAATTCCCCTTATTTGGGGGCAAAAAGGCAGAAATTTCCCTTATATTGGGGCAAAATTGCAGAAATTTCACTTATTTCAGGGTAATAAGTCAGAAATTTTCCTTATTTTGTTTCAAAAATGACAGAAATTCCCTTTGTTTTGGGGGAAAAAGACAGAAATTCCACTTATTTAGAGGCAAAAACGCAGAAATTCCCCTTATTTTAGGGCAAAACTGCAGAAATTTCCCTTATTTGGGGGCAAAAAAACAGAAATTCCCCTTATTTTGGCGCAAAATTCCCGAAATTTCCCTTATTATAGGGGAAAATAGCAGAAATTTCCATTATTTTAGTGCAAAATTGCAGAAATTTCACTTATTTCTAGGTAAAAAGCAGAAATTTTGCTTATTTTGGGGCAAAAAGGCAGAAATTCGTAATATTTTGTGCCAAAATTCAGAAATTCCCTTTATTTTGAGGTAAAAAGGCTGAAATTCCCCTTATTTGGGGGCAAAAAGGCAGAAATTTCCCTTATATTGGGGCAAAATCTGCAGAAATTTCACTTATTTCAGGGTAATAAGTCAGAAATTTTCCTTATTTTGTTTCAAAAATGACAGAAATTCCCTTTGTTTTGGGGGAAAAAGACAGAAATTCCACTTATTTAGAGGCAAAAAACGCAGAAATTCCCCTTATTTTAGGGCAAAACTGCAGAAATTTCCCTTATTTGGGGGCAAAAAAACAGAAATTCCCCTTATTTTGGCGCAAAATTCCCGAAATTTCCCTTATTATAGGGGAAAATAGCAGAAATTTCCATTATTTTAGTGCAAAATTGCAAAAATTTCACTTATTTCCGAGAAAAAAGGCAAAAATTTTTCTTATCTTGGGGCAAAAATGCAGAAATTCCCATTATTTTGGGGCAAAAAGGCAGAAATTCACCTTATTTTAAGCTAAAATTGTAGAAATTTCACATATTTCAGGGCACAAATGCAGAAATTTCCCTTAATTTGGGGCAAAAATGAAGAAATTTCCCTTTTTTATGGCAAAAAGGTATGCATTCCCCTTATTTTCGGGCAAAAAGGCAGAAATTCCCCGTATTTTGGAGCAAAATTGCAGATATTCCCCTAATTGTGGGGCAAAAAGGCAGAAATTCTCCTTATTTTGGGGCAAAACTCAAAAATTCCACTTATTTTGGGGCAAAATATCCGAAATTTCCCTTAATTTGGGGCAAAATTTCAGACATTTAAATTATTTTGGGGCAAAATTGCAGAAATTTTACTTATTTCAGGGAAAAAAGGCAGAAATTTTCCTTATTTAGGGGCAATAAGGCAGAAATTCCTAATATTTTGTGGCAATAATGCAGAAATTCCTAATATTTTGTTGCAAAAATGCAGAAATTTCCCTTATTTTGAGGTAAAAAGGCTGAAATTCCCCTTATTTGGGGCAAAAAAGCAGAAATTTCCTTTTTTTTCGGGCAAATTTGCAGAAATTTCACTTATTTCAGGGTAATAAGTCAGAAATTATCCTTATTTTGGCGCAAAAAAGACAGAAATTCCCTTTGTTTTGGGGGAAAAAGACAGAAATTCCACTTATTTAGAGGCAAAAAGGCAAAAGTTCCCCTTATTTTGGAGCAAAAATGAAAAAAAATTTTCTTTTTTATAGCAAAAAGGTATGCATTCTTCTTATTTTCGAACAAAAAGGCAGAAATTCACATTTTTGGGGCAAAGGCAGAATTAACCTTTATTTTGGGGCAAAATTGCAGAAATTTCTATAATTGTGGCGCAAAAAGGCAGAAATTCTCCTATTTTGGGGCAAAACTCAGAAATTCCACTTATTTTGGGGCAAAATTCCAGAAATTTCCCTTATTTTGGGGCAAAATTCCAGAAATTTTACTTATTTTGGTGCAAAATTGCAGAAATTTCACTTATTTCATAGAAAAAAGGCAGAAATTTTCCTTATTTTTGGGCAAAAAGGCAGAAATTCTTCATATCTTGGTGCAAAAATCAGAAATTTCCCTTATTTTGAGGTAAAATGGTGAAATTCCCCTTATTTTGGGGAAAAAACAGAAATTTTCCTATTTTTGGGGCAAATTTGCATAAATTTCACTTATTTCAGGGTAATAAGTCAGAAATTTTCCTTATTTTGGGGCAAAAAAGACACAATTTTTTTTTGTTTTGGGGGAAAAATACAGAAATTACACTTATTTAGAGGCAAAAAGGCAAAAGTTTCCCTTATTTTGGAGCAAAAATGAAGAAATTTCCCTTTTTTATGGCAAAAAGGTATGCATTCTTCTTATTTTCGGACAAAAATGCAGAAATTCCCCATATTTTGGGGCAAAATGCAGAAATTCACTTTATTTTGGGGCAAAATTGCAGAAATTTCTCTAATTGTGGGGCAAAAAACAGAAATTCCCCTTATTTTGAAACAAAATTGCAGAAATTTCACTTATTTCAGAAAAAAAAGGCAGAAATTTTCCTTATTTTGGGGAAAAAAGGCAGAAATTCTCTGTATTTTGGTGCAAAATTACAGAAATTTCCCTTATTATGGGGAAAAATTGCAGAAATTTCCCTTATTTTAGGGCAAAATTGCAGAAATTTCACTAATTGTGGGGCAAAAAGGCATAAATTCTCCTTATTTTGGGGCAAAACTCAGAAATTCCACTTATTTTATGGCAAAATTCTAGAAATTTCCCTTATTTTAGGGGAAAATTGCAGAACTTTTACTTATTTTGGAGCAAAATTGAAGAAATTTCACTTATTTCAGGGCAAAAAGGCAGAAATTTTCCTTATTTTGGGGCAAAAAGGCAGAAATTCCTAATATTTTGTGCCAAAATTCAGAAATTCCCCTTATTTTGAGGTAAAAAGGCTGAAATTCCCCTTATTTGGGGGCAAAAGGCAGAATTTTCTCTTATAATGGGGCAAAATTGCAGAAATTTCACTTATTTCAGGGTAATAAGTCAAAAATTTTTCTTATTTTGGGGCAAAAATGACAGAAATTCCCTTTGTTTTGGGGGAAAAGACAGAAATTCCATTTATTTAGAGGAAAAAAGCTGAAATTCTGCTTATTTTACGGCAAAATTCCAGAAATTTCCCTTATTTGGGGGCAAAAAAACAGAAATTCCTCTTATTTTAGGGCAAAATTCCAGAAATTTCCCTTATTTTGGGGAAAAATTGCAGAAATTTCCCTTATTTTAGGGCAAAATTGCAGAAATTTCACTTATTTCAGAGAAAAAAGGCAAAAATTTTTCTTATTTTGGGGCAAAAATGCAGAAATTCCCATTATTTTGGGGCAAAAAGGCAGAAATTCACCTTATTTTGGGCTAAAATTGCAGAGATATCACATATTTCAAGGCAAAAAGGAAGATATTTCCCTTAATTTGGGGCAAAAATGAAGAAATTTCCCTTTTTTATGGCAAAAAGGTATGCATTCCCCTTATTTTCGGGCAAAAAGGCAGAAATTCCCCGTATTTTGGAGCAAAATTGCAGACATTCCCCTAATTGTGGGGCAAAAAGGCAGAAATTCTCTTTATTTTGGGGCAAAACTCAGAAATTCCACCTATTTTGGGGCATAATACCCGAAATTTCCCTAAATTTGGGGCAAAAATGCAGAAATTTAACTTATTTTGGGGCAAAATCGCAGAAATTTCACTTATTTCAGGGAAAAAAGGTAGAAATTTTCCTTATTTTGGGGCAAAAAGGCAGAAATTCCTAATATTTTGTGGCAATAATGCAGAAATTCTTAATATTTTGTTGCAAAAATGCAGAAATTTCCCTTATTTTGAGGTTAAAAGGCTGAAATTCCCTGTATTTGGGGGCAAAAAGGCAGAAATTTCCCTTATTTTGGGGCAAATTTGCAAAAATTTCACTTATTTCAGGGTAATAAGTCAGAAATTTTCCATATATTGGGGCAAAAAAGACAGAAATTCTTTTTGTTTTGGGGGAAAAAACAGAAATTCCACTTATTCAAAGGAAAAAACAAAAGTTCCCCTAATTTTGGAGCAAAAATGAAGAAATTTCCCTTTTTATGGCAAAAAGTTATGCATTCTTCTTATTTTCAGACAAAAAGGCAGAAATTTACCATATTTTGGGGCAAAAGGCAGAAATTTCCCTTATTTTACAGCAAAATTGCAGAAATTTCACTAATTGTGGCGCAAAAAGGCAGAAATTCTCCTATTTTGGGGCAAAACTCAGAAATTCCACTTATTTTGGGGCAAAATTCCAAAAATTTCCCTTATTTTGAGGCAAAATTGCAGAAATTTTACTTCTTTTGGGGCAAATTTGCAGAAATTTCACTTATTTCAGAGAAAAAAGGCAGAAATTTTCCTTATTTTGGGGCAAAAAGGCAGAAATTCTCCATATTTTGGTGCAAAAATCAGAAATTTCCCTTATTTTGTGGTAAAATGCTGAAATTCCCCTTATTTTGGGTCAAAAAACAGAAATTTCCCTATTTTTGGGGCAAATTTGCAGAAATTTCACTTATTTCAGGGTAATAAGTCAGAAATATTTTTTATTTTGGGGCAAAAAAGACAGAAATTTTTTTTGTTATGGGGGAAAAATACAGAAATTCCACTTATTTAGAGGCAAAAAGGCAAAAGTTCCCCTTATTTTGGAGCAAAAATGAAGAAATTTCCCTTTTTTATGGCAAAAATGAATGCATTCTTCTTATTTCGGACAAAAAGGCAGAAATTCCCCATATTTTGGGGCAAAAGGCAGAAATTCCCCTTATTTTGGGGCAAAATTGCAGAAATTTCCCTAATTGTGGGACAAAAAAAAGAAATTCCCCTTATTTTGAAGCAAAATTGCAGAAATTTCCATTATTATGGGAAAAAATTGCAGAAATTTCCTTTATTTTAGGGAAAATTGCAGAAATTTCACTAATTGTGGGGCAAAAAGGCAGAAATTCTCCTTATTTTGGGGCATAACTCAGAAAATCCACCTATTTTGGGGCAAAATTCCAGAAATTTTCCTTATTTTGGGGCAAAATTACAGAAATTTTACTTATATTGGGGCAAAATTGCAGAAATTTCATTTATTTCAGGGTAATAAGTCAGAAATTTTCCTTATTTTGGGGCAATAATGACAGAAATTTCCTTTGTTTTTGGGGAAAAAGACAGAAATTCCACTTATTTAGAGGCAAAAAACGCAGAAATTCCCCTTATTTTAGGGCAAAATTGCAGAAATTTCCCTTATTTGGGGGCAAAAAAAACAGAAATTCCCCTTATTTTGGCGCAAAATTCCCGAAATTTCCCTTATTATAATGAAAAATTGCAGAAATTTTTTTTATTTTAGTGCAAAATTGCAGAAATTTCACTTATTTCAGAGAAAAAAAGGCAAAAATTTTTCTTATCTTGGGGCAAAAAAGCAGAAATTCCCATTATTTTGGGGCAAAAAGAAAGAAATTCACCTTATTTTGGGCTAAAATTGCAGAAATTTAACATATTTCAGGGCAAAAATGCAGAAATTTCCATAATTTGGGGCAAAAATGAAGAAATTTCCCTTTTTTATGGCAAAAAGTTATTCATTCCCCTTATTTTCGGGCAAAAAGGCAGAAATTCCCCGTATTTTTGAACAAAATTGCAGAAATTTCCCTAATTGTGGGGCAAAAAGGCAGAAATTCTCCTTATTTTGGGGCAAAACTCAGAAATTCCACCTATTTTGGGGCAAAATACCCGAAATTTCCCTTAATTGGGGCAAAATTGCAGAAATTTAACTTATTTTGGGGCAAATTGCAGATATTTCACTTATTTCAGGGAAAAAAGGCAGAAATTTTCCTTATTTTGGGCAAAAAGGCAGAAATTCCTAATATTTTGTGGCAATAATGCAGAAATTCCTAATATTTTGTTGCAAAAATGCAGAAATTTCCCTTATTTTGAGGTAAAAAGGCTGAAATTCCCCTTTTTGGGGGGCAAAAAAGCAAAAATTTCCCTTATTTTGGGGCAAAATTGCAGAAATTTCACTTATTTCAGGGTAATACGTGAGAAATTTTCCTTATTTTGGGGCAAAAGAGACAAAAATTCCTTTTGTTTTGGGGAAAAAAGACAGAAATTCCACTTATTTAGAGGCAAAAAGGCAAAAGTTCCCCTTATTTTGGAGCAAAAATGAAAAAATTTCCCTTTTTTATAGCAAAAAGGTATGCATTCTTTTTATTTTCGGACAAAAAGGCAGAAATTCCCCTTATTTTGGGGCAAAGGCAGAAATTACCCTTATTTTGGGGCAAAACTCAGAAATTCCAATTATTTTGGGGCAAACTTTTAGAAATTTCCCTTATTTTGGGGCAAAATTGCAGAAATTTTACTTTTTGGGGCAAAATTGCAGAAATTTCACTTATTTCACATAAAAAAAGGCAGAAATTTTCCTTATTTTGGGGCAACAAACAGAAATTTCTCTATTTTTGGGGCAAATTTGCAGAAATTTCTCTTATTTCAGGGTCATAAGTCAGAAATTTTTCTTATTTTGGGGCAAAAAAGACAGAAATTCTTTTAGTTTTGTTGGAAAAATACAGAAATTCCACTTATTTAGTGGCAAAAAGGCAAAAGTTCCCCTTATTTTGGAGCAAAAATGAAGAAATTTCCCCTTTTTATGGCATAAAGGTATGCATTCTTTTTATTTTGGACAAAAAGGCAGAAATCCCCCTTATTTTGGGGCAAAATTGCAGAAATTTTCCTAATTGTGGGGCAAAAAACAGAAATTCCCCTTATTTTGAAACAAAATTGCAGAAATTTCACTTATTTCAGGGAAAAAAGCCAGAAATTTTCTTTATTTTGGGGCAAAAAGGCAAAAAGTCTCCGTATTTTGGTGCAAAATTACAGAAATTTCCCTTATTTGGTGGCAAAAAAGAGAAATTCCCCTTATTTTTGGGCAAAATTCCAGAAATTTCCCTTATTATGGGTAAAAATTGCAGAAATTTCCTTTATTTTAGGGCAAAATTGCAGAAATTTCACTTATTTCAGAGAAAAAAGGCAAAAATTTTTTTTCTTTTGGGGCAAAAAGCAGAAATATCCATTATTTTGGGGCAAAAAGGCAGAAATTCACCTTATTTTGTGTTAAAATTGCAGAAATTTCACATATTTCAGGGCAAAAAGACAGAAATTTCCCTTAATTTGGGGCAAAAATGAAGAAATTTCCCTTTTTTATGGCAAAAAGTTATTCATTCCCCTTATTTTCGGGCAAAAAGGCAGAAATTCTCCGTATTTTGGTGCAAAACTCAGAAATTTCACTTATTTTGGGGCAAAATTCCAGAAATTTCCTTTATTTTGGGGGAAAATTGCAGAAATTTTACTTATTTTGGGAAAATTTCAGAAATTTCACTTATTTCAGGGCAGAAAGGCAGAAATTTTCTTTATTTTGGGGCAAAAAGGCACAAATTCCTAATATTTTGTGCCAAAATTCAGAAATTCCCCTTATTTTGAGGTAAAAAGGCTGAAATTCCCCTTATTTGGGGGAAAAGGCAGAATTTTCCCTTATAATGGGGCAAAATTGCAGAAATTTCACTTATTTCAGGGTAATAAGTCAGAAATTTTTCTTATTTTGGGGCAAAAATGACAGAAATTCCCTTTGTTTTCAGGGAAAAGACAGAAATTCCACTTATTTAAAGGCAAAAAAGCTGAAATTCCCCTTATTTTAGGGCAAAATTCCAGAAATTTCCATTATTGGGGGCAAAAAAACAGAAATTCCCCTTATTTTGGGGCAAAATTCCAGAAATTTCCTTTATTATGTGGAAAAATTGCAGAAATTTCCTTTATTTTAAGGCAAAATTGCAGAAATTTCACTTATTTCAGAGAAAAAAGGCAGAAATTTTTCTTCTTTTGGGGCAAAAAGGCAGAAATTCCCATTATTTTGGGGCAAAAAGGCAGAAATTCACCTTATTTGGGCTAAAATTTCAGAAATTTCATATATTTCAGGGCAAAAAGGCAGAAATTTCCCTTAAATTGGGGCAAAAATGAAGAAATTTCCCTGTTTTATGGCAAAAAGTTATGCATTCCCGTTATTTTCGGGCAAAAAGGCAGAAATTCCCCGTATTTTGGAGCAAAATTGCAGAAATTCCCCTAATTGTGGGGCAAAAAGGCAGAAATTCTCTTTATTTTGGGGCAAAACTCAGAAATTCCACCTATTTTGGGGCAAAATACCCGAAATTTTCCTTATTTTGGGGAAAAATTGCAGAAATTTAACTTATTTTGGGGCAAAATTGCAAAGATTTCACTTATTTCAGGGAAAAAAATGCAGAAATTTTCCTTATTTGGGGGCAAAAAGGCAGAAATTCCTAATATTTTGTGGCAATAATGCAGAAATTCCTAATATTTTGTTGCAAAAATGCAGAAAATTTCATTAATTTGAGGTAAAAAGGCTGAAATTCCCTTTATTTGGGGGCAAAAAAGCAGAAATTTCCCTTATTTTGGGGCAATTTTGCAGAAATTTCACTTATTTTAGGGTAATAAGTCAGAAATTTTCTTTATTTTGGGGAAAAATGACAGAAATTCCCTTTGTTTTGAGGGAAAAAGACAGAAATTCCACTTATTTAGAGGCAAAAAAGCAGAAATTCCCCTTATTTTAGGGAAAAATTGCAGAAATTTCTTTTATTTGGGGGCAAAAAACAGAAATTCCCCCTCTTTTGGGGCAAAATTCCAGAAATTTCCTTTGTTATGGGGAAAAATTGCAGAAATTTCCTTTATTTTAGGGCAAAATTGCAGAAATTTCACTTATTTCACAGAAAAAAAGCAAAAATTTTTCTCATTGTTGGGTAAAAAGGCAGAAATTCCCATTATTTTGGGGCAAAAAGGCAGAAATTCACCTTATTTTGGGCTAAAATTGCAGAAATTTCACATATTTCAGGGCAAAAAGGCAGAAATTTCCCTTAATTTGGGGCAAAAATGAAGAAATTTCCCTTTTTATGGCAAAAAAGTATGCATTCCTATTATTTTCGGGCAAAAAGGCAGAAATTCCCTGTATTTTGGAGCAAAATTGCAGAAATTTCCCTAATTGTGGGGCAATAAGGCAGAAATTCTCCTTATTTTGGGGCAAAACTCAGAAATTCCACTTATTTTGGGGCAAAATTCCAGAAATTTCCTTTATTTATGGGAAAAATTGCAGAAATTTTACTTATTTTAGGGCAAAATTTCAGAAATTTCACTTATTTCAGGGAAAAAAGGCAGAAATTATCCTTATTTTGGGGCAAAAAGGCACAAATTCCTAATATTTTGTGCCAAAATTTAGAAATTCCCCTTATTTTGAGGTAAAAAGGCTGAAATTCCCTTTATTTGGGGGCAAAAGGCAGAGTTTTCCCTTATAATGGGGCAAAATTTCAGAAATTTCACTTATTTCAGCGTAATAAGTCAGAAATTTTTCTTATTTTGCGGCAAAAATGACAGAAATTACCTTTGTTTTCGGGAAAAAGACAGAAATTCCACTTATTTAGAGGCAAAAAATCTGAAATTCCCCTTATTTTAGGGCAAAATTCCAGAAATTTCCCTTATTTGGTGGCAAATAAGAGAAATTCCCCTTATTTTGGGGAAAAATTCCAGAAATTTCCCTTATTATGGGTAAAAATTGCAGAAATTTCCTTTATTTTAGGGCAAAATTGCAGAAATTTCACTTATTTCAGAGAAAAGCGGCAAAAATTTTTCTTCTTTTGGGGCAAAAATGCAGAAATTCCCATTATTTTGGGGCAAACAGGCAGAAATTCACCTTATTTGGGCTAAAATTTGCAGATATTTCTCTTATTATGGGGAAAAATTGCAGAAATTTCCCTTATTTTAGGGCAAAATTCAGAAATTTCACTAATTGAAAGGCAATAAGGCAGAAATTCTCCTTATTTTGGGGCAAAACTCAGAAATTCCACTTATTTTGGGGCAAAATTCCAGAAATTTCCCTTATTTTGGGGCAAAATTACAGAAATTTTAGTTATTTTGGGGCAAAATTGCAGAAATTTCACTTATTTCAGGAAACAAAGGCAGAAATATTCCTTATTTTGGGGCAAAAAGAAAGAAATTCCTAATATTTTGTGCCAAAATTCAGAAATTCCCCTCATTTTTAGGTAAAAAGTCTGAAATTCCCCTTATTTGGGGCAAAAAGGCAGAAATTTCCATTATATTGGGGCAAAATTGCAGAAATTTCACTTATTTCGGGTAATAAGTCAGAAATTTTCCTTATTTTGGGGAAAAATGACAGAAATTCCCTTTGTTTTGGGGGATAAAAACAGAAATTACACTTATTTAGAGGCAAAAAAGCAGAAACTCCCCTTATTTTAGGTCAAATTTGCAGAAATTTCCATTATTTGGGGGCAAAAAAACAGAAATTCCCCTTATTTTGGGGCAAAATTCCAGAAATTTACTTTATTATGGGAAAGAATTGCAAAAATTTCTTTTATTTTAGGGCAAAATTGCAGAAATTTTATTTATTTCAGAGAAAAAAAGCAAAAATTTTTCTTATTTTGGGGCAAAGAGGCAGAAATTCCCATTATTTTGGGTCAAAAATGCAGAAATTCACTTTATTTTGGGCTAAAATTGCAGAAATTTCATATATTTCAGGGCAAAAAGGCAGAAATTTCCCTTAATTTGGGGCAAAAATAAAGAAATTTCCCTTTATTATGGCAAAGAGGTATGCATTTTCCTTATTTTCGGGCAAAAAGTCAGAAATTCCCCGTATTTTTGGCAAAATTGCAGAAATTCCTCTAATTGTGGGACAAAAAGGCAGAAATTCTTTTTATTTTGGGGCAAAACTCAGAAATTCCACTTGTTTTGGGGCAAAATTCCAGAAATTTCCCTTATTTTGGGGCAAAATTGCAGAAATTTCCCTAATTGTGGGGAAAAATTGCAGAAATTTCTCTTATTTTATGGAAAAAATTGCAGAAATTTCAATTATTTCAGGGAAAAAAGGCAGAAATTTTCCTTATTTTGGGGCAAAAAGGCAGAAATTCTCCATATTTTGGTGCAAAAATCAGAAATTTCCCTTATTTTGAGGTAAAATGCTGAAATTCTTCTTATTTGGGGGCAAAAGGCAGAAATTTCCCTATTTTGGGGGAAAATTTGCAGAAATTTCACTTATTTCAGGGTAATAAGTCAGAAATTTTCCTTATTTTGGGGCAAAATACAGAAATTCCCTTTGTTTTGGGGGAAAAAGACATAAATTCCACTAATTTAGAGGTAAAAAGACAAAATTTCCCCTTATTTTGGAGCAAAATGTAGAAATTTCCCTTTTTTATGGCAAAAAGGTATGCATTCTTTTTATTTTCAGACAGAAAGGCAGAAATTCCCCATATTTTAGGGCAAAAGGCAGAAATTCCCCTTATTTTGGGGCAAAATTGCAGAAATATCCCTAATTGTGGGACAAAAAACAGAAATTCCCCTTATTTTGAAGAAAAATTGCAGAAATTTCTCTTATTATGGGGAAAAATTGCAGAAATTTCCCTTATTTTAGGGCAAAATTGCAGAAATTTCACTAATTGTGGGGCAAAAAGGCAGAAATTTTCCTTATTTTGGGGCAAAACTCAGAATTTCCACTTATTTTGGGGCAAAATTCCAGAAATTTTCTTTATTTTGGGGCAAAATTGCAGAAATTTTACTTATTTTGGGGAAAAATTGCAGAAATTTCACTTATTTCAGGAAAAAAAAGCCGGAAATTTTTTTTATTTTGGGGCCAAAAGGCAGAAATTCCTAATATATTGGGCCAAAATTCAGAAATTCCCCTTATTTTGAGGTAAAAAGGCTGAAATTCTCCTTATTTGGGGACAAAAAGGCAGAAATTTCCCTTATATTGATGCAAAATTGCACTTATTTCAGGGTAATAAGTCAGAAATTTTCTTTATTTTGGGGCAAAAATGACAGAAATTCCCTTTGTTTTGGGGAAAAAATACAGAAATTGCACTTAATTAGAGGCAAAAAGCAGAAATTCCCTTTATTTTAAAGCAAAATTGCAGAAATTCCCCTAATTGTGGGACAAAAAACAGAAATTCCCCTTATTTTGAAGCAAATTGCAGAAATTTCCCTTATTATGGGGAAAAATTGCAGAAATTTCCCTTATTTTAGGGCAAAATTCCAGAAATTTCACTAATTGTAAGGCAATAAGGCAGAAATTCTCCTTATTTTGGGGCAAAACTCAGAAATTCCACTTATTTTGGGGCAAAATTCCAGAAATTTCCTTTATTTTGGGGCAAAATTACAGATATTTTACTTATTTTGGGGAAAAATTGCAGAAATTTCACTTATTTCAGGAAAAAAAAGCCGGAAATTTTTTTTATTTTGGGGCCAAAAGGCAGAAATTCCTAATATATTGGGCCAAAATTCAGAAATTCCCCTTATTTTGAGGTAAAAAGGCTGAAATTCTCCTTATTTGGGGACAAAAAGGCAGAAATTTCCCTTATATTGGGGCAAAATTGCACTTATTTCAGGGTAATAAGTCAGAAATTTTCTTTATTTTGGGGCAAAAATGACAGAAATTCCCTTTGTTTTGGGGAAAAAATACAGAAATTGCACTTAATTAGAGGCAAAAAAGCAGAAATTCCCTTTATTTTAGAGCAAAATTGCAGAAATTCCCCTAATTGTGGGACAAAAAACAGAAATTCCCCTTATTTTGAAGCAAATTGCAGAAATTTCCCTTATTATGGGGAAAAATTGCAGAAATTTCCCTTATTTTAGGGCAAAATTCCAGAAATTTCACTAATTGTAAGGCAATAAGGCAGAAATTCTCCTTATTTTGGGGCAAAACTCAGAAATTCCACTTCTTTTGGGGCAAAATTCCAGAAATTTCCTTTATTTTGGGGCAAAATTACAGATATTTTACTTATTTTGGGGCAAAAAGGCAGAAATTCCTAATTTTTTGTGCCAAAATTCAGAAATTCCCCTCATTTTGAGGTAAAAATTCTGAAATTCCCCTTATTTGGGGCAAAAAGGCAGAAATTTCTTTATATTGGGGCAAAATTGCTCAAATTTCACTTATTTCAGGGTAATAAGTCAGAAATTTTCCTTATTTTGGGGCAAAAATGACAGAAATTCCCTTTGTTTTGGGGGAAAAAAAGAAATTACACTTATTTAGAGGCAAAAAATCAGAAACTCCCCTTATTTTAGGGCAAATTTGCAGAAATTTCCATTATTTCGGGGCAAAAAAACAGAAATTCCCCTTATTTTGGGGCAAAATTCCAGAAATTTCCTTTATTATGGGGAAAAATTGCAAAAATTTCTTTTATTTTAGGGCAAAATTGCAGAAATTTTACTTATTTCAGAGAAAAAAAGCAAAATTTTTTCTTATTTTGGGGCAAAAAGGCAGAAATTCCCATTATTTTGGGGCAAAAAGGCAGAAATTCACTTTATTTTGGGCTAAAATTGCAGAAATTTCATATATTTTAGGGCAAAAAGGCAGAAATTTCCCTTAATTTGGGGCAAAAATAAAGAAATTTCCCTTTTTTTATGGCAAAAAGTTATGCATTCCCCTTATTTTCAGGCAAAAAGGGAGAAATTCCCCGTATTTTGGAGCAAAATTGCAGAAATTTCTCTAATTGTGGGGCAAAAAGGCAGAAATTCTCCTTATTTTGGGGCAAAATTCAGAAATTCCACTTGTTTTGGGGCAAAATTCCAGAAATTTTCCTTATTTTCGGGCAAAATTGCAGAAATTTCCCTAATTGTGGGGCAAAAAACAGAAATTCCCCTTATTTTGAAGCATAATTGCAGAAATTTCTCTAATTGTGGGGCAAAAAGGCAGAAATCCTTTTTATTTTGGGGCAAAACTCAGAAATTCCACTTATTTTGGGGCAAAATTCCAGAAATTCCCCTTATTTTGGGGCAAAATTGCAGAAATTTCCCTAATTGTGGGACAAAAAACAGAAATTCCCCTTATTTTGAAGCAAAATTGCAGAAATTTCCCTTATTATGGGGAAAAATTGCAGAAATTTCCCTTATTTTAGAGCAAAATTGCAGAAATTTCACTAATTGTGGGGCAAAAAGGCAGAAATTCTCCTTATTTTGGGGCAAAACTCAGAATTTCCACTTCTTTTGGGGCAAAATTCCAGAATTTTTCCTTATTTTGGGGCAAAATTGCAGATATTTTACTTATTTTGGGGCAAAAAGGCAGAAATTCCTAATTTTTTGTGCCAAAATTCAGAAATTCCCCTCATTTTGAGGTAAAAATTCTGAAATTCCCCTTATTTGGGGCAAAAAGGCAGAAATTTCTTTATATTGGGGCAAAATTGCTCAAATTTCACTTATTTCAGGGTAATAAGTCAGAAATTTTCCTTATTTTGGGGCAAAAATGACAGAAATTCCCTTTGTTTTGGGGGAAAAAAAGAAATTACACTTATTTAGAGGCAAAAAATCAGAAACTCCCCTTATTTTAGGGCAAATTTGCAGAAATTTCCATTATTTCGGGGCAAAAAAACAGAAATTCCCCTTATTTTGGGGCAAAATTCCAGAAATTTCCTTTATTATGGGGAAAAATTGCAAAAATTTCTTTTATTTTAGGGCAAAATTGCAGAAATTTTACTTATTTCAGAGAAAAAAAGCAAAATTTTTTCTTATTTTGGGGCAAAAAGGCAGAAATTCCCATTATTTTGGGGCAAAAAGGCAGAAATTCACTTTATTTTGGGCTAAAATTGCAGAAATTTCATATATTTTAGGGCAAAAAGGCAGAAATTTCCCTTAATTTGGGGCAAAAATAAAGAAATTTCCCTTTTTTTATGGCAAAAAGTTATGCATTCCCCTTATTTTCAGGCAAAAAGGGAGAAATTCCCCGTATTTTGGAGCAAAATTGCAGAAATTTCTCTAATTGTGGGGCAAAAAGGCAGAAATTCTCCTTATTTTGGGGCAAAATTCAGAAATTCCACTTGTTTTGGGGCAAAATTCCAGAAATTTTCCTTATTTTCGGGCAAAATTGCAGAAATTTCCCTAATTGTGGGGCAAAAAACAGAAATTCCCCTTATTTTGAAGCATAATTGCAGAAATTTCTCTAATTGTGGGGCAAAAAGGCAGAAATCCTTTTTATTTTGGGGCAAAACTCAGAAATTCCACTTATTTTGGGGCAAAATTCCAGAAATTCCCCTTATTTTGGGGCAAAATTGCAGAAATTTCCCTAATTGTGGGACAAAAAACAGAAATTCCCCTTATTTTGAAGCAAAATTGCAGAAATTTCCCTTATTATGGGGAAAAATTGCAGAAATTTCCCTTATTTTAGAGCAAAATTGCAGAAATTTCACTAATTGTGGGGCAAAAAGGCAGAAATTCTCCTTATTTTGGGGCAAAACTCAGAATTTCCACTTCTTTTGGGGCAAAATTCCAGAATTTTTCCTTATTTTGGGGCAAAATTGCAGAAATTTTACTTATTTTGGGGAAAAATTGCAGAAATTTCTCTTATTTCAGGAAAAAAAGCCGGAAATTTTTTTTTATTTTGGGGCAAAAAGGCAGAAATTTCTAATATTTTAGGCCAAAATTCAGAAATTCCCCTTATTTTGAGGTAAAAAGGCTGAAATTCTATTTATTTGGGGGCAAAAAGGCAGACATATCGCTTATATTGGGGCAAAATTGCAGAAATTTCACTTATTTCAGGGCAATAAGTCAGAAATTTTCCTTATTTTGGGGCAAAAATGACAGAAATTCCCTTTGTTTTGGGGGAAAAAGACAGAAATTCCACTTAATTAGAGGCAAAAAAGCAGAAATTCCCCTTATTTTAGGGCAAAATTGCAGAAATTTCCCTTATTTGGGGGCAAAAAAACAGAAATTCCTTTTTTTTGGGGCAAAATTCCAGAAATTTCCTTTATTATGGGGAAAAATATCAGAAATTTCCTTTATTTTAGGGCAAAATTGCAGAAATTTCACTTATTTCAGAAAAAAAAAGGCAAAAATTTTTCTTATTTTGGGGCAAAAAGGCAGAAATTCCCATTATTTTGATGGCAAAAAGGCAGAAATTCACCTTATTTTGGGCTAAAATTGCAGAAATTTCACAAATTTCAGGGCAAAAAGGCAGAAATTTCCCTTCATTTGGGGCAAAAATGAAGAAATTTCCCTTTTTTATGGCAAAAAGGTATGCATTCCCCTTATTTTCGGCAAAAAGGCAGAAATTCCCCGTATTTTGGAGCAAAATTGCAGAAATTCCCCTAATTGTGGGGCAAAAAGGCAGAAATCCTCTTTATTTTGGGGCAAAACTCAGAAATTCCACTTATTTTGGGGCAAAATTCCAGAAATTTCCCTTATTTTGGGGCAAAATTGCAGAAATTTCACTTATTTTGGGGCAAAATTGCAGAAATTTCACTTATTTCAGGGAAAAAAGGCAGAAATTTCCCTTAATTTGGGGCAAAAATAAAGAAATTTCCCTTTTTTATGGCAAAAAGGTATGCATTCCCCTCATTTTCGGGCAAAAAGGCAGAAATTCTCCGTATTTTGGAGCAAAATTGCAGAAATTCCTCTAATTGTCTGACAAAAAGGCAGAAATTCTCCTTATTTTGGGGCAAAACTCAGAAATTCCACTTGTTTTGGGGCAAAATTCCAAAATTTCCCTTATTTTGGGGCAAAATTGCAGAAATTTCCCTAATTGTGGGGCAAAAAACAGAAATTCCCCTTATTTTGAAGCAAAATTGCAGAAATTTCCCTTATTATGGGGAAAAATTGCAGAAATTTCTCTTATTTTATGGCAAAATTTCAGAAATTTCACTTATATTGGGGCAAAATTGCAGAAATTTCACTTATTTCAGAGAAAAAAGGCAGAAATTTTCTTTATTTTGGGGCAAAAAGGCAGAAATTCTCCATATTTTGGTGCAAAAATCAGAAATTTCCCTTATTTTGAGGTAAAATGCTGAAATTCTTCTTATTTGGGGGCAAAAGGCAGAAATTTCCGTACTTTTGGGGCAAATTTGCAGAAATTTCACTTATTTCAGTGTAATAAGTCAGAAATTTTCCTTATTTTGGGGCAAAATACAGAAATTCCCTTTGTTTTGGGGGAAAAAGACATAAATTCCACTTATTTAGAGGTAAAAAAACAAAATTTCCCCTTATTTTGGAGCAAAATGTAGAAATTTCCCTTTTTTATGGCAAAAAGGTATGCATTCTTTTTATTTTCAGACAGAAAGGCAGAAATTCCCCATATTTTAGGGCAAAAGGCAGAAATTCCCCTTATTTTGGGGCAAAATTGCAAAAATTTCCCTAATTGTGGGACAAAAAACAGAAATTCACCTTATTTTGAAGAAAAATTGCAGAAATTTCTCTTATTATGGGGAAAAATTGCAGAAATTTCCCTTATTTTAGGGCAAAATTGCAGAAATTTCACTAACTGAAAAGCAATAAGGCAGAAATTCTCCTTATTTTTGGGCAAAACTCAGAAATTCCACTTATTTTGGGGCAAAATTCCAGAAATTTCCCTTATTTTGGGGCAAAATTACAGAAATTTTACTTATTTTGGGGCAAAATTGCAGAAATTTCACTTATTTCAGGAAAAAAAGGCAGAAATATTCCTTATTTTGGGGCAAAAAGGCAGAAATTCCTAATATTTTGTGCCAAAATTAAGAAATTCCCCTCATTTTTAGGTTAAAAGTCTGAAATTCCCCTTATTTGGGGCAAAAAGGCAGAAATTTCCCTTATATTGGGGCAAAATTGCAGAAATTTCACTTATTTTGGGTAATAAGTCAGAAATTTTCCTTATTTTGGGGCAAAAATGACAGAAATTCCCTTTGTTTTGCGGGATAAAAACAGAAATTACACTTATTTAGAGGCAAAAAAGCAGAAACTCACCTTATTTTAGGGCAAATTTGCAGAAATTTCCATTATTTGGGGGCATAAAAAACAGAAATTCCCCTTATTTTTGGGCAAAATTCCAGAAATTTCCTTTATTATGGGAAAAAATTGCAAAAATTTCTTTTATTTTAGGGCAAAATTGCAGAAATTTTACTTATTTCAGAGAAAACAAGCAAAAATTTTTCTTATTTTGGGGCAAAGAGGCAGAAATTCCCATTATTTTGGGGCAAAAAGGCAGAAATTCACTTTATTTGGGGCTAAAATTGCAGAAATTTCACATATTTCAGGGCAAAAAGGCAGAAATTTCCCTTAATTTGGGGCAAAAATAAAGAAATTTCCCTTTTTTATGGCAAAGAGGTATGCATTCCCCTTATTTTTGGGCAAAAAGTCAGAAATTCCCCGTATTTTTGGCAAAATTGCAGAAATTCCTCTAATTGTGGGACAAAAAGGCAGAAATTCTCCTTATTTTGGAGCAAAACTCAGAAATTCCACTTGTTTTGGGGCAAAATTGCAGAAATTTCCCTAATTGTGGGGCAAAAAACAGAAAGTCCCCTTATTTTGAAGCAAAATTGCAGAAATTTCCCTTATTATGGGGAAAAATTGCAGAAATTTCTCTTATTTTATGGCAAAATTTCAGAAATTTCACTTATTTTCGTGCAAAATTGCAGAAATTTCACTTATTTCAGTGAAAAAAGGCAGAAATTTTCTTTATTTTGGGGCAAAAAGGCAGAAATTCTCCATATTTTGGTGCAAAAATCAGAAATTTCCCTTATTTTGAGGTAAAATGCTGAAATTCTTTTTATTTGGGGGCAAAAGGCAGAAATTTCCCTATTTTTGGGGCAAATTTGCAGAAATTTTACTTATTTCAGGGTAATAAGTCAGAAATTTTCCTTATTTTGGGGCAAAATACAGAAATTCCCTTTGTTTTGGGGGAAAAAGACAGAAATTCCACTTATTTAGAAGTAAAAAGGCAAAATTTCCCCTTATTTTGGAGCAAAATGTAGAAATTTCTCTTTTTTATGGCAAAAAGTTATGCATTCTTTTTATTTTCAGACAGAAAGGCAGAAATTCCTCATATTTTAGGGCAAAAGGCAGAAATTCCCCTTATTTTGGGGCAAAATTGCAGAAATTTCCCTAATTGTGGGACAAAAAACAGAAATTCCCTTTATTTTGAAGCAAAATTGCAGAAATTTCCCTTATTATTGGGAAAAATTGCAGAAATTTCCCTTATTTTAGAGCAAAATTGCAGAAATTTCACTAATTGTGGGGCAAAAAGGCAGAAATTCTCCTTATTTTGGGGCAAAACTCAGAATTTCCACTTATTTTGGGGCAAAATTCCAGAAATTTTCCTTATTTTGGGGCAAAATTGCAGAAATTTTACTTATTTTGGAGAAAAATTGCAGAAATTTCACTTATTTCAGGAAAAAAAGCCAGAAATTTTTTTTTATTTTGGGGCCAAAAGGCAGAAATTCCTTATATATTGGGCCAAAATTCAGAAATTCCCCTTATTTTGAGGTAAAAAGGCTGAAATTCTCCTTATTTGGGGACAAAATGCAGAAATTTCCCTTATATTGGGGCAAAATTGCAGAAATTTCACTTATTTCAGGGTAATAAGTCAGAAATTTTCCTTATTTTGGGGCAAAAATGACAGAAATTCCCTTTGTTTTGGGGGAAAAATACAGAAATTGCACTTAATTAGAGGCAAAAAAGCAGAAATTCCCTTTATTTTAGGGCAAAATTGCAGAAATTTCCGTAATTGTGGGACAAAAAACAGAAATTCCCCTTATTTTGAAGCAAATTGCAGAAATTTCCCTTATTATGGGGAAAAATTGCAGAAATTTCCCTTATTTTAGGGCAAAATTGCAGAAATTTCACTAATTGTAAGGCAATAAGGCAGAAATTCTTCTTATTTTGGGGCAAAAATCAGAAATTCCACTTATTTTGGGGCAAAATTCCAGAAATTTCCTTTATTTTGGGGCAAAATTACAGAAATTTTACTTATTTTGGTGCAAAATTGCAGAAATTTCACTTATTTCAGGAAAAAAAGGCAGAAATATTCTTTATTTTGGGGCAAAAAGGCAGAAATTCCTAATATTTTGTGCCAAAATTCAGAAATTCCCCTCATTTTGAGGTAAAAAGTCTGAAATTCCCCTTATTTGGGGCAAAAAGGTAGAAATTTCCTTATATTGGGGCAAAATTGCACAAATTTCACTTATTTCAGGGTAATAAGTCAGAAATTTTCCTTATTTTGGGGCAAAAATGACAGAAATTCCCTTTGTTTTGGGGAAAAAAACAGAAATTACACTTATTTAGAGGCAAAAAAGCAGAAACTCCCCTTATTTTAGGTCAAATTTGCAGAAATTTCCATTATTTGGGGGCAAAAAAACAGAAATTCCCCTTATTTTGGGGCAAAATTCCAGAAATTTCCTTTATTATGGGGAAAAATTGCAAAAATTTCTTTTATTTTAGGGCAAAATTGCAGAAATTTTACTTATTTCAGAGAAAAAAAGCAAAAATTTTTCTTATTTTGGGACAAAGAGGCAGAAATTCCCATTATTTTGGGGCAAAAAGGCAGAAATTCACTTTATTTTGGGCTAAAATTGCAGAAATTTCACATATTTCAGGGCAAAAAGGCTGAAATTTCCCTTAATTTGGGGCAAAAATAAAGAAATTTCCCTTTTTTTATGGCAAAAAGGTATGCATTCCCCTTATTTTCGGGCAAAAACGGAGAAATTCCCCGTATTTTGGAGCAAAATTGCAGAAATTTCTCTAATTGTGGGGCAAAAAGGCAGAAATTCTCCTTATTTTGGGGCAAAATTCAGAAATTCCACTTGTTTTGGGGCAAAATTCCAGAAATTTTCTTTATTTTCGGGCAAAATTGCAGAAATTTCACTAATTGTGGGGCAAAATACAGAAATTCTTCTAATTTTGAAGCATAATTGCAGAAATTTCCCTTATTATGGGGAAAAATTGCAGAAATTTCTCTTATTTTAGGGCAAAATTGCAGAAATTTTACTAATTGTGGGGCAAAAAGGCAGAAATTCTCCTTATTTTGGGGCAAAACTCAGAATTTCCACTTCTTTTGGGGCAAAATTCCAGAATTTTTTTTTATTTTGGGGCAAAATTGCAGAAATTTTACTTATTTTGGGGAAAAATTGCAGAAATTTCTCTTATTTCAGGAAAAAAAGCCGGAAATTTTTTTTATTTTGGGGCAAAAAGGCAGAAATTCCTAATATTTTAGGCCAAAATTCAGAAATTCCCCTTATTTTGAGGTAAAAAGGCTGAAATTCTCCTTATTTAAAGGCAAAAAGGCAGACATATCGCTTATATTGGGGCAAAATTGCAGAAATTTTACTTATTTCAGGGTAATAAGTCAGAAATTTTCCTTATTTTGGGGCAAAAATGACAGAAATTCCCTTTGTTTTGGGGGAAAAAGACAGAAATTCCACTTAATTAGAGGCAAAAAAGCAGAAATTCCCCTTATTTTATGGCAAAATTTCAGAAATTTCCCTTATTTGGGGGCAAAAAAACAGAAATTCCCTTTATTTTGAGGCAAAATTCCAGAAATTTCCTTTATTATGGGGAAAAATATCAGAAATTTCCTTTATTTTAGGGCAAAATTGCAGAAATTTCACTTATTTCAGAGAAAAAAGGCAAAAATTTTTCTTATTTTAGGGCAAAAAGGCAGAAATTCCCATTATTTTGATGGCAAAAAGGGAGAAATTCACCTTATTTTGGGCTAAAATTGCAGAAATTTCACATATTTAAGAGCAAAAAGGCAGAAATTTCCCTTCATTTGGGGCAAAAATGAAGAAATTTCCCTTTTTTATGGCAAAAAGGTATGCATTCCCCTTATTTTCAGCAAAAAGGCAGAAATTCCCCGTATTTTGGAGCAAAATTGCAGAAATTCCCCTAATTGTGGGGCAAAAAGGCAGAAATTCTCTTTAATTTGGGGCAAAACTCAGAAATTCCACTTATTTTGGGGCAAAATTCCAGAAATTTCCCTTATTTTGGGGCAAAATTGCAGAAATTTCACTTATTTTGGGGCAAAATTGCAGAAATTTCACTTATTTCAGGGAAAAAAGGCAGAAATTTTCCTTATTTTGGGGCAATAAGGCAGAAATTCTCCATAATTTGGTGCAAAAATCAGAAATTTCCCTTATTTTGAGGTAAAATTCTGAAATTCCCCTTATTTTTGGGCAAAAGGCAGAAATTTCCCTTTTTTTGGGGAATATTTGCAGAAATTTGACTTATTTCAGAGTAATAAGTCAGAAATTTTCCATATTTTGGGGCAAAAAAAAACAGAAATTCCCTTTGTTTTGGGGGAAAAAGACAGAAATTCCACTTATTTAGACGTAAAAAGGCAAAATTTCCCCTTATTTTGGAGCAAAATGAAGAAATTTCCCTTTTTAATGTCTAAAAGTTATGCATTCTTATTTTCACACAAAAAGGCAGAAATTCCCCAAATTTTGGGCAAAAGGCAGAAATTCCCCTTATTTTGGGGCAAAATTGCAGAAATTTCCCTAATTGTGGGACATAAAACAGAAATTCCCCTTATTTTGAAGCAAAATTGCAGAAATTTCCCGTATTATGGGGAAAAGTTGCAGAAATTGCCCTTATTTTAGGGCAAAATTGCAGAAATTTCACTAATTGTAAGGGAAAAAGGCAGAAATTCTGCTTATTTTGGGGCAAAACTCAAAAATTCCACTTATTTTGGGGCAAAATTCCAGAAATTTCCCTTATTTTGGGGCAAAATTGCAGAAATTTTACTTATTTTGGGGCAAAATTGCAGAAATTTCAATTATTTCAGTAAAAAAAGGCAGAAATTTTCCTTATATTTGGGCAAAAAGGCAGAAATTCCTAATATTTTGTGCCAAAATTCAGAAATTCCCCTCATTTTGATGTATAAAGGCTGAAATTCCCCTTATTTAGGGGCAAAAAGGCAGAAATTGCCTTTATATTGAGACAAAATTGCAGAAATTTCACTTATTTAAGGGTAATAAGTCAGAAATTTTCCTTATTTTGGGGCAAAAATTACAGAAATTCCCTTTGTTTTGGGGGAAAAAGACAGAAATTACACTTATTTAGAGGCAAAAAAGCAGAAACTCCCCTTATTTTAGGGCAAAATTGCATAAATTTCACTTATTTCATAGAAAAAAAGCAAAAATTATTCTTATTTATGGCAAAATGGCAGAAATTCCCATTATTTTGGGGCATAAAGGCAGAAATTCACCTTATTTTGGGCTAAAATTGCAGAAATTTCACATATTTCAGGGCAAAAGGCAGAAATTTCCCTTAATTTGGGGCAAAAATGAAGAAATTTCCCTTTTTTATGGCAAAAAGGTATGCATTCCCATTATTTTTGGGCAAAAAGGCAAAATTCCCCGTATTTTGGAGCAAAATTGCAGAAATTCCCCTAATTGTGGGGCAAAAAGGCAGAAATTTTTCTTATTTTGGGGCAAAACTCAGAAATTCCACTTGTTTTGGGGCAAAATTCCAGAAATTTCTCTTATTTTGGGGCAAAATTGCAGAAATTTTACTTATTTTGGGGTAAAATTGCAGATATTTCACTTATTTCAGCGAAAAAAGGCAGAAATTTTCCTTATTTTGGGGCAAAAAGGCAAAAATTCCTAATATTTTGTGCCAAAATTCAGAAATTCCTCTTATTTTTAGGTAAAAAGGCTGAAATTCCCCTTATTTGGGGGCAAAAAGGCCGAAATTTCCCTTATATTGGGGCAAAATTGCAGAAATTTCGCTTATTTCAGGGTAATAAGTCAGAAATTTTCCTTATTTTGGGGCAAAAATGACAGAAATTCCCTTTGTTTTTGGGGAAAAAGACAGAAATTCCACTTATTTAGAGGCAAAAAAGTAGAAATTCCCCTTATTTTGGAGCAAAAATGAAGAAATTTCCTTTTTTTATGGCAAAAAGGTATGCATTCTCTTTATTTTCGGGCAAAAAGGCTGAAATTCCCCTTATTTTAAGGTAAAATGCTGAAATTCCTCATATTTTGGGGCAAAAGGCAGAAATTTCCCTTATTTTGGGGCAAAAAAACACAAATTTCCCTTATTATCGGGCAAAATTGCAGAAATTTCATTTATTTCAGGGCAAAAAGTAAGAAATTCCCCTTATTTTGGGGCAAAAAGCAGAAATTTCTTTTATTATGGCACAAAATTGAAAAATTTTCCTTATTTTTGAACAAAAAGGTAGAAATTCCCCATATTTTGTGGCAAAAGGTAGAAATTCTTCTTATTTTGAGGTAAAATGCAGAAATTCCCCTTATTTAGAGGTAAAATGCAGAAATTCTCCAAATATTGGGGGAAAATGCAGAAATTCCCTTTATTTTGTAGCTAAAAGGCAGAAATTAACGGTATTTTGAAGCAAAATTGCAGAAATTCTCATAATTTTCGGGCAAAAAGGAAGAAATTCTCTTTATTTTGGGGCAAAAAGACAGAAAATCTCCTTTTTTCGGGAGCATAAAGTAAGTAATTCCCCTTTCTTGGGGCAAAAAGACAGAAATTTCGTTTATATTTGGGGAAAAGGCAGAAATTGCACTTATTTTGAGTCAAAAAGGCGGAAAATCCCCTTATTTTGGGGCAAAAATGAAGAAATTTCTATTTTTTATAACAAAAAAATAAACATTCCCTTTATTTTCGGGCAAAAAGGCAGAAATTCCCCATATTTTGGAGCAAAATTGCAGAAATTCCTCTAATTTTGGGGCAAAAATGCAGAAATTCCACTTATTTTGGGGTAAAACTGCAAAATTTCACTTATTTCGCCGTAAAATGGCAGAAATTCCCCTTATTTTCGCCGAAAAATGCAGAAAATCCCTGTATTTTGGAGCAAAATTGCAGAAATTCACCTAATTTTGGAGTAAAAAATACAGTAATATTCTTTATTTTGGGGCAAAAAGGCAGAAATTCCCTTTATTTTCAGGCAAAATTGCAGAAATTTCCCTTATTTGGGGGCAAAAAAACAGAAATTCTTCTTATTTTGGGGCAAAATTGCAGAAATTTCCCTTATTATGGGGAAAAATTGCAGAAATTTCCCTTATATTAGGGAAAAATTGCAGAAATTTCACTTATTTCAGAGAAAAAAATCAAAAATTTTTCTTATTTTGGGGCAAAAAGGCAGAAATTCCCATTATTTTGGCGCAAAAAGGCAGAAATTCACCTTATTTTGGGCTAAAATTGCAGAAATTTCACATATTTCAGAGCAAAAAGGCAGAAATTTCCTTAATTTGGGGCAAAAATGAAGAAATTTCCCTTTTTATGGCAATAAAGGTATGCATTCCTCTTATTTTTGGGCGAAAAGGCAGAAATTCCTTGTATTTTGGAGCAAAATTGCAGAAATTCCCCTAATTGTAGAGCAAAAGGCAGAAATTCTCCTTATTTTCGGGCAAAACTCAGAAATTCCACCTATTTTGGGGCAAAATTCCAGAAATTTCCATTATTTTTGGGCAAAATTGCAGAAATTTCACTTATTTTCGGGCAAAATTGAAGAAATTTCACTTATTTCAGGGAAAAAAGGCAGAAATTTTCCTTATTTTGCGGCAAAAAGGCAGAAATTCTCCATATTTTGGTGCAAAAATCAGAAATTTCCCTTATTTTGAGGTAAAATGCTGAAATTCCCCATATTTTGGGGCAAAAGCCAGAAATTTCTCTTTTTTTGGGGCAAATTTGCAGAAATTTCACTTATTTCAGGGTAATAAGTCAGAAATTTTCCTTATTTTGGGGCAAAAAAAAAGAAATTCCCTTTGTTTTGGGGGAAAAAGACAGAAATTCCACTTATTTAGAGGCAAAAAAGCAGAAATTCCCCTTCTTTTGGAGCAAAAATGAAGAAATTTATCTTTTTTATGGCAAAAAGGTATGCATTCTTCTTATTTTCAAACAAAAGGCAGAAATTCCCCATATTTTGGGGCAAAATGCAGAAATTCCCCTTATTTTGGGGCAAAATTGCAGAAATTTCACTAATTGTGGGGCAAAAAACAGAATTTCCCCTTATTTTGAAGCAAAATTGCAGGAATTTCCCTTATTATGGGGAAAAATTGCAGAAATTTTCCTTATTTTAGGGCAAAATTGCAGAAATTTCACTAATTGTGGGGCAAAAAAGCAGAAATTCTCTTTATTTTGGGGCAAAACTCAGAAATTCCACTTATTTTGGCGCAAAATTACAGAAATATCACTTATTTTGGGGCAAAATTGCAGAAATTTTACTTATTTCAGGGAAAAAAGGCAGAAATTTTTCTTATTTTGGGGCAAAAAAACAGAAATTCCTAATATTTTGTGCCAAAATTCAGAAATTCCCTATATTTTGAGGTAAAAAGGCTGAAATTCCCCTTATTTGGTGGCAAAAAGGCAGAAATTTCCCTTATATTGGGAAAAATTGCAGAAATTTCACTTATTTTGGGGGCAAAAAGCAGAAATTTCTTTTATTATGGCACAAAATTGAAGAAATATTCCTTATTTTGGAACAAAAAGGCAGAAATTCCCCATATTTTGGGGCAAAAGGCAGAAATTCTTATTTTGCAGTAAAATGCAGAAATTCCCCTTATTTAGAGATAAAATGCAGAAATTCCCCAAATATTGAGGGAAAATGCAGAAATTCCCTTTATTTTGGGGCTAAAAAGCAAAAATTAACCGTATTTTGAAGAAAAATTGCAGAAATTCTCATAATTTTGGGGCAAAATAACAGAAAATCTCCTTTTTTCGGGAGCAAAAAGTCAGAAATCCCCCTTATTTTGGGGCAAAATTGCAGAAATTTCCATTACATTGGGGCAGAATTGCAGAAATTGGCCTTATTTTGGGGCAAAAAGGAAGAAATTTCTTTTATTTTGGTACAAAATTGCAGAAATTTTTCTTATTTTGGGTCAAAAAAAGAGAAATTCCCCGTATTTTGGGGCTAAAAGGCAGAAATTCCCCTTATTTTGAGGTAAAAAGGCTGAAATTCCCCTTATTTTCGGGCAAAAAGTCAGAAATTCCCCTTATTTTGGTGCAAAAAGGCAGAAATTCCCCTTATTTTGGGGAAAAACTGCAGAAATTTTACTTATTTCACGGCAAAATGGCAGAAATTCCCCTTATTTTCGGCGAAAAAGGCAGAAAATCCCCGTATTTTGAAGCAAAATTGCAGAAATTCACCTAATTTTGGGGTAAAAAATACAGTAATTTACTTTATTTTGGGGCAAAAAGGCAGAAATTCTCCTTATTTAGGGGCAAAAGGCAGAAATTCTCTTTATTATAGGGCAAAATTGCAGAAATTTTCCTTATTTGGGGGCAAAAAACAGAAATTCCCCTTATTTTGGGGCAAAATTGCAGAAATTTCCCTTATTTTGGGGAAAAATTGCAGAAATTTCCCTTATTTTAGGGCAAAATTGCAGAAATTTCACTTATTTAGGAGAAAAAAGGCAAAAAATTTCATTATTTTTGGGCAAAAAGGCAGAAATTCCCATTATTTAGGGGCAAAAATGCAGAAATTCAAATTATTTTGGGGTAAAATTGCAGAAATTTCACAAATTTCAGGGCAAAAATGCAGAAATTTTCCTTATTTTGGGGCAAAATTGCAGAAATTTCACTTATTTCAGGTTAATAAGTCAGTAATTTCCCTTATTTTGGAGCAAAAAAGACAGAAATAACCTTTGTTTTGTGGGTAAAGACAGAAATTCCACTTATTTAGAGGTAAAAAGGCAGAAATTCCTCTTATTTTGGAGCAAAAATGAAGAAATTATCCTTTTTTATGGCAAAAAGGTATGCATTCATCTTATTTTTGGGCAAAAATACAGAAATTCCCAGTATTTTGGAGAAAATTGCAGAAATTCCCCTAATTGTGGGGCAAAAAGGCAGAAATTTCCTATATGTTGGGGCAAAAAGACAGAAATTCTCCTTATTTAGGGGCAAAATTCAGAAATTCCACTTATTTTGGAGCAAAATTCCAGAAATTTCCCTTATTTTGGGGCAAAATTGCAGAAATTTCATTTATTTTGGGGCAAAATTGCAGAAATTCCCCTTATATTGGGGCAATAAGATGAAATCCCTTATTTTTGGCTAAATTTGAAGAAATTTCACTTATTTCGGGACAAAAAGGCAGAAATTCACTTAATTTCGGGCATAAAGGTAGAAATTCTTCTTATTTAGGGGCAAAAAGGCAGAAATTCCCCTTATTTTGGGATAAAATTGCAGAAATTTCCCTTATTTGGGAGCCAAAAGGCAGAAAATCCCCTTAATTTCGGGTAAAAAGGCAGATATTCCCCATATTTTAGAGCAAAATTGCAGAAATTCCCCTAATATTGGGGCAAAATGCAGAAATTCCCTTTATTTGGGGCAAAAATACAGATATTCTCCTTATTTTGGGGCAAAAATCAGAAATTTTTCTTACTTTGGGGAAAATTGCAGAAATTTCACATATTTTCAGGTAAAAAGGCTGAAATTTCCTTTATTTTGGGGCAAAAAGGGAGAAATTTTTCTTTTCAGGGCAAAATTGCAGAATTTTCCTTTTTTGGGGGCAAAAAGGCAGAAATTTGTTATATTTTGGGACAAAAAGACAGAAATTCCCCTTATTTTGAGGTAATAAGGCTGAAATTCCCCTTATTTGGAGCAAAAAGGCAGAAATTCCCCTTATTTTGGGGTAAAATTGCAGAAATTTCAAATATTTTAGGGCAAAATGGTAGAAATTTCCCTTATATTGGGGAAAAACGATGAAATCCATAATTTTTGGCTAAAATTGCCGAAATTTTACTTATTTCGGACAAAAAGGCAGAAAGTCCACTGAATTTCGGGCAAAAAGGCAGAAATGACCCATATTTTGGAGCAAAATTGCAGAAATTCCCCTAATATTGGTGCAAAAATGCAGAAATTCCCTTTATTTTGGGGGCAAAAAGGCAGAAATTCCCCTTATTTTTAGGTAAAAAGGCTGAAATTCCCCTTATTTTGGGGCAAAAAGTCAGAAATTCCCCTTATTTTTGGGCAAAAAGACAGAAATTTCGTTTATTTTTGGGGAAAAGGCAGAAATTGCACTTATTTTGAGTCAAAAAGGTGAAAAATCCCCTTATTTTGGGGTAAAAATGAAAAAATTTCCTTTTTTTATGGCAAAAAGGTATACATTCCATTTATTTTCGGGCCAAAAGGTAGAAATTTTCCGTAATTTAGAGCAAAATTGCAAAAATTCCCCTAATTTTTGGGCAAAAAGGCAGAAATTTTTCTTATTTTGGGGTAAAACTGCAGAAATTTCACTTATTTCGCGGAAAAATGGCAGAAATTCCCTTTATTTTCGGCGAAAAAGAAAGAAAATCCCCGTATTTTGGAGCAAAATTGTAGAAATTCACCTAATTTTGGGGTAAAAACTACAGTAATTTTTTTATTTTGGAGCAAAAAGGCAGAAATTCTCCTTATTTTAGGGCAAAATTGAAGAAATTTCCATTATTTGGCGGCAAAAAACAGAAATTCCCCTTATTTTGGGGCAAAATTTCAGGAATTTCCCTTATTATGGAAAAAAATTGCAGAAATTTCCCTTATTTTAGGGAAAAATTGCAGAAATTTCACTTATTTCAGAGAAAAAAAGCAATAATTTTTCTTCTTTTGGGGCAAAAAGGCAGAAATTCCTATTATTTTATGGGCAAAAAGGCAGAAATTCACCTTATTTTGGGGTAAAATTGCAGAAATTTCACATATTTCAGGGCAAAATCGCAGAAATTCCCCTTATTTTGGGGCAAAAGGCAGAAATTCCCTTTATTTTGGGATAAAATTGCAGAAATTTCCTTTATTTGGGAGCAAAAAGGCAGAAAATCCTTTTAATTTTGAGTAAAAAGGCAGAATTTCTCCATATTTTAGAGCAAAATTGCAGAAATTCCCCTAATATTGGGGCAAAAATGCAGAATTCCCTTTATTTGGGGCAAAAAGGCAGAAGTTCCCCTTATTTTCGAGAAAAGAGGAAGAAATTTCCTGTATTTTTAAGCAAAATTGCAGAAACTCCCCTAATTTTAGGGCAAAGAGGCAGGAATTCCTTTTATTTTGGGGCAAAAATATAGAAATTCTCCTTATTTTGGGGCAAAAATCAGAAATTTCTCTTATTTTGGGACAAAATTTTAGAAATTTCTTCTATCATGTTACAGACTTGCAGAAATATTTCTTATTTTGTGGCAAAAAGGCAGAAATTCCCCTTATTTTGGGATAAAATTGCAGAAATTTCCCTTATTTTGGGGCAAAATTGCAAAAATTTCCCTTATTATGGAAAAAAATTGAAGAAATTTCCCTTATTTTGGCGCAAAATTGCAGAAATTTCACTTATTTCAGAGAAAAATCTCAGAAATTTCTTTTATTTTTGGGCAAAAAAGCAGAAATTTCTTTTATTTTGGTACAAAATTGTAGAAATTTTCTTTATTTTGGGGCAAAAATGCAGAAATTCACCATATTTTGGGGCAAAAATGCAGAGATTCCCCTTATTATGATGTAAAATGCTGAAATTCCCCTTATTTTGGGGCAAAAAGACAGAAATTCCCTTTATTTTGTGGCAAAAGGCAGAAATTTCCCTTATTTTGGGGCAAAATTGCAGAAATTTCACTTATTTCAGGGCAAAATTCAAAAATTCCATTTATTTTGGAGCAAAAAGACAGAAATTTTGTTTATTTTTGGGTAAAAAGGCAGAAATTTCACTTATTTTCAGGTAAGAAGGAAGAAATTCCTCTTATTTTGGGGCAAAAATGAAGAAATTTCACTTTTTTGTTGCAAAAGGTATACATTCTTCTTATTTTCGGGCAAAAGAGCAGAAATTCCTCATATTTTGGAGCACAATTGCAGAAAATCCCCTAATTGTGGGGCAAAAAGGCAGAAAATCCCTATATGTTCAGGCAAAAACCCAGAAATTCTCCTTATTTTGGGGCAAAACTCAAAAATTTCACTTCTTTTGGGGCAAAATTGAAGAAATTTCACTTATTTCAGGGAAAAAAGGCAGAAACTTTCCTTATTTTGGGGCAAAAAGGCAGAAATTCCTAATATTTTGTGGCAAAATGCAGAAATTCCCCTTATTTTGAGGTAAAAAGGCTGAAATTCCCTTTATTTGGGGGCAAAAAGGCAGAAATTTTCCTTATTTTGGGGCAAAATTGCAGAAATTTCACTTATTTCAAGGTAATAAGTCAGAAATTCCCCTTATTTTGGGGCAAAAAAGACAGAAATTTCCTTTGTTTGGGGGGAAAAAGACAGAAATTCCACTTATTTAGAGGCATAAAGGCAGAAATTTCCCTTATTTTGGAGGAAAAAGGAAGAAATTTCCCTTTTTTATGGCAAAAAGGTATGCATTCCCCTTATTTTCAGATAAAAAGGCAGAAATTCACCGTATTTTGGAGCAAAATTGCAGAAATTCCCATAATTGTGGGGCAAAAAGGCAAAAATTCTCCTTATTTTGGGGCAAAATTGCAGAAATTTCCCTTATTTGGGGCAAAATTGCAGGAAATTCACTTATTTTCAGGTAAAAAGGCTGAAATTCCCTTTATTTAGGGGTAAAAAGGTAGAAATTCCCCTTATTTTGGGGCAAAATTGCAGAAATTTTCCTTATTTTGGGGCAAAAATGCCGAAATTCCTTATATTTGGGGGCAAAAAGGCAGAAATTCCCCTTATTTTTGGGTAAAATTGCAGAAATTTCAAATATTTCAGTGCAAAATGGCAAAAATTTCCCTTATTTTGGGGCAAAAATGGAATCCCTAATTTTTGGCTAAAATTGCAAAAATTTCACTTATTTCCGGACAAAAAGGCAGAAATTCCACTTAATTTCGGACAAAAAGGCAGACATGACCGGTATTTTGGAGCAAAATTGCATTAATTCCCCTAATTTTTGATCAAAAAGGCAGAAATTCCCCTTATTTTGGGGTAAAACTGCAGAAATTTTAATTATTTTACGGCAAAATGAAAGAAATTCCCCTGATTTTCGGCGAAAAAGGCAGAAAATCCTCGTATTTTGGAGCAAAATTGCAGAAATTCAACTAATTTTGGGGTAAAACATGCAGTAATTTTCTTTATTTTGTGACAAAAAGGCAGAAGTTCCCCTTATTTTAGGGCAAATGTCAGAAATTCCCCTTATTTTAGGGCAAAATTGCAGAAATTTCCCTTATTTGGGGGCAAAAAACAGAAAATCCTCTTATTTTGGGGCAAAATTGCAGAAATTTGCTTTATTATGGGGAAAAATTGCAGATATTTCCCTTATTTTAGGGCAAAATTGCAGAAATTTTACTTATTTCAGAAAAAAAAAGCAAATTTTTTCTTATTTTGGGGAAAAAGGCAGAAATTCCCATTATTTTGGGGCAAAAAGGCAGAAATTCACCTTATTTTGGGGTAAAATTGCAGAAATTTCAATTATTTCGTGGCAAAATGGAAGAAATTCCCCTTGTTTTTGGCGAAAAAGGCAGAAAATCCTCGTATTTTGGAGCAAAATTTCAGAAATTCACCTAATTTTGCAGTAAAACATGCAGTAATTTTCTTTATTTTGTGGCAAAAAGGCAGAAATTCCCCTTATTTTGGGGCAAATGTCAGAAATTCCCCTTATTTTAGGGCAAAATTGCAGAAATTTCCCTTATTTGGGGGAAAAAACAGAAAATCCCTTTATTTTGGGGCAAAATTGCAGAAATTTGCTTTATTATGGGGAAAAACTGCAGATATTTCCCTTATTTTAGGGAAAAATTGCAGAAATTTCACTTATTTCAGAAAAAAAAAGCAAAAATTTTTCTTATTTTGGGGCAAAAATGTAGAAATTCCCATTATTTTGGGGCAAAAAGGCAGAAATTCACCTTATTTTGGGGTAAAATTGCAGAAATTTCACATATTTCAGGGCAAAAAGGCAGAAATTTCCCTTATTTTGAGGTAAAATGCTGAAATTCCCCATATTTTGGGGCAAAAGGCAGAAATTCCCTTTATTTTGGGGCATAAAGGCACAAATTTCCCTTATTTTCAGGCAAAATTGCAGAAATTTTATTTATTTCAGGGTAAAAAGTCAGAAATTCCCCTTATTTTGGGGCAAAAAGGAGAAATTTCTTTTATTATTGTACAAAATTGAAGAAATTTTCTTTATTTTGGAACAACAAGGCAGAAATTCCCCATATTTTTGGGTAAAAGTCAAAAATTTTTCTTATTTTGAGGTAAAATGCAGAAATTTCTTTTATTTAGAGGTAAAATACAGAAATTCCCCTAATATTGTGGGAAAATGCAGAAATTCCCTTTATTTTTGTGCTAAAAGGAAGAAATTTTCCGTATTTTGAAGAAAAATTGCAGAAATTCTCATAATTTTCGGGCAAATGGCTGAAATTCTTTTTATTTTGGGGCAAAAAGACAGAAAATCTTTTTTTTTCGGGTGCAAAAAGGCAGAAATTCCCCATATTTTGGGTCAAAAGTCAGAAATTCCCCTTATTTTAAAGAAAAAAGGCTGAAATTTCCCTTATTTTGGGGCAAAATTGCAGAAATTTCCCTTATTTTGGGGCAAAATTGCAGAAATTTCACTTATTTCAGGGAAAAAAGGCAGCAATTTCTCTTATTTTGGGGCAAAAAGGCAGAAATTTCTTTTATTTTGGTACAAAATTGCAGAAATTTTTCTTATTTTAGGGCAAAAAGACAGAAATTCCCCATATTTTGGGGCAAAAGGCAGAAATTCTCCTTATTTTGAGGAAAAAAGGCTGAAATTCCCCTTATTTGGGGGCAAAAAGGCAGAAATTCCCCTTATTTTGGGGCCAAAAACAGACATTTCCCTTATTGTGGGGAAAAATTTTAGAAATTTCATTTATTTCAGGGCAAAAAGTCAGAAATTCCCCTTATTTTGGGGCAAAAAGACAGAAATTCCGTTTATTTTTGGGGAAAAGGCAGAAATTGCACTTATTTTGAGTCAAAAAGGCGGAAAATCCCCTTATTTCGGGGCAAAAGTGAAGAAATTTCTCTTTTTCATGGCAAAAATGTATACATTCCCTTTATTTTCGGGCAAAAAGGCAAAAATTCCCTGTATTTTGGAGCAAAATTGCAAAAATTCCCTTAATTTTGGGGCAAAAAAGCAGAAATTCCTTTTATTTTGATGTAAAACTGCAGAAATTTCACTTATTTTGCGGCAAGATGGCAGAAATTGCCCTTATTTTCGGCGAAAAAGGTAGAAAATCCTTGTATTTTGGAGCAAAATTGCAGAAATTCACCTAATTTTGGCGTAAAACATGCAGTAATTTTCTTTATTTTGTGGCAAAAAGGCAGAAATTCCCCTTATTTTGGGGCAAATGGCAGAAATTCCCCTTATTTTAGGGAAAAATTGCAGAAATTTCCCTTATTTGGGGGCAAAAAACAGAAATTTCCCTTATTTTGGGGCAAAATTGCAGAAATTTGCTTTATTTGGGGGCAAAAAACAGAAATTCCCCTTATTTTCCGGCAAAATTGCAGAAATTTTCTTTATTATGGGGAAAAAGTGCAGTAATTTCCCTTATTTTAGGGCAAAATTGCAGAAATTTCACTTATTTCAGAAAAAAAAAGCAAAATTTTTTCTTATTTTGAGGCAAAAAGCAGAAATTCCTCTTATTTTGGGGCAAAAGGCAGAAATTCACCTTATTTTGGGGTAAAATTGCAGAAATTTCATATATTTCAGGGAAAAAAGGCAGAAATTCTCCTTATTTTGAGGTAAAATGCTGAAATTTCCCATTTTTTGGGGCTAAAGGCAGAAATTCCCATTAGTTTGGGGCAAAAAGGCACAAATTTCCTTTATTTTCGGGCAAAATTACACAAATTTCATTTATTTCAGGGTAAAAAGTCAGAAATTCCCCTTATTTTGGGGCAAAAAGGAGAAATTTCTTTTATTATGGTACAAAATTGAAGAAATTTTCTTTATTTTGGAACAAAAAGGCAGAAATTTCCCATAATTTGAGGTAAAAGGCAGAAATTCTTCTTATTTTAAGGTAAAATGCAGAAATTCCCATTATTTAGAGGTAAAATGCAGAAATTTCCCTAATATTTGGGGAAAATGCAGAAATTCCCTTTATTTTGGGGCTAAAAGGCAGAAATTTTCCGTATTTTGAAGAAAAATTGCAGAAATTCTCATAATTTTCGGGCAAAAAGGCTGAAATTCTCCTTATTTTGGGGCAAAAAGACAGAAAATCTCCTTCTTTCAGGTGCAAAAAGTCAGAAATTCATCTTATTTGGGGGCAAAAAGGCAGAAATTTCCCTTATTTAAGGGCAAATTTGCAGAAATTTCACTTATTTCAGAGTAATATGTCAGAAATTTTTCTTATTTTGGGGCAAAAATGACAGAAATTCCCTTTGTTTTGGGGGAAAAAGACTGAAATTCCACTTATTTAGAGGCAAAAGGCAGAAATTCCCCTTATTTTGGAGCAAAAATGAAGAAATTTCCCTTTTTTATGGCAAAAAGTTATGCATTCTTCTCATTTTCGGGCAAAAAAGCAGAAATTCCCCATATTTTGGGGCAAAAAGCAGAAATTCCCCTTATTTTGGAGCAAAAATGAAAAAATTTCCCTTTTTTATAGCAAAAAGGTATGCATTCTTCTTATTTTAGTGCAAAAAGGCTGAAATTCCCCTTATTTTGAGGTAAAATGCTGAAATTCCCCATATTTGGGGGCAAAAGGCAGAAATTCCCGTTATTTTGGGGCAAAAAGGCACAAATTTCCCTTATTTTCGGGCAAAATTGCAGAAATTTCATTTATTTCAGGGCAAAAAGTCAGAAATTCCCCTTATTTTGGGGCAAAAAGCAAAAATTTCTTTTATTATGGTACAAAATTGAAGAAATTTTCCTTATTTTCGAATATAAAAGCAGAAATTCCCCATATTTTGGGGCAAAAGGCAGAAATTCTTCTTATTTTGAGGTAAAATGCAGAAATTTTCTTTATTTAGAGGTAAAATGCAGAAATTCCCTAAATATTGGGGGAAAATGCAGAAATTCCCTTTATTTTGTAGCTAAAAGGCAGAAATTAACCATATTTTGAAGCAAAATTGCAGAAATTCTCATAATTTTCGGGCAAAAAGGAAGGAATTCTCCTTAAATTGGGGCAAAAAGACAGAAAATCTCCTTTTTTCGAAACCATAAAGTCAGTAATTCCCCTTATTTTGGGGCAAAAAGACAGAAATTTCGTTTATATTTGGGGAAAAGGCAGAAATTGCACTTATTTTAAATCAAAAAGGCAGAAAATCCCCTTATTTTGGGGCAAAAATGAAGAAATTTCTATTTTTCATAACAAAAAGGTAAACATTCCCTTTATTTTCGGGCAAAAAAGCAGAAATTCCCCATATTTTGGAGCAAAATTGCAGAAATTCCCCTAATTTTGGAACAAAAAGGCAGAAATTCCCCTCATTTTGGGGTACAACTCCAGAAATTTAACTAATTTCGCAGCAAAATGGCAGAAATTGTCCTTATTTTCGGCAAAAAAGGCAGAAAATCCCTGTATTTTAGAGCAAAATTGCAGAAATTCACCTAATTTTGGGGTAAAAAATACAGTAATATTCTTTATTTTGGGGCAAAAAGGCAGAAATTCTCCTTATTTTGGGGCAAAAGGCAGAAATTCCCTTTATTTTAGGGCAAAATTGCAGAAATTTCTTTTATTTGGGGGCAAAAAACCAGAAATTCCCCTTATTTTGGGGCAAAATTGCAGAAATTTCCCTTATTATAGGGAAAATTGCAGAAATTTCCCTTATTTTAGGGCAAAATTGCAGAAATTTAACTTATTTCAGAGAAAAAAAGCAAAAATTTTTCTTATTTCGGGTCAAAAAGGCAGAAATTCCCATTATTTTGGAGCAAATATGCAGAAATTCACATTATTTTGGGCTAAAATTGCAGAAATTTCACATATTTCAGGGCAAAAAGGCAGAAATTTCCCTTAATTTGGGGCAAAAATGAAGAAATTTCCCTTTTTATGGCAATAAAGGTATGCATTCCCCTTATTTTCGGGCAAAAATGCAGAAATTCCCTGTATTTTGGAGCAAAATTGCAGAAATTCCCCTAATTGTGGGGCAAAAAGGCAGAAATTCCCTATATGTTGGGGCAAAAAGACAGAAATTCTCTTTATTTTGGGGCAAAACTCAGAAATTCCACTTACTTTGGAGCAAAATTCCAGAAATTTTTTTTATTTTGGGGCAAAATTGCAGAAATTTCATTTATTTTGGGGCAAAATTGCAGAAATTCCCCTTATTTTGGGGCAAAAACATGAAATCCCTAATTTTTGGCTAAAATTAAAGAAATTTCACTTATTTTGGGACAAAAAGGCAAAAATTCCACTTAATTTTGGGCAAAAAGGCAGAAATTCCCATTATTTTGGGGCAAAAAGGCAGAAATTCCCCTTATTTTGGGATAAAATTGCAGAAATTCCCCTAATAGTGGGACAAAAATGCAGAAATTCCCTTTATTTGGGGCAAAAGGCAAAAGTTCCCCTTATTTTCGGAAAAAGAGGAAGAAATTCCCTGTATTTTGAAGCAAATTTGCAGAAACTCCCCTAATTTTGGGGCAAAAAGGCAGAAATTCCCTTTATTTTGGGGCAAAAATACAGAAATTCTCTTTATTTTTGGGCAAAAATCAGAAATTTCTTTTATTTGGGGCAAAATTGCAGAAATTTCACTTATTTTCAGGTAAAAAGGCTGAAATTTCCTTTATTTTGGGGCAAAAAGGGAGAAATTCTCCTCTTCAGGACAAAAATGCAGAATTTTCCTTTTTTGGGACAAAAAGGCAGAAATTCCTTATATTTTGGGGAAAAAAGGCAGAAATTCCCCTTATTTTGAGGTAATAAGGCTGAAATTCCCCTTATTTGGGGCAAAAAGGCAGAAATTCCCCTTATTTTGGGATAAAATTGCAGAAATTTCAAATATTTCATGGCAAAATGGCAGAAATTTCCCTTATTTTAGGGCAAAAAGATGAAATCCCTAATTTTTGGCTAAAATTGCGGAAATTTGACTTATTTCGGACAAAAAGGCAGAAATTCCCCTTATTTTGGGCAAAAAGGAAGAAATGACCCATATTTTGGAGCAAAATTGCAGAAATTTCTCTAATATTGGTGCAAAAATGCAGAAATTCCCTTCATTTTGGGGGCAAAAAGGCAGAAATTCCCCTTATTTTTAGGTAAAAATGCTGAAATTCCCCTTATTTTGGGGCAAAAAGTCAGAAATTCCCCTTATTTTTGAACAAAAATACAGAAATTTCGTTTATTTTGAGGGAAAAGGCAGAAATTGCACTTATTTTGAGTCAAAAAGTTGAAAAATCCCCTTATTTTGGAGTAGAAATGAAGAAATTTCCTTTTTTTATGGCAAAAAGGTATACATTCCCTTTATTTTCGGGCCAAAAGGCAGAAATTCCCTGTATTTTGGAGCAAAATTGCAAAAATTCCCCTAATTTTTGGGCAAAAAGGCAGAAATTTCCCTTATTTTGGGGTAAAACTGCAGAAATTTCACTTATTTCGCGGCAAAATGGCAAAAATTCCCTTTATTTTCGGTGAAAAATAAGAAAATCCCCGTATTTTGGAGCAAAATTGCAGAAATTCACCGAATTTTGGGATAAAAAATACAGTAATTTTCTTATTTTGGGGCAAAAAGGCAGAAATTCTCCTTATTTTGGGGCAAAAAGAGAGAAATTCCGTTTATTTTTAAGGAAAAGGCAGAAATTGCACTTATTTTGAATCAAAAAGGCAGAAAATCCCCTTATTTTGGGGCAAAAGTGAAGAAATATCCCTTTTTCATGGCAAAAATGTATACATTCCTTTTATTTTCGGGCAAAAAGGCAGAAATTCCCCATATTTTGGAGCAAAATTGCAGAAATTCCCTTAATTTTGGAGCAAAAGGCAGAAATTCCCCTTATTTTGATGTAAAACTGCAGAAATTTCACTTATTTCACGGCAAGATGGCAGAAATTCCCCTTATTTTCGGCGAAAAAGGTAGAAAATCCTCGTATTTTGGAGCAAAATTGCAGAAATTCACCTAATTTTGGCGTAAAACATGCAGTAATTTTCTTTATTTTGTGGCAAAAAGGCAGAAATTCCCCTTATTTTGGGGTAAAACTCCAGAAATTTAACTAATTTCGCAGCAAAATGGCAGAAATTTCCCTTATTTTCGGCAAAAAGGCAGAAAATCCCCGTATTTTGGAGCAAAATTGAAGAAATTCACCTAATTTTGGGCTAAAAAATACAGTAATATTCTTTATTTTGGAGCAAAAAGGCAGAAATTCTCTTTATTTTGGGGCAAAAGGAAGAAATTCCCATTATTTTGGGGCAAATACGCAGAAATTCACATTATTTTGGGCTAAAATTGCAGAAATTTCACATATTTCAGGGCAAAAAGCAGAAATTTCCCTTAATTTGGGGCAAAAATGAAGAAATTTCCCTTTTTATGGCAATAAAGGTATGCATTCCCCTTATTTTTGGGCAAAAATGCAGAAATTCCCTGTATTTTGGAGCAAAATTGCAGAAATTCCCATAATTGTGGGGCAAAAAGGCAGAAATTCCTTTTATGTTGGGGCAAAATACAGAAATTCTCCTTATTTTGGGGCAAAACTCAGAAATTCCACTTATTTTAGAGCAAAATTCCAGAAATTTCCTTTATTTTGGGGCAAAATTGCAAAAATTCCCCTTATTTTGGGGCAAAAAGATGAAATCCCTAATTTTTGGCTAAAATTAAAGAAATTTCACTTATTTCGGGACAAAAAGGCAAAAATTCCACTTAATTTTGGGCAAAAAGGCAGAAATTCCCATTATTTTGGGGCAAAAAGGCAGAAATTCCCATTATTTTGGGATAAAATTGCAAAAATTTCCCTTATTTGGGAGCAAAAAGGCAGATAATCCCCTTAATTTCGGTTAAAAAGGCAGAAATTCCCCATATTTTGGAGCAAAATTGCAGAAATTCCCCTATTATTGGGGCAAAAATGCAGAAATTCCCTTTATTTGGGGCAAAAAGCAGAAGTTCCCCTTATTTTCGGGAAAAGAGGAAGAAATTCCCTGTATTTTTAAGCACATTTGTAGAAATTCCTCTAATTTTGGGGCAAAAAGGCAGAAATTCCCTTTATTTTAGGGCAAAAATACAGATATTCTCCTTATTTTTGGGCAAAAATCAGAAATTTCTTTTATTTGGGGCAAAATTGCAGAAATTTCACTTATTTTCAGGTAAAAAGGCTGAAATTTCCTTTATTTTGGGGCAAAAAGGGAGAAATTCTCCTTTTCAGGGCAAAACTGCAAAATTTTCCTTTTTTGGGGCAAAAAGGCAGAAATTCCTTATATTTTGGGGCAAAAAGGCAGAAATTCCCCTTATTTTGAGGTAATAAGGCTGAAATTCCCCTTATTTGGGGCAAAAAGGCAGAAATTCCCCTTATTTTGGGGTAAAATTGCAGTAATTTCAAATATTTCAGGGCAAAATGGCAGAAATTTCCCTTATTTTAGGGCAAAAAGATGAAATCCCTAATTTTTGGCTAAAATTGCAGAAATTTCACTTATTTCGGACAAAAAGACAGAAATTCCACTTAATTTTGGGCAAAAAGGCAGAAATGACCCATATTTTGGAGCAAAATTGCAGAAATTCTCCTAATATTGGTGCAATAATGCAGAAATTCCCTTTATTTTGGGAGCAAAAAGGCCAAAATTCCCTTTATTTTTAGGTAAAAATGCTGAAATTCCCCTTATTTTGAGGCAAAAAGTCAGAAATTCCCCTTATTTTTGAAGAAAAATACAGAAATTTTGTTTATTTTTGGGGAAAAGGCAGAAATTGCACTTATTTTGAGTCAAAAAGGTGAAAAATCCCCTTATTTTGGGGTAAAAATGAAGAAATTTCCTTTTTTTATGGCAAAAAGCTATACATTCCCTTTATTTTCGGGCCAAAAGGCAGAAATTCCCTGTATTTTGGAGCAAAATTGCAAAAATTCCCCTGATTTTTGGGCAAGAAGGCAGAAATTCCCATTATTTTGAAGTAAAACTGTAGAAATTTCACTTATTTCGCGGCAAAATGGCAGAAATTCCCTTTATTTTTGGTGAAAAATTAGAAAATCCCCGTATTTTGGAGCAAAATTGCAGAAATTCACCTAATTTTGGGATAAAAAAATACAGTAATTTTCTTATTTGGGGGCAAAAAGGCAGAATTTCTCCTTATTTTGGGACAAAAGACAAAAATTCCCCTTATCTTAGGGCAAAATTGAAGAAATTTTCCTTATTTGGGGGCAAAAAACAGGAATTCCCCTTATTTTGGTGCAAAATTGCAGGAATTTCCCTTATTATGGAAAAAAATTACAGAAATTTCCCTTATTTTAGGGCAAAATTGCAGAAATTTCACTTATTTCAAAGAAAAAAGCAATAATTTTTTTTATTTTGGGTCAAAAAGTCAGAAATTTCTATTATTTTATGGGAAAAAAGGCAGAAATTCACCTTATTTTGGGGTAAAATTGCAGAAATTTCACATATTTCAAGGCAATAAGGCAGAAATTCCCCTTATTTTGGGGCAAAAAGGCAGAAATTCCTCTTATTTTGGGATAAAATTGCAGAAATTTCCCTTATTTGGGAGCAAAAAGGCAGAAAATCCTTTTAATTTTGGGTAAAAAGGCAGAATTTCCTTGTATTTTGGAGCAAAATTGCAGAAATTCTCCTAATATTGGGGCAAAAATGCAGAAATTCCCTTTATTTGGGGCAAAAAGGCAGAAGTTCCCCTTATTTTCGGAAAAGAGGAAGAAATTCCCTGTATTTTGAAGCAAAATTGCAGAAACTCCCCTAATTTTGGGGCAAAAATGCAGAAATTCCCTTTATTTTGGGGCAAAAATACAGAAATTCTCCTTATTTTGGGGCAAAAATCAGAAATTTCCCTTATTTTGGGGCAAAATTTTAGAAATTTCTTCTATTTTGTTACAGACTTGCAGAAATTTTTCTTATTTTGTGGCAAAAAGGCAGAAATTCCCCTTAATTTGGGATAAAATTGCAGAAATTTCCCTTATTTGGGGGCAAAAAACAGAAATTCCCCTTATTTTGGGGCAAAATTGCAGAAATTTCCCGTACTTCAGAGAAAAAAACTCAGAAATTTCTCTTATTTTGGGGCAAAAAGGCAGAAATTTCTTTTATTTTGGTACTAAATTGTAGAAATTTTCTTTATTTTGGGGCAAAAATGCAGAAATTCACCATATTTTGGGGCAAAAATGCAGAGATTCCCCTTATTATGAGGTAAAATGCTGAAATTCCCCTTATTTTGGGGCAAAAAGACAGAAATTCCCTTTATTGTGTGGCAAAAAGGCAGAATTTTCCCTTATTTTGTGGCAAAATTGCAGAAATTTCACATATTTCAGGGCAAAATTCAAAAATTCCTTTTATTTTGGGGCAAAAAGACAGAAATTCCGTTTATTTTTGGGTAAAAAGGCAGAAATTTCACTTATTTTGAGGTAAGAAGGAAGAAATTCTTCTTATTTTGGAACAAAAAAGACAGAAATTCCCTTTGCTTTGTGGAAAAAAACAGAAATTCCACTTAATTAGAGGCAAAAAGGCAGAAATTTTTCTTATTTTAAGGCAAAACTCAGAAATTCCACATATTTTGTAGCAAAATTCCAGAAATTTTCTTTATTTTGGGGCAAAATTGCAGAAATTTTACTTATTTTGGGGCAAAATTGCAGAAATTTCACTTATTTCAGGGAAAAAAGGCATAAATTTTTCTTATTTTGGGGCAAAAAAGCAGAAATTCCTAATATTTTGGGCCAAAATTCAGAAATTCCCCTTATTTTGAGGTAAAAAGGCTGAAATTCCCCTTATTTGGGGGCAAAAAGGCAGAAATTCCCATTATATTGGGGCAAAATTGCAGAAATTTCACTTATTTCAGGGTAATAAGTCAGAAATTTTCCTTATTTTCGGGCAAAAATGACAGAAATTCCCATTGTTTTTGGGAAAAAGACAGAAATTACACTTATTTAGAGGCAAAAAAGCAGAAATTCCCCTTATTTTAGGGCAAAATTGCAAAAATTTCCTTTATTTGGGGGCAAAAAAACAGAAATTCCCTTTATTTTGGGGCAAAATTCTAGAAATTTTTTTTATTATGGAAAAAAATTGCAGAAATTTTTTTTATTTTAGGGCAAAATTGCAGAAATTTCACTTATTTCAGAGAAAAAAACAAAAAAATTTTCTTATTTTGGGGCAAAAAGGCAGAAATTCCCATTATTTTGGGGCAAAAGGCAGAAATTCACCTTATTTTGGGCTAAAATTGCAGAAATTTCACATATTTCAGGGCAAAAAGGCAGAAATTTCCCTTAATTTGTGGCAAAAGTGAAGAAATTTCCTTTTTTTATGGAAGAAAGGTATGCATTTCCCTTATTTTAGGACAAAAAAGCAGAAAGTCCTATTTGGAGCAAAATTGCCGAAATTCCCCTAATTGTGGGGCAAAAAGGCAGAAATTCTCTTTATTTTGGGGCAAAACTCAGAAATTCCACTTATTTTGGAGCAAAATTCTAGAAATTTCCCCTTTTTGGGGGCAAACTTTCAGAAATTTCACTTATTTTCGGGCAAAATTGCAGAAATTTCACTTATTTCAATGAAAAAAGGCAGTAATTTTCCTTATTTTGGGGCAAAAAAGCAGAAATTCTCCATATTTTGATGCAATAATCAGAAATTTCCCTTATTTTAAGGTAAAATGCTGAAATTCCCCTTATTTTGGAAAAAATGGCAGAAATTTCCCTATTTTTGGGGCAAATTTGCAGAAATTTCACTTTTTTAAAAGTAATAAGTCAGAAATTTTCCTTATTTTAAAGCAAAATACAGAAGTTCCCGTTGTTTTGGGGGAAAAAGACAGAAATTCCACTTATTTAGAGGCAAAAAAGCAGAAATTCCCCCTATTTTAGGGCAAAATTGAAGAAATTTCCCATATTTGGAAGCAAAAAAAACCAGAAATTCCCCTTATTTTGGGGCAAAATTCCAGAAATTTTACTTATTTTGGGGCAAAATTGCAGAAATTTCACTTATTTCAGGGAAAAATGCAGAAATTTTCTTTATTTTGGGGCAAAAAGGCAGAAATTCCCATTATTTTGGGGCAAAAAGGCAGAATTTCACCTTATTTTGGGCTAAAATTGCAGAAATTTCACATATTTCAGGGCAAAAAGGCAAAAATTTCCCTTAATTTGGGGCAAAAATGAAGAAATTTCCCTTTTTTATGGCAAAAAGTTATGCATTCCCCTCATTTTCGGGCAAAAAGGCAGAAATTCCCAGTATTTTGGAGCAAAATTGCAGAAATTCCCCATATTTTGGGACAAAAGGCAGAAATTCCCCTTATTTTGGGGCAAAATTGCAGAAATTCCTCTAATTGTGGGGCAAAAAAAAGAAATTCCCCTTATTTTGAAGCAAAAATGCATAAATTTCCCTTATTATGGGGAAAATGCAGAAATTTCACTTATTTTAGGGTAAATATGCAGAAATTTCACTAATTGTGGGGCAAAAAGGCATAAATTCTTCTTATTTTGGGGCAAAACTCAGAAATTCCACTTATTTTGGGGCAAAATTCCAGAAATTTTCCTTATTTTGGGGCAAAATTGCAGAAATTTTACTTATTTTGGGGCAAAATTGCAGAAATTTCACTTATTTCAGGGAAAAAAGGCAGAAATTTTTCTTATTTTGGGGCAAAAAGGCAAAAATTCCTAATATTTTGTGGCAAAAATGCAGAAATTCCTAATATTTTGTTGCAAAAATGCAGAAATTTCCCTTATTTTGAGGTAAAAAGGCTGAAATTCCCCTTATTTCAGGGCAAAAAAGCAGAAATTTCCCTTATTTTGTGGCAAATTTGCAGAAATTTCACTTATTTCGGGATAATAATTCAGAAATTTTCCTTATTTTGGGGCAAAAAAGACAGAAATTCTCTTTGTTTTGGGGGAAAAAAACAGAAATTTCACTAATTTAGAGGCAAAAAGGCAAAAGTTCCCCTTATTTTTAGCAAAAATGAAGAAATTTCCCTTTTTTATGGCAAAATGGTATGCATACTTCTTATTTTCAGACAAAAAGGCAGAAAATCCCCATATTTTGGGTCAAAATTGCAGAAATTTCCCTAATTGTGGGGCAAAAAACAGAAATTCCCCTTAATTTGGGGCAAAATTGCAGAAATTTCCCTTATTATGGGGAAAAATTGCAGAAATTTCCCTTCTATTATGGCAAAATTGCAAAAATTTCACTAATTGTGGCGCAAAAAGGCAGAAATTCTCCTTATTTTGGGGCAAAACTCAGAAATTCCACTTGTTTTGTGGCAAAATTCCAGAAATTTCCCTTATTTTGGGGCAAAAGTGACAGAAATTCCCTTTGTTTTGGGGGAAAAATACAGAAATTCCACTTATTTAGAGGCAAAAAAGCAGAAATTCCCTTTATTTTGGAGCAAAAATGAAGAAATTTCCTTTTTTTATTGCAAAAAGATATGCATTCTTATTTTCGGGCAAAAAGGCAGAAATTCACCATATTTTGGGGCAAAAGGCAGAAATTCCCCTTATTTTGGAGCAAAAATGAAGAAATTTCCCTTTTTTATGGCAAAAAGGTATGCATTCTTCTTATTTTGGTGCGAAAAGGCTGAAATTCCCCTTATTTTGAGGTAAAATGCTGAAATTCCCCATATTTTGGGGCAAAAGGCAGAAATTCCCCTTATTTTTGGGCAAAAAGGCAGAAATTCCCCATATTTTGGAGCAAAATTGCAGAAATTCCCCTAATTTTTGGCAAAAAGGCAGAAATTTCCCTTATTTTGGGGTAAAACTCCAGAAATTTCACTTATTTCACAGCAAAATGGCAGAAATTCCCCTTATTTTCGGCGAAAAAGGCAGAAAATCCCCGTATCTTGGAGCAAAATTGCAGAAATTCACCTAATTTTGGGGTAAAAATACAGTAATATTCTTTATTTTTGGGCAAAAATGCAGAAATTACCCTTATTTTAGGGCAAAATTGCAGAAATTTCCCTTATTTGGGGGCAAAAAAAAGAAATTGCTCTTATTTTGGGGCAAAATTGCAGAAATCTCCATATTATGGGGAAAAATTGCAGAAATTTCCCTTATTTTGTGACAAAATTGCAGAAATTTCACATATTTCAGAGAAAAAAAGCAAAAATTTTTCTTATTTTGCGGCAAAAAATCAGAAATTCTCTTTATTTTGGGGCAAAAGGCAAAAATTCACTTTTATTTTAGGGCAAAATTGCAGAAATTTCTCTTATTTGGGGACAAAAAAACAGAAATTGCCCTTATTTTGAGGCAAAATTGCAGAAATTTCCCTTATTATGAGGAAAAATTGCAGAAATTTCCCTTATATTAGGGCAAAATTGCAGAAATTTCACTTATTTCAGAGAAAAAAAGCAAAAATTTTTCTTATTTTGGGGCAAAAAGGCAGAAATTCCCATTATTTCTGGGCAAAAATGCAGAAATTCACCTTATTTTGGGGCAAAAATGAGGAAATTTCCCTTTTTATGGCAATAAAGTTATGCATTTTCCTTATTTTCGGGGAAAAAGGCAAAAATTCCTTGTATTTTGGAGCAAAATTGCAGAAATTCCCCTAATTGTAGGGCAAAAAGGCAGAAATTCTCCTTATTGGGGCAAAACTCAGAAATTCCACCTATTTCGGGGCAAAATTCCAGAAATTTCACTTATTTTCGGGCAAAATTGAAGAAATTTCACTTATTTCAGGGAAAAAAGGCAGAAATTTTCCTTATTTTGGGGCAAAAAGGCAGAAATTCTCCATATTTTGGTGCAAAAATCAGAAATTTCTCTTATTTTGAGGTAAAATGCTGAAATTCTTCATATTTTGGGGCAAAAGGCAGAAATCTCTCTTTTTTGGGGCAAATTTGCAGAAATTTCACTTATTTCAGGGTAATAAGTCAGAAATTTTCCTTATTTTGGGGCAAAAATAATAGAAATTCTCTATGTTTTGGGAGAAAAAGACAGAAATTCCACTTATTTAGAGGCAAAAAGGCAAAAGTTCCCCTTCTTTTGGAGCAAAAATGAAGAAATTTTCCTTTTTTATGGCAAAAAGGTATGCATTCTTCTTATTTTCAGACAAAAAGGCAGAAATTCCCCATATTTTGGGGCAAAAGGAAGAAATTCCCCTTTTTTGGGGGCAAAATTGCGGAAATTTCACTAATTGTGAGGCAAAAAACCGAAATTCCCCTTATTTTGAAGCAAAATTGCAGAAATTTCCCTTATTATGGGAAAAAATTGCAGAAATTTCACGAATTGTGGGGCAAAAACGCAGAAATTCTCCTTATTTTGGGGCAAAACTCAGAAATTCCACTTATTTTGGGGCAAAATTCCAGAAATTTTTCTTATTTGGGGCAAAGTTGCAGAAATTTCACTTATTTCAGGGAAAAAAGGCAGAAATTTTCCTTATTTTGGGGCAAAAATGCAGAAATTCCTAATATTTTTGCCAAAATTCAAAAATTCCTTTTATTTTGAGGTTAAAAAGGCTGAAATTCCCCTTATTTAAGGGCAAAAAGGCAGAAACTTCTCTTATATTGGGGCAAAATTGCAGAAATTTCACTTATTTTGGGGCAAAAAGCAGGAATTTCTTTTATTATGGTACAATATTGAAGAAATTTTCTTTATTTTGGAACAAAAAGACAGAAATTCCCCATATTTTGGGGCAAAATGCAGAAATTCTTATTTTGCGGTCAAATGCAGAAATTTCCCTTATTTAGAGGTAAAATGCAGAAATTTTCCAAATATTGGGGAAAAATGCAGAAATTCCCTTTATTTTGGGGCTAAAAGGCAGAAATTAACCGTATTTTGAAGCAAAATTGCAGAAATTCTCATAATTTTGGGGCAAAAATACAGAAAATCCCCTTTTTTCTGGAGCAAAAATTCAGAAATTTCTCTTATTTTTGGGCAAAATTGCAGAAATTTCCTTTACATTGGGGCAAAATTGCAGAAATTTCCCTTATTTTTGGTCAAAATTGCAGAAATATTACTTATTTCAGAAAAAGGCAGAAATTTTCTTATTTTGGAGCAAAAATGCAGAAATTTCTTTTATTTTGGTACAAAATTGCAGAAATTTTTCTTATTTTGGGGCAAAAAGGCAGAAATTCCTCATATTTTGGGTCAAAAGGGCAGAAATTCCCTTTATTTTGAGGTAAAAAGGCTGAAATTCCCCTTATTTTTGGACAAAAAGTCAATAATTCCCCTTATTTTGGTGCAAAAAGGCAGAAATTCCCCTTATTTTGAGGTAAAACTGCAGAAATTTCACTTATTTCGTGGCAAAATGGCAGAAATTCCCCTTATTTTCGGCGAAAGAGGCAGAAAATCCCAGTATTTTGGAGCAAAATTGCAGAAATTCACCTAATTTTGCGGTAAAAAATACAGTAATTTACTTTATTTTGGGGCAAAAAGGCAGAAATTCTTCTTATTTTGGGGCAAAAGGCAGAAATTCTCTTTATTATAGGGCAAAATTGCAGAAATTTCCCTTATTTGGGGGCAAAAAACAGAAATTCTCTTTATTTTGGGGCAAAATTGCAGAAATTTCCCTTATTATGGGGAAAAATTGCAGAAATTTCCCTTATTTTATGGTAAAACTGCAGAAATTTCACTTATTTAAGAAAAAAAAAGCAAAAATTTTTTTTATTTTGGGGCAAAAAGGCAGAAATTCCCATTATTTTGGGGCAAAAATGCAGAAATTCAAATTATTTTAGGGTAAAATTGCAGAAATTTCACAAATTTCAGGGCAAAAAGCCAGAAATTTCCATTATTTTGGGACAAAATTGCAGAAATTTCACTTATTTCAGGGTAATAAGTCAGAAATTTTCCTTATTTAGGAGCAAAAAAGACAGAAATTCCCTTTGTTTTGGGGGTAAAGACAGAAATTCCACTTATTTAGAGGCAAAAAGGCAGAACTTCCTCTTATTTTGGAGCAAAAATGAAGAAATTATCCTTTTTTATGGCAAAAAGTTATGCATTCCCCTCATTTTTGGGCAAAAATGCTGAAATTTCCTGTATTTTGAAGCAAAATTGCAAAAATTCCCCTAATTGTGGGGCAAAAAGGCAGAAATTCCCTATATGTTGGGGCATAAAGACAGAAATTCTCCTTATTTTGGGGCAAAACTCAGAAATTCCACTTATTTTGGAGCAAAATTCCAGAAATTTCTCTTATTTTGGGGCAAAAATGCAGAAATTTCATTTATTTTGGGGCTAAATGGCAGAAATTCATTTTATTTTGGGGCAAAAAAGATGAAATCCCTAATTTTTGGCAAAAATTGAAGAAATTTCACTTATTTCGGGACAATAAGGCAGAAATTCCAATTAATTTCGGGCAAAAAGGCAGAAATTCCCCTTATTTTGGGGCAAAAAGGCAGAAATTCCCCTTATTTTGGGATAAAATTGCAGAAATTTCCTTTATTTGGGAGCAAAAAGGCAGAAAATCCCCCTTAATTTTGGGTAAAAAGGCAGAAATTCCCCATATTTTGGAGCAATATTGCAGAAATTCCCCTAATAGTGGGGCAAAAATGCAGAAATTCCCTTTATTTGGGGCAAAAAGACAGAAGTTCCCCTTATTTTCAGAAAAGAAGATAAAATTCCCTGTATTTTGAAGCAAAACTGCAGAAACTCCCCTAATTTTGGGGCAAAAAGGCCGAAATTCCCTTTATTTTGGTGTAAAAATACAGATATTCTCTTATTTTGGGGCAAAAATCAGAAATTTCCCTTATTTGGGGCAAAATTGCAGAAATCTCACTTATTTTCAGGTAAAAAGCCTGAAATTTCTTTTATTTTTGGGCAAAAAGGGAGAAATTCTCTTTTTCAGGGCAAAATTGCAGAATTTTCCTTTTTTTGGGGCAAAAAGGCAGAAATTCTTTATATTTTGGTGCAAAGAGGCAGAAATTCCCATTATTTTGAGGTAATAAGGCTAAAATTCCCCTTATTTGGGGCAAAAAGTCAGAAATTCCCCTTATTTTGGGGTAAAATTGCAGAAATTTCAAATATTTCAGGGCAAAATTGCAGAAATTTTCCTTATTTTGGGGCAAAACGATGAAATCCCTAATTTTTGGCTAAAATTGCAGAAATTTCACTTATTTCGGACAAAAAGGCAGAAATTCCACATGATTTTGGGCAAAAAGGCAGAAATGACCCATATTTTGGAGCAAAATTGAAGAAATTCCCCTAATATTGGTGCAAAAATGCAGAAATTCCCTTTATTTTGTAGGCAAAAAGGCAGAAATTCCCATTATTTTTAGGTAAAAAGGCTGAAATTCCCCTTATTTTGGGGCAAAAATCAGAAATTCCCCTTATTTTTAGGCAAAAAGACAGAAATTTCGTTTATTTTTGGGGAAAAGGCAGAAATTGCACTTATTTTGAGTCAAAAAGGTGAAAAATCGCCTTATTTTGGGGTAAAAATAAAGAAATTTCTTTTTTTATGGCAAAAAGGTTTACATTCCCTTTATTTTCGGGCCAAAAGGCAGAAATTCCCTGTATTTTGGAGCAAAATTGCAAAAATTCCCCTAATTTTTGTGCAAAAAGGCAGAAATTCCCCTTATTTTGGGGTAAAACTGCAGAAATTTCACTTATTTCGCGGCAAAATGGAAGAAATTCTCTTTATTTTCGGCAAAAAAAGAAGAAAATCCCTGTATTTTGGAGCAAAATTGCAGAAATTCACGTAATTTTGGAATAAAAAATAAAGTAATTTTCTTATTTTGGAGCAAAAATGCAGAAATTCTCCTTATTTTAGGGCAAAAGGCAGAAATTCCTTTTATTTTGGGATAAAATTGCAAAAATTTCCCTTATTTGGGGGCAAAAAACAGAAATTCCCTTTATTTTGTTGCAAAATTGCAGAAATTTCCCTTATTATGGAAAAAAATTGCAGAAATTTTCCTTATTTTGGGGCAAAATTGCAGAAATTTCACTTATTTCAGAGAAAAAAACTCAGAAATTTCTCTTATTTTTGGGCAAAAAGGCAGAAATTTCTTTTATTTTGGTACAAAATTGTAGAAATTTTCTTTATTTTGGGGCAAAAATGCAGAAATTCCACATATTTTGGGGCAAAAATGCAGAGATTCCTATTATTATGAGGTAAAATACTGAAATTCCCCTTATTTTGGGGTAAAAAGACAGAAATTCCCTTTATTTTGTGGCAAAAAGGCAGAAATTTCCCTTATTTTGGGGCAAAATTGCAGAAATTTCACATATTTCAGGGCAAAAATCAAAAATTCCTTTTATTTTGGGGCAAAAAGACAGAAATTTCGTTTATTTTTGGGTAAAAAGGCAGAATATCACTTATTTTGAGGTAAGAAGGAAGAAATTCCTCTTATTTTGGGGCAGAAATGAAGTAATTTCTTTTTTTTGTTGCAAAAGGTATACATTCTTCTTATTTTCGGGCAAAAAAGCAGAAATTCCTCGTATTTTGGAGCACAATTGCAGAAAATCCACTAATTGTGGAGCAAAAAGGCAGAAAATCCCTATATGTTCAGGCAAAAACACAGAAATTCTCCTTATTTTGGGGCAAAACTCAGAAATTTCACTTATTTTGGGGCAAAATTGAAGAAATTTCACTTATTTCAGGGAAAAAAGGCAGAAACTTTCTTTATTTTGGGGCAAAAAGGCAGAAATTCCTAATATTTTGTGGCAAAATGCAGAAATTCCTCTTATTTTGAGGTAAAAAGGTTGAAATTCCCTTTATTTGAGGGCAAAAAGGCAGAAATTTTCCTTATTTTGGGGAAAAATTGCAGAAATTTCACTTATTTCAGGGTAATAAGTCAGAAATTCCCCTTATTATGAGGGAAAAATACAGAAATTCCACTTATTTAGAGGCATAAAGGCAGAAATTCCCCTCATTTTGGAGCAAAAATGAAGAAATTTCCCTTTTTTATGGCAAAAAGGTATGCATTCCCCTTATTTTAGGGTAAAAAGGCAGAAATTCCCCGTATTTTGGAGCAAAATTGCAGAAATTCTCCTAATTGTGGGGCAAAAAGGCAAAAATTCTCATTATTCTGGGGCAAAATTCAGAAATTCCACTTATTTTGGGGCAAAATTGCAGGAATTTACTTTATTTTGGGGCAAAATTGCAGAAATTTCCCTTATTTGGGGCAAAATTGCAGAAAATTCACTTATTTTCAGGTAAAAAGGCTGAAATTCCCTTTATTTTGAGGTAAAAAGGGAGAAATTCCCCTTATTTTGGGCGAAAATTGCAGAAATTTTCCATATTTTAGGGCAAAAAGGCAGAAATGCCTTATATTTTGGGGCAAAAAAGCAGAAATTCCCCTTATTTTGTGGTAAAATTGCAGAAATTTCTAATATTTCAGTGCAAAATGGCAGAAATTTCCCTTATTTGGGGGCAAAAATGGAATCCCTAATTTTTGGCTAAAATTGTAAAAATTTCACTTATTTCCAGACAAAAAGGCAGAAATTCCACTTAATTTCAGGCAAAAAGGCAGCAATGACCCGTATTTTGGAGAAAAATTGCATAAATTCCCCTAATTTTGGATCAAAAAGGCAGAAATTCCCCTTATTTTGGCGTAAAACTGCAGAAATTTCAATTATTTCGCGGCAAAATGGAAGAAATTCCCCTTATTTTCGGTGAAAGAGGCAGTAAATCCTCGTATTTTGGAGCAAAATTGCAGAAATACACCTAATTTTGGGGTAAAACATGCAGTAATTTTCTTTTTTTGTGGCAAAAAGGCAGAAATTCCCCTTATTTTGGGGCAAATGTCAGAAATTCCCCTTATTTTAGGGCAAAATTGCAGAAATTTCCTTTATTTGTGGGCAAAAAACAGAAATTCCCCTTATTTTGGGGCAATATTGCAGAAATTTGCTTTATTATGGAGAAAAATTTCAGATATTCCCCTTATTCTAGAGCAAAATTGCAGAAATTTCACTTATTTCAGAAAAAAAAGCAAAAATTTTTTTTGTTTTGGGGCAAAAAGTCAGAAATTTCTATTATTTTTTGGGCAAAAAGGCAGATATTCACCTTATTTTGGGATAAAATTGGAGAAATTTAACATATTTCAGGGCAAAAGGGCAGAAATTCACCTTATTTTGGGGCAAAAAGGCAGAAATTCCCTTTAATTTGGGATAAAATTGGAGAAATTTCCCTTATTTAGAAGCAAAAAGGCAGAAAATCCTTTTAATTTTGGGTAAATAGGCAGAATTTCCCCGTATTTTGGAGCAAAATTGCAGAAATTCCCCTAAAATTGGGGCAAAAATGCAGAAATTCCCTTTATTTGGGGCAAAAAGGCAGAAGTTCCCCTTATTTTCAGGAAAAGAGGAAGAAATTTCCTGTATTTTGAAGCAAAATTGCAGAAACTCCCCTAATTTTGGGGCAAAAATGCAGAAATTCCCTTTATTTTGGGGCAAAAATACAGAAATTCTCCTTATTTTAGGGCAAAAATCAGAAATTTCCCTTATTTTGGGGCAAAATTTTAGAAATTTCTTCTATTTTGTAACAGACTTGCAGAAATTTTTCTTATTTTGTGGCAAAAAGGCAGAAATTCCCCTTATTTTGGGATAAAATTGCAGAAATTTCCCTTTTTTGGGGGCAAAAAACAGAAATTCCCCTTATTTTGTTGCAAAATTGCAGAAATTTCCGTTATTATGGAAAAAAATTGCAGAAATTTCCCTTATTTTGGGGCAAAATTGCAGAAATTTCACTTATTTCAGAGAAAAAAACTCAGAAATTTCTCTTATTTTGGGGCAAAAAGGCAGAAATTTCTTTTATTTTGGTACAAAATTGTAGAAATTTTCTTTATTTTGGGGCAAAAATGCAGAAATTCCAAATATTTTGGGGCAAAAATGCAGAGATTTTCCTTATTATGAGGTAAAATGCTGAAATTCCCCGTATTTTGGGGCAAAAAGACAGAAATTCCCTTTATTTTGTGGCAAAAGGCAGAAATTTCCCTTATTTTGGGGCAAAATTGCAGAAATTTCACATATTTCAGGGCAAAAATCAAAAATTCCTTCTATTTTGGGGCAAAAAGACAGAAATTCCGTTTATTTTTGGGTAAAAAGGCAGAAATTTCACTTATTTTGTGGTAAGAAGGAAGAAATTCCTCTTATTTTGGGGCAAAAATGAAGAAATTTCTCTTTTTTGTTGCAAAAGGTATACATTCTTCTTATTTTCGGGCAAAAAAGCAGAAATTCCTCGTATTTTGGAGCACAATTGCAGAAAATCCACTAATTGTGGAGCAAAAAGGCAGAAAATCCCTATATGTTCAGGCAAAAACACAGAAATTCTCTTTATTTTGGGTCAAAACTCAGAAATTTCACATATTTTGGGTCAAAATTGAAGAAATTTCATTTATTTCAGGGAAAAAAGGCAGAAACTTTCTTTATTTTAAGGCAAAAAGGAAGAAATTCCTAATATTTTGTGGCAAAAAGCAGAAATTCCCCTTATTTTGAGGTATAAAGGCTGAAATTCCCTTTATTTGGGGGCAAAAAGGCAGAAATTCCCCTTATTTTGTTGCAAAATTGCAGAAATTTCCCTTATTATGGAAAAAAATTGCAGAAATTTTCCTCATTTTGGGGCAAAATTGCAAAAATTTTAGTTATTCCAGAGACAAAAACTCAGAAATTTCTCTTATTTTGGGGCAAAAAGGCAGAAATTTCTTTTATTTGGTACAAAATTGTAGAAATTTTCTTTATTTTGGGGAAAAATGCAGAAATTCCAAATATTTTGGGGCAAAAATGCAGAGATTCCCCTTAATATGAGGTAAAATGCTGAAATTCCCCTTATTTTGGCGCAAAAAGACAGAAATTCCCTTTATTTTGTGGCAAAAAAACAGAAATTTCCCTTATTTTGGGGCAAAATTGCAGAAATTTCACATATTTCAGGGCAAAAATCAAAAATTCCTTTTATTTTGGGGCAAAAAGACAGAAATTCCGTTTATTTTTGGCTAAAAAAACAGAAATTTCACTTATTTTGAGGTAAGAAGGAAGAAATTCCTCTTATTTTGGGGCAAAAATGAAGAAATTTCTCTTTTTTGTTGCAAAAGGTATACATTCTTCTTATTTTCGGGCAAAAAAGCAGAAATTCCTCGTATTTTGGAGCACAATTGCAGAAAATCCACTAATTGTGGAGCAAAAAGGCAGAAAATCCCTATATGTTCAGGCAAAAACACAGAAATTCTCTTTATTTTGGGGCAAAACTCAGAAATTTCACTTATTTTGGGGCAAAATTGAAGAAATTTCACTTATTTCAGGGAAAAAAGGCAGAAACTTTCTTTATTTTGGGGCAAAAAGGCAGAAATTCCTAATATTTTGTGGCAAAATGCAGAAATTCCCCTTATTTTGAGGTAAAAAGGCTGAAATTCCCTTTATTTGTGGTCAAAAAGGCAGAAATTTCCCTTATTTTGGGCCAAAATTGCAGAAATTTCACTTATTTCAGGGTAATAAGTCAGAAATTCCCCTTACTATGGGGGAAAAAGACAGAAATTCCACTTATTTAGAGGCATAAAGGCAGAAATTCCCCTTATTTTGGAGCAAAAATGAAGAAATTTCCCTTTTTTATGGCAAAAAGGTATGCATTCCCCTTATTTTCGGGTAAAAAGGCAGAAATTCCCCGTATTTTGGAGCAAAATTGCAGAAATTCTCCTAATTGTGTGGCAAAAAGGCAAAAATTCTCCTTATTTTGGGGCAAAACTCAGAAATTCCACTTATTTTGGGGCAAAATTGCAGGAATTTACCTTATTTTGGGGCAAAATTGCAGAAATTTCCCTTATTTGGGGCAAAATTGCAGAAAATTCATTTATTTTCAAATAAAAAGGCTGAAATTCCCTTTATTTTGGGGTAAAAAGAGAGTAATTCCCCTTATTTTGGAGAAAAATTGCAGAAATTTTCCTTATTTTAGGGCAAAAAGGCAGAAATTCCTTATATTTTGTTGCAAAAAGGCAGAAATTCCCCTTATTTTGGGGTAAAATTGAAGAAATTTCAAATATTTCAGTGCAAAATGGCAGAAATTTCTCTTATTTTGGGGCAAAAATGGAATCCCTAATTTTTGGCTAAAATTGCAGAAATTTCACTTATTTCCAGACAAAAAGGCAGAAATTCCACTTAATTTCAGGCAAAAAGGCAGCAATGACCCGTATTTTGGAGCAAAATTGCATAAATTCCTCTAATTTTGGATCAAAAAGGCAGAAATTCCTCTTATTTTGGCGTAAAACTGCAGAAATTTCAATTATTTCGCGGCAAAATGGAAGAAATTCCCTTTATTTTCGGTGAAATAGGCAGAGAATCCTCGTATTTTGGAGCAAAATTGCAGAAATACACCTAATTTTGGGGTAAAACATGCAGGAATTTTCTTTTTTGTGGAAAAAAGCAGAAATTCCCCTTATTTAGGGGCAAATGTCAGAAATTCCCCTTATTTTGGGGCAAAATTGCAGAAATTTGCTTTATTATGGGGAAAAATTTTAGATATTTCACTTATTCTAGGGCAAAATGGCAGAAATTTCCTTTATTTGTGGGCAAAAAACAGAAATTCCCCTTATTTCAGGGCAATATTGCAGAAATTCTCTTTATTATGGAGAAAAATTTCAGATATTTCCCTTATTCTAGAGCAAAATTGCAGAAATTTCACTTAATTCAGAAAAAAAAGCAAAAATTTTTCTTGTTTTAGGGCAAAAAGTCAGAAATTTCTATTATTTTTTGGGCAAAAAGGCAGAAATTCACCTTATTTTGGGATAAAATTGGAGAAATTTAACATATTTCAGGGCAAAAGGGCAGAAATTCACCTTATTTTGGGGCAAAAAGGCAGAAATTCCCTTTATTTTAGGATAAAATTGGAGAAATTTCCCTTATTTAGAAGCAAAAAGGCAGAAAATCCTTTTAATTTTGGGTAAAAAGGCAGAATTTCCCCGTATTTTGGAGCAAAATTGCAGAAATTCCCCTAATATTGGGGAAAAAATGCAGAAATTCCCTTTATTTGGGGCAAAAAGGCAGAAGTTCCCCTTATTTTCGGGAAAAGAGGAAGAAATTTCCTGTATTTTGAAGCAAAATTGCAGAAACTCCCCTAATTTTGGGGCAAAAATGCAGAAATTCCCTTTATTTTGGGGCAAAAATACAGAAATTCTCCTTATTTTAGGGCAAAAATCAGAAATTTCCCTTATTTTGGGGCAAAATTTTAGAAATTTCTTCTATTTTGTAACAGACTTGCAGAAATTTTTCTTATTTTGTGGCAAAAAGGCAGAAATTCCCCTTATTTTGGGATAAAATTGCAGAAATTTCCCTTTTTTGGGGGCAAAAAACAGAAATACCCCTTATTTTGTTGCAAAATTGCAGAAATTTCCGTTATTATGGAAAAAAATTGCAGAAATTTCCCTTATTTTGGGGCAAAATTGCAGAAATTTCACTTATTTCAGAGAAAAAAACTCAGAAATTTCTCTTATTTTGGGGCAAAAAGGCAGAAATTTCTTTTACTTTGGTACAAAATTGTAGAAATTTTCTTTATTTTGGGGCAAAAATGCAGAAATTCCAAATATTTTGGGGCAAAAATGCAGAGATTTTCCTTATTATGAGGTAAAATGCTGAAATTCCCCGTATTTTGGGGCAAAAAGACAGAAAATCCCTTTATTTTGTGGCAAAAAGGCAGAAAATTCCCTTATTTTGGGGCAAAATTGCAGAAATTTCACATATTTCAGGGCAAAAATCAAAAATTCCTTTTATTTTGGGGCAAAAAGACAGAAATTCCGTTTATTTTTGGGTAAAAAGGCAGAAATTTCACTTATTTTGAGGTAAGAAGGAAGAAATTCCTCTTATTTTGGGGCAAAAATGAAGAAATTTCTCTTTTTTGTTGCAAAAGGTATACATTCTTCTTATTTTCGGGCAAAAAAGCAGAAATTCCTCGTATTTTGGAGCACAATTGCAGAAAATCCACTAATTGTGGAGCAAAAAGGCAGAAAATCCCTATATGTTCAGGCAAAAACACAGAAATTCTCTTTATTTTGGGGCAAAACTCAGAAATTTCACATATTTTGGGTCAAAATTGAAGAAATTTCATTTATTTCAGGGAAAAAAGGCAGAAACTTTCTTTATTTTAAGGCAAAAAGGCAGAAATTCCTAATATTTTGTGGCAAAAAGCAGAAATTCCCCTTATTTTGAGGTATAAAGGCTGAAATTCCCTTTATTTGGGGGCAAAAAGGCAGAAATTTCCCTTATTTTGGGGCAAAATTGCAGAAATTTCACTTATTTCAGGGTAATAAGTCAGAAATTCCCCTTATTATGGGGGAAAAAGACAGAAATTCCACTTATTTAGAGGCATAAAGGCAGAAATTCCCCTTATTTTGGAGCAAAAATGAAGAAATTTCCCTTTTTTATGGCAAAAAGGTATGCATTCCCCTTATTTTCGGGAAAAAGGCAGAAATTCCCCGTATTTTGGAGCAAAATTGCAGAAATTCCCATCATTGTGGGGCAAAAAGGCAAAAATTCTTCTTATTTTGGGGCAAAACTCAAAAATTCCACTTATTTTGGGGCAAAATTGCAGGAATTTACCTTATTTTGGGGCAAAATTGCAGAAATTTCCCTTATTTGGGGCAAAATTGCAGAAAATTCAATTATTTTCAGATAAAAAGGCTGAAATTCCCTTTATTTTGGGGTAAAAAGGAGAAATTCCCCTTATTTTGGGGAAAAATTGCAGAAATTTTCCTTATTTTAGGGAAAAAAAGGCAGAAATTCCTTATATTTTGGGGCAAAAAGGCAGAAATTCCCCTTATTTTGGGGTAAAATTGCAGAAATTTCAAATATTTCAGTGCAAAATGGCAGAAATTTCCCTTATTTTGGGGCAAAAATGGAATCCCTAATTTTTGGCTAAAATTGCAGAAATTTCACTTATTTCCAGACAAAAGGCAGAAATTCCACTTAATTTCATGCAAAAAGGCTGCAATGACCCGTATTTTGGAGCAAAATTGCATAAATTCCCCTAAATTTGGATCAAAAAGGCAGAAATTCCCCTTATTTTGGCGTAAAACTGCAGAAATTTCAATTATTTCGCGGCAAAATGAAAGAAATTCCCCTTATTTTCGGTGAAAGAGGCAGAAAATCCTCGTATTTTGGAGCAAAATTGCAGAAATACACCTAATTTTGGGGTAAAACATGCAGTAATTTTCTTTTTTGTGGCAAAAAGGCAGAAATTCCCCTTATTTTGGGGCAAATGTAAGAAATTCCTTTTATTTTAGGGCAAAATTGCAGAAATTTCCCTTATTTGGGGGCAAAAAACAGAAATTCCCCTTATTTTGGGGCAAAATTGCAGAAATTTGATTTATTATGGGGAAAAATTTCAGATATTTCACTTATTCTAGGGCAAAATCGCAGAAATTTTAATTATTTCAGAAAAAAAAAGCAAAAATTTTTCTTATTTTGGGGCAAAAAGTCCGAAATTTCTATTATTTTATGGGCAAAAAGTCAGAAATTCACAATATTTTGGGGTAAAATTGGAGAAATTTAACATATTTCAGGGCAAAAGGGCAGAAATTCCCCTTATTTTGGGACAAAAAGGCAGAAATTCCCTTTATTTTGGGATAAAATTGGAGAAATTTCCCTTATTTAGAAGCAAAAAGGCAGAAAATCCTTTTAATTTTGGGTAAATAGGCAGAATTTTCCCGTATTTTGGAGCAAAATTTCAGAAATTTCTCTAATATTGGGGCACAAATGCAGAAATTCCGTTTATTTGGGGCAAAAAGGCAGAAGTTCCCCTTATTTTCGGGAAAAGAGGAAGAAATTCCCTGTATTTTGAAGCAAAATTGCAGAAACTCCCCTAATTTTGGGGCAAAAAGGCAGAAATTCCCTTTATTTTGGGGCAAAAATACAGAAATTCTTCTTATTTTGGGGCAAAAATCAGAAATTTCCCTTATTTTGGGGCAAAATTTTAAAAATTTCTTCTATTTTGTTACAGACTTGCAAAAATTTTTCTTATTTTGTGGCAAAAAGGCAGAAATTCCCCTTATTTTGGATAAAATTGCAGAAATTTCCCTTTTTGGGGGCAAAAAACAGAAATTCCCCTTATTTTGTTGCAAAATTGCAGAAATTTCCCTTATTATGGAAAAAAATTTCAGAAATTTTCCTCATTTTGGGGCAAAATTGCAGAAATTTCAGTTATTTCAGAGACAAAAACTCAGAAATTTCTCTTATTTTGGGGCAAAAAGGCAGAAATTTCTTTTACTTTGGTACAAAATTGTAGAAATTTTCTTTATTTTGGGGCAAAAATGCAGAAATTCCAAATATTTTGGGGCAAAATTGCAGAGATTCCCCTTATTATGAGGTAAAATGCTGAAATTCCCCTTATTTTGGCGCAAAAAGACAGAAATTCCCTTTATTTTGTGGCAAAAAAACAGAAATTTCCCTTATTTTGGGGCAAAATTGCAGAAATTTCACATATTTCAGGGCAAAAATCAAAAATTCCTTTTATTTTGGGGCAAAAAGACAGAAATTCCGTTTATTTTTGGGTAAAAAAACAGAAATTTCACTTATTTTGAGGTAAGAAGGAAGAAATTCCTCTTATTTTGGGGCAAAAATGAAGAAATTTCTCTTTTTTGTTGCAAAAGGTATACATTCTTCTTATTTTCGGGCAAAAAAGCAGAAATTCCTCGTATTTTGGAGCACAATTGCAGAAAATCCACTAATTGTGGAGCAAAAAGGCAGAAAATCCCTATATGTTCAGGCAAAAACACAGAAATTCTCTTTATTTTGGGGCAAAACTCAGAAATTTCACTTATTTTGGGGCAAAATTGAAGAAATTTCACTTATTTCAGGGAAAAAAGGCAGAAACTTTCTTTATTTTGGGGCAAAAAGGCAGAAATTCCTAATATTTTGTGGCAAAATGCAGAAATTCCCCTTATTTTGAGGTAAAAAGGCTGAAATTCCCTTTATTTGTGGTCAAAAAGGCAGAAATTTCCCTTATTTTGGGCCAAAATTGCAGAAATTTCACTTATTTCAGGGTAATAAGTCAGAAATTCCCCTTACTATGGGGGAAAAAGACAGAAATTCCACTTATTTAGAGGCATAAAGGCAGAAATTCCCCTTATTTTGGAGCAAAAATGAAGAAATTTCCCTTTTTTATGGCAAAAAGGTATGCATTCCCCTTATTTTCGGGTAAAAAGGAAGAAATTCCCCGAATTTTGGAGCAAAATTGCAGAAATTCTCCTAATTGTGGGGCAAAAAGGCAAAAATTCTCCTTATTTTGGGGCAAAACTCAGAAATTCCACTTATTTTGGGGCAAAATTGAAGGAATTTACCTTATTTTGGGGCAAAATTGCAGAAATTTCCCTTATTTGGGGCAAAATTGCAGAAAATTCACTTATTTTCAAATAAAAAGGCTGAAATTCCCTTTATTTTGGGGTAAAAAGGGAGTAATTCCCCTTATTTTGGGGAAAAATTGCAGAAATTTTCCTTATTTTAGGGCAAAAAGGCAGAAATTCCTTATATTTTGGGGCAAAAAGGCAGAAATTCCCCTTATTTTGGGGTAAAATTGCAGAAATTTCAAATATTTCAGTGCAAAATGGCAGAAATTTCCCTTATTTTGGGGCAAAAATGGAATCCCTAATTTTTGGCTAAAATTGCAGAAATTTCACTTATTTCCAGACAAAAAGGCAGAAATTCCACTTAATTTCAGGCAAAAAGGCAGCAATGACCCGTATTTTGGAGCAAAATTGCATAAATTCCCCTAATTTTGGATCAAAAAGGCAGAAATTCCTCTTATTTTGGCGTAAAACTGCAGAAATTTCAATTATTTCGCGGCAAAATGGAAGAAATTCCCTTTATTTTCGGTGAAAGAGGCAGAAAATCCTCGTATTTTGGAGCAAAGTTTCAGAAATACACCTAATTTTGGGGTAAAACATGCAGGAATTTTCTTTTTTGTGGCAAAAAGGCAGAAATTCCCCTTATTTTGGGGCAAATGTCAGAAATTCCCCTTATTTTGGGGCAAAATTGCAGAAATTTGCTTTATTATGGAGAAAAATTTCAGATATTTCACTTATTCTAGGGCAAAATTGCAGAAATTTCACTTATTTCAGAAAAAAAAAGCAAAAATTTTTCTTATTTTGGGGCAAAAAGGCAGAAGTTCCCATTATTTTGGGGCAAAAAGGCAGAAATTCACCTTATTTTAGGGTAAAATTGCAGAAATTTCACACATTTCAGGGCAAAAAGGCAGAAATTCCCCGTATTTTGAGGTAAAATGCTGAAATTCCCCATATTTAGGGGCAAAAGGCAGAAATTCCCCTTATTTTGGGGCAAAAAGGCACAAATTTCCCTTATTTTCAGGCAAAATTGCAGAAATTTCATTTATTTCAGGGTAAAAAGTCAGAAATTCCCCTTATTTTGGGGCAAAAAGAAGAAATTTCTTTTATTATGGTACAAAATTGAAGAAATTTTCTTTATTTTGGAACAAAAAGGCAGAAATTCCCAATATTTTGGGGTAAAAGTCAGAAATTCTTTTTATTTTGAGGAAAAATGCAGAAATTTCTTTTATTTAGAGGTAAAATACAGAAATTCCATTAATATTGGTGGAAAATGCAGAAATTCCCTTTATTTTGGGGCTAAAAGGCAGAAATTTTCCGTATTTTGAAGAAAAATTGCAGAAATTCTCATAATTTTCAGGCAAAAAGGCTTAAATTCTTTTTATTTTGGGGCAAAAATACAAAAAATCTTCTTTTTTCGGGTGCAAAAAGTCAGAAATTCCCCTTATTTGGGGCAAAATTTCAGAAATTTCCCCTACTTTGGGGAAAAATTGCAGAAATTTCTCTTATTTTGGGGGAAAATTGCAGAAATTTCACTTATTTCAGGGAAAGAAGGGAGAAATTTCTTTTATTTTGGAACAAAAAGGCAGAAATTTCTTTTAATTTGGTACAAAATTGCAGAAATTTTTCTTATTTTGGTGCAAAAAGGCATAAATTTCCCATATTTTGGGGCAAAAGGCAGAAATTCCCCTTGTTTTGAGGAAAAGAGGCTGAAATTCTCCTTATTTTGGGGCAAAAGGCAGAAATTCTCCTTATTTTGGGGCAAAAAGCAGACATTTCCCTTATTTTGGGGAAAAATTTTAGAAATTTCACTTATTTCAGGGCAGAAAGTCAGAAATACCCCTTATTTTGGGGAAAAAAGACAGAAATTCTGTTTATTTTTGTGGAAAAGTCAGAAATTGCACTTATTTTGAGTCAAAAAGGCGAAAAATCGCCTTATTATGGGGCAAAAGTGAAGAAATTTCCCTTTTTTATAGCAAAAAGGTATACATTGCCTTTATTTTCAGGCAAAAAGGCAGAAATTCCCTGTATTTTCGGCGAAAAAGGCAGAAAATCCTCGTATTTTGGAGCAAAATTGCAGAAATTCACCTAATTTTGGGGTAAAACATGCAGTAATTTTCTTTATTTTGTGGCAAAAGGCAGAATTTCCCCTTATTTTGGGGCAAATGGCAGAAATTCCCCTTATTTTAGGGCAAAATTGCAGAAATTTCCCTTATTTGGGGGCAAAAAACAGAAATTCCCCTTATTTTGAGGCAAAATTGCAGAAACTTGCTTTATCTGGGGGCAAAAAAAAAAATTCCCCTTTATTTTGCAGCAAAATTGCAGAAATTTGCTTTATTATGGGGTAAAATTGCAGAAATTTCACATATTTTAGGGCAAAAACGCAGAAATTCCCCTTATTTTGAGGTAAAATGCTGAAATTCCCCATATTTTGGGGCAAAAGGCAGAAATTCCCCTTATTTTGGGGCAAAAAAGGCACAAATTTCCCTTATTTTCGGGCAAAATTGCAGAAATTTCATTTAATTCAGGGTAAAAAGTCAGAAATTCCCCTTATTTTGGGGCAAAAAGAGAAATTTCTTTTATTATGGTACAAAATTGAAGAAATTTTCTTTATTTTGGAACAAAAAAGCAGAAATTCCCCATATTTTGAGTTAAAAGGCAGTAATTCTTCTTATTTTGAGGTAAAATGCAGAATTTCCCATTATTTAGAGGTAAAATGCAGAAATTCCCCAAACATTGGAGAAAAATGCAGAAATTCCCTTTATTTTGCGGCAAACTGAAGAAATTTCTCTTTTTTATGGCAAAAAGGTATACCTTCCCTTTATTTACGGGCAAAAAAGCAGAAATTCCTTGTATTTTGAAGCAAAATTGCAGAAATTCCCCTAATTTTGGGGCAAAAATGCAGAAATTCTCCTTATTTGGGGCAAAATTGCAGAAATTTCCTTTCTTTGGGGCAAAATTGCAGAAATTTCCCTTATTTGGGGACAAAAAACAGAAATTCCCCTTATTTTGGGCCAAAATTGCAGAAATTTGCTTTATTTGGGGGAAAAAAACAGAAATTCCTCTTATTTTGCAGCAAAATTGCAGAAATTTGCTTTATTATGGGGCAAAACTGCAGAAATTTCACTTATTTCAGGGCAAAAAGGCAGAAATTTCTCTTATTTTGGAACAAAAGGCAGAAATTTCTTTTATTTTTGTACAATATTGCAGAAATTTTTCTTATTTTAAGGAAAAAAGGCTGAAATTCCCCTTATTTTGGGGCAAAAAGGCAGAAATTATCCTTATTTTGGAGCAAAAAGCAGACATTTCCCTTATTTTGAGGAAAAATTTTAGAAATTTCACTTATTTCAGGGCAAAACGTCAGAAATTCCCCTTATTTTAGGGCAAAAAGACAGATATTCCATTTATTTTTGGGGAAAAGGCAGAAATTGCACTTATTTTGAGTCAAAAAGGCAGAAAATCGCCTTTTTCTGGGGCAAAAGTGAAGAAATTTCCCTTTTTTATAGCAAAAAGGTATACATTGCCTTTATTTTCGGGCAAAAAGGCAGAAATTCCTCGTATTTAGGAGCAAAATTGCAGAAATTCGCCGAATTTTGGGGCAAAAAGGCAGAAATCCCCATTATTTTGGGGTAAAACTGCAGAAATTTCACTTATTGCGCGGCCAAATCGCAGAAATCCCCCTTATTTTTGGCGAAAAAGGCAGAAAATCATCGTATTTTGGAGCAAAATTGCAGAAATTCACCTAATTTTGGGGTAAAACATGCAGTAATTTTCTTTATTTTGTAGCAAAAAGGCAGAAATTCCCCTTATTTTGGGGCAAATGGCAGAAATTCCCCTTATTTAAGGGCAAAATTGCAGAAATTTCCCTTATTTGGGGGCAAAAAACAGAAATTTCCCTTATTTTGGGGCAAAATTGCTGAAATTTGCTTTATTTGGGGGCAAAAAACAGAAATTCCCCTTATTTTGCAGCAAAATTGCAGAAATTTGCTTTATTATGGGGTAAAATTGCAGAAATTTCCCTTATTTTAGGGCAAAATTGAAGAAATTTCATTTGTTTCAGGAAAAAAACAAAATTTTTTCTTATTTTGGGGCAAAAAGGCAGAAATTCCCATTATTTTGGGGCAAAAAGGCAGAAATTTACCTTATTTTGGGGTAAAATTGTAGAAATTTCACATATTTCAGGGCAAAAAGACAGAAATTTCCCTTATTTTGGGGCAAAAAGGAGAAATTTCTTTTATTATGGTACAAAGTTGAAGAAATTTTCTTTATTTTGGAACAAAAAGGCAGAAATTCCCCATATTTTGGGGCAAAAGTCAGAAATTCTACTTATTTTGAGGTAACATGCAGAAATTTCTTTTATTTAGAGGTAAAATGCAGAAATTCCCCTAATATTTGGGAAAAATGCAGAAATTCCCTTTATTTTGGGGCTAAAAGGCAGAAATTTTCCGTATTTTGAAGAAAAATTGCAGAAATTCTCATAATTTCCGGGCAAAAAAGCTGAAATTCTTTTTATTTTGGGACAAAATACAGAAAATCTTTTTTTTTCGGGTGCAAAATGTCAGAAATTCCCCTTATTTGGGGCAAAATTGCAGAAATTTCCTTTACTTTGGAGCAAAATTGCAGAAATTTCCCTTATTTTGGGGCAAAATTGCAGAAATTTCACTTATTTCAGGGAAAAAAGGCAGAAATTTCTCTTATTTTGGAACAAATGAAGAAATTTTTTTATTTTGGTAAAAAATTGCAGAAATTTTTCTTATTTGGGGGCAAAAAGGCAGAAATTTCCTATATTTTTGGGTAAAAGGCAGACATTCCCCTTATTTTGAGGAAAAAAGCTGAAATTCCCCTTATTTTGGGGCAAAAAAGCAGAAATTCTCCTTATTTTGGGGCAAAAAGCAGACATTTCTCTTAGTTTTGGGAAAAATTTTAGAAATTTCACTTTTTTCAGGGCAAAAGGTTAGAAATTTCCCTTATTTTGGGGCAAAAAGACAGAAATTCCGTTTATTTTTGGGGAAAAGGCAGAAATTGCACTTATTTTGAGGCAAAAAGGCGGAAAATCGCCTTATTTTGGGGCAAAAGTGAAGAAATTTCCCTTTTTTATAGCAAAAAGTTATACATTGCCTTTATTTTCGGGCAAAAAGGCAGAAATTCCCTGTATTTTGGAGCAAAATTGCAGAAATTCCCCTAATTTTGGGGCAAAAAGGCAGAAATTCCCCCTTATTTTGGGGTAAAACTGCAGAAATTTCACTTATTTTGTGGTAAAATGGCAGAAATTCCCCTTATTTTCGGCCAAAAAGGCAGAAAATCCTTGTATTTTGGAGCAAAATTGCAGAAATTCACCTAATTTTGGGGTAAAACATGCAGTAATTTTCTTTATTTTGTGGCCAAAAGGCAGAATTTCCCCTTATTTTGGGGCAAATGGCAGAAATTCCCCTTATTTTAGGGCAAAATTGCAAAAATTTCCCTTATTTGGGGGCAAAAAACAGAAATTCCCCTTATTTTGAGGCAAAATTGCAGAAAGTTGCTTTATTTGGGGGCAAAAAACAGAAATTCTCCTTTATTTTGCAGCAAAATTGCAGAAATTTGCTTTATTATGGGGTAAAATTGCAGAAATTTCACATATTTTAGGGCAAAAACGCAGAAACTCCCCTTATTTTAAGGTAAAATCCTGAAATTCCCCATATTTTGGGGCAAAAGGCAGAAATTCCCCTTATTTTGGGGCAAAAAAGGCACAAATTTCCCTTATTTTCGGGCAAAATTGCAGAAATTTCATTTAATTCAGGGTAAAAAGTCAGAAATTCCCCTTATTTTGGGGCAAAAAGGAGAAATTTCTTTTATTATGGTACAAAATTGAAGAAATTTTCTTTATTTTGGAACAAAAAAGCAGAAATTGACCATATTTTGGGTTAAAAGGCATTAATTCTTCTTATTTTGAGGTAAAATGCAGAATTTCCCCTTATTTAGAGGTAAAATGCAGAAATTCCCCAAACATTGGAGAAAAATGCAGAAATTCCCTTTATTTTGCGGCAAACTGAAGAAATTTCTCTTTTTTATGGCAAAAAGGTCTACATTCCCTTTATTTACGGGCAAAAAAGCAGAAATTCCTTGTATTTTGAAGCAAAATTGCAGAAATTCCCCTAATTTTGGGGCAAAAATGCAGAAATTCTCCTTATTTGGGGCAAAATTGCAGAAATTTCCTTTCTTTGGGGCAAAATTGCAGAAATTTCCCTTATTTTAGGGCAAAATTGCAGAAATTTCCCTTATTTGGGGACAAAAAACAGAAATTCCCCTTATTTTGGGCCAAAATTGCAGAAATTTGCTTTATTTGGGGGAAAAAACAGAAATTCCTCTTATTTTGCAGCAAAATTGCAGAAATTTGCTTTATTATGGGGAAAAATTGCAGAAATTTCCCTTATTTGAGGGCAAAATTGCAGATATTTCACTTATTTAAGAAGAAAAAACAAAAATTTTTCTTATTTTGGGGCAAAAATGCAGAAATTCCCATTATTTTGGGGCAAAAAGGCAGAAATTCACCTTATTTTGGGGTAAAATTGAAGAAATTTCACATATTTCAGGGCAAAAAGGCAGAAATTCCCCTTATTTTGAGGTAAAATGCTGAAATTCACCATATTTTGGGGCAAAAGGCAGAAATTCCCCTTATTTTGGGGCAAAAAAGGCACAAATTTCTCTTATTTTTGGGCAAAATTGCAGAAATTTCATTTATTTCAGGGTAAAAAGTCAGAAATTCCCCTTATTTTGGGGCCAAAAGGAGAAATTTCTTTTATTATGGTACAAAATTGAAGAAATTTTCTTTATTTTAGAACAAAAAGGCAGAAATTCACCATATTTTAGGGTAAAATGCAGAAATTCTTCTTATTTTGAGGTAAAATGCAGAAATTCCCCTTATTAAGAGGTAAAATGCAGAAATTCCCCTAATATTGGGGAAAAATGCAGAAATCCACTTTATTTTGGGGCTAAAAGGCAGAAATTTTCTGTATTTTGAAGAAAAATTGAAGTAATTCTCAAAATTTTCGGGCAAAAAGGCTGAAATTTTCTTTATTTTTGGGCAAAAAGTCAGAAAATCTCCTTTTTTCGGGTGCAAAAAGTCAAAATTCCCCTTATTTGGGGCAAAATTGCAGAAATTTCCTCTACTTTGGGGCAAAATTGCAGAAATTTCCCTTATTTTGGGGCAAAATTGCAGAAATTTCACTTATTTCAGGGAAAAAAGGCAGAAATATCTCTTATTTTGAAACAAAAAGGCAGAAATTTCTTTTATTTTGGTACAAAATAGGAGAAATTTTTCTTATTTTGGGGCCAAAAGGCAGAAATTTCCCATATTTTTGGGCAAAAGGCAGAAATTCCCCTTATTTTGGGGCAAAAAGCAGACATTTCCATTATTTTGGGGAAAAATTTTAGAAATTTCACTTATTTCAGGGCAAAAAGTCAGAAATTTCCCTTATTTTGGGGCAAAAAGACAGAAATTCCATTTATTTTTGGGGAAAAGGCAGAAATTGCACTTATTTTGAGTCAAAAAGGCGGAAAATCGCCTTATTTTGGGGCAAAAGTGAAGAAATTTCCCTTTTTTATAGCAAAAAGGTATACATTGCCTTTATTTTCGGGCAAAAAGGCAGAAATTCCCCGTATTTTGGAGCAAAATTGCAAAAATTCCCCTAATTTTCAGGCAAAAAGGCAGAAATTCCCCTTATTTTGGGGTAAAACTGCAAAAATTTCACTTATTTTGCGGCAAAATGGCAGAAATTCCCCATATTTTCGGCGAAAAAGGCAGAAAATCCTCGTATTTTGGAGCAAAATTGCAAAAATTCACCTAATTTTGGGGTAAAACATGCAGTAATTTTCTTTATTTTGTGGCAAAAAGGCAGAAATTCCCCTTATTTTGGGGCAAATGGCAGAAATTCCCCTTATTTTAGGGCAAAATAGCAGAAATTCCCCTTATTTTGGGGCAAAATTGCAGAAATTTCCCTTATTTTAGAGCAAAAGTGCAGAAATTACACTTATTTCAGAAGAAAAAACAAAAATTTTACTTATGTTGGGGCAAAAAGGCAGAAATTCCCATTATTTTGGGGCAAAAAGGCAGAAATTTACCTTATTTTGGGGTAAAATTGCAGAAATTTCACATATTTCAGGGCAAAAAGACAGAAATTTCCCTTAATTTGGGGCAAAAAGAAGAAATTTCTTTTATTATGGTACAAAGTTGAAGAAATTTTCTTTATTTTGGAACAAAAAGGCAGAAATTCCCCATATTTTGGGGCAAAAGTCAGAAATTCTTCTTATTTTGAGGTAACATGCAGAAATTTCTTTTATTTAGAGGTAAAATGCAGAAATTCCCCTAATATTTGGGAAAAATGCAGAAATTCCCTTTATTTTGGGGCTAAAAGGCAGAAATTTTCCGTATTTTGAAGAAAAATTGCAGAAATTCTCATAATTTCCGGGCAAAAAAGCTGAAATTCTTTTTATTTTGGGACAAAATACAGAAAATCTTTTTTTTTTCGGGTGCAAAAAGTCAGAAATTCCACTCATTTTGGGCAAAATTGCAGAAATTTCCTTTACTTTGGGGCAAAATTGCAGAAATTTCCCTTATTTTGGGGCAAAATTGCAGAAATTTTACTTATTTCAGGGAAAAAAGGCAGAAATTTCTCTTATTTTGGAACAAAAAGGCAGAAATTTTTTTTTATTTTGGTAAAAAATTGCAGAAATTTTTCTTATTTTGGGGCAAAAAGGCAGAAATTTCCTATATTTTTGGGTAAAAGGCAGAAATTCCCCTTATTTTGAGGAAAAAAGGCTGAAATTCCCCTTATTTTGGGGCAAAAAAGCAGAAATTCTCCTTATTTTGGGGCAAAAAGCAGACATTTCTCTTAGTTTGGGGAAAAATTTTAGAAATTTCACTTTTTTCAGGGCAAAAAGTTAGAAATTTCCCTTATTTTGGGGCAAAAAGACAGAAATTCTGTTTATTTTTGGGGAAAAGGCAGAAATTGCACTTATTTTGAGGGAAAAAGGCAGAAAATCGCCTTATTTTGGGGCAAAAGTGAAGAAATTTCCCTTTTTTATAGCAAAAAGTTATACATTGCCTTTATTTTCGGGCAAAAAGGCAAAAATTCCCTGTATTTTGCAGCAAAATTGCAGAAATTCCCCTAATTTTGGGGCAAAAAGGCAGAAATTCCCCTTATTTTGGGGTAAAACTGCAGAAATTTCACTTATTTCGTGGCAAAATGGCAGAAATTCCCCTTATTTTCGGCCAAAAAGGCAGAATATCCTCGTATTTTGGAGGAAAATTGGAGAAATTCACCTAATTTTGGGGTAAAACATGCAGTAATTTCCTTTATTTTGTGGCCAAAAGGCAGAATTTCCCCTTATTTTGGGGCAAATGGCAGAAATTCCCCTTATTTTAGGGCAAAATTGCAGAAATTTCCTATATTTGGGGGCAAAAAACAGAAATTCCCCTTTATTTTGCAGCAAAATTGCAGAAATTTGCTTTATTATGGGGTAAAATTGCAGAAATTTCACATATTTTAGGGCAAAAACGCAGAAACTCCCCTTATTTTAAGGTAAAATCCTGAAATTCCCCATATTTTGGGGCAAAAGGCAGAAATTCCCCTTATTTTGGGGCAAAAAAGGCACAAATTTCCCTTATTTTCGGGCAAAATTGCAGAAATTTCATTTAATTCAGGGTAAAAAGTCAGAAATTCCCCTTATTTTGGGGCAAAAAGGAGAAATTTCTTTTATTATGGTACAAAATTGAAGAAATTTTCTTTATTTTGGAACAAAAAAGCAGAAATTGACCATATTTTGGGTTAAAAGGCATTAATTCTTCTTATTTTGAGGTAAAATGCAGAATTTCCCCTTATTTAGAGGTAAAATGCAGAAATTCCCCAAACATTGGAGAAAAATGCAGAAATTCCCTTTATTTTGCGGCAAACTGAAGAAATTTCTCTTTTTTATGGCAAAAAGGTATACATTCCCTTTATTTACGGGCAAAAAAGCAGAAATTCCTTGTATTTTGAAGCAAAATTGCAGAAATTCCCCTAATTTTGGGGCAAAAATGCAGAAATTCTCCTTATTTGGGGCAAAATTGCAGAAATTTCCTTTCTTTGGGGCAAAATTGCAGAAATTTCCCTTATTTTAGGGCAAAATTGCAGAAATTTCCCTTATTTGGGGACAAAAAACAGAAATTCCCCTTATTTTGGGCCAAAATTGCAGAAATTTGCTTTATTTGGGGGAAAAAAACAGAAATTCCTCTTATTTTGCAGCAAAATTGCAGAAATTTGCTTTATTATGGGGCAAAATTGCAGAAATTTCACTTATTTCAGGGCAAAAAGGCAGAAATTTCTCTTATTTTGGAACAAAAGGCAGAAATTTCTTTTATTTTTGTACAATATTGCAGAAATTTTTCTTATTTTAAGGAAAAAAGGCTGAAATTCCCCTTATTTTGGGGCAAAAAGGCAGAAATTATCCTTATTTTGGAGCAAAAAGCAGACATTTCCCTTATTTTGAGGAAAAATATTAGAAATTTCACTTATTTCAGGGCAAAATTCAGAAATTCCTCTTATTTTGGAAAAAAGATATTCCATTTATTTTTGGGGAAAAGGCAGAAATTGCACTTATTTTGAGTCAAAAAGGCGGAAAATCGCCTTTTTCTGGGGCAAAAGTGAAGAAATTTCCCTTTTTTATAGCAAAAAGGTATACATTGCCTTTATTTTCGGGCAAAAAGGCAGAAATTCCTCGTATTTTGGAGCAAAATTGCAGAAATTCGCCGAATTTTGGGGCAAAAAGGCAGAAATCCCCATTATTTTGGGGTAAAACTGCAGAAATTTCACTTATTTCGCGGCCAAATCGCAGAAATCCCCCTTATTTTTGGCGAAAAAGGCAGAAAATCATCGTATTTTGGAGCAAAATTGCAGAAATTCACCTAATTTTGGGGTAAAACATGCAGTAATTTTCTTTATTTTGTAGCAAAAAGGCAGAAATTCCCCTTATTTTGGGGCAAATGGCAGAAATTCCCCTTATTTAAGGGCAAAATTGCAGAAATTTCCCTTATTTGGCGCAAAAAACAGAAATTTCCCTTATTTTGGGGCAAAATTGCAGAAATTTGCTTTATTTGGGGGCAAAAAACAGAAATTCCCCTTATTTTGCAGCAAAATTGCAGAAATTTGCTTTATTATGGGGTAAAATTGCAGAAATTTCCCTTATTTTAGGGCAAAATTGCAGAAATTTCAATTGTTTCAGGAAAAAAACAAAATTTTTTCTTATTTTGGGGCAAAAAGGCAGAAATTCCCATTATTTTGGGGCAAAAAGGCAGAAATTTACCTTATTTTGGGGTAAAATTGCAGAAATTTCACATATTTCAGGGCAAAAAGACAGAAATTTCCCTTATTTTGGGGCAAAAAGGAGAAATTTCTTTTATTATGGTACAAAGTTGAAGAAATTTTCTTTATTTTGGAACAAAAAGGCAGAAATTCCCCATATTTTGGGGCAAAAGTCAGAAATTCTTCTTATTTTGAGGTAACATGCAGAAATTTCTTTTATTTAGAGGTAAAATGCAGAAATTCCCCTAATATTTGAGAAAAATGCAGAAATTCCCTTTATTTTGGGACTAAAAGGCAGAAATTTTCTGTATTTTGAAGAAAAATTGCAGAAATTCTCATAATTTCCGGGCAAAAAAGCTGAAATTCTTTTTATTTTGGGAAAAAATACAGAAAATATTTTTTTTCGGGTGCAAAAATTTAGAAATTTCCCTTATTTGGGGCAAAATTGTAGAAATTTCCTTTACTTTGGGGCAAAATTGCAGAAATTTCCCTTAGTTTGGGGCAAAATTGCAGAAATTTTACTTATTTCAGGGAAAAAAGGGAGAAATTTCTCTTATTTTGGAACAAAAAGGCAGAATTTTTTTTTATTTTGGTAAAAAATTGCAGAAATTTTTCTTATTTTGGGGCAAAAAGGCAGAAATTCCCTATATTTTTGGGTAAAAGGCAGAAATTCCCCTTATTTTGAGGAAAAGAGGCTGAAATTCCTTTTATTTTGGGGCAAAAAAGCAGAAATTCTCCTTATTTTGGGGCAAAAAGCAGACATTTCTCTTAGTTTGGGGAAAAATTTTAGAAATTTCACTTTTTTCAGGGCAAAAAGTTAGAAATTTCCCTTATTTTGGGGCAAAAAGACAGAAATTCTGTTTATTTTTGGGGAAAAGGCAGAAATTGCACTTATTTTGAGGGAAAAAGGCAGAAAATCGCCTTATTTTGGGGCAAAAGTGAAGAAATTTCCCTTTTTTATAGCAAAAAGTTATACATTGCCTTTATTTTCGGGCAAAAAGGCAAAAATTCCCTGTATTTTGCAGCAAAATTGCAGAAATTCCCCTAATTTTGGGGCAAAAAGGCAGAAATTCCCCTTATTTTGGGGTAAAACTGCAGAAATTTCACTTATTTCGTGGCAAAATGGCAGAAATTCCCCTTATTTTCGGCCAAAAAGGCAGAATATCCTCGTATTTTGGAGGAAAATTGGAGAAATTCACCTAATTTTGGGGTAAAACATGCAGTAATTTTCTTTATTTTGTGGCCAAAAGGCAGAATTTCCCCTTATTTTGGGGCAAATGGCAGAAATTCCCCTTATTTTAGGGCAAAATTGCAGAAATTTCCTATATTTGGGGGAAAAAAAACAGAAATTCCCCTTATTTTGAGGCAAAATTGCAGAAAGTTGCTTTATTTGGGGGCAAAAAACAGAAATTCTCCTTTATTTTGCAGCAAAATTGCAGAAATTTGCTTTATTATGGGGTAAAATTGCAGAAATTTCACATATTTTAGGGCAAAAACGCAGAAACTCCCCTTATTTTAAGGTAAAATCCTGAAATTCCCCATATTTTGGGGCAAAAGGCAGAAATTCCCCTTATTTTGGGGCAAAAAAGGCACAAATTTCCCTTATTTTCGGGCAAAATTGCAGAAATTTCATTTAATTCAGGGTAAAAAGTCAGAAATTCCCCTTATTTTGGGGCAAAAAGGAGAAATTTCTTTTATTATGGTACAAAATTGAAGAAATTTTCTTTATTTTGGAACAAAAAAGCAGAAATTGACCATATTTTGGGTTAAAAGGCATTAATTCTTCTTATTTTGAGGTAAAATGCAGAATTTCCCTTTATTTAGAGGTAAAATGCAGAAATTCCCCAAACATTGGAGAAAAATGCAGAAATTCCCTTTATTTTGCGGCAAACTGAAGAAATTTCTCTTTTTTATGGCAAAAAGGTATACATTCCCTTTATTTACGGGCAAAAAAGCAGAAATTCCTTGTATTTTGAAGCAAAATTGCAGAAATTCCCCTAATTTTGGGGCAAAAATGCAGAAATTCTCCTTATTTGGGGCAAAATTGCAAAAATTTCCTTTCTTTGGGGCAAAATTGCAGAAATTTCCCTTATTTTAGGGCAAAATTGCAGAAATTTCCCTTATTTGGGGACAAAAAACAGAAATTCCCCTTATTTTGGGCCAAAATTGCAGAAATTTGCTTTATTTGGGGGAAAAAAACAGAAATTCCTCTTATTTTGCAGCAAAATTGCAGAAATTTGCTTTATTATGGGGCAAAATTGCAGAAATTTCACTTATTTCAGGGCAAAAAGGCAGAAATTTCTCTTATTTTGGAACAAAAGGCAGAAATTTCTTTTATTTTTGTACAATATTGCAGAAATTTTTCTTATTTTAAGGAAAAAAGGCTGAAATTCCCCTTATTTTGGGGCAAAAAGGCAGAAATTATCCTTATTTTGGAGCAAAAAGCAGACATTTCCCTTATTTTGAGGAAAAATTTTAGAAATTTCACTTATTTCAGGGCAAAATTCAGAAATTCCTCTTATTTTGGAAAAAAGATATTCCATTTATTTTTGGGGAAAAGGCAGAAATTGCACTTATTTTGAGTCAAAAAGGCGGAAAATCGCCTTTTTCTGGGGCAAAAGTGAAGAAATTTCCCTTTTTTATAGCAAAAAGGTATACATTGCCTTTATTTTCGGGCAAAAAGGCAGAAATTCCTCGTATTTTGGAGCAAAATTGCAGAAATTCGCCGAATTTTGGGGCAAAAAGGCAGAAATTCCCATTATTTTGGGGTAAAACTGCAGAAATTTCACTTATTTCGCGGCCAAATCGCAGAAATCCCCCTTATTTTTGGCGAAAAAGGCAGAAAATCATCGTATTTTGGAGCAAAATTGCAGAAATTCACCTAATTTTGGGGTAAAACATGCAGTAATTTTCTTTATTTTGTAGCAAAAAGGCAGAAATTCCCCTTATTTTGGGGCAAATGGCAGAAATTCCCCTTATTTAAGGGCAAAATTGCAGAAATTTCCCTTATTTGGGGGCAAAAAACAGAAATTTCCCTTATTTTGGGGCAAAATTGCAGAAATTTGCTTTATTTGGGGGCAAAAAACAGAAATTCCCCTAATTTTGCAGCAAAATTGCAGAAATTTGCTTTATTATGGGGTAAAATTGCAGAAATTTCCCTTATTTTAGGGCAAAATTGCAGAAATTTCACTTGTTTCAGGAAAAAAACAAAATTTTTTCTTATTTTGGGGCAAAAACGCAGAAATTCCCATTATTTTGGGGCAAAAAGGCAGAAATTTACCTTATTTTGGGGTAAAATTGCAGAAATTTCACATATTACAGGGCAAAAAGACAGAAATTTCCCTTATTTTGGGGCAAAAAGGAGAAATTTCTTTTATTATGGTACAAAGTTGAAGAAATTTTCTTTATTTTGGAACAAAAAGGCAGAAATTCCCCATATTTTGGGGCAAAAGTCAGAAATTCTTCTTATTTTGAGGTAACATGCAGAAATTTCTTTTATTTAGAGGTAAAATGCAGAAATTCCCCTAATATTTGAGAAAAATGCAGAAATTCCCTTAATTTTGGGACTAAAAGGCAGAAATTTTCCGTATTTTGAAGAAAAATTGCAGAAATTCTCATAATTTCCGGGCAAAAAATCTGAAATTCTTTTTATTTTGGGAAAAAATACAGAAAATATTTTTTTTTCGGGTGCAAAAATTCAGAAATTTCCCTTATTTGGGGCAAAATTGCAGAAATTTCCTTTACTTTGGGGCAAAATTGCAGAAATTTCCCTTAGTTTGGGGCAAAATTGCAGAAATTTTACTTATTTCAGGGAAAAAAGTGAGAAATTTCTCTTATTTTGGAACAAAAAGGCAGAAATTTTTTTTATTTTGGTAAAAAATTGCAGAAATTTTTCTTATTTTGGGGCAAAAAGGCAGAAATTTCCTATATTTTTGGGTAAAAGGCAGAAATTCCCCTTATTTTGAGGAAAAGAGGCTGAAATTCCTTTTATTTTGGGGCAAAAAAGCAGAAATTCTCCTTATTTTGGGGCAAAAAGCAGACATTTCTCTTATTTTGGGGAAAAATTTTAGAAATTTCACTTATTTCAGGGCAAAAAGTCAGAAATTCCTCTTATTTTGGGGCAAAAAGACAGAAATTCCGTTTATTTTTGGGGAAAAGGCAGAAATTACACTTATTTTGAGGCAAAAAGGCGGAAAATCGCCTTATTTTGGGGCAAAAGTGAAGAAATTTCCCTTTTTTATAGCAAAAAGTTATACATTGCCTTTATTTTCGGGCAAAAAGTCAGAAATTCCCTGTATTTTGGAGCAAAATTGCAGAAATTCCCCTAATTTTGGGGCAAAAAGACAGAAATTCCCCTTATTTTGGGGTAAAACTGCAGAAATTTCACTTATTTCGCAGTAAAATGGCAGAAATTCCTCTTATTTTCGCCCAAAAAGGCAGAAAATCCTCGTATTTTGGAGCAAAATTGGAGAAATTCACCTAATTTTGGGGTAAAACATGCAGTAATTTTCTTTATTTTGTGGCCAAAAGGCAGAATTTCCCCTTATTTTGGGGCAAATGGCAGAAATTCCCCTTATTTTAGGGCAAAATTGCAGAAATTTCCCTTATTTGGGGGCAAAAAACAGAAATTCCCCTTATTTTGAGGCAAAATTGCAGAAAGTTGCTTTATTTGGGTCAAAAAACAGAAATTCCCCTTTATTTTGCAGCAAAATTGCAGAAATTTGCTTTATTATGGGGTAAAATTGCAGAAATTTCACATATTTTAGGGCAAAAACGCAGAAACTCCCCTTATTTTAAGGTAAAATCCTGAAATTCCCCATATTTTGGGGCAAAAGGCAGAAATTCCCCTTATTTTGGGGCAAAAAAGGCACAAATTTCCCTTATTTTCGGGCAAAATTGCAGAAATTTCATTTAATTCAGGGTAAAAAGTCAGAAATTCCCCTTATTTTGGGGCAAAAAGGAGAAATTTCTTTTATTGTGGTACAAAATTGAAGAAATTTTCTTTATTTTGGAACAAAAAAGCAGAAATTGCCCATATTTTGGGTTATAAGGCAGTAATTCTTCTTATTTTGAGGTAAAATGCAGAATTTCCCCTTATTTAGAGGTAAAATGCAGAAATTCCCCAAACATTGGAGAAAAATGCAGAAATTCCCTTTATTTTGCGGCAAACTGAAGAAATTTCTCTTTTTTATGGCAAAAAGGTATACATTCCCTTTATTTACAGGCAAAAAAGCAGAAATTCCTTGTATTTTGAAGCAAAATTGCAGAAATTCCCCTAATTTTGGGGCAAAAATGCAGAAATTCTCCTTATTTGGGGCAAAATTGCAGAAATTTCCTTTCTTTGGGGCAAAATTGCAGAAAATTCCCTTATTTTAGGGCAAAATTGCAGAAATTTGCTTTATTATGGGGTAAAATTGCAGAAATTTCCCTTATTTTAGGGCAAAATTGCAGAAATTTCACTTGTTTCAGGAAAAAAACAAATTTTTTTCTTATTTTAGGGCAAAAAGGCAGAAATTCCCATTATTTTGGGGCAGAAAGGCAGAAATTTACCTTATTATGGGGTAAAATTGCAGAAATTTCACATATTTCAGGGCAAAAAGAAAGAAATTTCCCTTATTTTGGGGCAAAAAGGAGAAATTTCTTTTATTATGGTACAAAGTTGAAGAAATTTTCTGTATTTTGAAACAAAAAGGCAGAAATTCCCCATATTTTGGGGCAAAAGTCAGAAATTCTTTTTATTTTGAAGTAACATGCAGAAATTTCTTTATTTAGAGGTAAAATGCAGAAATTCCCCTAATATTTGAGAAAAATGCAGAAATTCCCCTTATTTTGGGACTAAAGGGCAGAAATTTCCCGTATTTTAAAGAAAAATTGCAGAAATTCTCATAATTTCCGGGCAAAAAAGCTGAAATTCTATTTATATTGGGACAAAATACAGAAAATATTTTTTTTCGGGTGCAAAAATTCAGAAATTCCCCTTATTTGGGGCAAAATTGCAGAAATTTCCTTTGCTTTGGGGCAAAATTGCAGAAATTTCCCTTATTTTGGGGCAAAATTGCAGAAATTTTACTTATTTCAGGGAAAAAAGGGAGAAATTTCTCTTATTTTGGAACAAAAAGGCAGAAATTTTTTTTATTTTGGTAAAAAATTGCAGAAATTTTTCTTATTTTGGGGCAAAAAGGCAGAAATTTCCTATATTTTTGGGTAAAAGGCAGAAATTCCCCTTATTTTGAGGAAAAAAGGCTGAAATTCCTTTTATTTTGGGGCAAAAAAGCAGAAATTCTCCTTATTTTGGGGCAAAAAGCAGACATTTCTCTTATTTTGGGGAAAAATTTTAGAAATTTCACTTATTTCAGGGCAAAAAGTCGGAAATTCCTCTTATTTTGGGGCAAAAAGACAGAAATTCCGTTTATTTTTGGGGAAAAGGCAGAAATTACACTTATTTTGAGGCAAAAAGGCGGAAAATCGCCTTATTTTGGGGCAAAAGTGAAGAAATTTCCCTTTTTTATAGCAAAAAGTTATACATTGCCTTTATTTTCGGGCAAAAAGGCAGAAATTCCCTGTATTTTGGAGCAAAATTGCAGAAATTCCCCTAATTTTGGGGCAAAAAGGCAGAAATTCCCCTTATTTAAGGGCAAAATTGCAGAAATTTCCCTTATTTGGGGGCAAAAAACAGAAATTTCCCTTATTTTGGGGCAAAATTGCTGAAATTTGCTTTATTTGGGGGCAAAAAACAGAAATTCCCCTTATTTTGCAGCAAAATTGCAGAAATTTGCTTTATTATGGGGTAAAATTGCAGAAATTTCCCTTATTTTAGGGCAAAATTGCAGAAATTTCATTTGTTTCAGGAAAAAAACAAAATTTTTTCTTATTTTGGGGCAAAAAGGCAGAAATTCCCATTATTTTGGGGCAAAAAGGCAGAAATTTACCTTATTTTGGGGTAAAATTGTAGAAATTTCACATATTTCAGGGCAAAAAGACAGAAATTTCCCTTATTTTGGGGCAAAAAGGAGAAATTTCTTTTATTATGGTACAAAGTTGAAGAAATTTTCTTTATTTTGGAACAAAAAGGCAGAAATTCCCCATATTTTGGGGCAAAAGTCAGAAATTCTACTTATTTTGAGGTAACATGCAGAAATTTCTTTTATTTAGAGGTAAAATGCAGAAATTCCCCTAATATTTGGGAAAAATTCAGAAATTCCCTTTATTTTGGGGCTAAAAGGCAGAAATTTTCCGTATTTTGAAGAAAAATTGCAGAAATTCTCATAATTTCAGGGCAAAAAAGCTGAAATTCTTTTTATTTTGGGACAAAATACAGAAAATCTTTTTTTTTCGGGTGCAAAATGTCAGAAATTCCCCTTATTTGGGGCAAAATTGCAGAAATTTCCTTTACTTTGGGGCAAAATTGCAGAAATTTCCCTTATTTTGGGGCAAAATTGCAGAAATTTCACTTATTTCAGGGAAAAAAGGCAGAAATTTCTCTTATTTTGGAACAAATGAAGAAATTTTTTTTATTTTGGTAAAAAATTGCAGAAATTTTTCTTATTTGGGGGCAAAAAGGCAGAAATTTCCTATATTTTTGGGTAAAAGGCAGACATTCCCCTTATTTTGAGGAAAAAAGCTGAAATTCCCCTTATTTTGGGGCAAAAAAGCAGAAATTCTCCTTATTTTGGGGCAAAAAGCAGACATTTCTCTTAGTTTTGGGAAAAATTTTAGAAATTTCACGTTTTTCAGGGCAAAAGGTTAGAAATTTCCCTTATTTTGGGGCAAAAAGACAGAAATTCCGTTTATTTTTGGGGAAAAGGCAGAAATTGCACTTATTTTGAGGCAAAAAGGCGGAAAATCGCCTTATTTTGGGGCAAAAGTGAAGAAATTTCCCTTTTTTATAGCAAAAAGTTATACATTGCCTTTATTTTCGGGCAAAAAGGCAGAAATTCCCTGTATTTTGGAGCAAAATTGCAGAAATTCCCCTAATTTTGGGGCAAAAAGGCAGAAATTCCCCCTTATTTTGGGGTAAAACTGCAGAAATTTCACTTATTTTGTGGTAAAATGGCAGAAATTCCCCTTATTTTCGGCCAAAAAGGCAGAAAATCCTTGTATTTTGGAGCAAAATTGCAGAAATTCACCTAATTTTGGGGTAAAACATGCAGTAATTTTCTTTATTTTGTGGCCAAAAGGCAGAATTTCCCCTTATTTTGGGGCAAATCGCAGAAATTCCCCTTATTTTAGGGCAAAATTGCAAAAATTTCCCTTATTTGGGGGCAAAAAACAGAAATTCCCCTTATTTTGAGGCAAAATTGCAGAAAGTTGCTTTATTTGGGGGCAAAAAACAGAAATTCTCCTTTATTTTGCAGCAAAATTGCAGAAATTTGCTTTATTATGGGGTAAAATTGCAGAAATTTCACATATTTTAGGGCAAAAACGCAGAAACTCCCCTTATTTTAAGGTAAAATCCTGAAATTCCCCATATTTTGGGGCAAAAGGCAGAAATTCCCCTTATTTTGGGGCAAAAAAGGCACAAATTTCCCTTATTTTCGGGCAAAATTGCAGAAATTTCATTTAATTCAGGGTAAAAAGTCAGAAATTCCCCTTATTTTTGGGCAAAAAGGAGAAATTTCTTTTATTATGGTACAAAATTGAAGAAATTTTCTTTATTTTGGAACAAAAAAGCAGAAATTGACCATATTTTGGGTTAAAAGGCATTAATTCTTCTTATTTTGAGGTAAAATGCAGAATTTCCCCTTATTTAGAGGTAAAATGCAGAAATTCCCCAAACATTGGAGAAAAATGCAGAAATTCCCTTTATTTTGCGGCAAACTGAAGAAATTTCTCTTTTTTATGGCAAAAAGGTCTACATTCCCTTTATTTACGGGCAAAAAAGCAGAAATTCCTTGTATTTTGAAGCAAAATTGCAGAAATTCCCCTAATTTTGGGGCAAAAATGCAGAAATTCTCCTTATTTGGGGCAAAATTGCAGAAATTTCCTTTCTTTGGGGCAAAATTGCAGAAATTTCCCTTATTTTAGGGCAAAATTGCAGAAATTTCCCTTATTTGGGGACAAAAAACAGAAATTCCCCTTATTTTGGGCCAAAATTGCAGAAATTTGCTTTATTTGGGGGAAAAAACAGAAATTCCTCTTATTTTGCAGCAAAATTGCAGAAATTTGCTTTATTATGGGGAAAAATTGCAGAAATTTCCCTTATTTGAGGGCAAAATTGCAGATATTTCACTTATTTAAGAAGAAAAAACAAAAATTTTTCTTATTTTGGGGCAAAAATGCAGAAATTCCCATTATTTTGGGGCAAAAAGGCAGAAATTCACCTTATTTTGGGGTAAAATTGAAGAAATTTCACATATTTCAGGGCAAAAAGGCAGAAATTCCCCTTATTTTGAGGTAAAATGCTGAAATTCACCATATTTTGGGGCAAAAGGCAGAAATTCCCCTTATTTTGGGGCAAAAAGGCACAAATTTCTCTTATTTTTGGGCAAAATTGCAGAAATTTCATTTATTTCAGGGTAAAAAGTCAGAAATTCCCCTTATTTTGGGGCCAAAAGGAGAAATTTCTTTTATTATGGTACAAAATTGAAGAAATTTTCTTTATTTTTGAACAAAAAGGCAGAAATTCACCATATTTTAGGGTAAAATGCAGAAATTCTTCTTATTTTGAGGTAAAATGCAGAAATTCCCCTTATTAAGAGGTAAAATGCAGAAATTCCCCTAATATTGGGGAAAAATGCAGAAATCCACTTTATTTTGGGGCTAAAAGGCAGAAATTTTCTGTATTTTGAAGAAAAATTGAAGTAATTCTCAAAATTTTCGGGCAAAAAGGCTGAAATTTTCTTTATTTTTGGGCAAAAAGTCAGAAAATCTCCTTTTTTCGGGTGCAAAAAGTCAAAATTCCCCTTATTTGGGGCAAAATTGCAGAAATTTCCTCTACTTTGGGGCAAAATTGCAGAAATTTCCCTTATTTTGGGGCAAAATTGCAGAAATTTCACTTATTTCAGGGAAAAAAGGCAGAAATATCTCTTATTTTGGAACAAAAAGGCAGATATTTCTTTTATTTTGGTACAAAATTGGAGAAATTTTTCTTATTTTGGGGCCAAAAGGCAGAAATTTCCCATATTTTTGGGCAAAAGGCAGAAATTCCCCTTATTTTGGGGCAAAAAGCAGACATTTCCATTATTTTGGGGAAAAATTTTAGAAATTTCACTTATTTCAGGGCAAAAAGTCAGAAATTTCCCTTATTTTGGGGCAAAAAGACAGAAATTCCATTTATTTTTGGGGAAAAGGCAGAAATTGCACTTATTTTGAGTCAAAAAGGCGGAAAATCGCCTTATTTTGGGGCAAAAGTGAAGAAATTTCCCTTTTTTATAGCAAAAAGGTATACATTGCCTTTATTTTCGGGCAAAAAGGCAGAAATTCCCCGTATTTTGGAGCAAAATTGCAAAAATTCCCCTAATTTTCAGGCAAAAAGGCAGAAATTCCCCTTATTTTGGGGTAAAACTGCAAAAATTTCACTTATTTTGCGGCAAAATGGCAGAAATTCCCCATATTTTCGGCGAAAAAGGCAGAAAATCCTCGTATTTTGGAGCAAAATTGCAAAAATTCACCTAATTTTGGGGTAAAACATGCAGTAATTTTCTTTATTTTGTGGCAAAAAGGCAGAAATTCCCCTTATTTTGGGGCAAATGGCAGAAATTCCCCTTATTTTAGGGCAAAATAGCAGAAATTCCCCTTATTTTGGGGCAAAATTGCAGAAATTTCCCTTATTTTAGAGCAAAAGTGCAGAAATTACACTTATTTCAGAAGAAAAAACAAAAATTTTACTTATGTTGGGGCAAAAAGGCAGAAATTCCCATTATTTTGGGGCAAAAAGGCAGAAATTTACCTTATTTTGGGGTAAAATTGCAGAAATTTCACATATTTCAGGGCAAAAAGACAGAAATTTCCCTTAATTTGGGGCAAAAAGAAGAAATTTCTTTTATTATGGTACAAAGTTGAAGAAATTTTCTTTATTTTGGAACAAAAAGGCAGAAATTCCCCATATTTTGGGGCAAAAGTCAGAAATTCTTCTTATTTTGAGGTAACATGCAGAAATTTCTTTTATTTAGAGGTAAAATGCAGAAATTCCCCTAATATTTGGGAAAAATGCAGAAATTCCCTTTATTTTGGGGCTAAAAGGCAGAAATTTTCCGTATTTTGAAGAAAAATTGCAGAAATTCTCATAATTTCCGGGCAAAAAAGCTGAAATTCTTTTTATTTTGGGACAAAATACAGAAAATCTTTTTTTTTTCGGGTGCAAAAAGTCAGAAATTCCACTCATTTTGGGCAAAATTGCAGAAATTTCCTTTACTTTGGGGCAAAATTGCAGAAATTTCCCTTATTTTGGGGCAAAATTGCAGAAATTTTACTTATTTCAGGGAAAAAAGGCAGAAATTTCTCTTATTTTGGAACAAAAAGGCAGAAATTTTTTTTTATTTTGGTAAAAAATTGCAGAAATTTTTCTTATTTTGGGGCAAAAAGGCAGAAATTTCCTATATTTTTGGGTAAAAGGCAGAAATTCCCCTTATTTTGAGGAAAAAAGGCTGAAATTCCCCTTATTTTGGGGCAAAAAAGCAGAAATTCTCCTTATTTTGGGGCAAAAAGCAGACATTTCTCTTAGTTTGGGGAAAAATTTTAGAAATTTCACTTTTTTCAGGGCAAAAAGTTAGAAATTTCCCTTATTTTGGGGCAAAAAGACAGAAATTCTGTTTATTTTTGGGGAAAAGGCAGAAATTGCACTTATTTTGAGGGAAAAAGGCAGAAAATCGCCTTATTTTGGGGCAAAAGTGAAGAAATTTCCCTTTTTTATAGCAAAAAGTTATACATTGCCTTTATTTTCGGGCAAAAAGGCAAAAATTCCCTGTATTTTGCAGCAAAATTGCAGAAATTCCCCTAATTTTGGGGCAAAAAGGCAGAAATTCCCCTTATTTTGGGGTAAAACTGCAGAAATTTCACTTATTTCGTGGCAAAATGGCAGAAATTCCCCTTATTTTCGGCCAAAAAGGCAGAATATCCTCGTATTTTGGAGGAAAATTGGAGAAATTCACCTAATTTTGGGGTAAAACATGCAGTAATTTCCTTTATTTTGTGGCCAAAAGGCAGAATTTCCCCTTATTTTGGGGCAAATGGCAGAAATTCCCCTTATTTTAGGGCAAAATTGCAGAAATTTCCTATATTTGGGGGCAAAAAACAGAAATTCCCCTTATTTTGAGGCAAAATTGCAGAAAGTTGCTTTATTTGGGTCAAAAAACAGAAATTCCCCTTTATTTTGCAGCAAAATTGCAGAAATTTGCTTTATTATGGGGTAAAATTGCAGAAATTTCACATATTTTAGGGCAAAAACGCAGAAACTCCCCTTATTTTAAGGTAAAATCCTGAAATTCCCCATATTTTGGGGCAAAAGGCAGAAATTCCCCTTATTTTGGGGCAAAAAAGGCACAAATTTCCCTTATTTTCGGGCAAAATTGCAGAAATTTCATTTAATTCAGGGTAAAAAGTCAGAAATTCCCCTTATTTTGGGGCAAAAAGGAGAAATTTCTTTTATTATGGTACAAAATTGAAGAAATTTTCTTTATTTTGGAACAAAAAAGCAGAAATTGACCATATTTTGGGTTAAAAGGCATTAATTTTTCTTATTTTGAGGTAAAATGCAGAATTTCCCCTTATTTAGAGGTAAAATGCAGAAATTCCCCAAACATTGGAGAAAAATGCAGAAATTCCCTTTATTTTGCGGCAAACTGAAGAAATTTCTCTTTTTTATGGCAAAAAGGTATACATTCCCTTTATTTACGGGCAAAAAAGCAGAAATTCCTTGTATTTTGAAGCAAAATTGCAGAAATTCCCCTAATTTTGGGGCAAAAATGCAGAAATTCTCCTTATTTGGGGCAAAATTGCAGAAATTTCCTTTCTTTGGGGCAAAATTGCAGAAATTTCCCTTATTTTAGGGCAAAATTGCAGAAATTTCCCTTATTTGGGGACAAAAAACAGAAATTCCCCTTATTTTGGGCCAAAATTGCAGAAATTTGCTTTATTTGGGGGAAAAAAACAGAAATTCCTCTTATTTTGCAGCAAAATTGCAGAAATTTGCTTTATTATGGGGCAAAATTGCAGAAATTTCACTTATTTCAGGGCAAAAAGGCAGAAATTTCTCTTATTTTGGAACAAAAGGCAGAAATTTCTTTTATTTTTGTACAATATTGCAGAAATTTTTCTTATTTTAAGGAAAAAAGGCTGAAATTCCCCTTATTTTGGGGCAAAAAGGCAGAAATTATCCTTATTTTGGAGCAAAAAGCAGACATTTCCCTTATTTTGAGGAAAAATATTAGAAATTTCACTTATTTCAGGGCAAAATTCAGAAATTCCTCTTATTTTGGAAAAAAGATATTCCATTTATTTTTGGGGAAAAGGCAGAAATTGCACTTATTTTGAGTCAAAAAGGCGGAAAATCGCCTTTTTCTGGGGCAAAAGTGAAGAAATTTCCCTTTTTTATAGCAAAAAGGTATACATTGCCTTTATTTTCGGGCAAAAAGGCAGAAATTCCTCGTATTTTGGAGCAAAATTGCAGAAATTCGCCGAATTTTGGGGCAAAAAGGCAGAAATCCCCATTATTTTGGGGTAAAACTGCAGAAATTTCACTTATTTCGCGGCCAAATCGCAGAAATCCCCCTTATTTTTGGCGAAAAAGGCAGAAAATCATCGTATTTTGGAGCAAAATTGCAGAAATTCACCTAATTTTGGGGTAAAACATGCAGTAATTTTCTTTATTTTGTAGCAAAAAGGCAGAAATTCCCCTTATTTTGGGGCAAATGGCAGAAATTCCCCTTATTTAAGGGCAAAATTGCAGAAATTTCCCTTATTTGGCGCAAAAAACAGAAATTTCCCTTATTTTGGGGCAAAATTGCAGAAATTTGCTTTATTTGGGGGCAAAAAACAGAAATTCCCCTTATTTTGCAGCAAAATTGCAGAAATTTGCTTTATTATGGGGTAAAATTGCAGAAATTTCCCTTATTTTAGGGCAAAATTGCAGAAATTTCAATTGTTTCAGGAAAAAAACAAAATTTTTTCTTATTTTGGGGCAAAAAGGCAGAAATTCCCATTATTTTGGGGCAAAAAGGCAGAAATTTACCTTATTTTGGGGTAAAATTGCAGAAATTTCACATATTTCAGGGCAAAAAGACAGAAATTTCCCTTATTTTGGGGCAAAAAGGAGAAATTTCTTTTATTATGGTACAAAGTTGAAGAAATTTTCTTTATTTTGGAACAAAAAGGCAGAAATTCCCCATATTTTGGGGCAAAAGTCAGAAATTCTTCTTATTTTGAGGTAACATGCAGAAATTTCTTTTATTTAGAGGTAAAATGCAGAAATTCCCCTAATATTTGAGAAAAATGCAGAAATTCCCTTTATTTTGGGACTAAAAGGCAGAAATTTTCTGTATTTTGAAGAAAAATTGCAGAAATTCTCATAATTACCGGGCAAAAAAGCTGAAATTCTTTTTATTTTGGGAAAAAATACAGAAAATATTTTTTTTTCGGGTGCAAAAATTCAGAAATTTCCCTTATTTGGGGCAAAATTGCAGAAATTTCCTTTACTTTGGGGCAAAATTGCAGAAATTTCCCTTAGTTTGGGGCAAAATTGCAGAAATTTTACTTATTTCAGGGAAAAAAGGGAGAAATTTCTCTTATTTTGGAACAAAAAGGCAGAATTTTTTTTTATTTTGGTAAAAAATTGCAGAAATTTTTCTTATTTTGGGGCAAAAAGGCAGAAATTTCCTATATTTTTGGGTAAAAGGCAGAAATTCCCCTTATTTTGAGGAAAAAAGGCTGAAATTCCCCTTATTTTGGGGCAAAAAAGCAGAAATTCTCCTTATTTTGGGGCAAAAAGCAGACATTTCTCTTAGTTTGGGGAAAAATTTTAGAAATTTCACTTTTTTCAGGGCAAAAAGTTAGAAATTTCCCTTATTTTGGGGCAAAAAGACAGAAATTCTGTTTATTTTTGGGGAAAAGGCAGAAATTGCACTTATTTTGAGGGAAAAAGGCAGAAAATCGCCTTATTTTGGGGCAAAAGTGAAGAAATTTCCCTTTTTTATAGCAAAAAGTTATACATTGCCTTTATTTTCGGGCAAAAAGGCAAAAATTCCCTGTATTTTGCAGCAAAATTGCAGAAATTCCCCTAATTTTGGGGCAAAAAGGCAGAAATTCCCCTTATTTTGGGGTAAAACTGCAGAAATTTCACTTATTTCGTGGCAAAATGGCAGAAATTCCCCTTATTTTCGGCCAAAAAGGCAGAATATCCTCGTATTTTGGAGGAAAATTGGAGAAATTCACCTAATTTTGGGGTAAAACATGCAGTAATTTTCTTTATTTTGTGGCCAAAAGGCAGAATTTCCCCTTATTTTGGGGCAAATGGCAGAAATTCCCCTTATTTTAGGGCAAAATTGCAGAAATTTCCTATATTTGGGGGCAAAAAACAGAAATTCCCCTTATTTTGAGGCAAAATTGCAGAAAGTTGCTTTATTTGGGTCATAAAACAGAAATTCCCCTTTATTTTGCAGCAAAATTGCAGAAATTTGCTTTATTATGGGGTAAAATTGCAGAAATTTCACATATTTTAGGGCAAAAACGCAGAAACTCCCCTTATTTTAAGGTAAAATCCTGAAATTCCCCATATTTTGGGGCAAAAGGCAGAAATTCCCCTTATTTTGGGGCAAAAAAGGCACAAATTTCCCTTATTTTCGGGCAAAATTGCAGAAATTTCATTTAATTCAGGGTAAAAAGTCAGAAATTCCCCTTATTTTGGGGCAAAAAGGAGAAATTTCTTTTATTATGGTACAAAATTGAAGAAATTTTCTTTATTTTGGAACAAAAAAGCAGAAATTGACCATATTTTGGGTTAAAAGGCATTAATTCTTCTTATTTTGAGGTAAAATGCAGAATTTCCCTTTATTTAGAGGTAAAATGCAGAAATTCCCCAAACATTGGAGAAAAATGCAGAAATTCCCTTTATTTTGCGGCAAACTGAAGAAATTTCTCTTTTTTATGGCAAAAAGGTATACATTCCCTTTATTTACGGGCAAAAAAGCAGAAATTCCTTGTATTTTGAAGCAAAATTGCAGAAATTCCCCTAATTTTGGGGCAAAAATGCAGAAATTCTCCTTATTTGGGGCAAAATTGCAAAAATTTCCTTTCTTTGGGGCAAAATTGCAGAAATTTCCCTTATTTTAGGGCAAAATTGCAGAAATTTCCCTTATTTGGGGACAAAAAACAGAAATTCCCCTTATTTTGGGCCAAAATTGCAGAAATTTGCTTTATTTGGGGGAAAAAAACAGAAATTCCTCTTATTTTGCAGCAAAATTGCAGAAATTTGCTTTATTATGGGGCAAAATTGCAGAAATTTCACTTATTTCAGGGCAAAAAGGCAGAAATTTCTCTTATTTTGGAACAAAAGGCAGAAATTTCTTTTATTTTTGTACAATATTGCAGAAATTTTTCTTATTTTAAGGAAAAAAGGCTGAAATTCCCCTTATTTTGGGGCAAAAAGGCAGAAATTATCCTTATTTTGGAGCAAAAAGCAGACATTTCCCTTATTTTGAGGAAAAATTTTAGAAATTTCACTTATTTCAGGGCAAAATTCAGAAATTCCTCTTATTTTGGAAAAAAGATATTCCATTTATTTTTGGGGAAAAGGCAGAAATTGCACTTATTTTGAGTCAAAAAGGCGGAAAATCGCCTTTTTCTGGGGCAAAAGTGAAGAAATTTCCCTTTTTTATAGCAAAAAGGTATACATTGCCTTTATTTTCGGGCAAAAAGGCAGAAATTCCTCGTATTTTGGAGCAAAATTGCAGAAATTCGCCGAATTTTGGGGCAAAAAGGCAGAAATTCCCATTATTTTGGGGTAAAACTGCAGAAATTTCACTTATTTCGCGGCCAAATCGCAGAAATCCCCCTTATTTTTGGCGAAAAAGGCAGAAAATCATCGTATTTTGGAGCAAAATTGCAGAAATTCACCTAATTTTGGGGTAAAACATGCAGTAATTTTCTTTATTTTGTAGCAAAAAGGCAGAAATTCCCCTTATTTTGGGGCAAATGGCAGAAATTCCCCTTATTTAAGGGCAAAATTGCAGAAATTTCCCTTATTTGGGGGCAAAAAACAGAAATTTCCCTTATTTTGGGGCAAAATTGCAGAAATTTGCTTTATTTGGGGGCAAAAAACAGAAATTCCCCTAATTTTGCAGCAAAATTGCAGAAATTTGCTTTATTATGGGGTAAAATTGCAGAAATTTCCCTTATTTTAGGGCAAAATTGCAGAAATTTCACTTGTTTCAGGAAAAAAACAAAATTTTTTCTTATTTTGGGGCAAAAACGCAGAAATTCCCATTATTTTGGGGCAAAAAGGCAGAAATTTACCTTATTTTGGGGTAAAATTGCAGAAATTTCACATATTTCAGGGCAAAAAGACAGAAATTTCCCTTATTTTGGGGCAAAAAGGAGAAATTTCTTGTATTATGGTACAAAGTTGAAGAAATTTTCTTTATTTTGGAACAAAAAGGCAGAAATTCCCCATATTTTGGGGCAAAAGTCAGAAATTCTTCTTATTTTGAGGTAACATGCAGAAATTTCTTTTATTTAGAGGTAAAATGCAGAAATTCCCCTAATATTTGAGAAAAATGCAGAAATTCCCTTAATTTTGGGACTAAAAGGCAGAAATTTTCCGTATTTTGAAGAAAAATTGCAGAAATTCTCATAATTTCCGGGCAAAAAAGCTGAAATTCTTTTTATTTTGGGAAAAAATACAGAAAATATTTTTTTTTCGGGTGCAAAAATTCAGAAATTTCCCTTATTTGGGGCAAAATTGCAGAAATTTCCTTTACTTTGGGGCAAAATTGCAGAAATTTCCCTTAGTTTGGGGCAAAATTGCAGAAATTTTACTTATTTCAGGGAAAAAAGGGAGAAATTTCTCTTATTTTGGAACAAAAAGGCAGAAATTTTTTTTATTTTGGTAAAAAATTGCAGAAATTTTTCTTATTTTGGGGCAAAAAGGCAGAAATTTCCTATATTTTTGGGTAAAAGGCAGAAATTCCCCTTATTTTGAGGAAAAGAGGCTGAAATTCCTTTTATTTTGGGGCAAAAAAGCAGAAATTCTCCTTATTTTGGGGCAAAAAGCAGACATTTCTCTTATTTTGGGGAAAAATTTTAGAAATTTCACTTATTTCAGGGCAAAAAGTCGGAAATTCCTCTTATTTTGGGGCAAAAAGACAGAAATTCCGTTTATTTTTGGGGAAAAGGCAGAAATTACACTTATTTTGAGGCAAAAAGGCGGAAAATCGCCTTATTTTGGGGCAAAAGTGAAGAAATTTCCCTTTTTTATAGCAAAAAGTTATACATTGCCTTTATTTTCGGGCAAAAAGTCAGAAATTCCCTGTATTTTGGAGCAAAATTGCAGAAATTCCCCTAATTTTGGGGCAAAAAGACAGAAATTCCCCTTATTTTGGGGTAAAACTGCAGAAATTTCACTTATTTCGCAGTAAAATGGCAGAAATTCCTCTTATTTTCGCTCAAAAAGGCAGAAAATCCTCGTATTTTGGAGCAAAATTGGAGAAATTCACCTAATTTTGGGTTAAAACATGCAGTAATTTTCTTTATTTTGTGGCCAAAAGGCAGAATTTCCCCTTATTTTGGGGCAAATGGCAGAAATTCCCCTTATTTTAGGGCAAAATTGCAGAAATTTCCCTTATTTGGGGGCAAAAAACAGAAATTCCCCTTATTTTGAGGCAAAATTGCAGAAAGTTGCTTTATTTGGGTCAAAAAACAGAAATTCCCCTTTATTTTGCAGCAAAATTGCAGAAATTTGCTTTATTATGGGGTAAAATTGCAGAAATTTCACATATTTTAGGGCAAAAACGCAGAAACTCCCCTTATTTTAAGGTAAAATCCTGAAATTCCCCATATTTTGGGGCAAAAGGCAGAAATTCCCCTTATTTTGGGGCAAAAAAGGCACAAATTTCCCTTATTTTCGGGCAAAATTGCAGAAATTTCATTTAATTCAGGGTAAAAAGTCAGAAATTCCCCTTATTTTGGGGCAAAAAGGAGAAATTTCTTTTATTATGGTACAAAATTGAAGAAATTTTCTTTATTTTGGAACAAAAAAGCAGAAATTGCCCATATTTTGGGTTATAAGGCAGTAATTCTTCTTATTTTGAGGTAAAATGCAGAATTTCCCCTTATTTAGAGGTAAAATGCAGAAATTCCCCAAACATTGGGGAAAAATGCAGAAATTCCCTTTATTTTGCGGCAAACTGAAGAAATTTCTCTTTTTTATGGCAAAAAGGTATACATTCCCTTTATTTACAGGCAAAAAAGCAGAAATTCCTTGTATTTTGAAGCAAAATTGCAGAAATTCCCCTAATTTTGGGGCAAAAATGCAGAAATTCTCCTTATTTGGGGCAAAATTGCAGAAATTTCCTTTCTTTGGGGCAAAATTGCAGAAAATTCCCTTATTTTAGGGCAAAATTGCAGAAATTTGCTTTATTATGGGGTAAAATTGCAGAAATTTCCCTTATTTTAGGGCAAAATTGCAGAAATTTCACTTGTTTCAGGAAAAAAACAAATTTTTTTCTTATTTTAGGGCAAAAAGGCAGAAATTCCCATTATTTTGGGGCAGAAAGGCAGAAATTTACCTTATTATGGGGTAAAATTGCAGAAATTTCACATATTTCAGGGCAAAAAGAAAGAAATTTCCCTTATTTTGGGGCAAAAAGGAGAAATTTCTTTTATTATGGTACAAAGTTGAAGAAATCTTCTGTATTTTGAAACAAAAAGGCAGAAATTCCCCATATTTTGGGGCAAAAGTCAGAAATTCTTTTTATTTTGAAGTAACATGCAGAAATTTCTTTATTTAGAGGTAAAATGCAGAAATTCCCCTAATATTTGAGAAAAATGCAGAAATTCCCCTTATTTTGGGACTAAAGGGCAGAAATTTCCCGTATTTTAAAGAAAAATTGCAGAAATTCTCATAATTTCCGGGCAAAAAAGCTGAAATTCTATTTATATTGGGACAAAATACAGAAAATATTTTTTTTCGGGTGCAAAAATTCAGAAATTCCCCTTATTTGGGGCAAAATTGCAGAAATTTCCTTTGCTTTGGGGCAAAATTGCAGAAATTTCCCTTATTTTGGGGCAAAATTGCAGAAATTTTACTTATTTCAGGGAAAAAAGGGAGAAATTTCTCTTATTTTGGAACAAAAAGGCAGAAATTTTTTTTATTTTGGTAAAAAATTGCAGAAATTTTTCTTATTTTGGGGCAAAAAGGCAGAAATTTCCTATATTTTTGGGTAAAAGGCAGAAATTCCCCTTATTTTGAGGAAAAAAGGCTGAAATTCCTTTTATTTTGGGGCAAAAAAGCAGAAATTCTCCTTATTTTGGGGCAAAAAGCAGACATTTCTCTTATTTTGGGGAAAAATTTTAGAAATTTCACTTATTTCAGGGCAAAAAGTCGGAAATTCCTCTTATTTTGGGGCAAAAAGACAGAAATTCCGTTTATTTTTGGGGAAAAGGCAGAAATTACACTTATTTTGAGGCAAAAAGGCGGAAAATCGCCTTATTTTGGGGCAAAAGTGATGAAATTTCCCTTTTTTATAGCAAAAAGTTATACATTGCCTTTATTTTCGGGCAAAAAGGCAGAAATTCCCTGTATTTTGGAGCAAAATTGCAGAAATTCCCCTAATTTTGGGGCAAAAAGGCAGAAATTCCCCTTATTTTGGGGTAAAACTGCAGAAATTTCACTTATTTCGCGGTAAAATGGCAGAAATTCCCCTTATTTTCGCCCAAAAAGGCAGAAAATCCTCGTATTTTGGAGCAAAATTGGAGAAATTCACCTAATTTTGGGGTAAAACATGCAGTAATTTTCTTTATTTTGTGGCCAAAAGGCAGAATTTCCCCTTATTTTGGGGCAAATGGCAGAAATTCCCCTTATTTTAGGGCAAAATTGCAGAAATTTCCCTTATTTGGGGGCAAAAAACAGAAATTCCCCTTATTTTGAGGCAAAATTGCAGAAAGTTGCTTTATTTGGGTCAAAAAACAGAAATTCCCCTTTATTTTGCAGCAAAATTGCAGAAATTTGCTTTATTATGGGGTAAAATTGCAGAAATTTCACATATTTTAGGGCAAAAACGCAGAAACTCCCCTTATTTTAAGGTAAAATCCTGAAATTCCCCATATTTTGGGGCAAAAGGCAGAAATTCCCCTTATTTTGGGGCAAAAAAGGCACAAATTTCCCTTATTTTCGGGCAAAATTGCAGAAATTTCATTTAATTCAGGGTAAAAAGTCAGAAATTCCCCTTATTTTGGGGCAAAAAGGAGAAATTTCTTTTATTATGGTACAAAATTGAAGAAATTTTCTTTATTTTGGAACAAAAAAGCAGAAATTGCCCATATTTTGGGTTATAAGGCAGTAATTCTTCTTATTTTGAGGTAAAATGCAGAATTTCCCCTTATTTAGAGGTAAAATGCAGAAATTCCCCAAACATTGGAGAAAAATGCAGAAATTCCCTTTATTTTGCGGCAAACTGAAGAAATTTCTCTTTTTTATGGCAAAAAGGTCTACATTCCCTTTATTTACGGGCAAAAAAGCAGAAATTCCTTGTATTTTGAAGCAAAATTGCAGAAATTCCCCTAATTTTGGGGCAAAAATGCAGAAATTCTCCTTATTTGGGGCAAAATTGCAGAAATTTCCTTTCTTTGGGGCAAAATTGCAGAAAATTCCCTTATTTTAGGGCAAAATTGCAGAAATTTCCCTTATTTGGGGACAAAAAACAGAAATTCCCCTTATTTTGGGCCAAAATTGCAGAAATTTGCTTTATTTGGGGGAAAAAAACAGAAATTCCTCTTATTTTGCTGCAAAATTGCAGAAATTTGATTTATTATGGGGAAAAATTGCAGAAATTTCCCTTATTTTAGGGCAAAATTGCAGAAATTTCACTTATTTCAGAAGAAAAAACAAAAATTTTTCTTATTTTGGGGCAAAAAGGCAGAAATTCCCATTATTTTGGGGCAAAAAGGCAGAAATTCACCTTATTTTGGGGTAAAATTGAAGAAATTTCACATATTTCAGGGCAAAAAGGCAGAAATTCCCCTTATTTTGAGGTAAAATGCTGAAATTCACCATATTTTGGGGCAAAAGGCAGAAATTCCCCTTATTTTGGGGCAAAAAATGCACAAATTTCTCTTATTTTTGGGCAAAATTGCAGAAATTTCATTTATTTCAGGGTAAAAAGTCAGAAATTCCCCTTATTTTGGGGCCAAAAGGAGAAATTTCTTTTATTATGGTACAAAATTGAAGAAATTATCTTTATTTTTGAACAAAAAGGCAGAAATTCACCATATTTTAGGGTAAAATGCAGAAATTCTTCTTATTTTGAGGTAAAATGCAGAAATTTCCCTTATTTAGAGGTAAAATGAAGAAATTCCCCTAATATTGGGGAATAATGCAGAAATCCTATTTATTTTGGGGCTAAAAGGCAGAAATTTTCTGTATTTTGAAGAAAAATTGAAGTAATTCTCAAAATTTTCTGGCAAAAAGGCTGAAATTTTCCTTATTTTTGGGCAAAAAGTCAGAAAATCTCCTTATTTAGGGTGCAAAAAGTCAAAATTCCCCTTATTTTGGGCAAAATTGCAGAAATTTCCTCTATTTTGGGGCAAAATTGCAGAAATTTCCCTTATTTTGGGGCAAAATTGCAGAAATTTCACTTATTTCAGGGAAAAAAGGCAGAAATATCTCTTATTTTGGAACAAAAAGGCAGAAATTTCTTTTATTTTGGTACAAAATTGGAGAAATTTTTCTTATTTTGGGGCCAAAAGGCAGAAATTTCCCATATTTTTGGGCAAAAGGCAGAAATTCCCCTTATTTTGGGGCAAAAAGCAGACATTTCCATTATTTTGGGGAAAAATTTTAGAAATTTCACTTATTTCAGGCCAAAAAGTCAGAAATTTCCCTTATTTTGGGGCAAAAAGACAGAAATTCCGTTTATTTTTGGGGAAAAGGCAGAAATTGCACTTATTTTGAGTCAAAAAGGCGGAAAATCCCCTTATTTTGGGGCAAAAGTGAAGAAATTTCCATTTTTTATAGCAAAAAGGTATACATTGCCTTTATTTTCGGGCAAAAAGGCAGAAATTCCCCGTATTTTGGAGCAAAATTGGAGAAATTCCCCTAATTTTGGGGCAAAAAGGCAGAAATTCCCCTTATTTTGGGGTAAAACTGCAGAAATTTCACTTATTTCGCGGCAAAATGGCAGAAATTCCCTATATTTTCGGCGAAAAAGGCAGAAAATCCTCATATTTTGGAGCAAAATTGCAGAAATTCACCTAATTTTGGGGTAAAACATGCAGTAATTTTCTTTATTTTGTGGCAAAAAGGCAGAATTTCCCCTTATTTTGGGGCAAATGGCAGAAATTCCCCTTATTTTAGGGCAAAATTGCAGAAATTTCCCTTATTTGGGGGCAAAAAACAGAAATTCCCCTTATTTTGAGGCAAAATTGCAGAAAGTTGCTTTATTGGGGGCAAAAAACAGAAATTCCCCTTTATTTTGCAGCAAAATTGCAGAAATTTGCTTTATTATGGGGTAAAATTGCAGAAATTTCACATATTTTAGGGCAAAAACGCAGAAATTCCCCTTATTTTGGGGCAAAAAGACAGAAATTCTTTTTATTTCTGGGGAAAAGGCAGAAATTGCACTTATTTTGAGTCAAAAAGGCGGAAAATCGCTTTATTTTGGGGTAAAAGTGAAGAAATTTTCCTTTTTTATAGCAAAAAGGTATACATTGCCTTTATTTTCGGGCAAAAAGGCAGATATTCCATGTATTTTGGAGCAAAATTGCAGAAATTCCCCTTATTTTGTGGTAAAACTGCAGAAATTTCACTTATTTCGCGGCAAAATGGCAGAAATTCCCCTTATTTTCGGCGAAAAATGCAGAAAATCTTCGTATTTTGGAGCAAAATTGTAGAAATTCACCTAATTTTGAGGTAAAACATGCAGTAATTTTCTTTATTTTGTGGCAAAAAGGCAGAAATTCCCCTTATCTTGGGGCAAATGGCAGAAATTCCCCTTCTTTTAGGGCAAAATTGTAGAAATTTCCCTTATTTGGGGGCAAAAAACAGAAATTCCCCTTATTTTGGGGCAAAATTGCAGAAATTTGCTTTATTTGGGGGCAAAAAACAGAAATTCCCCTTATTTTGCAGCAAAATTGCAGAAATTTGCTTTATTATGGGGTAAAATTGCAGAAAATATTCTTATTTTAGGGCAAAATTGCAGAATTTTCACTTATTTCAGAAGAAAAAAGCAAATTTTTTTTCTCATTTTGGGGCAAAAATGAAGAAATTCCCATTATTTTGGGGCAAAAAGGCAGAAATTCACCTTATTTTGGGGTAAAATTGCAGAAATTTCACATATTTCAGGGCAAAAAAGCAGAAATTCCCCTTATTTTGAGGTAAAATGCTGAAATTCCCCATATTTTGGGGCAAAAGGAAGAAATTCCCATTATTTTGGAGCAAAAAGGCAAAAATTTCCCTTATTTTCGGGCAAAATTGCAGAAATTTCATTTATTTAAGGGTAAAAAGTCAGAAATTCCCCTTATTTTGGGGCAAAAATAAGAAATTTCTTTTATTATGGTACAAAATTGAAGAAATTTTCTTTATTTTGGAACAAAAAGGCATAAATTCCTTATATTTTGGTGTAAAAGGCAGAAATTCTTCTTATTTTGAGGTAAAATGCAGAATTTCCTCTTATTTACAGGTAAAATGCAGAAATTCCCCTAATATTGGGGAAAAATGCAGAAATTCCCTTTATTTTGGGGCTAAAAGGAAGAAATTTTCCATATTTTGAAGAAAAAGGCTGAAATTCTCTTTATTTTGGGGCAAAAAGACAGAAAATTTCCTTTTTTCGGGTGCAAAAAGTCAGAAATTCCCCTTATTTGGGGCAAAATTGCAGAAATTTCCTTTACTTTGGGGCAAAATTGCAGAAATTTCCCTTATTTTGGGGCAAAATTGCAGAAATTTCACTTATTTCAGGGAAATAAGGAAGAAATTTCTCTTATTTTGGGGCAAAAAGGCAGAAATTTCTTTTATTTTGGAACAAAATTGCACAAATTTTTCTTATTTTTGGGCAAAAAGACAGAAATTTCCCATATTTTGGGGCATAAGGCAGAAATTCCCCTTATTTTGCAGAAAAAATGCTGAAATTCCCATTATTTTGGGAAAAAAAGGCAGAAATTCCCCTTGTTTTGGGGCAAAAAGCAGACATTTCCATTATTTTGGGGAAAAATTATAGAAATTTCACTTATTTCAGGCCAAAAAGTCAGAAATTCCTCTTATTTTGGGACAAAAAGGCAGAAATTCCGTTTATTTTTGGGGAAAAGGCAGAAATTGCACTTATTTTGAGTCAAAAAGGCGAAAGATCCCCTTATTTTGAAGCAAAAGTGAAGAAATTTCCCTTTTTTATGGCAAAAGGTATACATTCCCTTAATTTTCGTGCAAAAAGGCAGAAATTCCCAGTATTTTGGAGCAAAATTGCAGAAATTCCCCTAATTATAGGACAAAAAGGCAGAAATTCCCCTTATTTGGGGCAAAATTGCAGAAATTTCATTTACTTTGGGGCAAAATTGCAGAAATTTTCCTTATTTTGGGGCAAAATTGCAGAAATTTCACTTATTTCAGGGAAAAAAGGCAGAAATTTCTCTTATTTTGGGGCAAAAAGGCAGAAATTCCCCATATTTTGGGGCAAAAAACAGAAATTCCCCTTAATTTGAGGAAAAAATGCTGAAATTCCCCTTATTTTGGGGCAAAAAGGCAGAAATTCCCCTTATTTTGGGGCAAAATGGTAGAAATTCACCTTATTTTGGGGTAAAATTGCAGAAATTTCATATATTTGAAGGCAAAAAGGCAGAAATTTTCCTTATTTTGAGGTAAAATGCTGAAATTACCTATATATTGGGAAAAAGGCAGAAATTCCTCTTATTTGGGGGCAAAAAAGGCACAAATTTCCCTTATTATCGGGCAAAATTGCAGAAATTTCATTTTTTTCAGCATAAAAAGTCAGAAATTCCCCTTATTTAGGGGCAAAAAGTAGAAATTTCTTTTATTATGGTACAAAATTTAAGAAATTTTCTTTATTTTGGAACAAAAAGGCAGAAATTCCCTATATTTTGGGGTAAAAGGCAGAAATTCTTCTTATTTTGAGGTAACATGCAGAAATTCCTTTTATTTAGAGGTAAAATGCAGAAATTCCCCTAATATCGGGGAAAAATGCAGAAATTCCCTTTATTTTGGGGCTAAAAGGCAGAAATTTTCCGTATTTTGAAGAAAAATTGCAGAAATTCTCATAATTTTCGAGCAAAAAGGCTGAAATTCTCCTTATTTTGAGGCCAAAAGACAGAAAATCTCCTTTTTTCGGGTGCAAAAATTCAGAAATTCCCCTTATTTGGGGCAAAATTGCAGAAATTTTCTCTACTTTGGGGCAAAATTGAAAAAATTTCCCTTATTTTGTGGCAAAATTGCAGAAATTTCACTTATTTCAGGGAAAAAAGTCAGAAATTTCTCTTATTTTGGAACAAAAAGGCAGAAATTTCTTTTATCTTGGTACAAAATTGCAGAAATTTTTCTTATTTTGGGACAAAAAGGCTGAAATTTCCGATATTTTGGGGGCAAAAGGCAGAAATTCCCCCTATTTTGAAAAAAAAAGGCTGAAATTCCACTTATTTTGGGGCAAAAGGCAGAAATTCTCCTAATTTTTGGGGCAAAAAGCAGACATTTCCCTTATTTTGGGGAAAAATTTTAGAAATTTCACTTATTTCAGGGCAAAAAGTCAGAAATTCCCCTTATTTTGGCGCAAATAGAGAGAAATTCCGTTTATTTTTGGGGAAAATGCAGAAATTGCACTTATTTTGAGTCAAAAAGGCGGAAAATCCCCTTATTTTGGGGCAAAAGTGAAGAAATTTCCCTTTTTTATAGCAAAAAGGTATACATTGCCTTTATTTTCTGGCAAAAAGGCAGAAATTCCCAGTATTTTGGAGCAAAATTGCAGAAATTCCCCTAATTTTGGGGCAAAAAGGCATAACTTCCCCCTATTTTCGGGGAAAAAGGCAGAAAATCCTCGTATTTTGGAGCAAAATTGCAGAAATTCACCTAATTTTGGTGTAAAACATCCAGTAATTTTCTTTATTTAGTGGCAAAAAGGCAGAAATCCCCCTTATTTTGGGGCAAATGGCAGAAATTCCTCTTATTTTAGGGCAAAATTGCAGAAATTTCCCTTATTTGGGGGCAAAAAACAGAAATTCCCCTTATTTTCGGGCAAAATTGCAGAAATTTGCTTTATTTGGGGGCAAAAAACAGAAATTCCCCTTATTTTGCAGCAAAATTGCAGAAAATGCTTTATTATGGGGAAACATTGCAGAAATTTCCCTTATTTTAGTGCAAAATTTCACAAATTTCACTTATTTCAGAAGAAAAAACAAAAATTTTTCTTTTTTGGGGGTAAAAAGGCAGAAATTCCCATTATTTTGGGGCAAAAAGGTAGAAATTCACTTTATTTTGGGGTAAAATTGCAGAAATTTCACATATTTCAAGGCAAAAAGGCAGAAATTCCCCTTCTTTTAAGGTAAAATGCTGTAATTCCCCATATTTTGGGGCAAAAGTCAGAAATTCCTTTTATTTTGGGGCAAAAAAGGCACAAATTTCCATTATTTTCGGGCAAAATTGCAGAAATTTCATTTATTTCAGGGTAAAAAGTCAGAAATTCCTCTTATTTTGGGGCAAAAAGGAGAAATTTCTTTTATTATGGTACAAAATTGAAAAAATTTTCTTTATTTTGGAAGAAAAAGGCAGAAATAACCCATATTTTAGGGTAAAAGGCAGAAATTCTTCTTATTTTGAGGTAACATGCAGAAATTCCTTTTATTTAGAGGTAAAATGCAGAAATTCCCCTAATATTGGGAAAAAATGCAGAAATTCCCATTATTATGGGGCTAAAAAGAAGAAATTTTCCGTATTTTGAAGAAAAATTGCAGAAATTCTCATAATTTTCGGGCAAAAAGGCTGAAATTCTCCTTATTTTTGGTCAAAAAAACAGAAAATCTTTTTTTTTCGGTTGTAAAAATTCAGAAATTCCCCTTATTTGGGGCAAAATTGCAGAAATTTCCTCTACTTTGGGGCAAAATTGCAGAAATTTCCCTTATTTTGGGGCAAAATTGCAGAAGTTTCACTTATTTAAGGGAAAAAAGGCAGAGATTTCTCTTATTTTCGAACAAAAGGCAGAAATTTCTTTTATTTTGGTACAAAATTGCAGAAATTTTTCTTATTTTGGGGCAAAAAGCAGAAATTTCCCATATTTTGTGACAAAAGGCAGAAATTCCTCTTATGTAAGGAAAAAAGGCTGAAATTCCCCTTATTTTGGGGCAAAAAGGCAGAAATTCTCCTTATTTTGGGGCAAAAAGCAGACATTTTTCTTATTTTGGGGAAAAATTTTAGAAATTTCACTTATTTCAGGGCAAAAAGTCAGAAATTCCCCTTATTTTGGGGTAAAAAGACAGAAATTCCGTTTATTTTTGGGGACAAGGCATAAATTGAACTTATTTTGAGTCAAAAAGGTGGAAAATCGCCTTTTTCTGGGGCAAAAGTGAAGAAATTTCCCTTTTTTATAGCAAAAAGGTATACATTGCCTTTATTTTCGAGCAAAAAGGCAGAAATTCCCCGTATTTTGGAGCAAAATTGCAGAAAATCCCCTAATTTTGGGGCCAAAAGGCAGAAATTCCCCTTATTTTGGGGTAAAACTGCAGAAATTTCACTTATTTCGTTGCCAAATCTCAGAAATTCCCCTTATTTTTGGCGAAAAAGGCAGAAAATCCTCATATTTTGGAGCAAAATTGCAGAAATTCACCAATTTTGGGGTAAAACATGCAGTAATTTTTTTTTATTTTGTAGCAAAAAGGTAGAAATTACCCTTATTTTGGGGCAAATGGCAGAAATTCCCCTTATTGTAGGTCAAAATTGCAGAAATTTCTCTTATTTGGGGGCAAAAAACAGAAAATCCCCTTATTTTGGGGCAAAATTGCAGAAATTTGCTTTATTTGGGGGCATATAACAGAAATTCCCCCTATTTTGCAGCAAAATTGCAGAAATTTGCTTTATTATGGGGTAAAATTGCAGAAATTTCCCTTATTTTAGGGCAAAATTGTAGAAATTTCACTTATTTCAGAAGAAAAAACAAAAATTTTTCTTATTTTGGGCAAAAAGGCAGAAATTCCCATTATTTTGGGGCGAAAAGGCAGAAATTTACTTTATTTTGGGGTAAAATTGCAGAAATTTCACATATTTCAGGGCAAAAAGGCAGAAATTCTCCTTATTTTGGGGCAAAAAGGAGAAATTTCTTTTATTATGGTACAAAATTGAAAAAATTTTCTTTATTTTGGAACAAAAAGGCAGAAATTCCCCATATTTTGGGGCAAAAGTCAGAAATTCTTCTTATTTTGAGGTAACATGCAGAAATTCCTTTGAATTAGAAGTAAAATGCAGAAATTTCCCTAATATTGGGGAAAAATGCAGAAATTCCCTTTATTTTGTGGATAAAATGCAGAAATTTTCCGTATTTTGAAGAAAAATTGCAGAAATTCTCATAATTTTCGGGCAAAAAGGCTGAAATTCTCTTTATTTTGGGGCAAAAAGACAGAAAATTTCATTTTTTCGGGTGCAAAAATTCAGAAATTCCCCTTATTTGGGGCAAAATTGCAGAAATTTCCTCTACTTTGGGGCAAAATTGCAGAAAATTCCCTTATTTTGGGGCAAAATTGTAGAAATTTCACTTATTTCAGGAAAAAAATGTAGAAATTTCTCTTATTTTGAAACAAAAAGGGAGAATTTTTTTTTATTTTGGTAAAAAATTGCAGAAATTTTTCTTATTTTGGGGCAAAATGGCAGAAATTTCCCATATTTTGGGGCAAAAGGCAGAAATTCCTTTTATTTTGAGAAAAAAATGCTGAAATTCCTATTATTTTGGGGCGAAAAGGCAGAAATTCTCCTTATTTTGAGGCAAAAAGCAGACATTTCCCTTATTTTGGGGAAAAATTTTAGAAATTTCACTTATTTCAGGGCACAAAGTCAGAAATTCCCCTTATTTTGGGGCAAAAGACAGAAATTCCATTTACTTTTGGGGAAAAGGCAGAAATTGCACTTATTTTGAGTCAAAAAGGCGGAAAATCGCCTTATTTTGGGGCAAAAGTGAAGAAATTTCCCTTTTTTATAGCAAAGAGGTATACATTGCCTTTATTTTCGGGCAAAAAGGCAAAAATTTCCTGTATTTTGGAGCAAAATTCAAGAAATTCCCCTAATTTTGGGGCAAAAGGCAGAAATTCCCTTTATTTTGGGGTAAAAATGCAGAAATTTCTCTTATTTTGGAACAAAAAGGCAGAAATTTCTTTTATTTTGGTACAAAATTGCAGAAATTTTTCTTATTTTGGGGCAAAAAGGCATAAATTTCCCATATTTTGGGGCAAAAGGCAGAAATTCCACTTATTTTGAGGAAAAAAGGCTGAAATTCCCCTTATTTTGGGGCAAAAATGCAGAAATTCTTCTTATTTTGGGGCAAAAAGCAGACATTTCCCTTATTTTGGGGAAAAATTTTAGAAATTTCACTTATTTCAGGGCAAAAAGTCAGAATTTCCCCTTATTTTGGGGCAAAAATACAGAAATTCCATTTATTTTTGGGGAAAAGGCAGAAATTGCACTTATTTTGAGTCAAAAAGGCAGAAAATCGCTTTATTTTGGGGCAAAAGTGAAGAAATTTCCCTTTTTTTGGCAAAAAGGTATACATTCGCTTTATTTTCGGGCAAAAAGGCAGAAATTCCCCGTATTTTGGAGCAAAATTGCAGAAATTCCCCTAATTTTGGGGCAAAAACGCAGAAATTCCCTTTATTTTGGGGTAAAACTGCAAAAATTTCACTTATTTCGCGGCAAGATGGCAGAAATTCTTCTTATTTTCGGCGAAAAACGCAGAAAATCCTCGTATTTTGGAGCAAAATTAGAGAAATTCACCTAATTTTGGGGTAAAACATGCAGTAATTTTCTTTATTTTGTGGCAAATCGGCAAAAATTCCCCTTATTTTGGGGCAAATGGCAGAAATTCCCTTTATTTTAGGGCAAAATTGCAGAAATTTCCATTATTTGGGGGCAAAAAACAGAAATTCCCCTTATTTTGGGGCAAAATTGCAGATATTTGCTTTATTTGGGGGCAAAAAACAAAAATTCCCCTTATTTTGCGGGAAAATTGCAGAAATTTTCTTTATTTGGGGGCAAAAAACAAAAATTCCCCTTATTTTGCGGCAAAATTGCAGAAATTTGCTTTATTATTTGTGAAATATTGCAGAAAATTCCCTTATTTTAGGGCAAAAGTGCAGAAATTTAACTTATTTCAGAAGAAAAAACAAAAATTTTTCTTATTTTAGGGCAAAAAGGCAAAAATTCCCATTATTTTGGGGCAAAAAGCCAGAAATTCACCTTATTTTGGGGTTAAATTGCAGAAATTTCACATATTTCATTGCAAAAAAGCAAAAATTCCCCTTATTTTGAGGTAAAATGCTGAAATTCCTTATATTTTGGGGCAAAAGGCAGAAATTCCCCTTATTTTGGGCCAAAAATGGCACAAATTTCCCTTATTTTGGGGCAAAATTGCAGAAATTTCATTTATTTCAAGGTATAAAGTCAGAAATTCCCCTTATTTTGGGGCAAAAAGGAGAAATTTCTTTTATTATGGTACAAAATTAAAGAAATTTTCTTTATTTTGGAACAAAAAGGCAGAAATTCACCATATTTTGGGGTAAAAGGCAGAAATTCTTCTTATTTTGAGGAAAAATTCAGAAATTCTCCTTATTTAGAGGTAAAATGCAGAAATTCCCCTAATATTGGGAAAAAATGCAGAAATTCCCTTTATTTTGGGGCTAAAAGGCAGAAATTTTCCGTATTTTGAAGAAAAATTGCAGAAATTTTCATAATTTTCGGGCAAAAAGGCTGAAATTCTCCTTATTTTGGGGCAAAATTGTAGAAATTTCCTTTACTGTGGGGCAAAATTGCGGAAATTACCCTTATTTTGGGGCAAAATTGCAGAAATTTCCCTTGTTTTGGGGCAAAATTGTAGAAATTTCACTTATTTCAGGGAAATAAGGCAGAAATTTCTCCTATTTTGGGGCAAAAAGGCAGAAATTTCTTTTATCTTGGTACAAAATTGCAGAAATTTTTCTTATTTTAGAGCAAAAAGACAGAAATTCCCCATATTTTGGGGCAAAAGGCAGAAAATCCCCTTATTTTGAAGAAAAATGCTGAAATTCCCCTTATTTTGGGGCAAAAGGCAGAAATTCCCTTTATTTTGGGGCAAAAAGCAGACATTTCACTTATTTTGGGGAAAAATTAGAGAAATTTCACTTATTTCAGGGAAAAAAGTCAGAAATTCCCCTTATTTTGGGACAAAAACGCAGAAATTCCATTTATTTTTGGGGAAAAGGCAGAAAGTGCACTTATTTTGAGTCAAAAAGTCCGAAAATACCCTTATTTTGGGGCAAAAGTGAAGAAATTTCCCTTTTTTATGGCAAAAAGGTATACATTCCCTTTATTTTCGGGCAAAAAGGCAGAAATTCCCCGTATTTTGGAGCAAAATTGCAGAAATTCCCCTAATTTTGGGGCAAAAAGTCAGAAATTCCCCTTATTTGGGGGCAAAACTGCAGAAATTTCCTTTACTTTGGGGCAAAATTGCAGAAATTTCCCTTATTTTGTGGCAAAATTGCAGAAATTTCACTTATTTCAGGGAAAAAAGGCAAAATTTCTCTTATTTTGGGGCAAAAAGGCAGAAATTCCCCATATTTTGGGGCAAAAGGCAGAAATTCCCCTTATTTTGAGGAAAAAATGCTGAAATTCCCCTTATTTTGGGGCAAAAAGGCAGAAATTACCCTTATTTTGGGGCAAAAGGCAGAAATTCCCCTTATTTTGAGGAAAAAATGCTGAAATTCCCCTTATTTTGGGGCAAAAAGGCAGAAATTACCCTTATTTTGGGGCATAAAGGCAGAAATTCACCTTATTTTGGGGAAAAATTGAAAAAATTTCATATATTTCAGGGCAAAAAGGAAGAAATTTTCCTTATTTTGAGGTAAAATGCTGAAATTAGCTATATTTTGGGACAAAAGGCAGAAATTCCCCTATTTTGGGGGGCAAAAAAGGCAAAATTTCCCTTATTTTCAGGCAAAATTGCAGAAATTTCATTTATTTCAGGGTAAAAAGTCAGAAATTCCCCTTATTTTGGGGCAAAAAGGAGAAATTTCTTTTATTATGGTACAAAATTGAAGAAATTTTCTTTATTTTGGAACAAAAAGGCAGAAATTCCCCATATTTTGGGGTAAAAGGCAGAAATTCTTCTTGTTTTGAGGTAACCTGCAGAAATTCCTTTTATTTAGAGGTAAAATGCAGAAATTCCCCTAATATTGGGGAAAAATGCAGAAATTCCCTTTATTTTGGGGCTAAAAGGCAGAAATTTTCCGTATTTTGAAGAAAAATTGCAGAAATTCTCATAATTTTCGGGCAAAAAGGCTGAAATTCTCCTTATTTGGGGGCAAAAAGACAGAAAATCTCCTTTTTCGGGTGCAAAATTCAAAAATTCCCCTTATTTGGGGCAAAATTGCAGAAATTTCCTCTACTTTGGGGCAAAATTGCAGAAATTTCCCTTATTTTTGGGCAAAATTGCAGAAATTTCACTTATTTAAGGGAAAAAAGGCAGAAATTTCTCTTATTTTGTAAGAAAAAGGCAGAAATTTCTTTTATTTTGGTACAAAATTGCAGAAATTTTTCTTATTTTGGGGCAAAAAGGCATAAATTTCCCATATTTTGGGGCAAAAGGCAGAAATTTCACTTATTTTGAGGAAAAAAGGCTGAAATTCCCCTTATTTTGGGGCAAAAATGCAGAAATTCTTCTTATTTTGGGGCAAAAAGCAGACATTTCCCTTATTTTGGGGAAAAATTTTAGAAATTTCACTTATTTCAGGGCAAAAAGTCAGAATTTCCCCTTATTTTGGGGCAAAAAGACAGAAATTCCATTTATTTTTGGGGAAAAGGCAGAAATTGCACTTATTTTAAGTCAAAAAGGCAGAAAATCGCTTTATTTTGGGGCAAAAGTGAAGAAATTTCCCTTTTTTTTGGCAAAAAGGTATACATTCCCTTTATTTTCAGGCAAAAAGGCAGAAATTCCCCGTATTTTGGAGCAAAATTGCAGAAATTCCCCTAATTTTGGGGCAAAAACGCAAAAATTCCCTTTATTTTGGGGTAAAACTGCAAAAATTTCACTTATTTCGCGGCAAAATGGCAGAAATTCCCCTTATTTTCGGCGAAAAACGCAGAAAATCCTCGTATTTTGGAGCAAAATTGGAGAAATTCACCTAATTTTGGGGTAAAACATGCAGTAATTTTCTTTATTTTGTGGCAAATCGGCAAAAATTCCCCTTATTTTGGGGCAAACGGCAGAAATTCCCTTTATTTTAGGGCAAAATTGCAGAAATTTCCATTATTTGGGGGCAAAAAACAGAAATTACCCTTATTTTGGGGCAAAATTGCAGAAATTTGCTTTATTTGGGGGCAAAAAACAAAAATTCCCCTTATTTTGCGGCAAAATTGCAGAAATTTGCTTTATTTGGGGGCAAAAAACAAAAATCCCCCTTATTTTGCGGCAAAATTGCAGAAATTTGCTTTATTATTTGTGAAATATTGCAGAAAATTCCCTTATTTTAGGGCAAAAGTGCAGAAATTTAACTTATTTCAGAAGAAAACACAAAAATTTTTCTTATTTTAGGGCAAAAAGGCAAAAATTCCCATTATTTTGGGGCAAAAAGCCAGAAATTCACCTTATTTTGGGGTTAAATTGCAGAAATTTCACATATTTCATTGCAAAAAAGCAAAAATTCTCCTTATTTTGAGGTAAAATGATGAAATTCCTTATATTTTGGGGCAAAAGGCAGAAATTCCCCTTATTTTGGGCCAAAAAAGGCACAAATTTCCCTTATTTTGGGGCAAAATTGCAGAAATTTCATTTATTTCAAGGTATAGAGTCAGAAATTCCCCTTATTTTGGGGCAAAAAGGAGAAATTTCTTTTATTATGGTACAAAATTAAAGAAATTTTCTTTATTTTGGAACAAAAAGGCAGAAATTCACCATATTTTGGGGTAAAAGGCAGAAATTCTTCTTATATTGAGGAAAAATGCAGAAATTCTCCTTATTTAGAGGTAAAATGCAGAAATTCCCCTAATATTGGGAAAAAATGGAGAAATTCCCTTTATTTTGCGGCTAAAAGGCAGAAATTTTCCGTATTTTGAAGAAAAATTGCAGAAATTTTCATAATTTTCGGGCAAAAAGGCTGAAATTCTCCTTATTTTGGGGCAAAATTGCAGAAATTTCCTTTACTGTGGGGCAAAATTGCAGAAATTACCCTTATTTTGGGGCAAAATTGCAGAAATTTCCCTTGTTTTGGGGCAAAATTGCAGAAATTTCACTTATTTCAGGGAAATAAGGCAGAAATTTCTCTTATTTTGAGGCAAAAAGGCAGAAATTTCTTTTATTTTGGTACAAAATTGCAGAAATTTTTCTTATTTTGGAGCAAAAAGACAGAAATTCCCAATATTTTGGGGCAAAAGGCAGAAATTCCCCTTATTTTGAGGAAAAAAGACTGAAATTTCCCCTATTTTGGGGCAAAAAGCAGACATTTCCCTTATTTTGGGGAAAAATTTAGAAATTTCACTTATTTCAGGGCAAAAAGTCAGAAATTCCCCTTATTTTGGGGCAAAAAGACAGAAATTCCGTTTATTCTTGGGGAAAAGGCAGAAATTGCACTTATTTTGAGTCAAAAAGGCGGAAAATGCCCTTATTTTGAAGCAAAAGTGAAGAAATTTCCCTTTTTTATGGTGAAAAGGTATACATTCCATTTATTTTCGGGCAAAATGCAGAAATTCCACGTATTTTGGAGCAAAATTGCAGAAATTCCCCTAATTTTGGGGCAAAAAGACAAGAATTCCCCTTATTGGGGGAAAATTGCAGAAATTTCCTCTACTTTGCGGCAAAATTGCAGACATTTTCTTTATTATGGTGAAAAATTGCAGAAATTTCTTTTATTTTAGGGCAAAATTACAGAAATTTCACTTATTTCAAAAAAAAAAGCAAAAATTTTTCTTATTTTGGGGCAAAAAGGCAGAAATTCCAATTATTTTGGGGCAAAAAGGCAGACATTCACCTTATTTTGGGGTAAAATTGCAGAAATTTCACATATTTTGTGGCAAAAGGCAGAAATTCCCCTTTATTGGAGGAAAAAAAACCTGAAATTCCCTTTATTTTGGGGCAAAAACGCAGAAATTTCCCTTATTTTGGGGCAAAAAGCAGACATTTCCCTTATTTTGGTGAAAATTTTTAGAAATTTCACTTATTTCAGGGCAAATATTCAGAAATTCCCCTTATTTTGAGGCAAAAAGACAGAAATTCCGTTTATTTTTGAGGAAAAGGCAGAAATTGCACTTATTTTGAGTCAAAAAGGCTGAAAATCGCCTTATTTTGGGGCAAAAGTGAAGAAATTTCCCTTTTTTATGGCAAAAAGTTATACATTCCCTTTATATTCGGGCAAAAAGGCAGAAATTCCCCGTATTTTGGAGCAAAATTGCAGAAATTCCCCTTATTTTAGGGTAAAACTGCAGAAATTTCACTTATTTCGTGGCAAGATGGCAGAAATTCCCCTTATTTTCGGCGAAAAACGCAGAAAATCCTCGTATTTTGGAGCAAAATTGCAGAAATTCACCTAATTTTGGGGCAAAACATGCAGTAATTTTCTTTATTTTGTGGCAAATAGGCAACAATTCCCCTTATTTTGGGGCAAATGGCAGAAATTCCCATTATTTTAGGGCAAAATTGCAGAAATTTACCTTACTTGGGAGCAAAAAACAAATATTCCCCTTATTTTGGGGCAAAATTGCAGAAATTTGCTTTATTTGGGGGCAAAAAACTGAAATTAACCTTATTTTGCGGCAAAATTGAAGAAATTTGCTTTATTATTGGGGAAAAATTGCAGAAAATTCCCTTATTTTAGGGCAAAAGTGCAGAAATTACACTTATTTCAGAAGAAAAAACAAAAATTTTTCTTATTTTGGGGCAAAAAGGCAACAATTCCCATTATTTTGGGGCAAAAAGGCAGAAATTCACCTTATTTTGGGGTTAAATTGCAGAAATTTCACATATTTCATTGCAAAAAACAGAAATTCCCCTTATTTTGAGGTAAAATGCTGAAATTCCCCATATTTTGGTGCAAAAGGCAGAAATTCCCCTTATTTTGGGCCAAAAAAGGAACAAACTTCCCTTATTTTCGGGCAAAATTGCAGAAATTTCATTTATTTCAGGGTAAAAAGTCAGAAATTCCCCTAATTTTGGGGCAAAAAGGAGAAATTTCTTTTATTATGGTACAAAATTAAAGAAATTTTCTTTATTTTGGAACAAAAAGGCAGAAATTCCCCATATTTTGGGGTAAAAGGCAGAAATTCTTCTTATTTTGAGGTAACATGCAGAAATTCTTTTTATTTAGAGGTAAAATGCAGAAATTCCTCTAATATTGGGGAAAAATGCAGAAATTCCTTTTATTTTGGGGCTAAAAGGCAGAAATTTTCTGTATTTTGAAGAAAAATTGCAGAAATTCTCATAATTTTCGGGCAAAAAGGCTGAAATTCTCCTTATTTTGGGGCAAAAAGACAGAAAATCTCTTTTTTTCGGGTGCAAAAATTCAGAAATTCTCAATATTTGGGGCAAAATTGCAGAAATTTCCCTTATTTTGGGGCAAAATTGCAGAAATTTTACTTATTTCAGAGAAAAAATGCAGAAATTTCTCTTATTTTGGAACAAAAAGGCAGAAATTTCTTTTATTTTGATACAAAATTTCAGAAATTTTTCTTATTTTGGGTCAAAAGCATAAATTTCCCATATTTTGGGGCAAAAGGCAGAAATTCCACTTATTTTGAGGAAAAAAGGCTGAAATTCCCCTTATTTTGTGGCAAAAAGCAGACATTTCCTTTATTTTAAGGAATAATTTTAGAAATTTCTCTTATTTCAGGGCAAAAAGTCAGAAATTCTCCTTATTTTGGGGCAAAAAGACAGAAATTCCATTTATTTTTTTGGGAAAAGGCAGAAATTGCACTTATTTTGAGTCAAAAAGGCGGAAAATCGCTTTATTTTGGGGCAAAAGTGAAGAAATTTCCCTTTTTTATGGCAAAAAGATATACATTCCCTTTATTTTCGTGAAAAAAGGCTGAAATTCCCCTTATTTTGGAGCAAAATTGCCGAAATTCCTCTAATTTTGAGACAAAAACGCAGAAATTCCCCTTATTTTGGGGTAATACTGTAGAAATTTCACTTATTTCGCGGCAAGAAGGCAGAAATTCCTTTTATTTTCGGCCAAAAACGCAGAAAATCCTCGTATTTTGGAGCAAAATTGCAGAAATTCACCTAATTTTGGGGTAAAACATGCAGTAATTTTCTTTATTTTGTGGCAAATAGGCAGAAATTCCTCTTATTTTGGGGCAAATGGCAGAAATTCCCTTTATTTTAGGGCAAAATTGCAGAAATTTCCTTTATTTGAGGACAAAAAACAGAAATTCCCCTTATTTTGGGGCAAAATTGCAGAAATTTGCTTTATTTGGGGGCAAAAAACAGAAATTCCCCTTATTTTGTGGCAAAATTGCAGAAATTTGCTTTATTATTTGGGAAATATTGCAGAAAATTCCCTTATTTTAGGGCAAAAGTGCAGAAATTTAACTTATTTCAGAAGAAAAAACAAAAATTTTTTTTATTTTGGGGCAAAAAAGCAGAAATTCCCATTATTTTGGGGCAAAAAGGCAGAAATTCACATTATTTTGGGGTAAAATTGCAGAAATTTCACATATTTCTTTGCAAAAAAGCAGAAATTCCCCTTATTTTGAGGTAAAATGCTGAAATTCCCCATATTTTGGGGCAAAAGGCAGACATTCCTCTTATTTTGGGCCAAAAAAGGCACAAATTTCCCTTATTTTCGGGCAAAATTGCAGAAATTTCATTTATTTCAAGGTATAATGTCAGAAATTCCCCTTATTTTGAAGCAAAAAAAGGAAATTTCTTTTATTATGGTACAAAATTGAAGAAATTTTCTTTATTTTGGAACAAAAAGGCAGAAATTCACCATATTTTATGGTAAAAGGCAGAAATTCTTCTTATTTTGAGGAAAAACGCAGAAATTCCCCTTATTTAGAGGTAAAATGCAGAAATTTCCCTAATATTGGGGAAAAATGCAGAAATACCCTTTATTTTGCGGCTAAAAGGCAGAAATTTTCCGTATTTTGAAGAATAATTGCAGAAATTTTCATAATTTTTGGGCAAAAAGGCTGAAATTCTCCTTATTTTGGGGCAAAATTGCAGAAATTTCCTTTACTGTGGGGCAAAATTGCAGAAATTTCCCTTGTTTTGGGGCAAAATTTCAGAAATTTCCCTTATTTTGGGGCAAAATTGCAGAAATTTCACTTATTTCAGGGAAATAAGGCAGAAATTTCTCTTATTTTGGGGCAAAAATGCAGAAATTTCTTTTATTTTGGTACAAAATTGCAGAAATTTTTCTTATTTTGGGGTAAAAAGACAGAAATTCCCCATATTTTGGGGCAAAAGGCTGAAATTCCCTTTATTTTGAGGAAAAAAGGCTGAAATTCCCCCTATTTTGGGGCAAAAAGGTAGAAATTCCCCTTATTTTGGGGCAAAAAGCAGACATTTCCCTTATTTTGGGGAAAAATTTAGAAATTTCACTTTTTTCAGGGAAAAAAGTCAGAAATTCCCCTTATTTTTGGGGAAAAAGACAGAAATTCCGTTTATTTTTGGGGAAAAGGCAGAAATTGCGCGTATTTTTAGTCAGAAAAGCAGAAAATGCCCTTATTTTGAAGCAAAAGTGAAGAAATTTCCCTAATTTTAGGGCAAAAAGGCAGAAATTCCCCTTATTGGGGGAAAATTGCTAAAATTTCCTTTACTTTGCGGCAAAATTTCAGAAATTTTCTTTATTATGGGGAAAAATTGCAGAACTTTCTTTTATTTTAGGGCAAAATTACAGAAATTTCACTTATTTCAGAAAAAAAAGCAAAAATTTTTCTTATATTGGGGCAAAAAGGCAGAAATTCCAATTATTTTGGGGCAAAAAAGCAGAAATTCACTTTATTTTGAGGTAAAATTGCAGAAATTTCATATATTTCAGCGCAAAAAGGCAGAAATTCCCCTTATTATGAGGTAAAATGCTGAAATTCCCCATATTTGGGGCAAAAGGCAGAAATTCCCATAATTTTGGGGCAAAAAGGCACAAATTTCCCTTATTTTCGGGCAAAATTGCACAAATTTCATTTATTTCAGTGTAAAAAGTCAGAAATTCCCCTTATTTCAGGGCAAAAAGTAGAAATTTCTTTTATTATGGTACAAAATTGAAGAAATTTTATTTATTTTGGAACAAAAAGGCAGAAATTCCCCATAATTTGCGGTAAAAGGCAGAAATTCTTATTATTTTGAAGTAAAATGCAGAAATTCCCCTTATTTAGAGGTAAAATGCAGAAATTTCCCTAATAATGGGGAAAAATGCAGAAATTCCCTTTATTTTGCGGCTAAAAGGCAGAAATTTTCCGTATTTTGAAGAAAAATTGCACAAATTTTCATAATTTTCGGGCAAAAAGTCTGAAATTCTCCTTATTTTGGGGCAAAATTGCAGAAATTTCCTTTACTGTGGGTCAAAATTGCAGAAATTTCCCTTGTTTTGGGGCAAAATTGCAGAAATTTCCATTATTTTGGGGCAAAATTGCAGAAATTTAACTTATTTCAGGGAAATAAGGCAGAAATTTCTCTTATTTTGGGGCAAAAATGCAGAAATTTCTTTTATTTTGGTACAAAATTGCAGAAATTTCCATTATTTTGGGGCAAAATTGCAGAAATTTAACTTATTTCAGGGAAATAAGGCAGAAATTTCTCTTATTTTGGGGCAAAAATGCAGAAATTTCTTTTATTTTGGTACAAAATTGCAGAAATTTTTCTTATTTTGGGGTTAAAAAGACAGAAATTCCCCATATTTTGGGGCAAAAGGCAGAAATTCCCCTTATTTTGAGGAAAAAAGGCTGAAATTCCCCCTATTTTGGGCCAAAAAGGCAGAAATTCTCCTTATTTTGGGGCAAAAAGCAGACATTTCCCTTATTTTGGGGAAAAATTTAGAAATTTCACTTTTATCAGGGAAAAAATTCAGAAATTCCTCTTATTTTTGGGCAAAAAGACAGAAATTCCGTTTATTTTTGGGGAAAAGGCAGAAATTGCACGTATTTTTAGTCAGAAAGGCGGAAAATGCCCTTATTTTGAAGCAAAAGTGAATAAATTTTCCTTTTTTATGGCGAAAAGGTATACATTCCCTTTATTTTCGGGCAAAATGAAGATATTCCATGTATTTTGGAGCAAAATTGCAGAAATTCCCCTAATTTTAGGGCAAAAAGGCAGAAATTCCCCTTATTGGGGGAAAATTGCTAAAATTTCCTTTACTTTGCGGCAAAATTTCAGAAATTTTCTTTATTATGGGGAAAAATTGCAGAACTTTCTCTTATTTTAGGGCAAAATTGCAGAAATTTCACTTATTTCAAAAAAAAAGCAAAAATTTTTCTTATTTTGGGGCAAAAAAGCAGAAATTCCCATTATTTTGGGGCAAAAAGGCATAAATTCACCTTATTTGGGGGTAAAATTGCAGAAATTTCACATATTTCAAGGCAAAGAGGCAGAAATTCCCCTTATTTTGAGGTAAAATTCTGAAATTCCCCATATTTTGGGGCAAAAGGTAGAAATTCCCGTTATTTTGTGGCAAAAAGGCACAAATTTCCCTTATTTTCGGGCAAAATTGCAGAAATTTCATTTATTTCAGGGTAAAAAGTCGAAATTCCTCTTAATTTGATGAAAAAAGGCTGAAATTCCCCTTATTTTGTGGCAAAAAGGCAGAAATTCCCCTTATTTTGGGGCAAAAAGCAGACATTTTCCTTATTTTGGAGAAAAATTTTAGAAATTTCACTTATTTCAGGACAAAAAGTCAGAAATTCTCCTTATTTTCTGGCAAAAAGACAGAAATTCCGTTTATTTTTGGGGAAAAGGCAGAAATTGCACTTATTTTGAGTCAAAAAGTCGGAAAATCCTCTTATTTTGGGGCAAAAGTGAAGAAATTTTCCTTTTTTATGGCAAAAAGATATACATTCCCTTTATTTTCGGGCAAAAAGGCAGAAATTCCCCATATTTTGGAGCAAAATTGCAAAAATTCCCCTAATTTTGGGGCAAAAAGGCACAAATTCCTTTTATTTTGGGGTAAAACTGCAGAAATTTCACTTATTTCGCGGCAAAATGGCAGAAATTCCTCTTATTTTCGGCGAAAAAGGCAGAAAATCTTCGTATTTTGGAGCAAAATTGCAGATATTCACCTAATTTTGGGGTAAAACATGCAGTAATTTTCTTTAATTTGTGGCAAAATGGCAGAAATTCTCCTTATTTTGAAAGCAAATGGCAGAAATTCCCCTTATTTTAGGGCAAAATGGCAGAAATTTCCCTTATTTGTAGGCAAAAAACAGAAATTCCCTTTATTTTGGTGCAAAATTGCAGAAATTTCACATATTCCAGGGCAATAAGGCAGAAATTCCCCTTATTTTGAGGTAAAATGCTGAAATTCCCCATATTTTGGGACAAAAGGCAGAAATTCCTTTTATTTTGGGGCAAAAAAGCACAAATTTCCCTTATTTTCGGGCAAAATTGCAGAAATTTCATTTATTTCTGGGTGAAAAGTCAGAAATTCCCATAATATTGGGGCAAAAAGGAGAAATTTCTTTTATTATGGTACAAAATTGAAGAAATTTTTTTATTTTGGAACAAAAAGGCAGAAATTCCCCATATTTTGGGGTAAAAGGCAGAAATTCTTCTTATTTTGAGGTAAAATGCAGAAATTCCTCTTATTTAGAGGTAAAATGCAGAAATTCCCCTAATATTGGGAAAAAATGCAGAAATTCCCTTTTTTTGAGGCTAAAAGGCAGAAATTTTTCGTATTTTGAAGAAAAATTGCAGAAATTCTCATAATTTTCGGGCAAAAAGGCTGAAATTCTCCTTATTTTGGGGCAAAAACAGAGAAAATCTTTTTTTGGGTGCAAAAAGTCAGAAATCCCCCTTATTTGGGGCAAAATTGCAAAAAATTTATTTACTTTGGAGCAAAATTGCAGAAATTTCCTTTATTTTGGGGCAAAATTGCAGAAATTTCACTTATTTCAGGGAAAAAAGTTAGAATTTTTTTTTATTTTGGGGCAATAAGGCAGAAATTTCTTTTATTTTGGTACAAAATTGCAGAAATTTTTTTTATTTTGGGGCAAAAAGGCAGAAATTCCCCGTATTTTGGAGCAAAATTGCAGAAATTCCCTAATTTTAGGGCAAAAAGGCAGAAAATCCCCTTATTTTGGGGTAAAACTGCAGAAATTTCACTTATTTCGTGGCAAAATGGCAGAAATTCCCCTTATTTTCGGCGAAAAAGGCAGAAATTCCTCAATTTTGGAGATAAAATTGCAGAAATTCACCTAATTTTGGGGTAAAACATGCAGTAATTTTCTTTATTTTGGGGCAAAAATGCAGAAATTTCCCTTATTTGGGGGCAAAAAACATAAATTCCCCTTATTTTGGGGCAAAATTGCAGAAATTTCCTTTATTATGGGGAAAAATTGCAGAAATTTCCCTTATTTTAGGACAAAATTGCAGAAATTTCACTTATTCAGAGAAAAAAATAAAAATTTTTCTTATTTTGGGGCGAAAATGCAGAAATTTTCCTTATTTTGGGGAAAAAAGGCAGAAATTCCCCTTATTTTGGAATAAAATTGCAGAAATTTCACATATTTCAGGGCAAAAAGGCAGAAATTCCCCTTATTTTGTGAAAAAAAGGCAGAAAATCCCCATAATTTTGGGCAAAAAGGCAGAAATTCCTTGTATTTTGGAGCAAAATTGCAGAAATTCCCCTAATATTGGGGCAAAAAGGCAGAAGTTCCCCTTATTTTCGAAGAAAGAGGCAGAAATTCCCTGTATTTTGAAGCAAAATTGCAGAAACTCCCCTAATTTTGGGGCAAAAAGGCAGAAATTCCCTTTATTTTGGGACAAAAATACAGAAATTCTCCTTATTTCGGGTCAAAAAGTCAGAAAATTTTCTTATTTTGGTGCAAAATTGAAGAAATTTCCCTTATTTTGGGGCAAAATTGCAGAAATCTCCCTTATTTTGGGGCAAAATTGGAGAAATTTTATTTATTTTGGTACAGAATTGCGGAAATTTTTTTTTATTTTGTGGCAAGAAGGCAGAAATTTTTTATATTTTGTGGCAAAAAGGCACAAATTTTTCTTATTTTCGGGCAAAATTGCAGAAATTTCATTTATTTCAGGACAAAAAATCAAAATTCCTTTTATTTTGGGGCAAAAAGCAGAAATTTCTTTTATTTTGGTACAAAATTGAAGAAATTTTCCCTATTTTGTAACAAAAAGGCAGAAATTCCCCTTATTTTGAGGTAAAAAGGCGGAAATTCCCCTTATTTTGGGGCAAAAAGGCAGAAATTTCCTTTACTTTGTGGCAAAAAGGCAGAAATTCCCTTTATTTTGGGGCAAAATTGCAAAAATTTCACTTTTTCAGGGCCAAAAGTCAGAAATTTGCCTTATTTTGTGGCAAAAAGCAGAAATTCCCCTAATTTTGGGGCCAAAACCAGAAATTTCCCTTATTTTGGGCTAAAATTGCGGAAATTTCAAATATTTCAGGGCAAAAAGGCAGAAATTCCACTTAATTTCGGGCTATAAGGCAGAAATTCCCTGTATTTTGGAGCAAAATTTCACAAATTCCCCTAATTTTGAGGGAAAATGCAGAAATACACATTATTTTGGAGCAAAAAGATAGAAATTCTCCTTATTTCAGGGCAAAAAGTCAGAAATTCCCCTTATTTTGGGGCAAAATGGCAAAAATTTCTTTTAATTTGTGGCAAAATTGCAGAAATTTTTCTTATTTTGGTCAAAATTGCAGAAATTTCACTTATTTCAGGGAAAGAAGACAGAAATTTCTCTTGTTTTGGGGCAAAAGGGCTGAAATTTCTTTTATTTTGGTATAAAATTGCAGAAATTTTCTTTATTTTGGGGCAAAAATGCAGAAATTCCCCATATTTTGGGGCAAAAAGGCAGAGATTACCCTTATTATGAGGAAAAAGGCTGAAATTCCCCTTATTTTGGGGCAAAAAAAAAGAAATTCCCATTATTTTGTGGCAAAAAGGCAGAAAATTCTTTTATTTTGGAACAAAATTGCACAAATATCACTTATTTCAGGGCAAAATTCAAAAATTCCTTTTATTTTGTGGCAAAAAGACAGAAATTCCGTTTATATTTGGGTAAAAAGGCAGAAATTTCACTTATTTTGAGGTAAAAAGGCAGAAATTCCTCTTATTTTGGGGCAAAAATGAAGAAATTTTCCTTTTTTGTGGCAAAAGGTATACATTCCCCTTATTTTCGGGCAAAAAAGCAGAAATTCCCCGTATTTTGGAGCAAAATTGCAGAAATTCCCCTAGTTGTGGGGCAAAAAGGCAGAAATTCCCTATATGTTGGGGCAAAAAACAGAAATTCTCCTTATTTTGGGGAAAAACTCAGAAATTCCACTTATTTTGGGGCAAAATTCCAGAAATTTCCTTTATTTTGTGGCAAAATTGCAGAAATTTTCCTTATTTTGGGGCAAAATTGCAGAAATTTCACTTATTTCAGGAAAAAAGGCAGAAATTTTCTTTATTTTAGGGCAAAAAGGCAGAAATTCTTAATATTTTGTGGCAAAAATGCAGAAATTCCCCTTATTTTGAAATAAAAAGGCTAAAATTTCCCTTATTTGTGTGCAAAAAGGCAGAAATTTTCCTTATTTTTGGGCAAAACTGAAGAAATTGCACTTTTTTCAGGGTAATAAATCAGAAATTTTCCTTATTTTGGGGCAAAAAGACAGAAATTCCCTTTGTTTTGGGGGAAATATACAGAAATTCCACTTATTTAGAGGCAAAAAGGCAGAAATTCCCCTTATTTTGGGGCAAAAATGAAGAAAATTCCCTTTTTTATGGCAAAAAGTTATGCATTCCCCTTATTTTCGGGCAAAAAGGCAGAAATTCCCTGTATTTTGGAGCAAAATTGCAGAAATTCCCCTTATTTCAAGGTAAAAAGCTGAAATTCCCCTTATTTGGGGGCAAAAGCAGAAATTTTTCTTATTTTGGGGCAAAATTGAAGAAATTTAACTTATTTCAGGGTAATAAGTCAGAAATTCCCCTTATTTTGGGGCAAAAAAGAGAGAAATTCCCTTTGTTTTAAGGGAAAAATACAGAAATTCCATTTATTTAGTGACAAAAAGGCAGAAATTCCCTTTATTTTTGGGCAAAAATGAAGAAATTTCCCTTTTTTATGGCAAAAAGGTATGCATTCCCCTCATTTTCGGGCAAAAAGGCAGAAATTTCCCGTATTTTGGAGCAAAATTGCAGAAATTCCCTTAATTTTGGAGCAAAAGGCAGAAATTCCCTTTATTTTTGGGCAAAAATCAGAAATTCCCCTTATTTAGGGGCAAAATTCCAGAAATTTCTTTTATTTTGGGGCAAAATGGAAGAAATTTACCTTATTTGGGGGCAAAATTGCAGAAATTTACTGTATTTGGGGCAAAATTGCAGTAATTTCTCTTATTTTCAGGTAAAAAGGCTGAAATTTCCTTTTTGGGGGGCAAAAAGGGAGAAATTCCCCTTTTCGGGGCTAAATTGCAGATATTTTCCTTATTTGGAGCAAAAAGGCAGAAATTCCTTATATTTTTGGGCAAAAAGGCAGAAATTCCCATTATTTTGAGGTAATAAGGCAGAAATTTCCCTTATTTGGGGGCAAAAAGGCAGAAATTCTCTTTATTTTGGGATAAAATTGCAGAAATTTCAAATATTTCAGGGCAAAATGGCAGAAATTCCCCTTATTTTGTGGAAAAAAATGAAATCCCTAATTTTTGGCTAAAATTGCAGATATTTCACTTATTTTGTGACAAAAAGCCAGAAATACCATTTAATTTCGGGCAAAAAGGCAGAAATGACCCGTATTTTGGGGCAAAAAGGCACAAATTTCCCTTATTTTCGGGCAAAATTGCAGAAATTTCATTTATTTCAGGGTAAAAAGTCAGAAATTCCCCTTATTTTGGGGCAAAAAGCAGAAATTTCTTTTATTATGGTACAAAATTGAAGAAATTTTCCTTATTTTGGAACAAAAAGGCAGAAATTCCCCATATTTTGGGGCAAAATGCAGAAATTCCCCTTATTTAGAGGTAAAATGAAGAAATTCCCCTAATATTGGGAAAAAATGCAGAAATTCCCTTTATTTTGGGGGCTAAAAGGCAGAAATTCCCCGTATTTTGAAGCAAAATTGCATAAATTCTCATAATTTTAGGGCAAAAAGGCTGAAATTCTTTTTATTTTGGTGCCAAAAAAAGAAAATCTCCGTTTTTCGAGGGCAAAAAGTCAGAAATTCCCCTTATTTGGGGCAAAATTGCAGAAATTTCCTTTACTTTGTGGCAAAATTGCAGAAATTTTCTTTATTATGGGGCAAAATTGTAGTAATTTCACATATTTCAGGGAAAAAAGGCAGAAATTTCTCTTATTTTGGGGCAAAAAGGCAGAAATTTCTTTTATTTTGGTACAAAATTGCAGAAATTTTTTATATTTTGGGGCAAAAACTCAGAAATTCCTCATACTTTGGGGCAAAAGGCAGAAATTCCCCTTATTTTGAGGAAAACAGGCTGAAATTCCCCTTATTTTGGGGCAAGAAGGCAGAAATTCCCCGTATTTTGGGGCAAAAAGCAGACATTTCCCTTATTTTGGGGAAAATTTCAGAAATTTAACTTATTTAAGGGCAAAAAGTCAGAAATTCAACTTATTTTGGGGCAAAAAGACAAAAATTCCGTTTATTTTTGGGGAAAAGTAAGAAATTGCACTTATTTTGAGGCAAAAAGGCGGAAAATCCCCTTATTTTGGGGTAAAAATGAAGAAATTTCCCTTTTTATGGCAAAAAGGAATACACTCCCTTTATTTTCGGGCAAAAAGGCAGAAATTCCCCATATATTGCAGCAAAATTGCAGAAATTCCCCTAATTTTAAGGCAAAAAGGCAGAAATTCCCCTTATTTTGGGGTAAAACTGCAGAAATTTCACTTATTTCACGGCAACATTGCAGAAATTCTCCTTATTTTCGGCGAAAAAGGCAGAAAATCCCCGTATTTTGGAGCAAAATTGCAGAAATTCACCTAATTTTGGTGTAAAACATGCAGTAATTTTCTTTGTTTTGGGGCAAAAATGCAGAAATTCCCCTTATTTTGGGGCAAAAGGCAGAAATTCCCCTTATTTTAGAAGAAAATTGCTGAAATTTCCCTTATATGGGGACAAAAAACAGAAATTCCTTTTATTTTGGGGCAAAATTGCAGAAAAATTCCTTTATTATGGGGAAAAATTGCAGAAATTTCTTTTATTTTAAGGCAAAATTGCAGAAATTTCACTTATTTCAGAGAAAAAAAGCAAAAATTTTTATTTTGGGGTAAAAAGGCAGAAATTCCCATTTTTTTGGGAAAAAAAGGCAGAAATTCACCTTATTTTGGGGTAAAATTGCAGACATTTCACATATTTCAGGGCAAAAAGGCAGAAATTTCCATTATTTGGGAGCAAAAAGGCAGAAATTCCCTTTATTTAGGGATAAAATTGCAGAAATTTCTATTGTTTGGGGGAAAAAAGGCAGAAAATCCCCTTAATTTCGGGCAAAAAGGCAGAAATTCCTTGTATTTTGAAGAAAAATTCCAGAAATTCCCCTAATATTGGGGCAAAAATGCAGAAATTCCCTTTATTTGGGGTAAATCGGCATAAGTTCCCCTTATTTTCGGGAAAAGAGGCAGAAATTTTCTGTATTTTGAAGCAAAATGCAGAAACTCCCCTAATTTTGTGGCAAAAAGGAAGAAATTCCCTTTATTTTGAGGCAAAAATACAGAAACTCTTCTTATTTCGGGGAAAATATCAGAAATTTCCCTTATTTTGGGGCAAAATTTTAGAAATTTCTTTTATTTTGGTACAGACTTGCAGAAATTTTTCTTATTTTGTGGCAAAAAGGCAGAAATTCCCCATATTTTGGTGCAAAAAGGCTGAAATTCCTCTTATTTTGAGGTAAAATCCTGAAATTCCCCATATTTTGGGGCAAAAGTGCAGAAATTCCCCTCATTTGGGGCAAAAAAACACAAATTTCCCTTATTTTCGGGCAAAATTGCAGGAATTTCATTTATTTCAGGGCAAAAAGTCAGAAATTACTTTTATTTTGGGGCAAAAAGCAGAAATTTCTCTTATTTTGATACAAAATTGTAGAAATTTTTCTTATTTTGGAACAAAAAGGCAGAAATTACCCATATTTTGGGGCAAAAGGCAGAAATTCCCCTTATTTTGAGGTAAAAAGGCTGAAATTCCCATTATTTTGGGGCAAAAAGGCAGAAATTCTTTTTACATTGTGGCAAAAAGGTAGAAATTCCCGTTAATTGGGGCAGAAAAGCAGAAATTGTCCTTATTTAAGGGCAATAGGGCAGAAATTCCCCATATTTTGTGGCAAAAAGGCAGAAATTCCCCTTATTTGGAGGTAAAATGCTGAAATTCATATTATTTTCGGCAAAAAGGCAGAAATTCCTGTTATGTTGGGGCAAAATTGCAGAAATTTCAATTATTTCAGGGCAAAAAGTGAGAAATTTGCCTTATTTTGGGGCTAAAAGCAGAAATTCCCCTAATTTTGGGGCCAAAAACAGAAATTCCCCTTATTTTGGGGTAAAATGGCAGAAATTTCAAATATTTCAGGGCAAAAAGGCAGAAATATCACTTTATTTCGGGCAATAAGGCAGAAATTCCCCGTATTTTAAAGCTAAATTTCAGAAATTCCCCTTATATTGGTGCAAAAATGCAGAAATTCCCTTTTTTTTGTGCAATAAGGCAGATTTCCCCGTATTTTGAAGCAAAATTGCACCTATTCCCCTAATTTTGAGGGAAAATGCAGAAATTCACATTATTTTGGGGCAAAAAGACAGAAATTCTCCTTATTTCAGGGCAAAAAGTCAAAAATTCCCCTTATTTTGTGGCAAAGTTGCAGAAATTTCCTTTATTTTGGGGCAAAATTGCAGAAATTTCATTATTTTGGGGCAAAATTGCAGAAAATTCACTTATTTCAGAGAAAAAACACAGAAATTTCTCTTATTTTGGGGCTAAAGGGCAGAAATTTCTTTTATTTTGGTACAAAATTGAGGCAAAAATGTAGAAATTCCCCATATTTTGGGGCAAAAAGCCAGAGATTCCCCTTATTATGAGGTAAAATGCTGAAATTCCCCTTATTTTGGGGAAAAAAGACAGAAATTCCCTTTATTTTGTGGCAAAAACGCAGAAATTTTTCTTATTTTGGGGCAAAATTGCAGAAATTTCACTTATTTCAGGGCAAAATTTAAAAAATTATTTTTATTTTGGGGCAAAAAGACAGAAATTCTGTTTATTTTTGGGTAAAAAGGCAGAAATTTCACTTATTTTGAGGTAAGAAGGCAGAAATTCCTCTTATTTGGGGGTAAAAATGAAGAAATTTCCCTTTTTTGTGGCAAAAGGTATACATTCCCTTTATTTTCGGGCAAAAAAGCAGAAATTCCTCGTATTTTGGAGCACAATTGCAGAAAATCCCCTAATTGTGGAACAAAAAGTCAGAAAATCCTTATATGTTCGGTCAAAAAGTCAGAAATTCTCCTTATTTTGGGGCAAAACTCAGAAATTCCACTTATTTTGGGGCAAAATTCCAGAATTTTTCCTTATTTGGGGGCAAAATTGCAGAAATTTCACTTATTTTGGGGCAAAATTGAAGAAATTTCACTTATTTCAGGGAAAAAAGGTGGAAATTTTCCTTATTTTGGGGCAAAAAGGTAGAAATTCCTAATATTTTGTAGCAAAAATGCAGAAATTCCCCTTATTTTTAGGTAAAAAGGCTAAAATTCCCCTTATTTGGGGGCAAAAAGGCAGAAATTTCCCTTATTTTGGGACAAAATTGCAGAAATTTCACTTATTTCAGGGTAATAAGTCAGAAATTCCCCTTATTTTGGGGCAAAAAAGACAGAAATTCCCTTTGTTTTGGGGGAAAAAGACAGAAATTCCACTTATTTAGAGGCAAAAATGCAGAAATTCCTCTTATTTTGAAGCAAAAATGAAGAAATTTCCCTTTTTTATGGCAAAAAGCTATGCTTTCCCCTTATTTTCAGGCAGAAAGGCAGAAATTCCCCGTATTTTGGAGCAAAATTGCAGAAATTCCCCTAATTGTGGGGCAAAAAGGCAGAAATTCCCTATATGTTGGGGCAAAAAGACAGAAATTCTCTTTATTTTGGGGCAAAACTCAGAAATTCCACTTATTTTGGGGAGAAATTGCAGGAATTTACCTTATTTTATGGCAAAGTTGCAGAAATTTTCCTTAGTTGGGGCAAAATTGCAGAAATTTCACTTATTTTCAGGTAAAAGGATGACATTTCCTTTATTTTGGGGCAAAAAGGTAGAAATTCCCCTTATTTTGGGGCAAAATTGCAGAAATTTTCCTTATTTTGGGGCAAAAAGGCAGAAATTCCTTATATTTTGGGACAAAAAGGCAGAAATTCCTCTTATTTTGAGGTAATAAGGCTGAAATTCCCCTTATTTTGGGGCAAAAAGGCAGAAATTCCCTTTATTTTGGGGTAAAATTGCAGAAATTTCAAATATTTCAGGTCAAAATGGCAGAAATTTTTCTTATTTTGGGTCAAAAAGATGAAATCCCTAATTATTGGCTAAAATTGCAGAAATTTCACCTATTTCTGGACAATAAGGCAGAAATTCCACTCAAATTCGGGCAAAAAGGCAGAAATGACCCATATTTTAGAGCAAAACTAGAGAAATTCTCCTAATATTGGTGCAAAAATGTAGAAATTTCCTTTATTTAGGAGGGAAAAATGCAGAAATTCCCCATATTTTGGTGCAAAACGGCTGAAATTCTTCTTATTATGAGGTAAAATGTTGAAATTCCCCATATTTTGGGAGAAAAGGCAGAAATTCTTCTTATTTTGAGGCAAAAAGGCAGAAATCCCCCTTATTTTCAAGCAACATTGCAGAAATTTCATTTATTTTACGGCAAAAAGTCAGAAATTCCCCTTATTTTGGGGCAAAAAACAGAAATTTCTTTTATTATGGTACAAAATTAAAAAAAATTTCCTTATTTTGGAACATAAAGGCAGAAATTTTCCATATATTGGGGCAAAATGCAGAAATTATTCTTATTTTGAGGTAAAATGCAGAAATTCCCTTTATTTTAGGGCTAAAAGGCAGAAATTCCCCGTATTTTGAAGCAAAATTGCAGAAATTCTCATAATTTTTGGGCAAAAAGGCAGAAATTTTCCTTATTTTGTGGCCAAAAGGCAGAAAATCCCCTTTATTCGGGAGGAAAAAGTCAGAAAATACCCTTATTTTGGGGCAAAATTGCAGAAATTTCCTTTACATTGGGGCAAAATTGCAGAAATTTTCCATATTTTGGGGCAAAATTGCAGAAATTTCACTTATTTCAGGGAAAAAAGGCAAAAATTTCTCTTATTTTGGGGCAAAAAGGCAGAATTTTTTTTTATTTTGGTACAAAATTGCAGAAATTTTTCTTATTTTGGGGCAAAAAGACGGAAATTGCACTTATTTTGAGTCAAAAATGCAGAAAATCCCCTTATTTTGGGGCAAAAGTGAAAAATTTCCCTTTTTTATTAGAAAAAGTTATACATTCCCTTTATTTTCAAGCAAAAAGGCAGAAATTCCCCATATTTTGGAGCAAAATTGCATAAATTCTCCGAATTTTGGGGCAAAAAGGCAGAAATTCCCCTTATTTTGGGGTAAAACTGCAGAAATTTCACTTATTTCGCGGCAAAATGGCAGAAATTCTTCTTATTTTCGGCGAAAAAGGCAGAAAATCTTTGTATTTTGGAGCAAAATTGCAGAAATTCACCTAATTTTGGGGTAAAACATGCAGTAATTTTCTTTATTTTGTGGCAAAAAGGCAGAAATTTTTTTATTTTGGGGCAAATGGCAGAAATTCCCCTTATTTTAGGGCAAAATTGCAGAAATTTCCCTTATTTGGGAGCAAAAAACAGAAATTCCCCTTATTTTGCGGCATAATTGCAGAAATTTGCTTTATTATGGGGAAAAATTGCAGAAATTTCCCTTATTTTAGGGCAAAATTGCAGAAATTTCACTTATTTCAGAAAAAAAAGCAAAAATTTTTATTATTTTAGGGAAAAAAGGCAGAAATTCTCATTATTTTGGGGCAAAAAGGCAGAAATTCACCTTATTTTGGGGTAAAATCGCAGAAATTTCACATATTTCAGGGCAAAAATGCAGAAATTCCGCTTATTTTGAGGTAAAATGCTGAAATTCCCCAATTTTGGGGCAAAAGGCAGAAATTCCTTTTATTTTGGGGCAAAAAGGCACAAATTTTCCTTATTTTTGGGCAAAATTGCAAAAATTTCATTTCAAGGTAAAAAGTCAGAAATTCCCCTTATTTTGGGGCAAAAAAAAGGAATTTTTTTTATTATGGTACAAAATTGAAGAAATTTTCTTTATTTTGGAACAAAAAAGCAGAAATTCCCCATATTTTGGGGTAAAAGGCAGAAATTCTTCTTATTTTGAGGGAAAATGCAGAAATTCCACTTATTTAGAGGTAAAATGTAGAAATTCCCCTAATATTGGGGAAAAATGCAGAAATTCCCTTTATTTTGGGGCTAAAAGGCAGAAATTCCCCATATTTTGAAGCAAAATTGCAGAAATTCTCATAATTTTCGGGCTATAAGCCTGAAATTCTCTTTATTTTGGGGCAACAAGACAGAAAATCTCCTTTTTTCGAGTGCAAAAATTCAAAAGTTCTTCTTATTTGGGGCAAAATTGCAGAAATTTCCTCTACTTTGGGTCAAAATTGCAGAAATTTCCCTAATTTTGGGGCAAAATTGCAGAATTTCACTTATTTCAGGGAAAAAAGGCAGAAATTTCTCTTATTTTGGGGCAAAACGGCAGAAATTTTCTTTATTTTGGTACAAAACTGCAGAAATTTTTCTTATTTTGGGGCAAAAAGGCAGAAATTCCCCTTATTTTGAGGTAAAAAGGCTGAAATTTCCCTTATTTGGTGGCAAAAAGGCAGAAATTCTCCTTATTTTGAGGCATAAAGCAAACATTTCCCTTATTTTGGGAAAAAATTTTAGAAATTTCACTTATTTCAGGGCAAAAAGTCATAAATTCCCCTTATTTTGGGGCAAAAAGCAGAAATTTCTTTTATTATGGTACAAAATTGAAGAAATTTTCCTTATTTTGGAACAAAAAGGCAGAAATTCCTTATATTTTGAGGTAAAAGGCAGAAATTCTTCTTATTTTGAGGTAATATGCAGACATTCCCTTTATTTTGGGGCTAAAAGGCAGATATTCTCCGTATTCTGAAGCAAAATTGCAGAAATTCTCATAATTTTCAGGCAAAAAGGCAGATATTCTCCTTATTTTGGGGCAAAAAGACAGAATATCCCCTTTTTTCAGGAGAAAAATGTCAGAAAATCCCTTTATTTTGGGGCAAAATTGCAGAAATTTCCTTTACATTGGGGCAAAATTGCCGAATTTTTTTTATTTTGGGGCAAAATTGCAGAAATTTCACTTATTTCATAAAAAAAGGCAAAAATTTCTCGTATTTTGGGGTAAAATGGCAAAAATTTCTTTTATTTTGGTACAAAATTGCAGAAATTTTTCTTATTTTGGGGCAAAAAAGGAGAAATTCCCCTTATTTTGGGGAAAAAGCCATAAATTCCCCATATTTTGGGGCAAAAGCAGACATTTCTCTTATTTTGGGGAAAAATTTTAGAAATTTCACTTATTTCAGGGCATAAAGTCAGAAATTCTCCTTATTTTGCGGCAAAAAGACAGAAATTCCGATTATTTTTGGGGAAAAGGCAGAAATTGCACTTATTTTGAGTCAAAAAGGCGGAAAATCACCTTATTTTGGGGCAAAAGTGAAGAAATTTCCCTTTTATATTGCAAAAAGGTATACATTCCCTTTATTTTCGGGCAAAAAGGCAGAAATTCCCCGTATTTTGGAGCAAAATTGCAGAAATTCCCCTAATTTTGGGGCAAAAAAGCAGAAATTCCCCTTATTTCGGGGTAAAACTGCAAAAATTTCACTTATTTCGTGGCAAGATGGCAGAAATTCCTCTTATTTTCAGGGAAAAACGCAGAAAATCCTCGTATTTTGGAGCAAAATTGCATAAATTCACCTAATTTTGGAGTAAAACATGCAGTAATTTTCTATATTTTCTGGCAAAAAAGCAGAAATTCCCCTTATTTTGGGCAAATGGCAGAAATTCCCTTTATTTTAGGGCAAAATTGGAGAAATTTCCCTTATTTGTGGGAAAAAACCAGAAATTCCCCTTTATTTTGGGGCATAATTGCAGAAATTTGCTTTATTATGGAGAAAAATTGCAGAAATTTCCCTTTTTTAGGGCAAAATTGAAAAAATTTCACTTATTTCAGAAAAAAAAAGCAAAAATTTTTCTTATTTTTTGGCAAAAAGGCAGAAATTCCCTTTATTTTCGGGCAAAAAGGCAGAAATTCCCCGTATTATGGAGCAAAATTGCAGAAATTCCCCTAATTTTGTGGCAAAAAGGCAGAAATTCCCCTTTATTTTGGGGTAAAACTGCAGAAATTTCACTTATTTCGCGGCAAGATGGCAGAAATTCCCCTTATTTTCGGCGAAAAACGCAGAAAATCCTCGTATTTTCGAGCAAAATTGAAGAAATTCACCTAATTTTGGGGTAAAACATGCAGTAATTTTCTATATTTTGTGGCAAAAAGGCAGAAATTCCACTTATTTTGGGTCAAATGGCAGGAATTCCCCTTATTTTAGGGCAAAATTGCAGAAATTTCTCATATTTGTTGGCAAAAAACAGAAATTCCCCTTATTTTGGGGCAAAATTGCAGAAATTTGCTTTATTATGGGGAATAATGGCAGAAATTTCCCTTATTTTAGACCAAAATTGCAGAAATTTCACTTATTTTTTAAAAAAAAGCAAAAATTTTTCTTATTTTGGGGCAAAAATGCAGAAATTCCTATTATTTTGAGGTAAAATGCTGAAATTCCCCTTATTTTGGGGCAAAAAGAAGAAATTTCACTTATTTCAGGGAAAAAGGCAGAAATTTCTTTTATTTTGGGGCAAAAGGCAAAAATTTCTTTTATTTTGGTACAAAATTGCAGAAATTTTTCCTATTTTGGGGCAAAAAATCAGAAATTTCTTTTATTTTGAGGTAAAAAGGCTGAAATTCCCATTATTTGGGGGCAAAAAGGCAGAAATTCTCCTAATTTTGAGGCAAAAAGAAAACATTTCCCTTATTTTGGGGAAAAATTTTAGAAATTTCACTTATTTCAGGGCAAAAATTCAGAAATTCCCCTTATTTTGGGGCAAAAAGCAGAAATTTCTTTTATTATGGTACAAAATTGACGAAATTTTCTTTATTTTGGAACAAAAAGGCAGAAATTCTCCACATTTTGGAGCAAAATGCAGAAATTATTCTTATTTTGAGGGAAATGCAGAAATTCACTTTATTTTCGAGCTAAAAGGCAGAAATTCCCCGTATTTAGGGGCAAAAAGCAGACATTTCTCTTATTTTGGGGAAAAATTTTATAAATTTCACTTATTTCAGGGCATAAAGTCAGAAATTTTTCTTATTTTGCGGCAAAAAGACAGAAATTCCGTTTATTTTTGGGGAAAAGGCAGAAATTGCACTTATTTTGAGTCAAAAAGGCGGAAAATCACCTTATTTTGGGGCAAAAGTGAAGAAATTTCCCTTTTTTATGGCAAAAAGTATACATTCCCTTTATTTTCGGGCAAAAAGGCAGAAATTCCCCATATTTTGGAGCAAAATTGCAGAAATTTCTCTAATTTTGGGGCAAAAAGGCAGAAATTCCCCTTATTTTGGGGTAAAACTGCAGAAATTTCACTTATTTTGCGGCAAGATGGCAGAAATTCCCCTTATTTTCGGTGAGAAACGCAGAAAATCCTCGTATTTTGGAGCAAAATTGCAGAAATTCACCTAAATTTGGGGTAAAACATGCAGTAATTTTCTATATTTTGTGGCAAAAAGGCAGAAATTCCACTTATTTTGGGTCAAATGGCAGGAATTCTCCTTATTTTAGGGCAAAATTGCAGAAATTTCTCATATTTGTTGGCAAAAACCAGAAATTCCCCTTATTTTGGGGCAAAATTGCAGAAATTTCCCTTATTTTGGGGCAAAAATGCAGAAATTTCACTTATTTTAGGGAAAAAGGCAGAAATTTCTTTTATTTTTGGGGCAAAAGGCAAAAATTTCTTTTATTTTGGTACAAAATTGCAGAAATTTTTCCTATTTTGGGGCAAATAAGCAGAAATTCCTTTTATTTTGAGGTAAAAAGGCTGAAATTCCCCTTATTTGGGGGCAAAAAGGCAGAAATTCTCCTAATTTTGAGGCAAAAAGAAAACATTTCCCTTATTTTGGGGAAAAATTTTAGAAATTTCACTTATTTTAGGGCAAAAAGTCAGAAATTCCCCTTATTTTGGGGCAAAAAGCAGAAATTTCTTTTATTATGGTACAAAATTGACGAAATTTTCCTTATTTTGGAACAAAAAGGCAGAAATTCTCCATATTTTGGAGCAAAATGCAGAAATTATTCTTATTTTGAGGTAAATGCAGAAATTCCCTATATTTTCGAGCTAAAAGGCAGAAATTCCCCGTATTTAGGGGCAAAAAGCAGACATTTCTCTTATTTTGGGGAAAAATTTTATAAATTTCACTTATTTCAGGGCATAAAGTCAGAAATTTTCCTTATTTTGCGGCAAAAAGACAGAAATTCCGTTTATTTTGGGGAAAAGGCAGAAAATGCACTTATTTTGAGTCAAAAAGGCGGAAAATCACCTTATTTTGGGGCAAAAGTGAAGAAATTTCCCTTTTTTATGGCAAAAAGTATACATTCCCTTTATTTTCGGGCAAAAAGGCAGAAATTCCCCGTATTTTGGAGCAAAATTGCAGAAATTTCTCTAATTTTGGGGCAAAAAGGCAGAAATTCCCCTTATTTTGGTGTAAAACTGCAGAAATTTCACTTATTTTGCGGCAAGATGGCAGAAATTCCCCTTATTTTCGGTGAGAAACGCAGAAAATCCTCGTATTTTGGAGCAAAATTGCAGAAATTCACCTAAATTTGGGGTAAAACATGCAGTAATTTTCTATATTTTGTGGCAAAAAGGCAGAAATTCCACTTATTTTGGGTCAAATGGCAGGAATTCTCCTTATTTTAGGGCAAAATTGGAGAAATTTCTCATATTTGTTGGCAAAAACCAGAAATTCCCCTTATTTTGGGGCAAAATTGCAGAAATTTCCCTTATTTTGGGGCAAAAATGCAGAAATTTCACTTATTTTAGGGAAAAAGGCAGAAATTTCTTTTATTTTGGGGCAAAAGGCAAAAATTTCTTTTATTTTGGTACAAAATTGCAGAAATTTTTTCTATTTTGGGGCAAAAAAGCAGAAATTCCTTTTATTTTGAGGTAAAAAGGCTGAAATTCCCCTTATTTGGGGGCAAAAAGGCAGAAATTCTCCTAATTTTGAGGCAAAAAGAAAACATTTCCCTTATTTTGGGGAAAAATTTTAGAAATTTCACTTATTTCAGGGCAAAAAGTCAGAAATTCCCCTTATTTTGGGGCAAAAAGCAGAAATTTCTTTTATTATGGTACAAAATTGACGAAATTTTCCTTATTTTGGAACAAAAAGGCAGAAATTTTCCATATTTTGGAGCAAAATGCAGAAATTATTCTTATTTTGAGGTAAATGCAGAAATTCCCTTTATTTTCGAGCTAAAAGGCAGAAATTCCCCGTATTTAGGGGCAAAAAGCAGACATTTCTCTTATTTTGGGGAAAAATTTTATAAATTTCACTTATTTCAGGGCATAAAGTCAGAAATTTTCCTTATTTTGCGGCAAAAAGACAGGAATTCCGTTTATTTTTGGGGAAAAGGCAGAAATTGCACTTATTTTGAGTCAAAAAGGCGGAAAATCACCTTATTTTGGGGCAAAAGTGAAGAAATTTCCCTTTTTTATGGCAAAAAGTATACATTCCCTTTATTTTCAAGCAAAAAGGCAGAAATTCCCCGTATTTTGGAGTAAAATTGCAGAAATTCCCCTAATTTTGGGGCAAAAAGGCAGAAATTCCTCTTATTTTGTGGTAAAACTGTAGAAATTTCAATTATTTCGCGGCAAGATGGCAGAAATTCCCCTTATTTTCGGCGAATAACGCAGAAAATCCTCGTATTTTGGAGCAAAATTGCAGAAATTCACCTAATTTTGGGGTTAAACATGCATTAATTTTCTATATTTTGTGGCAAAAAGGCAGAAATTCCACTTATTTTGGGTCAAATGGCAGAAATTCCCCTTATTTTAGGGCAAAAGTGCAGAAATTTCCCTTATTTGTGGGCAAAAACCAGAAATTCCCCTTTTTTGGGGGCAAAATTGCACAAATTTGCTTTATTATGGAGAAAAATTGCAGAAATTTCCCTTATTTTTATTCCAAAATTGCAGAAATTTCACTTATTACAGAAAAAAAAGCAAAAATTTTTCTTATTTTGGGGCAAAAAGGCAGAAATTCCTATTATTTTTGGGCAAAAGGCAGAAATTCTCCTTATTTTGGGGTAAAATTGCAGAAATTTCACATATTTCAGGGCAAAAAGGCAGAAATTCCTTTTATTTTGAGGTAAAATGCTGAAATTCCCCATATTTGTTGGCAAATAGCCACAAATTTCCCTCATTTTCGGGCAAAATTTCAGAAATTTCATTTATTTAAGGGTAAAAAGTCAGAAATTCCCCTTATATTGGGGCAAAAAAGAGAAATTTCTTTTATTATGGTACAAAATTGAAGAAAATTTTTTTTATTTTGGAATAAATTGGCAGAAATTCTCCATAATTTGGGGTAAAAGGCAGTAATGGTTCTTATTTTGAGGTTAAAATGCAGAAATTCCCCTTATTTAGAGGTAAAATGTAGAAATTCCCTTAATATTGGGGAAAAATGCAGAAATTCCCTTTATTTTAGAGCTAAAAGGCAGAAATTTTCCGTATTTTGATAAAAAATTGCAGAAATTCTCATGATTTTCGGGCAAAAAGCCTGAAATTCTCCTTATTTTGGGGCAAAAAGAAAGAAAATCTCCTTTTTTCAGGTGCAAAAAGTCAGAAATTCCCTTTATTTGGGGCAAAATTGCAGAAATTTCCTTTACTTTGTGGAAAAATTGCAGAAATTTCACTTATTTTGGGGCAAAATTGCAGAAATTTCACTTATTTCAGGGAAAAAAGGCAGAAATTTCTTTTATTTTGGGGCAAAATGCAGAAAGTCCCCTTATTTTGGGGCAAAAAGCCATAAATTTCCCATATTTTGGGGCAAAAGCAGACATTTCTCTTATTTTGGGATAAAATTTTAGAAATTTCACTTATTTCAGGGCATAAAGTCAGAAATTCCCCTTATTTTGCAAAAAAAGATAGAAATTCCGTTTATTTTTGGGGAAAAGGCAGAAATTGCACTTATTTTGAGTCAAAAAGGCGGAAAATCACCTTCTTTTGGGGCAAAAGTGAAGAAATTTCCCTTTTTTATGGCAAAAAAATATACATTCCCTTCATTTTCGGGCAAAAAGGCAGAAATTCCCCGTATTTTGGAGCAAAATTGCAGAAATTCTCCTAATTTTGGGGCAAAAAAGCAGAAATCCCCCTTATTTTGGGGTAAAACTGCAAAAATTTCACTTATTTCGCGGCAAGATGGCAGAAATTCCCATTATTTTCGGCCAAAAACGCAGAAAATCCTCGTATTTTGGAGCAAAATTGCAGAAATTCACCTAATTTTGGGGTAAAACATGCAGTAATTTTCTATATTTTGTGGCAAAAATCAGAAATTCCCATTATATTGGGCAAATGGCAGGAATTCCCTTTATTTCAGGGCAAAATTGCAGAAATTTTCCTTATTTGTGGGCAAAAACCAGAAATTCCCCTTATTTTGGGGCATAATTCCAGAAATTTGCTTTATTATGGAGAAAAATTGCAGAAATTTCCCTTATTTTAGGGCAAAATTGCAGAAATTTCACTTATTTCAGAAAAAAAAGCAAAAATTTTTCTTATTTTGGGGCAAAAAGGCAGAAATTCCAATTATTTTGGGGCAAAAAGGCAGAAATTCACCTTATTTTGGAATAAAATTGCAGAAATTTTACATATTTCAGGGCAAAAATGCAGAAATTCCCCTTATTTTGAGGTAAAATGCTGAAATTCCCCATATTTATGGCAAAAGGCAGAAATTCCCCTTATTTTGGGGCAAAAAGCCCCAAATTTTCCTTATTTTTGGGCAAAATTCCAAAAATTTCATTTATTTCAGGGTAAAAAGTCAGAAATTCCCCATACTTTTGGGCCAAAAGGATAAATTTTTTTTATTATGGTACAAAATTGAAGAAATTTTCTTTATTTTGGAACAAAAAGGCAGAAATTCCCCATATTTTGTGGTAAAAGGCAGAAATTCTTCTTATTTTGAGGTAAAATGCAGAAATTCCCCTTATTTAGAGGTAAAATGTAGAAATTCCCCTAATATTGGGGAAAAATGCAGAAATTCCCTTTATTTTGGGGCTAAAAGGCAGAAATTTTCCGTATTTTGAAGAAAATTGCAGAAATTCTCATAATTTTCGGGCTAAAAGGCTGAAATTCTCCTTATTTTGAGGCAAAAAGACAGAAAATCTCCTTTTTTCTAGTGCAAAAATTCAGAAATTCAACTTTTTTGAGGCAAAATTGCAGAAATTTCCTTTACTTTGGGTCAAAATTGCAGAAATTTCCCTTATTTTGGGGCAAAATTGCAGAAATTTCACTTATTTAAGGGAAAAAGGCAGAAATTTCTTTTATTTTGGGCCAAAAGGCAAAAATTTCTTTTATTTTGGTACAAAATTGCAGAAATTTTTCCTATTTTGGGGCAAAAAGGCAGAAATTCCCCTTATTTTGAGGTAAAAAGGCTGAAATTCCCCTTATTTGGGGGCAAAAAGGCAGTAATTCTCCTTATTTTGAGGCAAAAAGAAAACATTTCCCTTATTTTGGAGAAAAATTTTAGAAATTTCACTTATTTCAGCGCAAAAAGTCAGAAATTCCCCTTATTTTGGGGCAAAAAGCAGAAATTTCTTTTATTATGGTACAAAATTGACGAAATTTTTCTTATTTTGCAACAAAAAGGCAGAAATTCTCCATATTTTGGAGCAAAATGCAGAAATTATTCTTATTTTGAGGTAAAATGATGAAATTCCCTTTATTTTGGGGCTAAAAGGCAGAAATTCCCCGTATTTAGGGGCAAAAAGCAGACATTTCTCTTATTTTGGGGAAAAATTTTAGAAATTTCACTTATTTCATGGCATAAAGTCAGAAATTTTCCTTATTTTGCGGCAAAAAGACAGAAATTCCGTTTATTTTTGGGGAAAAGGCAGAAATTGCACTTATTTTGAGTCAAAAAGGCGGAAAATCACCTTATTTTGGGGCAAAAGTGAAGAAATTTCCCTTTTTTATGGCAAAAAGTACACATTGCTTTTATTTTCGGGCAAAAAGGCAGAAATTCCCTGTATTATGGAGTAAAATTGCAGAAATTCCCCTAATTTTGGGGCAAAAAGGCAGAAATTCCCCTTATTTGGGGGTAAAACTGCAGAAATTTCACTTATTATCGGCAAGATGGCTGAAATTCCCCTTATTTTCGGTGAAAAACGCAGAAAATCCTCGTATTTTGGAGCAAAATTGAAGAAATTCACCTAATTTTGGGGTAAAACATGAAGTAATTTTCTTTATTTTGTGGCAAAAAGGCAGAAATTCCACTTATTTTGGGTCAAATGGCAGGAATTCCCCTTATTTTAGGGCAAAATTGCAGAAATTTCTCATATTTGTTGGCAAAAAACAGAAATTCCCCTTATTTTGGGGCAAAATTGCAGAAATTTGCTTTATTATGGGGAAAAATTGCAGAAATTTCCCTTATTTTAGGCCAAAATTGCAGAAATTTCACTAATTTTTAAAAAAAAGCAAAAATTTTTCTTATTTTGGGGCAAAAAGGCAGAAATTCCTATTATTTTGGGGCAAAAGGCAGAAATTCACCTTATTTTGGGGTAAAATTGCAGAAATTTCACATATTTCAGGGCAAAAAGGCAGAAATTCCCCTTATTTTGAGGTAAAATGCTGAAATTCCCCATATTTTGGGGCAAAAGGCAGAAATTCCCCTTATTTTGTGGCAAAAAGCCACAAATTTCTCTTATTTTCAGGCATAATTTAGAAATTTTATTTATTTCAGCGTAAAAAGTCAGAAATTCCCCTTATTTTGGGGCAAAAAGGAGAAATTTCTTTTATTATGGTACAAAATTAAAGAAATTTTTTTTTATTTTGGAATAAAAAGGCAGAAATTCCCCATATTTTGGGGTAAAACGCAGAAATGGTTCTTATTTTGAATAAAATGCAGAAATTCCCCTTATTTAGAGGTAAAATGTAGAAATTCCCTTAATATTGAGGGAAAATGCAGAAATTCCCTTTATTTTAAAGCTAAAAGGCAGAAATTTTCCATATTTTGAAAAAAAATTGCAGAAATTCTCATGATTTTCGGGCAAAAAGGCTGAAATTCTTCTTATTTTGGGGCAAAAAAAAAAGAAAATCTCCTCTTCTCGGGTGCAAAAAGTCAGAAATTCCCTTTATTTGGGGCAAAATTGCAGAAATTTCCTTTACTTTGTGGCAAAATTGTAGAAATTTCACTTAATTTGGGGCAAAATTGCAGAAATTCCACTTATTTCAGGGAAAAAAAGCAGAAATTTCTCTTATTTTGGGGCAAAATGCAGAAATTCTCCTTATTTTGGGGCAAAAAGGCATAAATTCCCCATATTTTGGGGCAAAAGCAAACATTTCTCTTATTTTGGGGAAAAATTCTAGAAATTTCACTTATTTCAGGGCATAAAGTCAGAAATTCCCCTTATTTTGCAACAAAAAGATAGAAATTCCGTTTATTTTGGGGGAAAAGTCAGAAATTGCACTTATTTTGAGTCAAAAAGGCGGAAAATCACCTTATTTTGGGGCAAAAGTGAAGAAATTTCCCTTTTTTATGGCAAAAAGGTATACATTCCCTTTATTTACGGGCAAAAAGGCAGAAATTCCCCGTATTTTGGAGCAAAATTGCAGAAATTCCCCTAATTTTGGGGCAAAAAACCAGAAATTCCACTTATTTTGGGGTAAAACTGCAAAAATTTCACTTATTTCGCGGCAAGATGGCAGATTCCCCTTATTTTCGGCGAAAAACGCAGAAAATCCTCATATTTTGGAGCAAAATTGTAGAAATTCACCTAATTTTGGGGTAAAACATGCAGCAATTTTCTATATTTTGTGGCAAAAATGCAGAAATTCCCCTTATTTTGGGCAAATGGCAGAAATTCCCCTTATTTTAGGGCAAAATTGCAGAAATTTCCCTTATTTGTGGGCAAAAACCAGAAATTCCCCTTATTTTGGGGCATAATTGCAGAAATTTGCTTTATTATGGAGAAAAATTGCAGAAATTTCCCTTTTTTAGGGCAAAATTACAGAAATTTCACTTATTTCAGAAAAAAAAGCAAAAATTTTTCTTATTTTTTGGCAAAAAGGCAAAAATTCCCATTATTTTGGGGCAAAAAGGCAGAAATTCACCTTATTTTGGAATAAAATTGCAGAATTTTCACATATTTCAGGGCAAAATGCAGAAATTCCCCTTATTTTGAGGTAAAATGCTAAAATTCCTCATATTTATGGCAAAAGGCAGAAATTCCCCTTATTTTGGGGCAAAAAGCCACAAATTTCCCTTATTTTTGGGCAAAATTGCAAAAATTTCATTTATTTCAGGGTAAAAAGTCAGAAATTCCCCTTATTTTGGGGCAAAAAGGATAAATTTTTTTATTATGGTACAGAATTGAAGAAATTTTCTTTATTTTGGAACAAAAAGGCAGAAATTCCCCATATTTTGTGGTAAAAGGCAGAAATTCTTCTTATTTTGAGGTAAAATGCAGAAATTCCCCTTATTTGGAGGTAAAATGTATAAATTCCCCTAATATTGGGTAAAAATGCAGAAATTCCCTTTATTTTGGGGCTAAAAGGCAGAAATTTTCCGTATTTTGAAGAAAAATTGCAGAAATTCTCATAATTTTCAGGCTAAAAAGCTGAAATTCTCTTTATTTTGGGGCAAAAACACAGAAAATCCTCTTTTTTCGAGTGCAAAAATTCAGAAATTCTTCTTTTTTGAGGCAAAATTGCAGAAATTTCCTTTACTTTGGGTCAAAATTGAAGAAATTTCTATTATTTTGGGGCAAAAATGCACAAATTTCACTTATTTCAGGGAAAAAAGGCAGAAATTTCTCTTATTTTGGGGCAAAAGCAAAAATTTCTTTTATTTTGGTACAAAATTGCAGAAATTTTTCCTATTTTGGGGCAAAAAAGCAGAAATTCCCCTTATTTGGGGGCAAAAAGGCAGAAATTCTCCTAATTTTGAGGCAAAAAGAAAACGTTTCACTTATTTTGAGGAAAAATTTTAGTAATTTCACTTATTTTAGGGCAAAAAGTCAGAAATTCCCCTTATTTTGGGGCAAAAAGGAGAAATTTCTTTTATTATGGTACAAAATTAAAGAAATTTTTTTTTATTTTGGAATAAAAAGGCAGAAATTCCCCATACTTTGGGGTAAAACGCAGAAATGGTTCTTATTTTGAGGTAAAATGCAGAAATTCCCCTTATTTAGAGGTAAAATGTAGAAATTCCCTTAATATTGGGGAAAAATGCAGAAATTCCCTTTATTTTAAAGCTAAAAGGCAGAAATTTTCCATATTTTGAAAAAAAATTGCAGAAATTCTCATGATTTTCGGGCAAAAAGGCTGAAATTCTTCTTATTTTGGGGCAAAAAAAAAAAGGAAATCTCCTCTTCTCGGGTGCAAAAAGTCAGAAATTCCCTTTATTTGGGGCAAAATTGCAGAAATTTCCTTTACTTTGTGGCAAAATTGCAGAAATTTCACTTATTTTGGGGCAAAATTGCAGAAATTTCACTTATTTCAGGGAAAAAGGCAGAAATTTCTCTTATTTTGGGGCAAAAAGGCAGAAATTTCTTTTATTTTTTTACAAATTTGCAGAAATTTTTCCTATTTTGGGGCAAAAAGGCAGAAATTCCCCTTATTTTGGGGTAAAAAGGCTGAAATTCCCCTTATTTGGGGGCAAAAAGGCAGAAATTCCTATTATTTTGGGGCAAAAAGCAGACATTTCCCTTATTTTGGGGAAAAATTTTAGAAATTTCACTTATTTCAGGGCAAAAAGTCAGAAATTCCCCTTATTTTGGGGCAAAAATCAGAAATTTCTTTTCTTATGCTACAAAATTGAAGAAATTTTTCTTATTTTGGAACAAAAAGGCAGAAATTCCCAATATTTTGGAGCAAAATGCAGAAATTATTCTTATTTTGAGGTAAAACGCAGAAATTCCCTTTATTTTGGGGCTAAAAAGCAGAAATTCCCCATATTTTGGGGCAAAAAGCAGACATTTCCCTTATTTTGGGGAAAAATTTTAGAAATTTCACTTATTTCAGGGCAAAAAGTCAAAAATTCCCCTTATTTTGGGGCAAAAAGACAGAAATTCCGTTTATTTTTGGGGAAAAGGCAGAAATTGCACTTATTTTGAGTCAAAAAGGCGGAAAATCCCCTTATTTTGGGGCAAAAGTGAAGAAATTTCCCTTTTTTATGGCAAAAAGGTGTACATTCCCTTTATTTTCGGGCAAAAAGGCAGAAATTCCTCGTATTTTGAAGCAAAATTGCAGAAATTTTCCTAATTTTGGGGCAACAAGGCAGAAATTTCCCTTAATTTAGGGTAAAACTGCAGAAATTTCACTTATTTCGCGGCAAAATGGCAGAAACTCCCCTTACTTTTGGCAAAAAATGCAGAAAATCCTCGTATTTTTGAGCAAAATTGCAGATATTCACCTAATTTTGGGGTAAAACATGCAGTAATTTTCTTTATTTTGTGGCAAACAGGCAGAATTTCCCTTTATTTTGGCTCAAATGGCAGAAATTCCCCTTATTTTAGGGCAAAATTTGCAAAAAATTCCCTTATTCGGGGGCAAAAAACAGAAATTCCCCTTATTTTGGGGCAAAATGGCAGAAATTTGCTTTATTTGGGGGCAAAAAACAGAAATTCCCCTTATTTTGGGCAAAATTGCAGAAATTTGCTTTATTATGGGGACAAATTGCAGAAATTTCCCTTATTTTAGGGCAAAATTGCAGAAATTTCACTTATTTCAGAAAAAAAAGCAAAATTTTTTCTTATTTTGGGGTAAAAAGGCAGAAATTGCCATTATTTTGTGGCAAAAAGGCAGAAATTCACTTTATTTTGGGGTAAAAGGCACAAATTCTTCTTATTTTGAGGTAAAATGCAGAAATTCCCCTTATTTAGAGGTAAAATGCAAAAATTCCCCTAATATTGGAAAAAAATGCAAAAATTCACTTTATTTTGGAGCTAAAAGGCAGAAATTTTTTGTATTTTGAAGAAAAATTGCAGAAATTCTCATTATTTTTGGGCAAAAAGGCTGAAATTCTCCTTATTTTGGGGCAAAAAGTCAGAAAATCTCCTTTTTTCGGTTGCAAAAATTCAGAAATTCCCCTTATTTGGGGCAAAATTGCAGAAATTTCCTTTACTTTGAGGCAAAATTGCAGAAATTTCCCTTATTTTGGGGTAAAATTGCAGAAATTTCACTTATTTCAGGGAAAAAAAGCAGAAATTTCTCTTATTTTGAGGCAAAAAGGCAGAAATTTCTTTTATTTTGGTACAAAATTGCAGAAATTTTTCTTATTTTGGGGCAAAAAGGCAGAAATTCTTCTTATTTTGAGAAAAAGGCTGAAATTTCCCTTATTTTGGGGCAAAAAGGCAGAAATTCCCATTATATTTGGGCAAAAAGACAGAAATTCCTATTATTTTTGGGGAAAAGGCAGAAATTGCACTTATTTTGAGTCAAAAAGGCGGAAAATCCACTTATTTTGGGGCAAATTGAAGAAATTTCCCTTTTTTAAGGCAAAAAGGTGTACATTCCCTTTATTTTCGGGCAAAAAGGCAGAAATTCCTCGTATTTTGAAGCAAAATTGCAGAAATTTTCCTAATTTTGGTGCAAAAAGGCAGAAATTCGCTTATTTAGGGTAAAACTGCAGAAATTTCACTTATTTCGCGGCAAAATGGCAGAAATTCCCCTTATTTTCGGCGAAAAAGGCAGATAATCCTCGTATTTTGGAGCAAAATTGCAGATATTCACCTAAATTTGGGGTAAAACATGCAGTAATTTTCTATATTTAGTGGCAAAAAGGCAGAATTTCCCCTTATTTTGAGGCAAAAGGCAGAAATTCCCCTTATTTTAGGGCAAAATTTGCAAAAATTTCCCTTATTCGGGGGCAAAAAACAGAAATTCCCCTTATTTTGGGGCAAAATTGCAGAAATTTGCTTTATTTGGGGGCAAAAAACAAAATTCCCCTTATTTTGGGGAAAAATTGCAAAAATTTCCCTTATGTTAGGGCAAAATTGCAGAAATTTCACTTATTTCAGAAAAAAAAGCAAAATTTTTTCTGATTTTGGCGCAAAAAGGCAGAAATTCCCATTATTTTGTGGCAAAAAGGCAGAAATTCACTTTATTTTGGGGTAAAAGGCACAAATTCTTCTTATTTTGAGGTAAAATGCAGAAATTCCCTTTATTTGGAGGTAAAATGCAGAAATTCCCCTAATATTGGGAAAAAATGCAGAAATTCACTTTATTTCAGAGCTAAAAGGCAGAAATTTTTCGTATTTTGAAGAAAAATTGCAGAAATTCTCATTATTTTCGGGCAAAAAGGGTGAAATTCTCCTTATTTTGGGGCAAAAATTCAGAAAATCTCCTTTTTTCGGTTGCAAAAATTCAGAAATTCCCCTTATTTGGGGCAAAATTGCAGAAATTTCCTTTACTTTGGGGCAAAATTGCAGAAATTTCCCTTATTTTGGGGTAAAATTGCAGAAATTTCACTTATTTCAGGGAAACAAGGCAAAAATTTTTTTTATTTTGGGGCAAAAAGGCAGAAATTTCTATTATTTTGGGGCAAAAGGCAGAAATTCACCTTATTTTGGGGTAAAAAGGCTGAAATTCCCCTTATTTGGGGGCAAAAAGGCAGAAATTCCTATTATTTTGGGGCAAAAAGCAGACATTTCCCTTATTTTGGGGAAAAAATTTAGAAATTTCACTTATTTCAGGGCAAAAAGTCAGAAATTCCCCTTATTTTGGGGCAAAAATCAGAAATTTCTTTTCTTATGCTACAAAATTGAAGAAATTTTTCTTATTTTGGAACAAAAAGGCAGAAATTCCCAATATTTTGGAGCAAAATGCTGAAATTATTCTTATTTTGAGGTAAAACGCAGAAATTCCCTTTATTTTGGGGCTAAAAAGCAGAAATTCCCCATATTTTGGGGCAAAAAGCAGACATTTCCCTTATTTTGGGGAAAAATTTTAGAAATTTCACTTATTTCAGGGCAAAAAGTCAAAAATTCCCCTTATTTTGGGGCAAAAAGACAGAAATTCCGTTTATTTTTGGGGAAAAGGCAGAAATTGCACTTATTTTGAGTCAAAAAGGCGGAAAATCCCCTTATTTTGGGTCAAAAGTGAAGAAATTTCCCTTTTTTATGGCAAAAAGGTGTACATTCCCTTTATTTTCGGGCAAAAAGGCAGAAATTCCTCGTATTTTGAAGCAAAATTGCAGAAATTTTCCTAATTTTGGGGCAACAAGGCAGAAATTTCCCTTAATTTAGGGTAAAACTGCAGAAATTTCACTTATTTCGCGGCAAAATGGCAGAAACTCCCCTTACTTTTGGCAAAAAATGCAGAAAATCCTCGTATTTTTGAGCAAAATTGCAGATATTCACCTAATTTTGGGGTAAAACATGCAGTAATTTTCTTTATTTTGTGGCAAACAGGCAGAATTTCCCTTTATTTTGGGGCAAATGGCAGAAATTCCCCTTATTTTAGGGCAAAATTTGCAAAAAATTCCCTTATTCGGGGGCAAAAAACAGAAATTCCCCTTATTTTGGGGCAAAATGGCAGAAATTTGCTTTATTTGGGGGCAAAAAACAGAAATTCCCCTTATTTTGGGCAAAATTGCAGAAATTTGCTTTATTATGGGGACAAATTGCAGAATTTTCCCTTATATTATGGCAAAATTGCAGAAATTTCACTTATTTAAGAAAAAAAAGCAAAATTTTTTCTTATTTTGGGGTAAAAAGGCAGAAATTGCCATTATTTTGTGGCAAAAAGGCAGAAATTCACTTTATTTTGGGGTAAAAGGCACAAATTCTTCTTATTTTGAGGTAAAATGCAGAAATTCCCCTTAATTAGAGGTAAAATGCAAAAATTCCCCTAATATTGGAAAAAAATGCAGAAATTCACTTTCTTTTGGAGCTAAAAGGCAGAAATTTTTTGTATTTTGAAGAAAAATTGCAGAAATTCTCATTATTTTTGGGCAAAAAGGCTGAAATTCTCCTTATTTTGGGGCAAAAAGTAAGAAAATCTCCTTTTTTCGGTTGCAAAAATTCAGAAATTCCCCTTATTTGGGGCAAAATTGCAGAAATTTCCTTTACTTTGAGGCAAAATTGCAGAAATTTCCCTTATTTTGGGGTAAAATTGCAGAAATTTCACTTATTTCAGGGAAAAAAGGCAGAAATTTCTCTTATTTTCAGGCAAAAAGGCAGAAATTTCTTTTATTTTGGTACAAAATTGCAGAAATTTTTCTTATTTTGGGGCAAAAAGGCAGAAATTCTTCTTATTTTGAGAAATAGGCTGAAATTTCCCTTATTTTGGGGCAAAAAGGCAGAAATTCCCATTTTATTTGGGCAAAAAGACAGAAATTCCTATTATTTTTTGGGAAAAGGCAGAAATTGCACTTATTTTGAGTCAAAAAGGCGGAAAATCCCCTTATTTTGGGGCAAATTGAAGAAATTTCCCCTTTTTAAGGCAAAAAGGTGTACATTCCCTTTATTTTCGGGCAAAAAGGCAGAAATTCCTCGTATTTTGAAGCAAAATTGCAGAAATTTTCCTAATTTTGGTGCAAAAAGGCAGAAATTCGCTTATTTAGGGTAAAACTGCAGAAATTTCACTTATTTCGCGGGAAAATGGCAGAAATTCCCCTTATTTTCGGCGAAAAAGGCAGATAATCCTCGTATTTTGGAGCAAAATTGCAGATATTCACCTAAATTTGGGGTAAAACATGCAGTAATTTTCTATATTTAGTGGCAAAAAGGCAGAATTTCCCCTTATTTTGAGGCAAAAGGCAGAAATTCCCCTTATTTTAGGGCAAAATTTGCAAAAATTTCCCTTATTCGTGGGCAAAAAACAGAAATTCCCCTTATTTTGGGGCAAAATTGCAGAAATTTGCTTTATTTGGGGGCAAAAAACAAAATTCCCCTTATTTTGGGGAAAAAATGCAAAAATTTCCCTTATTTTAGGGCAAAATTGCAGAAATTTCACTTATTTCAGAAAAAAAAGCAAAATTTTTTCTGATTTTGGCGCAAAAAGGCAGAAATTCCCATTATTTTGTGGCAAAAAGGCAGAAATTCACTTTATTTTGGGGTAAAAGGCACAAATTCTTCTTATTTTGAGGTAAAATGCAGAAATTCCCTTTATTTAGAGGTAAAATGCAGAAATTACCCTAATATTGGGAAAAAATTCAGAAATTCACTTTATTTCAGAGCTAAAAGGCAGAAATTTTTCGTATTTTGAAGAAAAATTGCAGAAATTCTCATTATTTTCGGGCAAAAAGGCTGAAATTCTCCTTATTTTGGGGCAAAAATTCAGAAAATCTCCTTTTTTCGGTTGCAAAAATTCAGAAATTCCCCTTATTTGGGGCAAAATTGCAGAAATTTCCTTTACTTTGGGGCAAAATTGCAGAAATTTCCCTTATTTTGGGGTAAAATTGCAGAAATTTCACTTATTTCAGGGAAACAAGGCAAAATTTTTTTTTATTTTGGGGCAAAAAGGCAGAAATTTCTATTATTTTGGGGCAAAAGGCAGAAATTCACCTTATTTTGGGGTAAAATTGCAGAAATTCCCCATATTTTAGGGCAAAAGGCAGAAATTCCCCTTATTTTGAGGCAAAAAGCCACAAATTTCCCTTATTTTCGGGCAAAATTTTAGAAATTTTATTTATTTCAAGGTAAAAAGTCGAAATTCCCCTTATTTTGGGTCAAAAAGGAGAAATTTCTTTTATTATGGTACAAAAATGAAAAAATTTTTTTTATTTTGGAAGAAAAACTCAGAAATTCCCCATATTTTGGGGTAAAAGGCAGAAATGGTTCTTATTTTGAGGTAAAATGCAGAAATTCTCCTTATTTAGAGGTAAAATATAGAAATTCCCTTAATATTAGGGAAAAATGCAGAAATTCCCTTTATTTTAGAGCTAAAAGGCAGAAATTTTCCGTATTCTGAAAAAAAATTGCAGAAATTCTCATGATTTTCCGGCAAAAAGGCTGAAATTCTCCTTATTTTGTGCCAAAAAGAAAGAAAATCTCCATTTTTCGGGTGCATAAAGTCAGAAATTCCCTTTATTTGGGGCAAAATTCCAGAAATTTCCTTTACTTTGTGGCAAAATTGCAGAAATTTTACTTATTTTGGGGCAAAATTGCAGAAATTTCACTTATTTAGAGAAAAAAGGCAGAAATTTCTCTTTTTTTGGGGCAAAAAGGCAGAAATTTCTTTTATTTTGGTACAAATTTGCAGAAATTTTTCCTATTTTGGGGCAAAAAGGCAGAAATTCTACTTATTTTGAGGTAAAAAGGCTGAAATTCCCCTTATTAGGGGACAAAAGGCAGAAATTCCTATTATTTTGGGGCAAAAAGCAGACATTTCCCTTATTTTGGGGAAAAATTTTAGAAATTTCACTTATTTCAGGGCAAAAAGTCAGAAATTCCCCTTATATTGGGGCAAAAAGACAGAAATTCCATTTATTTTTGGGGAAAAGTCAGAAATTGCACTTATTTTGAGTCAAAAAGGCGGAAAATCCCCTTATTTTGGGGCAAAAGTGAAGAAATTTCCCTTTTTTATTGCAAAAAGGTGTACATTCCCTTTATTTTCGGGCAAAAAGGCAGAAATTCCCCGTATTTTGAAGCAAAATTAAAGAAATTTTCCTAATTTTGGTGCAAAAGGCAGAAATTCCCCTTAATTTAGGGTAAAACTGCAGAAATTTCACTTATTTCGCGGCAAAATGGCAGAAATTCCTCTTATTTTTGGCGAAAAAGGCAGAAAATCCTCGTATTTTGGAGCAAAATTGCAGATATTCACCTAAATTTAGGGTAAAACATGCAGTAATTTTCTTTATTTTGTGGCAAAAAGGCAGAATTTCCCCTTATTTTGAGGCAAAAGGCAGAAATTCCCCATATTTTAGGGCAAAATTTGCAAAAATTTCACTTATTCGTGGGCAAAAAACAGAAATTGCCCTTATTTTGGGGCAAAATTGCAGAAATTTGCTTTATTTGGGGGCAAAAAACAGAAATTCCCCTTATTTTGGGGAAAAATTGCAAAAATTTCCCTTATTTTAGGGCAAAATTGCAGAAATTTCACTTATTTCAGAAAAAAAGCAAAATTTTTTCTTATTTTGGGGCAAAAAGGCAGAAATTCCCATTATTTTGTGGCAAAAAGGCAGAAATTCACCTTATTTTGGGGTAAAAGGCAGAAATTCTTCGTATTTTGAGTTAAAATGCAGAAATTCCCCGTATTTAGAGGTAAAATGCAGAAATTCCCCTAATATTGGAAAAAAATGCAGAAATTCACTTTATTTTGGAGCTAAAAGGCAGAAATTTTTCGTATTTTGAAGAAAAATTGCAGAAATTCTCATTATTTTCGGGCAAAAAGGCTGAAATTCTCCTTATTTTGGGGCAAAAAGTCAGAAAATCTCCTTTTTGCGGTTGCAAAAATTCAGAAATTTTCCTTATTTGGGGCAAAATTGCAGAAATTTCCTTTACTTTGGGGCAAAATTGCAGAAATTTCTTTTATTTTTGTACAAAATTGCAGAAATTTTTCTTATTTTGGAACAAAAAGGCAGAAATTCCCCATATTTTGGAGCAAAATACAGAAATTATTCTTATTTTGAGGTAAAATGCAGAAATTCCCTTTATTTTGGCGCTAAAAGGCAGAAATTCCCCTTATTTTGGGGCAAAAAGCAGACATTTCCCTTATGTTGGGGAAAAATTTTAGAAATTTCACTTATTTCAGGGCAAAAAGTCAGAAATTCCCCTTATTTTGGGGCAAAAAGACAGAAATTCCGTTTATTTTTGGAGAAAAGGCAGAAATTGCACTTATTTTGAGTCAAAAAGGTGGAAAATCTCCTTATTTTGGGGCAAAAGTGAAGAAATTTCCCTTTTTTATGGCAAAAAGGTGTACATTCCCTTTATTTTCGGGCAAAAAGGCAGAAATTCCCCGTATTTTGAAGCAAAATTGCAGAAATTTTACTAATTTTGGGGCATAAAGGCAGAAATTTGCTTTAATTTAGGGTAAAACTGCAGAAATTTCACTTATTTCGCGGCAAAATGGCAGAAATTCCCCTTATTTTCGGCGAAAAAGGCAGAAAATCCTCGTTTTTTGGAGCAAAATTGCAGATATTCACCTAATTTTGGGGTAAAACATGCAGTAATTTTCTTTATTTTGTGGCAAAAAGGCAGAATTTCCCCTTATTTTGGGGCAAATTGCCGAAATTCCCCTTATTTTAGGGCAAAATTTGCAAAACTTTTTCTTATTCGGGGGCAAAAAACAGAAATTCCCCTTATTTTGGGGCAAAATTGCAGAAATTTGCTTTATTTGGGGGCAAAAACAGAAATTCCCCTTATTTTGGGGCAAAATTGCAGAAATTTGCTTTATTATGGGGAAAAAGTGCAGAAATTTCCCTCATTTTAGGGCAAAATTGCAGAAATTTCACTTATTTCAGAAAAAAAAGCAAAATTTTTTCTTATTTTGGGGCAAAAAGGCAGAAATTCCCATTATTTTGTTGCAAAAAGGCAGAAATTCACCTTATTTTGGGGTAAAAGGCAGAAATTCTTCTTATTTTGAGGTAAAATGCAGAAATTCCTCTTATTTATAGGTAAAATGCAGAAATTCCCCTAATATTGGGAAAAAATGCAGAAATTCACTTTATTTTGGAGCTAAATGGCAGAAATTTTTCGTATTTTGAAGAAAAATTGCAGAAATTCTCATTATTTTCTGGCAAAAAGGCTGAAATTCTCCTTATTTTGGGGCAAAAAGTCAGAAAATCTCCTTTTTTCGGTTGCAAAAATTCAGAAATTCCTTTTATTTTGGGCAAAATTGCAGAAATTTCTTATACTTTTAGGGCAAAATTGCAGAAATTTCTCTTATTTTGGGGTAAAATTGCAGAAATTTCACTTATTTCAGGTAAAAAATGGCAGAAATTTCTCTTATTTTGGGGCAAAAAGGCAGAAATTTTTTTTATTTTGGTACAAAATTGCAGAAATTTTTCTTATTTTGGGGCAAAAATGCAGAAATTCCCCATATTTTGGGGCAAAAGGCAGAAATTCCCCTTATTTTGAGAAAAAAGGCTGAAATTCCCCTTATTTTGGGGCAAAAAGGCAGAAATTCCCCTTATTTTTGTGCAAAATAACAGAAATTCCTTTTATTTTTGGGGAAAAGGCAGAAATTGCACTTATTTTTAGATAAAAGGCAGAAAATCCCCCTATTTTATGGCAAAAGTGAAGAAAATTCCCTTTTTTATGGCAAAAAGGTATGCATTCCCATTATTTTCGGGCAAATAGGCAGAAATTCCCTGTATTTTGGAGCAAAATTGCAGAAATTCCCCTAATTTTGTGGCAAAAAGGAAGAAATTCTTCTTATTTTGGGGTAAAACTGCAGAAATTTCACTTATTTCGCGGCAAGATGGCAGAAATTCCCCTTATTTTCAGCGAAAAATGCAGAAAATCCTCGTATTTTGGAGCAAAATTGAAAATTCACCTAATTTTGGGGTAAAACATGCAGTAATTTTCTATATTCTGTGGCAAAAAGGCAGAAATTCCCCTTATTTTGGGTCAAATGGCAGAAATTCCCCTTATTTTAGGGCAAAATTGCAGAAATTTCCCTTATTTGTGGGAAAAGACCAGAAATTCCCCTTAATTTGGGGCAAAATTGCAGAAATTTGCTTTATTATTGGGAAAAATTGCAGAAATTTCCTTTATTTTAGGCCAAAATTGCAGAAATTTCACTTATTTCAGAAAAAAAAGCAAAAATTTTTCTTATTTTGGGGCAAAAAGGCAGAAATTCCTATTATTTTGGGGCAAAAGGCAGAAATTCACCTTATTTTGGGGTAAAATTGCAGAAATTTCACATATTTCAGGGCAAAAAGGAAGTAATTCCCCTTATTTTGAGGTAAAATGCTGAAATTCCCCATATTTTGGGGCAAAAGGCAGAAATTCCCCTTATTTTGGGGCAAAAAGCCACAAATTTTCCTTATTTTCGGGCAAAATTTCAGAAATTTCATTTATTTCAGGGTAAAAAGTCAGAAATTTCCCTTATTTTGAGTCAAAAAGGAGAAATTTCTTTTCTTATGGTACATAAATGAATTTTTTTTTTTTGGAAGAAAAAGTCAGAAATTCCCCATATTTTGAGGTAAAAGGCAGAAATGGTTCTTATTTTGAGGTAAAATGAAGAAATTCCCCTTATTTAGAGGTAAAATATAGAAATTCCCTTAATATTAGGGAGAAATGCAGAAATTCCATTTATTTTAGAGCTAAAAGGCAGAAATTTTCCGTATTCTGAAAAAAAATTGCAGAAATTCTCTTGATTTTCCGGTAAAAAGGCTGAAATTCTCCTTATTTTGGGGCAAAAAGAAAGAAAATCTCCATTTTTCGGGTGCATAAAGTCAGAAATTCCCATTATTTGGGGCAAAATTTTAGAAATTTCCTTTACTTTGTGGCAAAATTGCAGAAATTTTACTTATTTTGGGGCAAAATTGCAGAAATTTCACTTATTTCAGGGAAAAAAGGCAGAAATTTCTCTTATTTTGGGGCAATAAGGCAGAAATTTCTTTTATTTTGGTACAAATTTGCAGAAATTTTTCCTATTTTGGGGCAAAAAGGCAGAAATTTCCCTTATTTTGAAGTAAAAAAGCTGAAATTCCCCTTGTTTGGGGGCAAAAAGGCAGAAATTCCTATTATTTTGGGGCAAAAAGCAGACATTTCCCTTATTTTGGGGAAAAATTTTAGAAATTTCACTTATTTCAGGGCAAAAAGTCAGAAATTCCCCTTATTTTGGGGCAAAAAGAAGAAATTTCTTTTATTATGGTACAAAATTGACGAAATTTTCCTTATTTTGGAACAAAAAGGCAGAAATTCTCCATATTTTGGAGCAAAATGCAGAAATTATTCTTATTTTGAGGTAAATGCAGAAATTCCCTTTATCTTCGAGCTAAAAGGCAGAAATTCCCCGTATTTAGGGGCAAAAAGCAGACATTTCTCTTATTTTGGGGAAAAATTTTATAAATTTCACTTATTTCAGGGCATAAAGTCAGAAATTTTCTTTATTTTGCGGCAAAAAGACAGAAATTCCGTTTATTTTTGGGGAAAAGGCAGAAATTGCACTTATTTTGAGTCAAAAAGGCGGAAAATCACCTTATTTTGGGGCAAAAGTGAAGAAATTTCCCTTTTTTATGGCAAAAAGTATACATTCCCTTTATTTTCGGGCAAAAAGGCAGAAATTCCCCGTATTATGGAGTAAAATTGCAGAAATTCCCCTAATTTTGGGGTAAAAAGGCAGAAATTCCTCTTATTTTGTGGTAAAACTGTAGAAATTTCAATTATTTCGCGGCAAGATGGCAGAAATTCCCCTTATTTTCGGCGAATAACGCAGAAAATCCTCGTATTTTGGAGCAAAATTGCAGAAATTCACCTAATTTTGGGGTTAAACATGCATTAATTTTCTATATTTTGTGGCAAAAAGGCAGAAATTCCACTTATTTTGGGTCAAATGGCAGAAATTCCCCTTATTTTAGGGCAAAAGTGCAGAAATTTCCCTTATTTGTGGGCAAAAACCAGAAATTCCCCTTTTTTTGGGGCAAAATTGCACAAATTTGCTTTATTATAGAGAAAAATTGCAGAAATATCCCTTATTTTTATTCCAAAATTGCAGAAATTTCACTTATTACAGAAAAAAAAGCAAAAATTTTTCTTATTTTGGGGCAAAAAGGCAGAAATTCCTATTATTTTTGGGCAAAAGGCAGAAATTCACCATATTTTGGGGTAAAATTGCAGAAATTTCACATATTTCAGGGCAAAAAGGCAGAAATTCCCTTTATTTTGAGGTAAAATGCTGAAATTCCCCATATTTGTTGGCAAATAGCCACAAATTTCCCTCATTTTCGGGCAAAATTTCAGAAATTTCATTTATTTCAGGGTAAAAAGTCAGAAATTCCTCTTATATTGGGGCAAAAAAGAGAAATTTCTTTTATTATGGTACAAAATTGAAGAAAATTTTTTTTATTTTGGAATAAAAAGGCAGAAATTCTCCATAATTTGGGGTAAAAGGCAGAAATGGTTGTTATTTTGAGGTAAAATGCAGAAATTCCCCTTATTTAGAGGTAAAATGTAGAAATTCCCTTAATATTGGGGAAAAATGCAGAAATTCCCTTTATTTTAGAGCTAAAAGGCAGAAATTTTCCGTATTTTGATAAAAAATTGCAGAAATTCTCATGATTTTCGGGCAAAAAGGCTGAAATTCTCCTTATTTTTGGGCAAAAAGAAAGAAAATCTCCATTTTTCGGGTGCAAAAAGTCAGAAATTCCCTTTATTTGGGGCAAAATTGCAGAAATTTCACTTATTTGAGAAAAAAAAAGCAAAAATTTTTTTTATTTTGGGGCAAAAAGGCAGAAATTCCCATTATTTTGGGGCAAAAAGGCAGAAATTCACCTTATTTTGGGGTAAAATTGCAGAAATTTCACATATTTCAGGGCAAAAAGGCATAAATTTTCCTTATTTTGAGGTAAAATGCTGAAATTCCCCATATTTTGGGGCAAATGGCAGAAATTCCCCTTATTTTGGGGCAAAAAGGAGAAATTTTTTTTATTATGGTACAAAATTGAAGAAATTTTCTTTATTTTGGAACAAAAAGGCATAAATTCCCCATATTTTGGGGTAAAAGGCAGAAATTTTTATTTTGAGGTAAAATGCAGAAATTCCCCTTATTTAGAGGTAAAATGTAGAAATTCCCCTAATATTGGCGAAAAATGCAGAAATTCCCTTTATTTTGGGGCTAAAAGGCAGAAATTTTCCGTATTTTGAAGAAAAATTGCAGAAATTCTCATAATTTTTAGGCTAAAAGTTTGAAATTCTCCTTATTTTGGGGCAAAAAGACAGAAAATCTCCTTTTTTCGAGTGCAAAAATTCAGAAATTCCCATTTTTTGAGGCAAAATTGCAGAAATTTCCTTTACTTTGGGTCAAAATTGCAGAAATTTCCCTTATTTTGTGGCAAAATTGCAGAAATTTCACTTATTTCATGAAAAAAGGCAGAAATTTCTCTTATTTTGGGGCAAAAAGGCAGAAATTTCTTTTATTTTGGTAAAAAATTGCAGAAAAATTTTCTATTTTGGGGCAAAAAGGCAGAAATTCCCCTTATTTTGAGGTAAAAAGGCTGAAATTCCTTTTATTTGGAGGCAAAAAGGCAGAAATTCTCCTCAATTTGAGGCAAAAAGAAAACATTTCCCTTATTTTGGGGAAAAATTTTAGAAATTTCACTTATTTCAGGGCAAAAAGTCAGAAATTCCCCTTATTTTGGGGCAAAAAGCAGAAATTTCTTTTATTATGGTACAAAATTGAAGAAATTTTCCTTATTTTGGAACAAAAAGGCAGAAATTCCCCATTTTTTGGAGCAAAATGCAGAAATTATTCTTATTTTGAGGTAAAATGCAGAAATTCCCTTTATTTTGGGGCTAAAAGGCAGAAATTCCCTGTATTTTGAAGCAAAATTGCAGAAATTCTCATAATTTTCGGGCAAAAAGGCAGAAATTCTCCTTATTTTGGGGCAAAAAAGCAGAAATTTACTTTATATTGGGGCAAAATTGCAGAAATTTTCTTTATTTTGTGGCAAAATTGCAGAAATTTCACTTATTTCAGGAAAAAAAGGCAAAAATTTCTCTTATTTTGGGGCAAAAAGGCAGAGATTTCTTTTATTTTGGTACAAAATTGCAGAAATTTTTCTTATTTTGGGGCAAAAGAGCAGAAATTCCCCTTATTTTGGGGCAAAAAGTCATAAATTCCCCATATTTTGGGGCAAAAAGCAGACATTTCTCTTATTTTGGGGAAAAATTTTAGAAATTTCACTTATTTCAGGGAATAAAGTCAGAAATTCCCCTTATTTTGCGGCAAAAAGACAGAAATTCCGTTTATTTTTGGGGAAAAGGCAGAAATTGCACTTATTTTGAGTCAAAAAGGCGGAAAATCACCTTATTTTGGGGCAAAAGTGAAGAAATTTCCCTTTTTTATGGCAAAAAGTATACATTCCCTTTATTTTCGGGCAAAAAGGCAGAAATTTCCCGTATTTTGGAGCAAAATTGCAGAAATTCCCCTAATTTTGGGGCAAAAAGGCAGAAATTCCCCTTATTTTGGGGCAAAAAGGCATAAATTCCCCATATTTTGGGGCAAAAAGCAGACATTTCTCTTATTTTGGGGAAAAATTTTAGAAATTTCACTTATTACAGGGAATAAAGTCAGAAATTCCCCTTATTTTGCGGCAAAATAACAGAAATTCCGTTTATTTTTGGGGAAAAGGCAGAAATTGCACTTATTTAGAGTCAAAAAGGCGGAAAATCACCCTATTTTGGGGCAAAAGTGAAGAAATTTCCCTTTTTTATGGCAAAAAGTATACATTCCCTTTATTTTCGGGCAAAAAGGCAGAAATTCCCCATATTTTGGAGCAAAATTGCAGAAATTCCCCTAATTTTGGGGCAAAAATGCAGAAATTCTCCTTATTTTGGGGTAAAACTGCAGAAATTTCACTTATTTCGCGGCAAGATGGCAGAAATTCCCCTTATTTTCAGCGAAAAAAGCAGAAAATCCTCGTATTTTGGAGCAAAATTGCAGAAATTCACCTAATTTTGGGGTAAAACATGCAGTAATTTTCTATATTTTGTTGCAAAAAGGCAGAAATTCCCCTTATTTTGGGTCAAATGGCAGAAATTCCCCTTATTATAGGGCAAAATTGCAGAAATTTCTCTTATTTGTTGGCAAAGACCAGAAATTCCCCTTATTTTGGGGCAAAATTGCAGAAATTTGCTTTATTATTGGGAAAAATTGCAGAAATTTTCCTTATTTTAGGCCAAAATTGCAGAAATTTCACTTGTTTCAGAAAAAAAAAAGCAAAAATTTTTCTTATTTTGGAGCAAAAAGGCAGAAATTCCTATTATTTTGGGGCAAAAGGCAGAAATTCCCCTTATTTTGGGGCAAAAAGGCACAAATTTTCCTTATTATCGGGCAAAATTTCAGAAATTTCATTTATTTCAGGGTAAAAAGTCAGAAATTCCCCTTATTTTGGGGCAAAAAGGAGAAATTTTTTTTATTATGGTACAAAATTGAAGAAATTTTTTTTTATTTTGGAAGAAAAAGGCAGAAATTCCCCATATTTTTGGGTAAAAGGCAGAAATGGTTCGTATTTTGAGGTAAAATGCAGAAATTCCCCTTATTTAGAGGTAAAATGTAGAAATTCCCTTAATATTGGGGAAAAATGCAGAAATTCCCTTTATTTTAGAGCTAAAAGGCAGAAATTTTCCTTATTATAAAAAAAAATTGCAGAAATTCTCATGATTTTTTGGCAAAAAGGCTGAAATTATCCTTATTTTGGGGCAAAAAGAAAGAAAATCTCCATTTTTCGGGTGCAAAAAGTCAGAAATTCCCTTTATTTGGGGCAAAATTGCAGAAATTTCCTATACTTTGTGGCAAAATTGCAGAAATTTCACTTATTTTGGGGCAAAATTGCAGAAATTTCATTTATTTCAGGGAAAAAAGGCAGAAATTTCTCTTATTTTGTGGCAAAAAGGCAGAAATTTCTTTTATTTTGGTACAAAATTGCAGAAATTTTTCTTATTTGGGGGCAAAAAGGCAGAAATTCCCCATATTTTGGGGCAAAAGGCAGAAATTCGACTTATTTTGAGAAAAAAGACTGAAATTCCCCTTATTTTGGGGCAAAAAGGCAGAAATTCCCCTTAGTTTTGTGCAAAAAGACAGAAATTCCTTTTATTTTTGAGGAAAAGGCAGAAATTGCACTTATTTTGAGATAAAAGGCGGAAAATCCCCTTATTTTGGGGCAAAAGTGAAGAAAATTCCCTTTTTATGGCAAAAAGGTATACATTCCCTTTATTTTCGGGCAAAAAGGCTGAAATTCCTCGTATTTTGGAGCAAAATTGCAGAAATTCCCCTACTTTTGGGGCAAAAAGGCAGAAATTTTTCTTATTTTGGGGTAAAACTGCAGAAATTTCACTTATTTCACGGCAAGATGGCAGAAATTCCCCTTATTTTCAGCAAAAAACGCAGAAAATCCTCGTATTTTGCAGCAAAATTGCAGAAATTCACCTAATTTTGGGGTAACACATGCAGTACTTTTCTATATTTTGTGGCAAAAAGGCAGAAATTTCACGTATTTTGGGTCAAATGGAAGAAATTCCCCTTATTTTAGGGCAAAATTGCAGAAATTTTCCTTATTTGTGGGCAAAGACCAGAAATTCCCCTTATTTTTGGGCAAAATTGCAGAAATTAGCTTTATTATGGGGAAAAATTGCAGAAATTTCCCTTATTTTAGGCCAAAATTGCAGAAATTTCACTTATTTCAGAAAAAAAAGCAAAAAATTTTTATATTTTGGGACAAAAAGCAGAAATTCCTATTATTTTGGGGCAAAAGGCAGAAATTCACCTTATTTTGAGGTAAAATGCTGAAATTCCCCATATTTTGGGGCAAAAGGCAGAAATTCCCCTTATTTTGGGGCAAAAAGCCACAAATTTCTTTTATTTTCGGGCAAAATTTCAGAAATTTCATTTATTTCAGGGTAAAAAGTCAGAAATTCTCCTTATTTTGGGGCAAAAATGAGAAATTTCTTTTATTATGGTACAAAATTGAAGAAATATTTTTTTATTTTGGAAGAAAAAGGCAGAAATTCCCCATATTTTGGGGTAAAAGGCAGAAATGGTTCTTATTTTGAGTTAAAATGCCAAAATTCCCCTTATTTAGAGGTAAAATATAGAAATTCCCTTAATATTGGGGAAAAATGCAGAAATTCCCTTTATTTTAGAGCTAAAAGGCAGAAATTTTTCGTATTTTGAAAAAAAAATTGCAGAAATTCTCATGATTTTCCGGCAAAAGGCTGAAATTCAACTTATTTTGGGGCAAAAAGAAAGTAAATCTCCATTTTTCTGGTGCAAAAAGTCAGAAATTCCCTTTATTTGGGGCAAAATTCCAGAAATTTCCTTTACTTTGTGGCAAAATTGCAGAAATTTCACTTATTTTGGGTCAAAATTGCAGAAATTTCACTTATTTCAGGGAAAAAAGGCAGAAATTTCTCTTATTTTGGGGCAAAAAGGCAGAAATTTCTTTTATTTTGTTACAAATTTGCAGAAATTTTTCCTATTTTGGGGCAAAAAGGCAGAAATTCCCCTTATTTTGGGGTAAAAAGGCTGAAATTCCCCTTATTTGGGGGCAAAAAGGCAGAAATTCCTATTATTTTGGGGCAAAAAGCAGACATTTCCCTTATTTTGGGGAAAAATTTTAGAAATTTCACTTATTTCAGGGCAAAAAGTCAGAAATTCCCCTTATTTTGGGGCAAAAATCAGAAATTTCTTTTCTTATGGTACAAAATTGAAGAAATTTTTCTTATTTTGGAACAAAAAGGCAGAAATTCCCAATATTTTGGAGCAAAATGCTGAAATTATTCTTATTTTGAGGTAAAATGCAGAAATTCCCTTTATTTTGGGGCTAAAAGGCAGAAATTCCCCATATTTTGGGGCAAAAAGCAGACATTTTCCTTATTTTGGGGAAAAATTTTAGAAATTTCATTTATTTCAGGGCAAAAAGTCAAAAATTCCCCTTATTTTGGGGCAAAAAGACAGAAATTCCGTTTATTTTTGGGGAAAAGGCATAAATTACACTTATTTTGAGGTAAAAAGGCGGAAAATCCCCTTATTTTGGGGCAAAAGTGAAGAAATTTCCCTTTTTTATGGCAAAAAGGTGTACATTCCCTTTATTTTCGGGCAAAAAGGCAGAAATTCCTCGTATTTTGAAGCAAAATTGCAGAAATTTTCCTAATTTTGGGGCAACAAGGCAGAAATTTCCCTTAATTTAGGGGAAAATTGCAGAAATTTCACTTATTTCGCGGCAAAATGGCAGAAACTCCCCTTACTTTTGGCGAAAAATGCAGAAAATCCTCCTATTTTTGAGCAAAATTGCAGATATTCACCTAATTTTGGGGTAAAACATGCAGTAATTTTCTTTATTTTGTGGCAAAAAGGCAGAATTTCCCCTTATTTTGGGGCAAATGGCAGAAATTCCCCTTATTTTAGGGCAAAATTTGCAAAAAATTCCCTTATTCGGGGGCAAAAAACAGAAATTCCCCTTATTTTGGGGCAAAATGGCAGAAATTTGCTTTATTTGGGGGCAAAAAACAGAAATTCCCCTTATTTTGGGCAAAATTGCAGAAATTTGCTTTATTATGGGGACAAATTGCAGAAATTTCCCTTATTTTAGGGCAAAATTGCAGAAATTTCACTTATTTCAGAAAAAAAAAGCAAAATTTTTTCTTATTTTGGGGTAAAAAGGCAGAAATTCCCATTATTTTGTGGCAAAAAGGCAGAAATTCACTTTATTTTGGGGTAAAAGGCACAAATTCTTCTTATTTTGAGGTAAAATGCAGAAATTCCCCTTATTTAGAGGTAAAATGCAAAAATTCCCCTAATATTGGGAAAAAATGCAGAAATTCACTTTATTTTGGAGCTAAAAGGCAGAAATTTTTTGTATTTTGAAGAAAAATTGCAGAAATTCTCATTATTTTCCGGCAAAAAGGCTGAAAGTCTTCTTATTTTGGGGCAAAAAGTCAGAAAATCTCCTTTTTTCGGTTGCAAAAATTCAGAAATTCCTTTTATTTGGGGCAAAATTGCAGAAATTTCCTTTACTTTGAGGCAAAATTGCAGAAATTTCCCTTATTTTGGGGTAAAATTGCAGAAATTTCACTTATTTCAGAAAAAAAAGGCAGAAATTTCTCTTATTTTGAGGCAAAAAGGCAGAAATTTCTTTTATTTTGGTACAAAATTGCAGAAATTTTTCTTATTTTGGGGCAAAAAGGCAGAAATTCTTCTTATTTTGAGAAAAAAGGCTGAAATTTCCCTTATTTTGGGGCAAAAAGGCAGAAATTCCCCTTATATTTGGGCAAAAAGACAGAAATTCCTTTTATTTTGGGGAAAAGGCAGAAATTGCACTTATTTTGAGTCAAAAAGGCGGAAAATCCCCTTATTTTGGGGCAAATTGAAGAAATTTCCCTTTTTTAAACAAAAAGTTGTACATTCCCTTTATTTTCGGGCAAAAAGGCAGAAATTCCCCGTATTTTGAAGCAAAATTGCAGAAATTTTCCTAATTTTGGGGCAAAAAGGCAGAAATTCGCTTATTTAGGGTAAAACTGCAGAAATTTCACTTATTTCGAGGCAAAATGGCAGAAATTCCCCTTATTTTCGGCGAAAAAGTCAGATAATCCTCGTATTTTGGAGCAAAATTGCAGATACTCACCTAAATTTGGGGTAAAACATTCAGTAATTTTCTTTATTTAGTGGCAAAAAGGCAGAATTTCCCCTTATTTTGAGGCAAAAGGCAGAAATTCCCCTTATTTTAGGGCAAAATTTGCAAAAATTTCCCTTATTCGTGGGCAAAAAACAGAAATTCCCCTTATTTTGGGGCAAAATTGCAGAAAATTGCTTTATTTGGGGGCAAAAAACAAAATTCCTCTTATTTTGGGGAAAATTGCAAAAATTTCCCTTATTTTAGGCCAAAATTGCAGAAATTTCACTTATTTCAGAAAAAAAAGCAAAATTTTTTCTGATTTTGGCGCAAAAAGGCAGAAATTCCCATTATTTTGTGGCAAAAAGGCAGAAATTCACTTTATTTTGGGGTAAAAGGCACAAATTCTTCTTATTTTGAGGTAAAATGCAGAAATTCCCTTTATTTAGAGGTAAAATGCAGAAATTCCCCTAATATTGGGAAAAAATGCAGAAATTCACTTTATTTTAGAGCTAAAAGGCAGAAATTTTTCGTATTTTGAAGAAAAATTGCAGAAATTCTCATTATTTTCGGGCAAAAAGGTTGAAATTCTCCTTATTTTGGGGCAAAAATTCAGAAAATCTCCTTTTTTCGGTTGCAAAAATTCAGAAATTCCCCTTATTTGGGGCAAAATTGCAGAAATTTCCTTTACTTTGGGGCAAAATTGCAAAAATTTCCATTATTTTGGGGTAAAATTGCAGAAATTTCACTTATTTCAGGGAAACAAGGCAAAAATTTTTCTTATTTTGGGGCAAAAAGGCAGTAATTTCTATTATTTTGGGGCAAAAGGCAGAAATTCACCTTATTTTGGGGTAAAATTGCAGAAATTCCCCATATTTTAGGGCAAAAGGCAGAAATTCCCCTTATTTTGAGGCAAAAAGCCACAAATTTCCCTTATTATCGGGCAAAATTTCAGAAATTTCATTTATTTCAGGGTAAAAAGTCGAAATTCCCCTTATTTTGGGTCAAAAAGGAGAAATTTCTTTTATTATGGTACAAAAATGAAAAAAAATTTTTTTATTTTGGAAGAAAAACTCAGAAATTCCCCATATTTTGGGGTAAAAGGCAGAAATGGTTCTTATTTTGAGGTAAAATGCAGAAATTCTCCTTATTTAGAGGTAAAATATAGAAATTCCCTTAATATTAGGGAAAAATGCAGAAATTCCCTTTATTTTAGAGCTAAAAGGCAGAAATTTTCCGTATTCTGAAAAAAAAATTGCAGAAATTCTCATGATTTTCCGGCAAAAAGGCTGAAATTCTCCTTATTTTGTGGCAAAAAGAAAGAAAATCTCCATTTTTCGGGTGCATAAAGTCAGAAATTCCCTTTATTTGGGGCAAAATTCCAGAAATTTCCTTTACTTTGTGGCAAAATTGCAGAAATTTTACTTATTTTGGGGCAAAATTGCAGAAATTTCACTTATTTCAGGGAAAAAAGGCAGAAATTTCTCTTATTTCGGGGCAAAAAGGCAGAAATTTCTTTTATTTTGGTACAAATTTGCAGAAATTTTTCCTATTTTGGGGCAAAAAGGCAGAAATTCTACTTATTTTGAGGTAAAAAGGCTGAAATTCCCCTTATTTGGGGACAAAAGGCAGAAATTCCTATTATTTTGGGGCAAAAAGCAGTCATTTCCCTTATTTTGGGGAAAAATTTTAGAAATTTCACTTATTTCAGGGCAAAAAGTCAGAAATTCCCCTTATATTGGGGCAAAAAGACAGAAATTCCATTTATTTTTGGGGAAAAGTCAGAAATTGCACTTATTTTGAGTCAAAAAGGCGGAAAATCCCCTTATTTTGGGGCAAAAGTGAAGAAATTTCCCTTTTTTATTGCAAAAAGGTGTACATTCCCTTTATTTTCGGGCAAAAAGGCAGAAATTCCCCGTATTTTGAAGCAAAATTAAAGAAATTTTCCTAATTTTGGGGCAAAAAGGCAGAAATTCCCCTTAATTTAGGGTAAAACTGCAGAAATTTCACTTATTTCGCGGCAAAATGGCAGAAATTCCCCTTATTTTTGGCGAAAAAGGCAGAAAATCCTCGTATTTTGGAGCAAAATTGCAGATATTCACCTAAATTTAGGGTAAAACATGCAGTAATTTTCTTTATTTTGTGGCAAAAAGGCAGAATTTCCCCTTATTTTGAGGCAAAAGGCAGAAATTCCCCATATTTTAGGGCAAAATTTGCAAAAATTTCACTTATTCGTGGGCAAAAAACAGAAATTCCCCTTATTTTGGGGCAAAATTGCAGAAATTTGCTTTATTTGGGGGCAAAAATCAGAAATTCCCCTTATTTTGGAGAAAAATTGCAAAAATTTCCCTTATTTTAGGGCAAAATTGCAGAAATTTCACTTATTTCAGAAAAAAAGCAAAATTTTTTCTTATTTTGGGGCAAAAAGTCAGAAATTCCCATTATTTTGTGGCAAAAAGGCAGAAATTCACCTTATTTTGGGGTAAAAGGCAGAAATTCTTCGTATTTTGAGTTAAAATGCAGAAATTCCCCGTATTTAGAGGTAAAATGCAGAAATTCCCCTAATATTGGAAAAAAATGCAGAAATTCACTTTATTTTGGAGCTAAAAGGCAGAAATTTTTCGTATTTTGAAGAAAAATTGCAGAAATTCTCATTATTTTCGGGCAAAAAGGCTGAAATTCTCCTTATTTTGGGGCAAAAAGTCAGAAAATCTCCTTTTTTCGGTTGCAAAAATTCAGAAATTCCCCTTATTTGGGGCAAAATTGCAGAAATTTCCTTTACTTTGGGGCAAAATTGCAGAAATTTCTTTTATTTTTGTACAAAATTGCAGAAATTTTTCTTATTTTGGAACAAAAAGGCAGAAATTCCCCATATTTTGGAGCAAAATACAGAAATTATTCTTATTTTGAGGTAAAATGCAGAAATTCCCTTTATTTTGGGGCTAAAAGGCAGAAATTCCCCTTATTTTGGGGCAAAAAGCAGACATTTCCCTTATGTTGGGGAAAAATTTTAGAAATTTCACTTATTTCAGGGCAAAAAGTCAGAAATTCCCCTTATTTTGGGGCAAAAAGACAGAAATTCCGTTTATTTTTGGAGAAAAGGCAGAAATTGCACTTATTTTGAGTCAAAAAGGTGGAAAATCCCCTTATTTTAGGGCAAAAGTGAAGAAATTTCCCTTTTTTATGGCAAAAAGGTGTACATTCCCTTTATTTTCGGGCAAAAAGGCAGAAATTCCCCGTATTTTGAAGCAAAATTGCAGAAATTTTACTAATTTTGGGGCATAAAGGCAGAAATTTGCTTTAATTTAGGGTAAAACTGCAGAAATTTCACTTATTTCGTGGCAAAATGGCAGAAATTCCCCTTATTTTCGGCGAAAAAGGCAGAAAATCCTCGTTTTTTGGAGCAAAATTGCAGATATTCACCTAATTTTGGGGTAAAACATGCAGTAATTTTCTTTATTTTGTGGCAAAAAGGCAGAATTTCCCCTTATTTTGGGGCAAATTGCCGAAATTCCCCTTATTTTAGGGCAAAATTTGCAAAACTTTTCCTTATTCGGGGGCAAAAAACAGAAATTCCCCTTATTTTGGGGCAAAATTGCAGAAATTTGCTTTATTTGGGGGCAAAAACAGAAATTCCCCTTATTTTGGGGCAAAATTGCAGAAATTTGCTTTATTATGGGGAAAAAGTGCAGAAATTTCCCTCATTTTAGGGCAAAATTGCAGAAATTTCACTTATTTCAGAAAAAAAAGCAAAATTTTTTCTTATTTTGGGGCAAAAAGGCAGAAATTCCCATTATTTTGTGGCAAAAAGGCAGAAATTCACCTTATTTTGGGGTAAAAGGCAGAAATTCTTCTTATTTTGAGGTAAAATGCAGAAATTCCTCTTATTTAGAGGTAAAATGCAGAAATTCCCCTAATATTGGGAAAAAATGCAGAAATTCACTTTATTTTGGAGCTAAAAGGCAGAAATTTTTCGTATTTTGAAGAAAAATTGCAGAAATTCTCATTATTTTCCGGCAAAAAGGCTGAAATTCTCCTTATTTTGGGGCAAAAAGTCAGAAAATCTCCTTTTTTCGGTTGCAAAAATTCAGAAATTCCTTTTATTTTGGGCAAAATTGCAGAAATTTCCTATACTTTAGGGCAAAATTGCAGAAATTTCTCTTATTTTGGGGTAAAATTGCAGAAATTTCACTTATTTCAGGTAAAAATGGCAGAAATTTCTCTTATTTTGGGGCAAAAAGGCAGAAATTTTTTTTATTTTGGTACAAAATTGCAGAAATTTTTCTTATTTTGGGGCAAAAATGCAGAAATTCCCCATATTTTGGGGCAAAAGGCAGAAATTCCCCTTATTTTGAGAAAAAAGGCAGAAATTCCCCTTATTTTGTGCAAAATAACAGAAATTCCTTTTATTTTTGGGGAAAAGGCAGAAATTGCACTTATTTTTAGATAAAAGGCAGAAAATCCCCCTATTTTATTGCAAAAGTGAAGAAAATTCCCTTTTTTATGGCAAAAAGGTATGCATTCCCATTATTTTCGGGCAAATAGGCAGAAATTCCCTGTATTTTGGAGCAAAATTGCAGAAATTCCCCTAATTTTGTGGCAAAAAGGCAGAAATTCTTCTTATTTTGGGGTAAAACTGCAGAAATTTCACTTATTTCGCGGCAAGATGGCAGAAATTCCCCTTATTTTCAGCGAAAAATGCAGAAAATCCTCGTATTTTGGAGCAAAATTGCAGATATTCACCTAATTTTGGGGTAAAACATGCAGTAATTTTCTATATTCTGTGGCAAAAAGGCAGAAATTCCCCTTATTTTGGGTCAAATGGCAGAAATTCCCCTTATTTTAGGGCAAAATTTGCAAAACTTTTCCTTATTCGGGGGCAAAAAACAGAAATTCCCCTTATTTTGGGGCAAAATTGCAGAAATTTGCTTTATTTGGGGGCAAAAACAGAAATTCCCCTTATTTTGGGGCAAAATTGCAGAAATTTGCTTTATTATGGGGAAAAAGTGCAGAAATTTCCCTCATTTTAGGGCAAAATTGCAGAAATTTCACTTATTTCAGAAAAAAAAAGCAAAATTTTTTCTTATTTTGGGGCAAAAAGGCAGAAATTCCCATTATTTTGTGGCAAAAAGGCAGAAATTCACCTTATTTTGGGGTAAAAGGCAGAAATTCTTCTTATTTTGAGGTAAAATGCAGAAATTCCTCTTATTTAGAGGTAAAATGCAGAAATTCCCCTAATATTGGGAAAAAATGCAGAAATTCACTTTATTTTGGAGCTAAAAGGCAGAAATTTTTCGTATTTTGAAGAAAAATTGCAGAAATTCTCATTATTTTCTGGCAAAAAGGCTGAAATTCTTCTTATTTTGGGGCAAAAAGTCAGAAAATCTCCTTTTTTCGGTTGCAAAAATTCAGAAATTCCTTTTATTTTGGGCAAAATTGCAGAAATTTCCTATACTTTAGGGCAAAATTGCAGAAATTTCTCTTATTTTGGGGTAAAATTGCAGAAATTTCACTTATTTCAGGTAAAAATGGCAGAAATTTCTCTTATTTTGGGGCAAAAAGGCAGAAATTTTTTTTATTTTGGTACAAAATTGCAGAAATTTTTCTTATTTTGGGGCAAAAATGCAGAAATTCCCCATATTTTGGGGCAAAAGGCAGAAATTCCCCTTATTTTGAGAAAAAAGGCTGAAATTCCCCTTATTTTGGGGCAAAAAGGCAGAAATTCTCCTTATTTTTGTGCAAAATAACAGAAATTGCTTTTATTTTTGGGGAAAAGGCAGAAATTGCACTTATTTTTAGATAAAAGGCAGAAAATCCCCCTATTTTATTGCAAAAGTGAAGAAAATTCCCTTTTTTATGGCAAAAAGGTATGCATTCCCATTATTTTCGGGCAAATAGGCAGAAATTCCCTGTATTTTGGAGCAAAATTGCAGAAATTCCCCTAATTTTGTGGCAAAAAGGCAGAAATTCTTCTTATTTTGGGGTAAAACTGCAGAAATTTCACTTATTTCGCGGCAAGATGGCAGAAATTCCCCTTATTTTCAGCGAAAAATGCAGAAAATCCTCGTATTTTGGAGCAAAATTGCAGATATTCACCTAATTTTGGGGTAAAACATGCAGTAATTTTCTATATTCTGTGGCAAAAAGGCAGAAATTCCCCTTATTTTGGGTCAAATGGCAGAAATTCCCCTTATTTTAGGGCAAAATTTGCAAAACTTTTCCTTATTCGGGGGCAAAAAACAGAAATTCCCCTTATTTTGGGGCAAAATTGCAGAAATTTGCTTTATTTGGGGGCAAAAACAGAAATTCCCCTTATTTTGGGGCAAAATTGCAGAAATTTGCTTTATTATGGGGAAAAAGTGCAGAAATTTCCCTCATTTTAGGGCAAAATTGCAGAAATTTCACTTATTTCAGAAAAAAAAAGCAAAATTTTTTCTTATTTTGGGGCAAAAAGGCAGAAATTCCCATTATTTTGTGGCAAAAAGGCAGAAATTCACCTTATTTTGGGGTAAAAGGCAGAAATTCTTCTTATTTTGAGGTAAAATGCAGAAATTCCTCTTATTTAGAGGTAAAATGCAGAAATTCCCCTAATATTGGGAAAAAATGCAGAAATTCACTTTATTTTGGAGCTAAAAGGCAGAAATTTTTCGTATTTTGAAGAAAAATTGCAGAAATTCTCATTATTTTCCGGCAAAAAGGCTGAAATTCTCCTTATTTTGGGGCAAAAAGTCAGAAAATCTCCTTTTTTCGGTTGCAAAAATTCAGAAATTCCTTTTATTTTGGGCAAAATTGCAGAAATTTCCTATACTTTAGGGCAAAATTGCAGAAATTTCTCTTATTTTGGGGTAAAATTGCAGAAATTTCACTTATTTCAGGTAAAAATGGCAGAAATTTCTCTTATTTTGGGGCAAAAAGGCAGAAATTTTTTTTATTTTGGTACAAAATTGCAGAAATTTTTCTTATTTTGGGGCAAAAATGCAGAAATTCCCCATATTTTGGGGCAAAAGGCAGAAATTCCCCTTATTTTGAGAAAAAAGGCTGAAATTCCCCTTATTTTGGGGCAAAAAGGCAGAAATTCCCCTTATTTTTGTGCAAAATAACAGAAATTCCTTTTATTTTTGGGGAAAAGGCAGAAATTGCACTTATTTTTAGATAAGAGGCAGAAAATCCCCATATTTTAGGGCAAAAGTTAAGAAAATTCCCTTTTTTATGGCAAAAAGGTATGCATTCCCATTATTTTCGGGCAAATAGGCAGAAATTCCCTGTATTTTGGAGCAAAATTGCAGAAATTCCCCTAATTTTGTGGCAAAAAGGCAGAAATTCTTCTTATTTTGGGGTAAAACTGCAGAAATTTCACTTATTTCGCGGCAAGATGGCAGAAATTCCCCTTATTTTCAGCGAAAAATGCAGAAAATCCTCGTATTTTGGAGCAAAATTGCAGATATTCACCTAATTTTGGGGTAAAACATGCAGTAATTTTCTATATTCTGTGGCAAAAAGGCAGAAATTCCCCTTATTTTGGGTCAAATGGCAGAAATTCCCCTTATTTTAGGGCAAAATTTGCAAAACTTTTCCTTATTCGGGGGCAAAAAACAGAAATTCCCCTTATTTTGGGGCAAAATTGCAGAAATTTGCTTTATTTGGGGGCAAAAACAGAAATTCCCCTTATTTTGGGGCAAAATTGCAGAAATTTGCTTTATTATGGGGAAAAAGTGCAGAAATTTCCCTCATTTTAGGGCAAAATTGCAGAAATTTCACTTATTTCAGAAAAAAAAGCAAAATTTTTTCTTATTTTGGGGCAAAAAGGCAGAAATTCCCATTATTTTGTGGCAAAAAGGCAGAAATTCACCTTATTTTGGGGTAAAAGGCAGAAATTCTTCTTATTTTGAGGTAAAATGCAGAAATTCCTCTTATTTAGAGGTAAAATGCAGAAATTCCCCTAATATTGGGAAAAAATGCAGAAATTCACTTTATTTTGGAGCTAAAAGGCAGAAATTTTTCGTATTTTGAAGAAAAATTGCAGAAATTCTCATTATTTTCCGGCAAAAAGGCTGAAATTCTCCTTATTTTGGGGCAAAAAGTCAGAAAATCTCCTTTTTTCGGTTGCAAAAATTCAGAAATTCCTTTTATTTTGGGCAAAATTGCAGAAATTTCCTATACTTTAGGGCAAAATTGCAGAAATTTCTCTTATTTTGTGGTAAAATTGCAGAAATTTCACTTATTTCAGGTAAAAATGGCAGAAATTTCTCTTATTTTGGGGCAAAAAGGCAGAAATTTTTTTTATTTTGGTACAAAATTGCAGAAATTTTTCTTATTTTGGGGCAAAAATGCAGAAATTCCCCATATTTTGGGGCAAAAGGCAGAAATTCCCCTTATTTTGAGAAAAAAGGCTGAAATTCCCCTTATTTTGGGGCAAAAAGGCAGAAATTCCCCTTATTTTTGTGCAAAATAACAGAAATTCCTTTTATTTTTGGGGAAAAGGCAGAAATTGCACTTATTTTTAGATAAAAGGCAGAAAATCCCCATATTTTAGGGCAAAAGTGAAGAAAATTCCCTTTTTTATGGCAAAAAGGTATGCATTCCCATTATTTTCGGGCAAATAGGCAGAAATTCCCTGTATTTTGGAGCAAAATTGCAGAAATTCCCCTAATTTTGTGGCAAAAAGGCAGAAATTCTTCTTATTTTGGGGTAAAACTGCAGAAATTTCACTTATTTCGCGGCAAGATGGCAGAAATTCCCCTTATTTTCAGCGAAAAATGCAGAAAATCCTCGTATTTTGCAGCAAAATTGCAGATATTCACCTAATTTTGGGGTAAAACATGCAGTAATTTTCTATATTCTGTGGCAAAAAGGCAGAAATTCCCCTTATTTTGGGTCAAATGGCAGAAATTCCCCTTATTTTAGGGCAAAATGGCAGAAATTTCCCTTATTTGTGGGAAAAGACCAGAAATTCCCCTTAATTTGGGGCAAAATTGCAGAAATTTGCTTTATTATTGGGAAAAATTGCAGAAATTTCCCTTATTTTAGGCCAAAATTGCAGAAATTTCACTTATTTCAGAAAAAAAAGCAAAAATTTTTCTTATTTTGGGGCAAAAAGGCAGAAATTCCTATTATTTTGGGGCAAAAGGCAGAAATTCACCTTATTTTGGGGTAAAATTGCAGAAATTTCACATATTTCAGGGCAAAAAGGAAGTAATTCCCCTTATTTTGAGGTAAAATGCTGAAATTCCCCATATTTTGGGATAAAAGGCAGAAATTCCCCTTATTTTGGGGCAAAAAGCCACAAATTTTCCTTATTTTCGGGCAGAATTTCAGAAATTTCATTTATTTCAGGGTAAAAAGTCAGAAATTTCCCTTATTTTGAGTCAAAAAGAAGAAATTTCTTTTCTTATGGTACATAAATGAATTTTTTTTTTTTTGGAAGAAAAAGTCAGAAATTCCCCATATTTTGAGGTAAAAGGCAGAAATGGTTCTTATTTTGAGGTAAAATGAAGAAATTCCCCTTATTTAGAGGTAAAATATAGAAATTCCCTTAATATTAGGGAGAAATGCAGAAATTCCATTTATTTTAGAGCTAAAAGGCAGAAATTTTCCGTATTCTGAAAAAAAATTGCAGAAATTCTCTTGATTTTCCGGTAAAAAGGCTGAAATTCTCCTTATTTTGGGGCAAAAAGAAAGAAAATCTCCATTTTTCGGATGCATAAAGTCAGAAATTCCCATTATTTGGGGCAAAATTTTAGAAATTTCCTTTACTTTGTGGCAAAATTGCAGAAATTTTACTTATTTTGGGGCAAAATTGCAGAAATTTCACTTATTTCAGGGAAAAAAGGCAGAAATTTCTCTTATTTTGGGGCAATAAGGCAGAAATTTCTTTTATTTTGGTACAAATTTGCAGAAATTTTTCCTATTTTGGGGCAAAAAGGCAGAAATTTCCCTTATTTTGAGGTAAAAAAGCTGAAATTCCCCTTGTTTGGGGGCAAAAAGGCAGAAATTCCTATTATTTTGGGGCAAAAAGCAGACATTTCTCTTATTTTGGGAAAAAATTTTAGAAATTTCACTTATTTCAGGGCAAAAAGTCAGAAATTCCCCTTATTTTGGGGCAAAAAGCAGAAATTTCTTTTATTATGGTACAAAATTAAAGAAATTTTCCTTATTTTGGAACAAAAAGGCAGAAATTCCGCATATTTTGAAGCAAAATGCAGAAATTATTCTTATTTTGAGGTAAAATGCAGAAATTCCCTTTATTTTAAGGCTAAAAGGCAGAAATTCCCCTTATTTTGGGGCAAAAAGCAGACATTTCCCTTATTTTGGGGAAAAATTTTAGAAATTTCACTTATTTCAGGGCAAAAAGTCAAAAATTCCCCTTATTTTGGGGCAAAAATACAGAAATTCCGTTTATTTTTGGGGAAAAGGCAGAAATTGCACTTATTTTGAGTCAAAAAGGCTGAAAATCCCCTTATTTTGGGGCAAAAGTGAAGAAATTTCCCTTTTTTATGGCAAAAAGGTGTACATTCCTTTTATTTTCTGGCAAAAAGGCAGAAATTCCCCGTATTTTGAAGCAAAATTGCAGAAATTTTCCTAATTTTGGGGCATAAAGGCAGAAATTTGCTTTAATTTAGGGTAAAACTGCAGAAATTTCACTTATTTCGCGGCAAAATGGCAGAAATTCCCCTTATTTTCAGCGAAAAAAGCAGAAAATCTTCGTTTTTTGGAGCAAAATTGCAGATATTCACCTGATTTTCGGGTAAAACATGCAGTAATTTTCTTTATTTTGTGGCAAAAAGGCAGAATTTCCCCTTATTTTGGGGCAAATTGCCGAAATTCCCCTTATTTTAGGGCAAAATTCGCAAAACTTTCCCTTATTCGGGGACAAAAAACAGAAATTCCCCTTATTTTGGGGCAAAATTGCAGAAATTTGCTTTATTTGGAGGCAAAAAACAGAAATTCCCCTTATTTTGGGGCCAAATTGCAGAAATTTGGTTTATTATGGGGAAAAAGTGCAGAAATTTCCCTTATTTTAGGGCAAAATTGCAGAAATTTCACTTATTTCAGAAAAAAAAATCAAATATTTTTCTTATTTTGGAGCAAAAAGGCAGAAATTCCCCTTATTTTGGGACAAAAAACAGAAATTTTCCTTATTTTGGGGCAAAATTGCAGAAATTTGCTTTATTATGGAGAAAAATTGAGAAATTTCCCTTATTTTAGGGCAAAATTGCAGAAATTTCACTTATTTCAGAAAAAAAAGCAAAAATTTTTCTTATTTTGGAGCAAAAAGGAAGAAATTCCCATTATTTTGGGGCAAAAGGCAGAAATTCACCTTATTTTGTGGTAAAATTGCAGAAATTTCTCATATTTCAGGGCAAAAAGGCAGAAATTCCCCTTATTTGGGGGTAAAATGCTGAAATTCCCCATATTTTGGCGAAAAGGCAGAAATTCCCCTTATTTTGGGGAAAAAAGGCACAAATTTCCCTTATTTTCGCGCAAAATTGAAGAAATTTCATTTATATCAGGGTAAAACATCAGAAATTTCCCTTATTTTTGGGCAAAAAGGAGAAATTTCTTTTATTATGGTACAAAATTGAAGAAATTTTCTTTATTTTAGAACAAAAAGGCAGAAATTCCCCATATTTTGGGGTAAAAGGCAGAAATTCTTCTTATTTTTAGGTAAAATGCAGAAATTCCCCTGATTTAGAGGTAAAATGCAGAAATTCTCATAATATTAAGGAAAAATGCAGAAATTCCCTTTATTTTGGGGCTAAAAGTCAGAAATTTTCCGTATTTTGAAGAAAAATTGCAGAAATTCTCATAATTTTCGGGCAAAAATGCAGAAATTCTCTGTATTTTGGGGTAAAAAGACAGAAAATCCCCTTTTTTCAAGAGCAAAAAGTCAGAAAATCCCCTTATTTTGGGGCAAAATTGCAGAAATTTCCTTTACATTGGGGCAAAATGGCAGAAATTTTCCTTATTTTGGGGCAAAATTGCAGAAAATTCATTTATTTAAGGGAAAAAGGCAAAAATTTCTCTTATTTTGGGGCAAAAAGGAAGAAATTTCTTTTATTTTAGTAAAAAATTGCTAAAATTTTTCTTTTTTGGGGGCAAAAAGGCAGAAATTCCCCATATTTTGGGGCAAAAAGGCAGAAATTCCCCTTATTTTGAGGTAAAAAGGCTGAAATTCTTCTTATTTGGGGGCAAAAAGGCAGAAATTCCCCTTATTTTGGGGCAAAAAGCAGACATTTCCGTTATCTTGGGGAAAAATTTTAGAAATTTCACTTATTTTAGGGCAAAAATTCAGAAATTCCCCTTATTTTGGGGCAAAAAGAGAGAAATTCCGTTTATTTTTGGGGAAAAGGCAGAAATTGCACTTATTTTGAGTCAAAAAGTCGGAAAATTTCCTTATTTTGGGGCAAAAGTAAAGAAATTTCCGTTTTTTATGGCAAAAAGGTATACATTCCCTTTATTTTCGGGCAAAAATGCAGAAATTCCTCGTATTTTGAAGCAAAATTGCAGAAATTCTTCTAATTGTTGGGCAAAAAGACAGAAATTTCTCTTATTTTGAGGAAAAACTGCAGAAATTTCACTTATTTCCCGGCAAAATGGCAGAAATTCCCCTTATTTTCGGCGAAAAAGGCAGAAAATCTTCGTATTTTGGAGCAATATTGCAGAAATTCACCTAATTATGAAGTAAAACATGCAGTAATTTTTTTTTATTTTGTGGCAAAAACGCAGAAATTCCCCTTATTTTGGGGCAAAAGGCAGAAATTCCCCTATTTTAGGGCAAAATTGCAGAAATTTCCATTATTTGAGGGCAAAAAACAGAAATTTCCCTTATTTTGGGGAAAAATTGCAGAAATTCTCATTATTTTCGGGCAAAAAGGCTGAAATTCTCCTTATTTTGGGGCAAAAAGTCAGAAAATCTCCTTTTTTCGGTTGCAAAAATTCAGAAATTCCCCTTATTTGGGGCAAAATTGCAGAAATTTCCTTTACTTTGGGGCAAAATTGCAGAAATTTCTTTTATTTTTGTACAAAATTGCAGAAATTTTTCTTATTTTGGAACAAAAAGGCAGAAATTCCCCATATTTTGGAGCAAAATACAGAAATTATTCTTATTTTGAGGTAAAATGCAGAAATTCCCTTTATTTTGGGGCTAAAAGGCAGAAATTCCCCTTATTTTGGGGCAAAAAGCAGACATTTCCCTTATGTTGGGGAAAAATTTTAGAAATTTCACTTATTTCAGGGCAAAAAGTCAGAAATTCCCCTTATTTTGGGGCAAAAAGACAGAAATTCCGTTTATTTTTGGAGAAAAGGCAGAAATTGCACTTATTTTGAGTCAAAAAGGTGGAAAATCCCCTTATTTTGGGGCAAAAGTGAAGAAATTTCCCTTTTTTATGGCAAAAAGGTGTACATTCCCTTTATTTTCGGGCAAAAAGGCAGAAATTCCCAGTATTTTGAAGCAAAATTGCAGAAATTTTACTAATTTTGGGGCACAAAGGCAGATATTTGCTTTAATTTAGGGTAAAACTGCAGAAATTTCACTTATATCGCGGCAAAATGGCAGAAATTCCCCTTATTTTCGGCGAAAAATGCAGAAAATCCTCGTTTTTTGGAGCAAAATTGCAGATATTCACCTAATTTTGGGGTAAAACATGCAGTAATTTTCTTTATTTTGTGGCAAAAAGGCAGAATTTCCTCTTATTTTGGGGCAAATTGCCGAAATTCCCCTTATTTTAGGGCGAAATTTGCAAAACTTTTCCTTATTCGGGGGCAAAAAACAGAAATTCCCCTTATTTTGGGGCAAAATTGCAGAAATTTGCTTTATTTGGGGGCAAAAACAGAAATTCCCCTTATTTTGGGGCAAAATTGCAGAAATTTGCTTTATTATGGGGAAAAAGTGCAGAAATTTCCCTCATTTTAGGGCAAAATTGCAGAAATTTCACTTATTTCAGAAAAAAAAGCAAAATTTTTTCTTATTTTGGGGCAAAAAGGCAGAAATTCCCATTATTTTGTGGCAAAAAGGCAGAAATTCACTTTATTTTGGGGTAAAAGGCAGAAATTCTTCTTATTTTGAGGTAAAATGCAGAAATTCCTCTTATTTAGAGGTAAAATGCAGAAATTCCCCTAATATTGGGAAAAAATGCAGAAATTCACTTTATTTTGGAGCTAAAAGGCAGAAATTTTTCGTATTTTGAAGAAAAATTGCAGAAATTCTCATTATTTTCCGGCAAAAAGGCTGAAATTCTCCTTATTTTGGGGCAAAAAGTCAGAAAATCTCCTTTTTTCGGTTGCAAAAATTCAGAAATTCCTTTTATTTTGGGCAAAATTGCAGAAATTTCCTATACTTTAGGGCAAAATTGCAGAAATTTCTCTTATTTTGGGGTAAAATTGCAGAAATTTCACTTATTTCAGGTAAAAATGGCAGAAATTTCTCTTATTTTGGGGCAAAAAGGCAGAAATTTTTTTTATTTTGGTACAAAATTGCAGAAATTTTTCTTATTTTGGGGCAAAAATGCAGAAATTCCCCATATTTTGGGGCAAAAGGCAGAAATTCCCCTTATTTTGAGAAAAAAGGCTGAAATTCCCCTTATTTTGGGGCAAAAAGGCAGAAATTCCCCTTATTTTTGTGCAAAATAACAGAAATTCCTTTTATTTTTGGGGAAAAGGCAGAAATTGCACTTATTTTTAGATAAAAGGCAGAAAATCCTCATATTTTAGGGCAAAAGTGAAGAAAATTCCCTTTTTTATGGCAAAAAGGTATGCATTCCCATTATTTTCGGGCAAATAGGCAGAAATTCCCTGTATTTTGGAGCAAAATTGCAGAAATTCCCCTAATTTTGTGGCAAAAAGGCAGAAATTCTTCTTATTTTGGGGTAAAACTGCAGAAATTTCACTTATTTCGCGGCAAGATGGCAGAAATTCCCCGTATTTTCAGCGAAAAATGCAGAAAATCCTCATATTTTGGAGCAAAATTGCAGATATTCACCTAATTTTGGGGTAAAACATGCAGTAATTTTTTATATTCTGTGGCAAAAAGGCAGAAATTCCCCTTATTTTGGGTCAAATGGCAGAAATTCCCCTTATTTTAGGGCAAAATTTGCAAAACTTTTCCTTATTCGGGGGCAAAAAACAGAAATTCCCCTTATTTTGGGGCAAAATTGCAGAAATTTGCTTTATTTGGGGGCAAAAACAGAAATTCCCCTTATTTTGGGGCAAAATTGCAGAAATTTGCTTTATTATGGGGAAAAAGTGCAGAAATTTCCCTCATTTTAGGGCAAAATTGCAGAAATTTCACTTATTTCAGAAAAAAAAGCAAAATTTTTTCTTATTTTGGGGCAAAAAGGCAGAAATTCCCATTATTTTGTGGCAAAAAGGCAGAAATTCACCTTATTTTGGGGTAAAAGGCAGAAATTCTTCTTATTTTGAGGTAAAATGCAGAAATTCCTCTTATTTAGAGGTAAAATGCAGAAATTCCCCTAATATTGGGAAAAAATGCAGAAATTCACTTTATTTTGGAGCTAAAAGGCAGAAATTTTTCGTATTTTGAAGAAAAATTGCAGAAATTCTCATTATTTTCCGGCAAAAAGGCTGAAATTCTCCTTATTTTGGGGCAAAAAGTCAGAAAATCTCCTTTTTTCGGTTGCAAAAATTCAGAAATTCCTTTTATTTTGGGCAAAATTGCAGAAATTTCCTATACTTTAGGGCAAAATTGCAGAAATTTCTCTTATTTTGGGGTAAAATTGCAGAAATTTCACTTATTTCAGGTAAAAATGGCAGAAATTTCTCTTATTTTGGGGCAAAAAGGCAGAAATTTTTTTTATTTTGGTACAAAATTGCAGAAATTTTTCTTATTTTGGGGCAAAAATGCAGAAATTCCCCATATTTTGGGGCAAAAGGCAGAAATTCCCCTTATTTTGAGAAAAAAGGCTGAAATTCCCCTTATTTTGGGGCAAAAAGGCAGAAATTCCCCTTATTTTTGTGCAAAATAACAGAAATTCCTTTTATTTTTGGGGAAAAGGCAGAAATTGCACTTATTTTTAGATAAAAGGCAGAAAATCCCCATATTTTAGGGCAAAAGTGAAGAAAATTCCCTTTTTTATGGCAAAAAGGTATGCATTCCCATTATTTTCGGGCAAATAGGCAGAAATTCCCTGTATTTTGGAGCAAAATTGCAGAAATTCCCCTAATTTTGTGGCAAAAAGGCAGAAATTCTTCTTATTTTGGGGTAAAACTGCAGAAATTTCACTTATTTCGCGGCAAGATGGCAGAAATTCCCCTTATTTTCAGCGAAAAATGCAGAAAATCCTTGTATTTTGGAGCAAAATTGCAGATATTCACCTAATTTTGGGGTAAAACATGCAGTAATTTTCTATATTCTGTGGCAAAAAGGCAGAAATTCCCCTTATTTTGGGTCAAATGGCAGAAATTCCCCTTATTTTAGGGCAAAATTTGCAAAACTTTTCCTTATTCGGGGGCAAAAAACAGAAATTCCCCTTATTTTGGGGCAAAATTGCAGAAATTTGCTTTATTTGGGGGCAAAAACAGAAATTCCCCTTATTTTGGGGCAAAATTGCAGAAATTTGCTTTATTATGGGGAAAAAGTGCAGAAATTTCCCTCATTTTAGGGCAAAATTGCAGAAATTTCACTTATTTCAGAAAAAAAAGAAAAATTTTTTCTTATTTTGGGGCAAAAAGGCAGAAATTCCCATTATTTTGTGGCAAAAAGGCAGAAATTCACCTTATTTTGGGGTAAAAGGCAGAAATTCTTCTTATTTTGAGGTAAAATGCAGAAATTCCTCTTATTTAGAGGTAAAATGCAGAAATTCCCCTAATATTGGGAAAAAATGCAGAAATTCACTTTATTTTGGAGCTAAAAGGCAGAAATTTTTCGTATTTTGAAGAAAAATTGCAGAAATTCTCATTATTTTCCGGCAAAAAGGCTGAAATTCTCCTTATTTTGGGGCAAAAAGTCAGAAAATCTCCTTTTTTCGGTTGCAAAAATTCAGAAATTCCTTTTATTTTGGGCAAAATTGCAGAAATTTCCTATACTTTAGGGCAAAATTGCAGAAATTTCTCTTATTTTGTGGTAAAATTGCAGAAATTTCACTTATTTCAGGTAAAAATGGCAGAAATTTCTCTTATTTTGGGGCAAAAAGGCAGAAATTTTTTTTATTTTGGTACAAAATTGCAGAAATTTTTCTTATTTTGGGGCAAAAATGCAGAAATTCCCCATATTTTGGGGCAAAAGGCAGAAATTCCCCTTATTTTGAGAAAAAAGGCTGAAATTCCCCTTATTTTGGGGCAAAAAGGCAGAAATTCCCCTTATTTTTGTGCAAAATAACAGAAATTCCTTTTATTTTTGGGGAAAAGGCAGAAATTGCACTTATTTTTAGATAAAAGGCAGAAAATCCCCATATTTTAGGGCAAAAGTGAAGAAAATTCCCTTTTTTATGGCAAAAAGGTATGCATTCCCATTATTTTCGGGCAAATAGGCAGAAATTCCCTGTATTTTGGAGCAAAATTGCAGAAATTCCCCTAATTTTGTGGCAAAAAGGCAGAAATTCTTCTTATTTTGGGGTAAAACTGCAGAAATTTCACTTATTTCGCGGCAAGATGGCAGAAATTCCCCTTATTTTCAGCGAAAAATGCAGAAAATCCTCGTATTTTGGAGCAAAATTGCAGATATTCACCTAATTTTGGGGTAAAACATGCAGTAATTTTCTATATTCTGTGGCAAAAAGGCAGAAATTCCCCTTATTTTGGGTCAAATGGCAGAAATTCCCCTTATTTTAGGGCAAAATTTGCAAAACTTTTCCTTATTCGGGGGCAAAAAACAGAAATTCCCCTTATTTTGGGGCAAAATTGCAGAAATTTGCTTTATTTGGGGGCAAAAACAGAAATTCCCCTTATTTTGGGGCAAAATTGCAGAAATTTGCTTTATTATGGGGAAAAAGTGCAGAAATTTCCCTCATTTTAGGGCAAAATTGCAGAAATTTCACTTATTTCAGAAAAAAAAGCAAAATTTTTTCTTATTTTGGGGCAAAAAGGCAGAAATTCCCATTATTTTGTGGCAAAAAGGCAGAAATTCACCTTATTTTGGGGTAAAAGGCAGAAATTCTTCTTATTTTGAGGTAAAATGCAGAAATTCCTCTTATTTAGAGGTAAAATGCAGAAATTCCCCTAATATTGGGAAAAAATGCAGAAATTCACTTTATTTTGGAGCTAAAAGGCAGAAATTTTTCGTATTTTGAAGAAAAATTGCAGAAATTCTCATTATTTTCCGGCAAAAAGGCTGAAATTCTCCTTATTTTGGGGCAAAAAGTCAGAAAATCTCCTTTTTTCGGTTGCAAAAATTCAGAAATTCCTTTAATTTTGGGCAAAATTGCAGAAATTTCCTATACTTTAGGGCAAAATTGCAGAAATTTCTCTTATTTTGTGGTAAAATTGCAGAAATTTCACTTATTTCAGGTAAAAATGGCAGAAATTTCTCTTATTTTGGGGCAAAAAGGCAGAAATTTTTTTTATTTTGGTACAAAATTGCAGAAATTTTTCTTATTTTGGGGCAAAAATGCAGAAATTCCCCATATTTTGGGGCAAAAGGCAGAAATTCCCCTTATTTTGAGAAAAAAGGCTGAAATTCCCCTTATTTTGGGGCAAAAAGGCAGAAATTCCCCTTATTTTTGTGCAAAATAACAGAAATTCCTTTTATTTTTGGGGAAAAGGCAGAAATTGCACTTATTTTTAGATAAAAGGCAGAAAATCCCCCTATTTTAGGGCAAAAGTGAAGAAAATTCCCTTTTTTATGGCAAAAAGGTATGCATTCCCATTATTTTCGGGCAAATAGGCAGAAATTCCCTGTATTTTGGAGCAAAATTGCAGAAATTCCCCTAATTTTGTGGCAAAAAGGCAGAAATTCTTCTTATTTTGGGGTAAAACTGCAGAAATTTCACTTATTTCGCGGCAAGATGGCAGAAATTCCCCTTATTTTCAGCGAAAAATGCAGAAAATCCTCGTATTTTGGAGCAAAATTGAAAATTCACCTAATTTTGGGGTAAAACATGCAGTAATTTTCTATATTCTGTGGCAAAAAGGCAGAAATTCCCCTTATTTTGGGTCAAATGGCAGAAATTCTCCTTATTTTAGGGCAAAATTGCAGAAATTTCCCTTATTTGTGGGAAAAGACCAGAAATTCCCCTTAATTTGGGGCAAAATTGCATAAATTTGCTTTATTATTGGGAAAAATTGCAGAAATTTCCATTATTTTAGGCCAAAATTGCAGAAATTTCACTTATTTCAGAAAAAAAAGCAAAAATTTTTCTTATTTTGGGGCAAAAAGGCAGAAATTCCTATTATTTTGGGGCAAAAGGCAGAAATTCACCTTATTTTGGGGTAAAATTGCAGAAATTTCACATATTTCAGGGCAAAAAGGAAGTAATTCCCCTTATTTTGAGGTAAAATGCTGAAATTCCCCATATTTTGGGGCAAAAGGCAGAAATTCCCCTTATTTTGGGGCAAAAAGCCACAAATTTTCCTTATTTCGGGCAAAATTTCAGAAATTTCATTTATTTCAGGGTAAAAAGTCAAAAATTTCCCTTATTTTGAGTCAAAAAGGAGAAATTTCTTTTATTATGGTACATAAATGAAATTTTTTTTTTTTGGAAGAAAAAGTCAGAAATTCCCCATATTTTGAGGTAAAAGGCAGAAATGGTTCTTATTTTGAGGTAAAATGAAGAAATTCCCCTTATTTAGAGGTAAAATATAGAAATTCCCTTAATATTAGGGAGAAATGCAGAAATTCCATTTATTTTAGAGCTAAAAGGCAGAAATTTTCCGTATTCTGAAAAAAAATTGCAGAAATTCTCTTGATTTTCCGGTAAAAAGGCTGAAATTCTCCTTATTTTGGGGCAAAAAGAAAGAAAATCTCCATTTTTCGGGTGCATAAAGTCAGAAATTCCCATTATTTGGGGCAAAATTTTAGAAATTTCCTTTACTTTGTGGCAAAATTGCAGAAATTTTACTTATTTTGGGGCAAAATTGCAGAAATTTCACTTATTTCAGGGAAAAAAGGCAGAAATTTCTCTTATTTTGGGGCAATAAGGCAGAAATTTCTTTTATTTTGGTACAAATTTGCAGAAATTTTTCTTATTTTTGGGCAAAAAGGCAGAAATTTCCCTTATTTTGAGGTAAAAAAGCTGAAATTCCCCTTGTTTGGGGGCAAAAAGGCAGAAATTCCTATTATTTTGGGGCAAAAAGCAGACATTTCCCTTATTTTGGGGAAAAATTTTAGAAATTTCACTTATTTCAGGGCAAAAAGTCAGAAATTCCCCTTATTTTGGGGCAAAAAGCAGAAATTTCTTTTATTATGGTACAAAATTAAAGAAATTTTCCTTATTTTGGAACAAAAAGGCAGAAATTCCCCATATTTTGGAGCAAAATGCAGAAATTATTCTTATTTTGAGGTAAAATTCAGAAATTCCCTTTATTTTGGGGCTAAAAGGCAGAAATTCCCCTTATTTTGGGGCAAAAAGCAGACATTTCCCTTATTTTGGGGAAAAATTTTAGAAATTTCACTTATTTCAGGGCAAAAAGTCAAAAATTCCCCTTATTTTGGGGCAAAAATACAGAAATTCCGTTTATTTTTGGAGAAAAGGCAGAAATTGCACTTATTTTGAGTCAAAAAGGCTGAAAATCCCCTTATTTTGGGGCAAAAGTGAAGAAATTTCCCTTTTTTATGGCAAAAAGGTGTACATTCCTTTTATTTTCGGGCAAAAAGGCAGAAATTCCCTGTATTTTGAAGCAAAATTGCAGAAATTTTCCTAATTTTGGGGCATAAAGGCAGAAATTTGCTTTAATTTAGGGTAAAACTGCAGAAATTTCACTTATTTCGCGGCAAAATGGCAGAAATTCCCCTTATTTTCAGCGAAAAAAGCAGAAAATCTTCGTTTTTTGGAGCAAAATTGCAGATATTCACCTGATTTTCGGGTAAAACATGCAGTAATTTTCTTTATTTTGTGGCAAAAAGGCAGAATTTCCCCTTATTTTGGGGCAAATTGCCGAATTTCCCCTTATTTTAGGGCAAAATTTGCAAAACTTTCACTTATTCGGGGACAAAAAACAGAAATTCCCCTTATTTTGGGGCAAAATTGCAGAAATTTGCTTTATTTGGGGGCAAAAAACAGAAATTCCCCTTATTTTGGGGCCAAATTGCAGAAATTTGGTTTATTATGGGGAAAAAGTGCAGAAATTTCCATTATTTTAGGGCAAAATTGCAGAAATTTCACTTATTTCAGAAAAAAAATACAAATATTTTTCTTATTTTGGGGCAAAAAGGCAGAAATTCCCCTTATTTTGGGACAAAAAACAGAAATTTTCCTTATTTTGGGGCAAAATTGCAGAAATTTGCTTTATTATGGAGAAAAATTGAGAAATTTCCCTTATTTTAGGGCAAAATTGCAGAAATTTCACTTATTTCAGAAAAAAAAGCAAAAATTTTTCTTATTTTGGAGCAAAAAGGAAGAAATTCCCATTATTTTGGGGCAAAAGGCAGAAATTCACCTTATTTTGTGGTAAAATTGCAGAAATTTCTCATATTTCAGGGCAAAAAGGCAGAAATTCCCCTTATTTGGGGGTAAAATGCTGAAATTCCCCATATTTTGGGGCAAAAGGCAGAAATTCCCCTTATTTTGGGGCAAAAAGGCACAAATTTCCCTTATTTTCGCGCAAAATTGCAGAAATTTCATTTATATCAGGGTAAAACGTCAGAAATTTCCCTTATTTTTGGGCAAAAAGGAGAAATTTCTTTTATTATGGTACAAAATTGAAGAAATTTTCTTTATTTTAGAACAAAAAGGCAGAAATTCCCCATATTTTGGGGTAAAAGGCAGAAATTCTTCTTATTTTTAGGTAAAATGCAGAAATTCCCCTGATTTAGAGGTAAAATGCAGAAATTCCCATAATATTAAGGAAAAATGCAGAAATTCCCTTTATTTTGGGGCTAAAAGTCAGAAATTTTCCATATTTTGAAGAAAAATTGCAGAAATTCTCATAATTTTCGGGCAAAAATGCAGAAATTCTCTGTATTTTGGGGTAAAAAGACAGAAAATCCCCTTTTTTCAAGAGCAAAAAGTCAGAAAATCCCCTTATTTTGGGGCAAAATTGCAGAAATTTCCTTTACATTGGGGCAAAATGGCAGAAATTTTCCTTATTTTGGGGCAAAATTGCAGAAAATTCACTTATTTAAGGGAAAAAGGCAAAAATTTCTCTTATTTTGGGGCAAAAAGGAAGAAATTTCTTTTATTTTAGTAAAAAATTGCTAAAATTTTTCTTTTTTGGGGGCAAAAAGGCAGAAATTCCCCATATTTTGGGGCAAAAAGGCAGAAATTCCCCTTATTTTGAGGTAAAAAGGCTGAAATTCTTCTTATTTGGGGGCAAAAAGGCAGAAATTCCCCTTATTTTGGGGCAAAAAGCAGACATTTCCGTTATCTTGGGGAAAAATTTTAGAAATTTCACTTATTTTAGGGCAAAAATTCAGAAATTCCCCTTATTTGGGGGCAAAAAGAGAGAAATTCCGTTTATTTTTGGGGAAAAGGCAGAAATTGCACTTATTTTGAGTCAAAAAGTCGGAAAATTTCCTTATTTTGGGGCAAAAGTGAAGAAATTTCCCTTTTTTATGGCAAAAAGGTATACATTCCCTTTATTTTCGGGCAAAAATGCAGAAATTCCTCGTATTTTGAAGCAAAATTGCAGAAATTCTTCTAATTGTTGGGCAAAAAGACAGAAATTCCTCTTATTTTGAGGAAAAACTGCAGAAATTTCACTTATTTCACGGCAAAATGGCAGAAATTCCCCTTATTTTCGGCGAAAAAGGCAGAAAATCTTCGTATTTTGGAGCAATATTGCAGAAATTCACCTAATTATGAAGTAAAACATGCAGTAATTTTTTTTTATTTTGTGGCAAAAACGCAGAAATTCCCCTTATTTTGGGGCAAAAGGCAGAAATTCCCCTATTTTAGGGCAAAATTGCAGAAATTTCCATTATTTGAGGGCAAAAAACAGAAATTTCCCTTATTTTGGGGAAAAATTGCAGAAATTTGCTTTATTATGTGGAAAAATTGCAGAAATTTCCCTTATTTTAGGGCAAAATTGCAGAAATTTCACTTATTTCAGGGAAAAAAAGCAAAAATTTTTCTTATTTTGGGGCAAAATGCAGAAATTCCCCTTATTTTTGAATAAAATTGCAGAAATTTCCCTTATTTGAGGGCAAAAATTCAGAAAATCTTCTTAATTTCGGGCAAAATTGCAGAAATGACCCGTATTTTGGAGCAAAATTGCAGAAATTCCACTAATATTGGTGCAAAAATGCAGAAATTCCCTTTATTTTGGAGGCCAAAAAGAAGAAATTTCCCATATTTTGGTGCAAAAAGGCTGAAATTTTTATTTTGAGGTAAAATGCTGAAATTCCCCATATTTTGAGGCAAAAGGCAGAAATTCTTATTTTGGGGCAAAAAGGCACAAATTTCCTTTATTTTCGTGCAAAATTGCAGAAATTTCATTTATTTCAGGGCAAAAAGTCAGAAATTCCCCTTATTTTGGGGAAAATGCAGAAATTTCTTTTATTATGGTACAAAATTGAAGAAATTTTTTTTTATATTTTGGAACAAAAAGGCAGAAATTCCCCATATTTTGGGGCAAAATGCAGAAATTATTCTTATTTTGAGGTAAAATGCAGAAATTCCCTTTATTTTGAGGCTAAAAGGCAGAAATTTCCCGTATTTTGAAGCAAAATTGCAGAAATTCTCATAATTTTCGGGCAAAAAGGCAGAAATTCTCCTTATTTTGGGGCAAAAAATCAGAAAATCCCCTTTTTTCGGGAGCTAAAATTCAGAAAATCCCCTTATATGGGGGCAAAAAAAATTCCTTTACATTGGAGCAAAATTGCAGAAATTTTCCTTATTTTGGTGCAAAAAGGCAGAAATTTCTTTTATTTTGGTAAAAAATTGCAAAAATTTTTCTTATTTGGTGGCAAAAAGGCAGAAATTCCCCATATTTTAAGGCAAAAAGGCAGAAATTCCCATTATTTTGAGGTAAAAGGGCTGAAATTCCCATTATTTTGGTGCAAAAAGGCAGAAATTCCCCTTATTTTGGGGCAAAAAGCAGACATTTCCGTTATTTTGGGAAAAAATTTTAGAAATTTCACTTATTTCAGGGCAAAAAGTCAGAAATTCCCTTTATTTTGGGGCAAAAAGACAGAAATTCCGTTTATTTTTGGGGAAAAAATAAAAATTGCACTTATTTTGAGTCAAAAAGAAGGAAAATCCCATTATTTTGGGGCAAAAGTGAAGAAATTTCCTTTTTTTATGGCAAAAAGGTATACATTCCATTTATTTTCGGGGAAAAAGGCAGAAATTCTCCGGAATTTGGAGCAAAATTGCAGAAATTCCCCTAATTTTGAGGCAAAATGCAGAAATTCTTCTTATTTTGGGGTAAAACTGCAGAAATTTTACTTATTTCGCGGCAAAATGGCAGAAATTCCCCTTATTTTCGGCGAAAAAGGCAGAAAATCCTCATATTTTGGAGCAAAATTGCAGAAATTCACCTAATTTTGGGGAAAAACATGAGGTAATTTTCTTTATTTTGTGGCAAAAAGGCAGAAATTCCCCTCATTTTAAGGCAAATTGCAGAAATTCCCCTTATTTTAGGGCAAAATTGCAGAAATATCCCTTATTTGTGGGCAAAAAGCAGAAAATCCCCTTATTTTGCAGCAAAATTGCAGAAATTTGATTTATTATGAGGAAAAATTGCAGAAATTTTTCTTATTTTAGGGCAAAATTGCAGAAATTTCACTTATTTCAGAGAAAAAAAGCAAAAATTTTTCTTATTTTGTGGCAAAGAGGCAGAAATTCCCATTATTTTGGGGCAAAAAGGCAGAAATTCACCTTACTTGTGGGTAAAATTGCAGAAATTTCACATATATCAGGGTAAAAATGCAGAAATTCCATTTATTTTGAAGTAAAATGCTGAAATTCCCCATATTTTGCGGGAAAAACAGAAATTTCCCTTATTTTGGGGCAAAAAGGCACAAATATCCCTAATTTTCGGGCAAAATTGCAGAAATTTCATTTATTTCAGGGTAAAAAGTCAGAAATTCCCTTTATTTTGGAGCTAAAAGGAGAAATTTCTTTTATTATGGTACAAAATTGAAGAAATTTTCTTTACTTTGGAACAAAAAGGTAGAAATTTCCCATGTTTTGGGGTAAAAGGCAGAAATTCTTTTTATTTTGAGGTAAAATGCAGAAATTCCCCTTTTTTAGAGGTAAGATGCAGAAATTTCCTAATATAGTGGAAAAATGCAGAAATTCCCTTTATTTTGGGGCTAAAAGGCAGAAATTTTTCGTATTTTGAAGAAAAATTGCAGAAATTCTCATAATTTTTGGGTAAAAAGGCTGAAATTCTCTTTATTTTGGGGAAAAAAAGACAGAAAATCTCCTTTTTTTGGGTGCAAAAAGTCAGAAATTCCTTTTATTTGGGGCAAAATTGCAGAAATTTCCTTTACTTTGTGGCAAAATTGCAGAAATTTCTCTTATTTTTGGGCAAAATTGCAGAAATTTCACTTATTTCAGTGAAAAAAGGCAGATATTTCTCTTATTTTGGGGCCAAAAGGCAGAAATTTCTTTTATTTTGGTACAAAATTGCAGAAATTTTTCTTATTTTGGGTCAAAAAGGCAGAAATTCCCCATATTTTGGGGGCAAAACACAGAAATTCTCCTTATTTTGAGGAAAAAAGGCTAAAATTCCCCTTATTTTGGGGCAAAAAGGCAGAAATTCTCCTTATTTTGGGGCAAAAAGCAGACATTTCCCTTATTTTGGGGAAAAATTTTAGAAATTTAATTTATTTCAGGGCAAAAAGTCAGAAATTCCCCTTTTTTGGGGGCAAAAAGACAGAAATTCCGTTTATTTTTGGGGAAAATGCAGATATTGAACTTATTTTGAGTCAAAAAAGCGTAAAATCCGCTTATTTTGGGGCAAAAGTGAAGAAATTTCCCTTTTTTATGGCAAAAAGATATACATTCCCTTTATTTTCGGGCAAAAAGGAAGAAATTCCCCGGATTTTAGAGCAAAATAGCAGAAATTTCCCTAATTTTGGGGCAAAAAGGCAGAAATTCCCCTTCTTTTGGGGTAAAACTGCAGAAATTTTACTTATTTCGCAGCAAAATGTCAGAAATTCCCCTTATTTTCGTCGAAAAAGGCAGAAAATCCCCGTATTTTGGAGCAAAATTGCAGAAATTCACCTAATTTGGGGGTAAAACATGCAGTAATTTTCTTTATTTTGGGGCAAAAAGGCAGAAATTTCCCTTATTTTGAGGCAAATGGCAGAAATTCCCCTCATTTTAGGGCAAAATTGCAGAAATTTCAGTTATTTTGGAGCAAAAAACAGAAATTCCCCGTATTTTGGGGAAAAATTGCAGAAATTTGCTTTATTTGAGGAAAAATTGCAGATATTTTTCTTATTTTAGGGCAAAATTGCAGAAATTTCACTTATTTCAGAGAAAAAAATCAAAAATTTTTCTTATTTTGGGGCAAAATTGCAGAAATTTCCCTTATTTTGGGGCAAAAAGGCAGAAATTCCCCTTATTTTGGGGCAAAAAGGCAGAAATTCCCCGTATTTTGGGATAAAATTGCAGAAATTTCCTTTCTTTGGGGGCAAAAAGGCAGAAAATCCCCTTAATTTCGAGCAAAAAGGAAGAAATTCCCCGTATTTTGGAGCAAAATTGCAGAAATTCCCCTAATATTGGGGCAAAAATGCAGAAATTTCTTTTATTTGGGGCAAAATGGTAGAAGTTCCCCTTGTTTTCGTGTTAAGAGGCAGAAATTTCCTGTATTTTGAAGCAAAATTGCAGAAACTCCCCTAATTTTTGGGCAAAACGGAAGAAATTCCCTTTATTTTGGGGCAAAAATACAGAAATTCTCCTTATTTCGGGGCAAAAAGTCAGAAATTCCCCTTATTTTGGGGCAAAATTGAAGAAATTTCCCTTATTTTGGGGCAAAATTGCAGAAATTTCCATTATTTTGGGACAAAATTGGAGAAATTTCTTTTATTTTGGTACAGAATTGCAGAAATTTTTCTTATTTTGTGGCAAGAAGGCAGAAATTTTTTATATTTTGTGGCAGAAAGGCACAAATTTTTCTTATTTTCAGGCAAAATTGCAGAAATTTCATTTATTTCAGGACTAAAAGTCAGAAATTTCTTTTATTTTGGGGCAAAAAGCAGAAATTACTTTTATTTTAGTACAAAATTGAAGAAATTTTCCTTATTTTGGAACAAAAATGCAGAAATTCCCCATATTTTGGGGCAAAAGGCAGAAATTCCCTTTTTTGAGGTAAATAGGCTGAAATTCCCCTTATTTTTGGGCAAAAAAGCAGAAATTCCCTTTCTTTGTGGCAAAAAGGCCGAAATTCCTGTTAATTGGGGCAGAAAAGCAGAAATTTTCCTTATTTGGAGGCAATAAGGCAGAAATTCCCCATATTTTGTGGCAAAAAGGCAGAAATTCCCCTTATTTGGAGGTAAAATGCTGAAATTCCCTTTATTTTGGGCAAAAAGGCAGAAATTCCCCTTATTTTGGGGCAAAATTGCAGAAATTTCACTTATTTCAGGGCAGAAACTCAGAAATTTGCCTTATTTTTGGGGCAAAAATCAGAAATTCCCCTAATATTGTGTCCAAAAACAGAAATTCCCCTTATTTTGGGGTAAAATTGCGGAAATTTCAAATATTTCAGGGCAAAAAGGCAGAAATTCCACTTAATTTCGGGCTACAAGGCAGAAATTTCCCGTATTTTGGAGCAAAATTTAAGAAATTCCCCTTATATTAGTGCAAAAATGCAGAAATTCCCTGTATTTTGGTGAAATAATGCTGAAATCCTTCGTATTTTGAAGCAAAATTGCACAAATTCCCCTAATTTTGAGGGAAAATTCAGAAATACACATTATTTTGAGGCAAAAAGACAGAAATTTTACTTATTTCAGGGCAAAAAGTCAGAAATTTGCCTTATTTTGGGGCAAAAAGCAGAAATCCCCCTAATTTTGGGGCCAAAAAAAGAAATTCCCCTTATTTTGGGGTAAAATTGCAGAAATTTCAAATATTTCAGGGCAAAAAGGCAGAAATTCCACTTAATTTCGGGCTATAAGGCAGAAATTTCCCGTATTTTGGAGCAAAATTTCAGAAATTCCCCTTATATTGGTGCAAAAATGCAGAAATTTCCTTTATTTTGGTGAACTAAGGCTGAAATCCTTCGTATTTTGAAGCAAAATTGCACAAATTTCCCTAATTTTGAGGGAAAATGCAGAAATACACATTATTTTGGGGCAAAAAGACAGAAATTTTACTTATTTCAGGGCAAAAAGTCAGAAATTCCCCTTATTTTGGGGCAAAATTGAAGAAATTTTTCTTATTTTGGGCAAAATTGCAGAAATTTCACTTATTTCAGGTAAAGAAGACAGGAATTTCTCTAGTTTTGGGGCAAAGTGCAGAAATTTCTTTTATTTTTGTAGAAAATTGCAGAAATTTTCTTTATTTTGGGGCAAAAATGCAGAAACTCCCAATATTTTGGGGCAAAAAAGCAGAGATTCCCCTTATTATGAGGTAAAAAGGCTGAAATTCCCTTTATTTTGAGGCAAAAAGACAGAAATGCCCCTTATTTTGTGGCAAAAAGGCAGAAATTTCTCTTATTTTGTGGCAAAATTGCGGAAATTTAACTTATTTCAGGGCAAAATTCAAAAATTCCGCTTATTTTGTGGCAAAAATACAGAAATACCGTTTATTTTGGGGTAAAAATGCAGAAATTCCCTATATGTTGGGGAAAAAAAACAGAAATTCTTATTTTGGGGCAAAATTCAGAAATTCCACTTATTTTGGGGCAAAATTCCAAAAATTTCCCTTATTTTAAGGCAAAATGCAGAAATTTCCCTTCTTTTGGGGCAAAATTGCAGACATTTCCCTTATTTCAGGAAAAAAAGGCAGAAATATTCCTTATTTTAAGGCAAAAGGGCAGAAATTCCTAATATTTTGTTGCAAAAATGCAGAAATTTTCCTTATTTTGAGGTAAACAGGCTGAAATTCCCCTTATTTGGGGGTAAAAATTCAGAAATTCCCCTTATTTTGGGGCAAAATTGAAGAAATTTCACTTATTTCAGGGTAATAAGTCAGACATTCCCCTTATTTTGGGGCAAAAAAGACAGAAATTATTTTTGTTTTGGGGTAAAAAGACAGAAATTCCACTTATTTAGAGGCAAAACGGCAGAAATTCTCCTCATTTTGGGGCAAAAATGAAGAAATTTCCCTTTTTTATGGCAAAAAGGTTTGCATTCCCCTTATTTTCGGGCAAAAAGGCAGAAATTCCCCGTGTTTTGGAGCAAAATTGCAGAAATTCCCCTAATTTTGGGGCAAAAAGATTAAATCCCTTATTTTTGGCTAAAATTGCAGATATTTCACTTATTTCGGGACAAAAGGGCGGAAATTCCACTTAATGTCGGGCAAAAAGGCAGAAATGACCCGTATTTTGGAGCAAAATTGCAGAAATTTTTCTAATTTTGGTGCAATAATGCAGAAATTCCCTTTATTTTGGAGCAAAAAGGCAGATATTCCCTATATTTTGGTGCAAAAAGGCTGAAATTCTTCTCATTTTGAGGTAAAATGCTGAAATTCCTCATATTTTGGGGCAAAAGGCAGAAATTCCCTTCATTTTGGGGCAAAAAGGCACAAATTTCCCTTATTTTCAGGCAAAATTGCAGAAATTTCATGTATTTCAGGGTAAGAAGTCAGAAAATCCCCTTATTTTGGGGCAAAAAGCAGAATTTTTTTTTATTATGGTACACAACTTAAGAAATTTTCCTTTTTTTGGAACAAAAAGGCAGAAATTCCCCATTTTTTGGGGTAAAATGCCAAAATTCCTTTTATTTAGAGGTAAAACGCAGAAATTCCCCTAATATTGGGGGAAAATGAAGAAATTCCATTTATTTTGGGGCTAAAAGGCAGAAATTCCCCTTATTTTGGGGAAAAAGTCAGAAATTCCCCTTATTTTAGGACAAAATTGCAGAAATTTTTTTTTATTTGGGAGCAAAAAACAGAAATTCCCTTTATTTTGGGGAAAATTGAAGAAATTTCCTTTATTATGAAGAAAAATTGCAGAAATTTCCCTTATTTTAAGGCAAAATTGTAGAAATTTCACTTATTTCATAGAAAAAAAGCAAAAATTTTTCTTATTTTGGGGCAAAAATGCAGAAATTTCCTTTATTTTGGGGCAAAAAAGCAGAAATTCCCCTAATTTTGGGATAAAATTGCAGAAATTTCCCTTATTTGGGGGAAAAAATGCAGAAAATCCCCTTAATTTCGGGCAAAAAGCCAAAAATTCCCCATATTTTTGAGCAAAATTGCAAAAATTCCTCTTATATTGAGACAGAAATGCAGAAATTCCTTTTATTTGGGGCAAAAAGGCAGAAGTTCCCCTTATTTTCAGGGAAAGAGGCAAAAATTCCCTGTATTTTGAAGCAAAATTGCAGAAACTCCCCTAATTTTGGGGCAAAAAATCAGAAATTCCATTTATTTTGGGGCAAAAATACAGAAATTCCCTTATTTTGGGGCAAAATTGAAGAAATTTCCCTTATTTTGGGGCAAAATTGCAGAAATTACTTTTATTTTGGTACAGAATTGCAGAAATTTTTCTTATTTTGTGGCAAGAAGGCAGAATTTTTTTATATTTTGTGGCAAAAAGGCACAAATTTTTCTTATTTATGGGCAAAATTGCAGAAATTTCATTTATTTCAGGACAAAAAGTCAGAAATTCCTTTTATTTTGGGGCAAAAAGCAGAAATTTCTTCTATTTTGGTACAAAATTGAAGAAGTTTTCCTTATTTTGGAACAAAAAAGCAGAAATTCCCCATATTTTGTGGCAAAAGGCAGAAATTCCCCTTATTTTGAAGTAATAAGGCTGAAATTCCCCTTATTTTGGGGCAAAAAGGCAGAAATTCTTTTTATTTTGGGGTAAAATTGAAAAAATTTCAAATATTTTAGGGCAAAATGGCAGAAATTCCCCTTATTTTGGGGCAAAAAGATTAAATCCCTTATTTTTGGCTAAAATTGCCGATATTTCACTTATTTTGAGACAAAAAGGCAGAAATTCCACTTAAGTTCAGGCAAAAAGGCAGAAATGACCCGTATTTTGGAGCAAAATTGCAGAAATTCCTCTAATATTGGTGCAATAATGCAGAAATGTCCTTTATTTTGGAGCAAAAAGGCAGATATTCCCCATATTTTGGTGCAAAAAGGCTGAAATTCCCCTCATTTTGAGGTAAAATGCTGAAATTCCTCATATTTTGGGGCAAAAGGCAGAAATTCCCCTCATTTTGGGGCAAAAAGGCACAAATTTCCCTTATTTTCAGGCAAAATTGTGGAAATTTCATTTATATCAGAGTAAAAAGTCAGAAATTCCCTTTATTTTGGGGCAAAAAGCAGAAATTTCTTTTATTATGGTAGAAAATTTAAGAATTTTTTTTTTTGGAACAAAAAGGCAGAAATTCCTCATTTTTTGGGTAAAATACAGAAATTCCCCTTATTTAGAGGTAAAACGCAGAAATTCCCCTAATATTGGCGGAAAATGAAGAAATCCCCTATATTTTTGGGCTAAAAGGCAGAAATTCCCCTTATTTTGGGGAAAAAGTCACAAATTCCCCTTATTTTAGGGCAAAATTGCAGAAATTTCTTTTATTTGGTGGTAAAAAACAGAAATTCCCTTAATTTGGGGAAAATTGCAGAAATTTCCTTTATTATGGGGAAAAATTGCAGAAATCTCTCTTATTTTAGGGCAAAATTGAAGAAATTTCACTTATTTCAGAGAAAAAAAGCAAAAATTTTTCTTATTTTGGGGCAAAAATGCAGAAATTTCTTTTATTTTTGGGCAAAAAAGCAGAAATTCCCCTTATTTTGGGATAAAATTGCCGAAATTTCCCTTATTTGAGGGCAAAAAGGCAGAAAATCTCCTTAATTTCGGGCAAAAAGGCAAAAATTCCCCGTATTTTGGAGCAAAATTGCAGAAAATCCCCTAATATTGGGGCAAAAATGCAGAAATTCCTTTTATTTGGGGCAAGAAGGCAGAAGTTCCTCTTATTTTCGGGGAAAGAGGCAGAAATTCCCTGTATTTTGAAGCAAAATTATAGAAACTCCCCTAATTTTGGGGCAAAAAGGCAGAAATTCCCTTTATTTCGGGGCAAAAATCAGAAATTCCCCTCATTTTGGGGCAAAATTGAAGAAATTTCCCTTATTTTGGGGCAAAATTGCAGAAATTTCCTTTATTTTGGGCCAAAATTGGAGAAATTACTTTTATTTTGGTACAGAATTGCAAAAATTTTTCTTATTTTGTGGCAAGAAGGCAGAAATTTTTTATATTTTGTGGCAAAAAGGCACAAATTTTTCTTATTTTTGGGCAAAATTGCAGAAATTTCATTTATTTCAGGACAAAAAGTCAGAAATTCCTTTTATTTTGGGGCAGAAAGCAGAAATTTCTTATTTTGGTACAAAATCGAAGAAATTTTCCTTATTTTGGAACAAAAAGGCAGAAATTCCCCATATTTTGTGGCAAAAGTCAGAAATTCCCCTTATTTTGAGGTAATAAGGCTGAAATTCTTATTATTTTTGGGCAAAAAGGCAGAAATTCTTTATATTTTGGGGTAAAATTAAAAAATTTCAAATATTTCAGGGCAAAATGGCAGAAATTCCCCTTATTTTGGGGCAAAAAGATTAAATCCCTTATTTTTGGCTAAAATTGCCGATAATTCACTTTTTTTGGGACAAAAAGGCAGAAATTCCACTTAATTTCAGGCAAAAAGGCAGAAATGACCCATATTTTGGAGCAAAATTGCAGAAATTCCTATAATATTGGTGCAGTAATGGAGAAATTTCCTTTATTTTGGAGGAAAAAGGCAGATATTCCCCATATTTTGGTGCAAAAAGGCTGAAATTCTCCTCATTTTGAGGTAAAATTCTGAAATTCTTCATATTTTGGGGCAAAAGGCAGAAATTCCCCTCATTTTGGGGCAAAAATGCACAAATTTCCCTTATTTTCAGGCAAAATTGCAGAAATTTCATTTATTTAAGGGTAAAAAGTCAGAAATTCCCCTTATTTTGGGGCAAAAAGCAGAAATTTCTTTTATTATGGTACAAAATTTAAGAAATTTTCCTTTTTTTGGAACAAAAAGGCAGAAATTCCCCATTTTTTGGGGTAAAATCCAGAAATTCCCCTTATTTAGAGGTGAAACACAGAAATTCCCCTAATATTGGGGGAAAATGAAGAAATTCCCTTTATTTTGGGGCTAAAAGGCAGAAATTCCCCTTATTTTGAGGAAAAAGTAACAAATTCCCCTTATTTTAGGGCAAAATTGCAGAAATTTCTTTTATTTGGGGGTAAAAGACAGAAATTCCCTTAGTTTGGGTAAAATTGCAGAAATTTCCTTTATTATGGGGAAAATTGCAGAAATTTCTCTTATTTTAGGGCAAAATTGCAGAAATTTCACATATTTCAGAGAAAAAAAGCAAAAATTTTATTTATTTTGGGGCAAAAATGCAGAAATTTCCTTTATTTTTGGCAAAAAAGCAGAAATTCCCCTTATTTTGGGATAAAATTGCCGAAATTTCCCTTATTTGGGGGCAAAAAGGCAGAAAATCCCCTTAATTTCGGGCAAAAAGGCAAAAATTCTCCGTATTTTGGAGCAAAATTGCAGAAATTCCCCTAATATTGAGGCAAAAATGCAGAAATTTTTTTATTTGGGCCAAAAAGGCAAAAGTTCCTCTTATTTTTGGGGAAAGAGGCAGAAATTCCCTGTATTTTGAAGCAAAATTTCAGAAACTCCGCTAATTTTGGGGCAAAAAGGCAGAAAATCCCTTTATTTTGGGGCAAAAATACAGAAATTCTCCTTATTTCGGGGCAAAAATCAGAAATTCCCCGAATTTTGGGGCAAAATTGAAGAAATTTCCCTTATTTTGGGGCAAAATTGCAGAAATTTCCCTTATTTTGGGGCAAAATTGGAGAAATTACTTTTATTTTGGTACAGAATTGCAGAAATTTTTCTTATTTTGTGGCAAGAAGGCAGAAATTTTTTATATTTTGTGGCAAAAAGGCACAAATTTTTCTTATTTTTGGGCAAAATTGCAAAAATTTCATTTATTTCAGGATAAAAAGTCAGAAATTCCTTTTATTTTGGGGCAAAAAGCAGAAATTTCTTCTATTTTGGTACAAAATCGAAGAAATTTTCCTTATTTTGGAACAAAAAGGCAGAAATTCCCCATATTTTGTGGCAAAAGGCAGAAATTCCCCTTATTTTGAGGTAATAAGGCTGAAATTCCCCTTATTTTGGGGCAAAAAGGCAAAAATTCTTTTTATTTTGGGGTAAAATTAAAAAATTTCAAATATTTCAGGGCAAAATGGCAGAAATTCCTCTTATTTTGGGGCAAAAAGATTAAATCCCTTATTTTTGGCTAAAATTGCCGATATTTCACTCATTTTTGGACAAAAAGGCAGAAATTCCACTTAATTTCAGGCAAAAAGGCAGAAATGACCCGTATTTTGGAGCATAATTGCAGAAATTCCTCTAATATTGGTGCAATAATGCAGAAATGTCCTTTATTTTGGAGCAAAAATGCAGATATTCCCCATATTTTGGTGCAAAAAGGCTGAAATTCTCCTAATTTTAGGTAAAATGCTGAAATTCCTCATATTTTGGGTCACAAGGCAGAAATTCCCCTCATTTTGGGGCAAAAAGGCACAAATTTCCGTTATTTTCAGGCAAAATTGCGGAAATTTCATTTATTTCAGGGTAAAAAGTCAGAAATTCCCCTTATTTTGGGGCAAAAAGCAGAAATTTCTTTTATCATGGTACAAAATTTAAGAAATTTTCCTTTTTTTGGAACAAAAAGGCAAAAATTCCCCATATTTTGGGGCAAAATGCAGGATATCCCCATATTTAGAGGTAAAATGCAGAAATTCCCCTAATTTTGAGGAAAAATGCAGAAATTTCCTTTATTTTGGGGCTAAAAGGCAGAAATTCCCCGTATTTTGAAACAAAATTGCAGAAATTCTCATAATTTTAGGGGAAAAAGGCTGAAATTCTCCTTATTTTGGTGCAAAAAGAAAGAATATCTCCGTTTTTGAAGGGCAAAAAGTCAGAAATTCCCCTTATTTGAGGCAAAATTGCAGAAATTTCCCTTATTTTGGGGCAAAATTGCAGAAATTTCCCTTATTATGGGGCAAAATTGAAGAAATTTCAATTATTTCAGGGAAAAAAGGCAGAATTTTTTCATATTTTGGGGCAAAAACGCAGAAATTTCTTTTATTTTTGTACAAAATTGCAGAACTTTTTCTTATTTTGGGGCAAAAAGGCAGAAATTCCCCTTATTTTGGGGCAAAAGGCAGAAATTCCCCTTATTTTGAGGAAAAAAGGCTGAAATTCCCCTTATTTTGGGGCAAGAATGCAGAAATTTCCCTTATTTTGAGGCAAAAAGCAGACGTTTCCTTTATTTTGGGGAAAAATTTTAGAAATTTAACTTATTTCAGGGCAAAAAGTCAGAAATTCCCCTTATTTTTGGGGAAAAGTCAGAAATAGCACTTATTTTGAGGCAAAAAGGCTGAAAATCCCCTTATTTTGGGGTAAAAATGAAGAAATTTCCCTTTTTATGGCAAAAAGGTATACATTCCCTTTATTTTCGGGCAAAAAGGCAGAAATTCCCCGTATTTTGGAGCAAAATTGCAGAAATTCCCCTAATTTTGGGGAAAAAAAAGGAAAAAATTCCCCTTATTTCGAAGTAAAACTGCAGAAATTTCACTTATTTCGCGGCAATGTGGCAGAAATTCCCCCTATTTTCGGCGAAAAAGGAAAAAAATCCCTGTAATTTGAAGCAAAATTGCAGAAATTCACCTAATTTTCGGGTAAAACATGCAGTAATTTTCTTTGATTTGGGGCGAAAAGGCAGAAATTCCCCTTATTTTGGGGCAAAAGTCAGAAATTCCCCTTATTTTAAGGCAAAATTGCAGAAATTTCCTTTATTTGGGGACAAAAAACAGAAATTCCCTTTATTTTGAAGCAAAATTGCAGAAAATTCCTTTATTATGGGGAAAAATTGCAGAAATTTCTTTTATTTTAAGGCAAAATTGCAGAAATTTCACTTCTTTCAGAGAATAAATGCAAAAATTTTTCTTATTTTGGGACAAAAAGGCAGAAATTCCCATTATTTTGGGGCAAAAAGGCAGAAATTCACCTTATTTTGGGGTAAAATTGCAGACATTTCACATATTTCAGGGCAAAAAGGCAGAAATTCCCGTTATTTGGGGGCAAACAGGCAGAAATTCCCCTTATTTTGTGATAAAATTGAAGAAATTTCCCTTGATTGGAGTCAAAAAGGCAGAAAATCTCCTTAATTTCGGGCAAAAAGGCAGAAATTCCCCGTATTTTGGAGCAAAATTGCAGAAATTCCCCTAATATTGGGGCAAAAATGCAGAAATTCCCTTTATTTGAAGCAAATCGGCAGAAGTTCCCCTTATTTTCGGGAAAAGAGGCAGAAATTCCCTGTATTTTGAAGCAAAATTGCAGAAACTCCCCTAATTTTGGGGCAAAAATGCAGAAATTCCCTATATTTTGGGGCAAAAATACAGAAATTCTCCTTATTTCGGGGCAAAAATCAGAAATTTCCTTTATTTTGGGGCAAAATTTTAGAAATTTCTTTTATTTTGTTACAGAATTGCAGAAATTTTTCTTATTTTGTGGCAAAAAGGCAGAAATTCCCCATATTTTGGTGCAAAAAGGCTGAAATTCTCCTTATTTTGAGGTAAAATGCTGAAATACCCCATATTTTGGAGTTAAAAGGCAGAAATTCCCCTCATTTTGGGGCAAAAAAGCACAAATTTCTCTTTTTTTCGGGCAAAATTGCAGAAATTTCATTTATTTCAGGGCAAAAAGTCAGAAATTACTTTTACGTTGGGGCAAAAAGCAGAAATTTCTTTTATTTTGGTACAAAATTGAAGAAATTTTACTTATTTTGGAACAAAAAGTCAGAAATTCCCCATATTTTGGCAAAAGGCAGAAATTCCCTTTATTTTGTGGTAAAAAGGCTGAAATTCCCGTTATTTAGGGGCAAACAGACAGAAATCCCTTTACTTTGTGGCAAAAAGGCAGAAATTGCCGTTAATTGGGGCAGAAAAGCAAAATTTTCCTTATTTGGGGGCAATAAGGCAGAAATTCCCCATATTTTGTGGCAAAAAGGCAGAAATTCCCATTTGGAGGTAAAATGCTGAAATTCCCCTTATTTTGGCAAAAAGGCAGAAATTCCCCTTATTTTGGGGCAAAATTGCAGAAATTTCACTTATTTCAGGGAAAAAAGTCAGAAATTTGCCTTATTTAAGGGCAAAAAGCAGAAATTCTTTTAATTTTGGGGCCAAATAGAAATTGCCCTTATTGTGAGGTAAAATTGCGGAAATTTCATATATTTCAGGGCAAAAAGGCAGAAATTCCACTTTATTTCGGGCAATAAGGCAGAAATTCCCCGTATTTTGGAGCAAAATTTCAGAAATTCCCCTTTTATTGGTGCAAAAAGGCAGAAATTCCCTTTATTTGGTGCAATAAGACAGAAATTCCCCGTATTTTGAAGCAAAATTGCACATATTCCCCTAATTTTGAGGGAAAATGCAGAAATTCACATTATTTTGGGGCAAAAAAACAGAAATTCTCCTTATTTCAAGGCAAAATTCAGAAATTCCCCTTATTTTGGTGCAAAATTCTAGAAATGTCCATTATTTTGGGGCAAAATTGCAGAAATCTCCCTTATTTTGGGGCAAAATTACAGAAATTTCTGTTATTTCAGGGAAAAAAAATGCAGAAATTTCTCTTATTTTAGGGCAAAAAGGCAGAAATTACTTTTATTTTGCTAAAAAATTGCAGATAATTTCTTTATTTTGGGGCAAAAATACAGAAATTCCCCATATTTTAGGGCAAAAAGGCAGAGATTCCCTTTATTATTAGGTAAAAAGGCTGAAATTCCCCTTATTTTGGAAAAAAAAGACAGAAATTCCCCTTATTTTGTGGCAAAAAGGCAGAAATTTCCCTTATTTTGGGGCAAAATTGCAGAAATTGCACTTATTTCAGGGCAAAATTCAAAAATTTCTTTTATTTTGGGGCAAAAATACAGAAATTCCGTATATTTTTGGGTAAAAAGGCAGAAATTTCACTTATTTTGAGGTAAAAAGGCAGAAATTCCTCTTATTTTGGGACAAAAATAAAAAAATTTCTTTTTTTTTCTGGCAAAAGGTAAACGTTCCCCTTATTTTCGGGCAAAAAAGCAGAAATTCCTCGTATTTTGGGGCAAAAATAAGAAATTTCGCTTTTTTGTGGCAAAAGGTATGCATTCCCCTTATTTTCAGGAAATAATGCAGAAATTGCCCGTATTTTGGAGCAAAATTCTAGAAAATTTCCTAGTTGTGGGGCAAAAAGGCAGTAATTCCTTATCTGGTGGGGCAAAAAGACAGAAATTCTCCTTATTTTGGGGCAAAACTCAGAAATTCCACTTATTTTGAGTCAAAATTCCAGAAATTTCCCGGATTTTGGGGCACAATTGCAGAAATTTCACTTATTTTGGGGCAAAATTGCAGAAATTTCACTTATTTCAGGGAAGAAAGGCAGAAATTTTCCTTATTTTGGAGCAAAAATGCAGAAATTCCTAATATTTAGTGGCAAAAATGCAGAAATTCCCATTATTTTGAGGTAAAGAGGCTGAAAATCCCATTATTTAGGGGTAAAAAGGCAGAAATTTCCCTTATTTTGGGGCAAAAATACAGAAATTCCCCTTATTTTGGGGCAAAATTGCAGAAATTTTAATTATTTTGAGGAAAAATTTTAGAAATTTAACTCATTTCAGGGCAAAAATTCAGAAAATCCCCTTATTTTGGGGCAAAAAGACAGAAATTCTGTTTATTTTTGGAAAAAAGTCAGAAATTGAACTTATTTTGAGTCAAAAAGGCGGAAAATCCCATAATTTTGGGGTAAAAATAAAGAAATTTCCCTTTTTATGGCAAAAAGGTATACATTCCCTTTATTTTCGGGCAAAAAGGCAGAAATTCCTTGTATTTTGGAGCAAAATTTCAGAAATTCTTTTTATATTTGTGCAAAAAGGCAGAAATTCCCTTTATTTTGGTGCAATAAGGCAGAATTTCCCCGTATTTTGAAGCAAAATTGCACATATTTCTCTAATTTTGAGGGAAAAGTCAGAAATTCCCATTATTTACGGCAAAAAAGGCAGAAAATCCCTGTATTTTGGAGCAAAATTGCCGAAATTCACCTAATTTTGGCGTAAAACAGGCAGTAATTTTCTTTGTTTTGGGGCATAAAGGCAGAAATTTCCCTTATTTTGGGGCAAAAGGCAGAAATTCCCCTTATTATAAGGCAAAATTGCAGAAATTTCCCTTATTTAAGGACAAAAAACAGAAATTCCCTTTATTTTGTGGCAAAATTGCAGAAAATTCCTTTATTATGAAGAAAAATTGCAGAAATTTCTTTTATTTTAAGGCAAAATTGCAGAAATTTCACTTATTTCAGAGAAAAAAAGCAAAAATTTTTCTTATTTTGGGTCAAAAATGCAAAAATTCCCATAATTTTGGGGCAAAAAAGAAAGAAATTCACCTTATTTTGGGGTAAAATTGCAGACATTTCACATATTTCGGGGCAAAAAGGCAGAAATTCCTGTTATTTGGAGGCAACAAGGCAGAAATTCCTATTATTTTAGGATAAAATTGCAGAAATTTCCCTTTTTTGGAGGCAAAAAGGCAGAAAATCCCCTTAATTTCGGGCAAAAAGGCAGAAATTCTTTGTATTTTAAAGCAAAATTGCAGAAATTTTCCAAATATTTGGGCAAAAATGCAGAAATTCCCTTTATTGGGGCAAATCGGCAGAAGTTCCCCAATTTTCGGGAAAAGAGGCAGAAATTCTCTGTATTTTGAAGCAAAATTGCAGAAACTCCCCTAATTTTGGGGCAAAAAGGCAGAAATTTCCCTTTTTGGGGGCAAAAATACAAAAAATTCTCCTTATTTTGGGGCAAAAATCAGATATTTCCCTTATTTTGGGGCAAAATTTTAGAAATTTTTTTTATTTTGGAACAGAATTGCTGAAATTTTTCTTATTTTGTGGCAAAAAGGAAGAAATGCCCCACATTTTGGTGCAAAAAGGCTGAAATTTCCCTTATTTTGAGGTAAAATGCTGAAATTCCCCATATTTTGTGGTTAAAAGGCAGAAATTCCCCTCATTTTGGTGCAAAAAGGCACAAATTTCCATTTTTTTCGGGCAAAATTGCAGAAATTTCATTTATTTCAGGGCAAAAAGTCAGAAATTACTTTTATTTTGGGGCAAAAAGCAGAAATTTCTTTTATTTTGGTACAAAATTGAAGAAATTTTTCTTATTTTAAAACAAAAAGTCAGAAATTCCCCATATTTTGGGCAAAAGGAAGAAATTCCCCTTATTTTGAGGTAAAAAGGCTGAAATTCCCGTTATTTTGGGGCAAAAAGGCAGAAATTCCCTTTACTTTGTAGCAAAAAGGCAGAAATTCCCATTAATTGGGGCAGAAAAGCAAAAATTTTTCTTATTTGTGGGCAATAAGGCAGAAATGACCCATATTTTATGGCAAAAAGGCAGAAATTCCCTTTATTTGGAGGTAAAATGCTGAAATTCCCCTTATTTTTGCAAAAAAGCAGAAATTCCCCTTATTTTGGGGCAAAATTGTAGAAATTTCACTTATTTCAGGGTAAAAAGTCAGAAATTTGCCTTAATTTTGGGTAAAAAGCTGAAATTTTCCTAATTTTGGGGCCAAAAACAGAAATTCCCTTTATTTTGGGGTAAAATTGCGGAAATTTCAAATATTTCAGGGCAAAAAGGCAGAAATTACAATTTATTTCGGGCAATAAGGCAGAAATTCCCCGTATTTTGGAGCAAAATTTCAGAAATTCCCCTTATATTGGTGCAAAAAGGCAGAAATTCCCTTTATTTTGGTGCAATAAGGCAGAAATTCTCCGTATTTTGAAGCAAAATTGCACATATTCCCCTAATTTTGAGGGAAAAGTCAGAAATTCCCATTATTTTCGGCGAAAAAGGCAGAAAATCCCTGTATTTTGGAGCAAAATTGCAGATATTCACCTAATTTTGGCGTAAAACAGGCAGTAATTTTTTTTGTTTTGAGGCAAAAAGGCAGAAATTCCCCTTATTTTGGGGCAAAAGGCAGAAATTCCCCTTATTTTAAGGCAAAATTGCAGAAATTTCCCTTATTTGGGGACAAAAAAACAGAAATTCCCTTTATTTTGGGGCAAAATTGCAGAAAATTCCTTTATTATGAAGAAAAATTGCAGAAATTTCTTTTATTTTAAGGCAAAATTGCAGAAATTTCACTTATTTCAGAGAAAAAAAGCAAAAATTTTTCTTATTTTGGGGCAAAAATGCAGAAATTCCCATAATTTTGTGGCAAAAAGGCAGAAATTCACCTTATTTTGGGGTAAAATTGCAGACATTTCACATATTTCGGGGCAAAAAGGCAGAAATTCCTGTCATTTGGGTGCAAAAAGGCAGAAATTCTCCTTATTTTGGGATAAAATTGCAGAAATTTCCCTTTTTGGGGGTGCAAAAAGGCAGAAAATCCCCTTAATTTTGGGCAAAAAGGCAGAAATTCTTTGTATTTTAAAGCAAAATTTCAGAAATTCCCCTTATATTGGTGCAAAAAGGCAGAAATTCCCTTTATTTTGGTGCAATAAGGCAGAAATTCCCCATATTTTGCAGCAAAATTGCACATATTCCCCTAATTTTGAGGGAAAAATCAGAAATTCACATTAATTTGGGGCAAAAAGACAGAAATTCTCCTTATTTCAGGGCAAAAATTCAGAAATTCCCCTTATTTTGGGGCAAAATTTAAGAAATGTTCATTATTTTGGGGCAAAAAGGCACAAATTTCCCTTATTTTCGCGCAAAATTGCAGAAATTTTATTTATTTTAGGGCAAAAAGTCAGAAATTTCTCTATTTTGGGGCAAAAAGGCAGAAATTACTATTATTTTGGTAAAAAATTGCAGAAAATTTCTTTATTTTGGGGCAAAAATACAGAAATTCTCCATATTTTAGGGCAAAAAGGCAGAGATTCCTCTTATTATTAGGTAAAAAGGCTGAAATTCCCCTAATTTTGAAGCAAAAAGAGAGAAATTCCCCTTATTTTGTGGCAAAAAGGCAGAAATTTCCCTTATTTTGGAGCAAAATTGCAGAAATTTCACTTATTTCAGGGCATAATTCAAAAATTCCTTTTATTTTGGAACAAAAATACAGAAATTCCATATATTTTTAGGTAAAAAGGCAGAAATTTCACTTATTTAGAGGTAAAAAGGCAGAAATTCCTCTTATTTTGGGGCAAAAATGAAGAAATTTCCCTTTTTTTGGCAAAAGGTAAACATTCCCCTTATTTTCGTGCAAAAAGGCAGAAATTCCCCGTATTTTGGAGCAAAATTGCAGAAATTACCCTAATTATGGGGCAAAAAGGCAGAAATTCCCTATATGTTGTTGAAAAAAAGACAGAAATTAACCTTATTTTGGGGCTAAATTCAGAAATTCCACATATTTTGGGGCAAATTCCAAAAATTTCCCTTATTTTGGGAAAAAATTGCAGAAATTTAAATTATTTTGGAGCAAAATTGCAGAAATTTAACTTATTTCATGAAAAAAAAGCAGAAATTTTCCTTATTTTGGGGCAAAAAGGCAGAAATTCCTAATATTTTGTGGCAAAAATGCAGAAATTCCCCTTATTTTGTGGCAAAAAGGCAGAAATTTCCCTTATTTTGGGGCAAAATTGCAGAAATTTCTCTTATTTCAGGGCATAATTCAAAAATTCCTTTTATTTTGGAGCAAAAAGACAGAAATTCCATTTATTTTTGGGTAAAAAGGCAAAAATTTCACTTATTTTGAGGTTAAAATGCAGAAATTCCTCTTATTTTGGAGCAAAAATTAAAAATTTCCCTTTTTTGTGGCAAAAGGTATACATTTCCCATATTTTCGGGAAAAAAAAGCAGAAATTCCCCATATTTTGGAGCAAAATTGCAGAAATCCCCCTAGTTGTAAGGCAAAAAGGCAGAAATTCCCTATTTGTTTGGGCAAAAAGACAGAAATTCTCCTTATTTTGGGCCAAAACTCAGAAATTCCACTTATTTTGGGGCAAAATTCCAGAAAATTTTCTTATTTTGGGGCAAAATTGCAGAAATTTCACTTATTTTGGGGCAAAATTGCAGAAATTTCACTTATTTTGTTGTAAAAAGGCTGAAATTCCCCTTATTTAGGGGCAAAAAGGCAGAAATTTTCCCTATTTTGGGGCAAAAAGACAGAAATTCCCCTTATTTTGTGGCACAAAGGAAGAAATTTCTTTTATTTTAGGGCGAAATTGCAGAAATTTCACTTATTTTGTGGTAAAAAGGCTGAAATTCCCCTCATTTACGGGCAAAAAGGCAGAAATTTTCCCTATTTTGGGGCAAAAAGAAAGAAATTCCCTTTATTTTGTGGCACAAAGGCAGAAATTTCTTTTATTTTAGGGCAAAATTGCAGAAATTTCACTAATTTCATGGCATAATTCAAAAATTCCTTTTATTTTGGGGCAGAAAGACAGAAATTCCGTTTATTTTTGGGTAAAAAGGCAGAAATTTCACTTATTTTGAGGTAAAAAGGCAGAAATTCCTCTTATTTTGGGTCAAAAATGAAGAAATTTCCTTTTTTTATGGCAAAATGTATACATTCCCTTTATTTTTGGGAAAAATGCAGAAATTCCCTGTATTTTGGAGCAAAATTGCAGAAATTCCCCTAGTTGTGGGGCAAAAGCAGAAATTCATATTTGTTGAGGCAAAAAGACAGAAATTCTCCTTATTTTGGGGCAAAACTCAGAAATTCCACTTATTTTGGGGCAAAATTCCAGAAATTTCCCTTATTTTGGGGCAAAATTGCAGAAATTTCACTTATTTTGGGGCAAAATTGCAGAAATTTCACTTATTTCAGCCAAGAAAGGCAGAAATTTTCCTCATTTTGGAGCAAAAATGCAGATATTCCTAATATTTTGTGGCAAAAATGCAGAAATCACAATTTATTTTTTGTTAAAAAGGCTGAAATTCACATTATTTGGGGGCAAAAAGGCAGAAATTTCCCTTATTTTTTGGCAAAAATACAGAAATTCCCCTTATTTTGGGGCAAAATTGCAGAAATTTCAATTATTTTGGGGAAAAATTGCAAAAATTTCTTTTATTTTAAGGCAAAATTGCAGAAATTTTACTTATTTCAGAGAAAAAAAGTAAAATTTTTTCTTATTTTGGGGCAAAAATGCAGAAATTCCCATTATTTTGGGGCAAAAAGGCATAAATTCACCTTATTTTGGGGTAAAATTGCAGACATTTCACATATTTCAGGGCAAAAAGGCAGAAATTCCTGTTATTTGGGGGCAAAAAGCCAGAAATTCCCCTTATTTTGTTTTAAAAAGGCTGAAATTCCCGTTTTTTTGGGGCAAAAAGGCAGAAATTCCCTTTACTTTGTGGCAAAAAAGGCAGAAATTCCCGTTAATTGGGGCAGAAAAGCAAAAATTTTCCTTATTTGGGGGCAATAAGGCAGAAATTCCCTATATTTTGTGGCAAAAAGGCAAAAATTCCCCATATTTGGAGGTAAAATGCTAAAATTCCCCTTATTTTGGATAATAGGCAGAAATTCTCCTTATTTAGGGGCAAAATTGCAGAAATTTCACTTATTTCAGGGCAAAAAGTAAGAAATTTGCCTTATTTTGGGGCAAAAAGCAGAAATTCTCCTAATTTTGGGGCCAAAAACAGAAATTCCCCTTATTTTGGGGTAAAATTGCAGAAATTTCAAATATTTCAAAGCAAAAAGGCAGAAATTCCACATTATTTCTGGCAATAAGGCAGAAATTCCCCGTATTTTGGAGCAAAATTTCAGAAATTCCACGTATATTGGTGCAAAAATGCAGAAATTTTCGTTATTTTGGTGCAATAAGGCAGAAATTCCACGTTTTTTGAAGCAAAATTGCACATATTCCCCTAATTTTGAGGGAAAATGCAGAAATTCACATTATTTTCAGGCAAAAAAACAGAAATTCTCCTTATTTCAGGGCAAAAAGTCAGAAATTCTTCTTATTTTGGGGCAAAATTCCAGAAATGTCCATTATTTTGGGGCAAAATTGCAGAAATCTTCCATATTTTGGGGCAAAATTACAGAAATTTCACTTATTTCAGGGAAAAAACACAGAAATTTCTTTTATTTTGGGGCATAAAGGCAGAAATTACTTTTATTTTGGTACAAAATTGCAGAAAATTTCTTTATTTTGGGGCAAAAATACAGAAATTCCCCATATTTTAGGGCAAAAATGCAGAGATTCCCCTTATTATTAGGCAAAAAGACAGAAATTCCCCTTATTTAGGGGCAAAATAACAGATATTTCACTTATTTCAGGGAAAAAAGGCAGAAATTTTTTTAGTTTGGAGCAAAATAGCAGAAATTCCTAATATTTTGTGGCGAAAATGCAGATATTCACCTTATTTTGAGGTAAAAAGGCTGAAATTCTCCTTATTTGGAGGCAAAAAGGCAGAAATTTCCCCTATTTTGGGGCAAAAAGTCAGAAATTCCCCTTATTTTGTGGCACAAAGGCAGAAATTTCCCTTATTTTGAGGCAAAATTGGAGAAATTTCACTTATTTCAGGGCAAAATTCAAAAATTGCTATATTTTGGGGGAAAAATACAGAAATTCCGTATATTTTTGAGTAAAAAGGCAGAAATTTCACTTATTTTGACGTAAAAAGGCAGAAATTCCTTTTATTTTGGGGCAAAAATGAAGAAATTTCTCTTTTTTTGTGGCAAAAGGTAAACATCCCCCTAATTTTCGGGCAAAAAAACAAAAATTCCCCTTATTAGGAACAAAATTGCAGAAATTCCCCTAATTGTGGGGCAAAAAGGCAGAAATTCCCTATATGTTGGGGCAAAAAGACAGAAATTCTCTTTATTTTGGGGCAAAACTCAGAAATTCCACTTATTTTGGGGCAAAATTCAAGAAATTTCTCTTATTTTGGGACAAAATTGCAGAAATTTCAATTTTTTGGGCCAAAATTGCAGAAATTTCACTTATTTCAGGGAAAAAATACAGAAATTTTTCTTATTGTGAGGCAAAAAGGCAGAAATTCCTTATATTTTGTGGCAAAAAATGCAGAAATTCCCCTTATTTTGAGGTTAAAAGGCAGAAATTTCCCTTATTTTGGGGCAAAAATACAGAAATTCCCCTTATTTTGGGGCAAAACTGCAGAAATTTCAATTATTTTGAGGAGAATTTTTTGAAATTTAACTTATTTCAGGGCAAAAAGTCAGAAATTCCCCTTATTTTGGGGCAAAAAGACAGAAATTCCATTTATTTTTGGAAAAAAGTCAGAAATTGCACTTATTTTGAGTCAAAAAGGCGGAAAATCCTTTTATTTTGGGGTAAAAATGAAGAAATTTCCCTTTTTATGGCCAAAAGGTATACATTCCCTTTATTTTCGGGCAAAAAGGCAGAAATTCCCCATATTTTGGAGCAAAATTGCAAAAATTCCCCAAATTTTATGGCAAAAAGGCAGAAATTCCCCTTATTTTGTGGTAAAACTGCAGAAATTTCACTTATTTCGCGGAAAAATGGCAGAAATTCCCCTTATTTTCTGTGAAAAAGGCAGAAAATCCCCGTATTTTGGAGCAAAATTGCAGAAATTCACCTAATTTTGGCGTAAAACATGCAGTAATCTTCTTTGTTTTGGGGCAAAAAAGGCAGAAATTCTCCTTATTTTGGGGCAAAAAGCAGAAATTCCCCTTAATTTAGGTCAAATTTGCAGAAATTTCCCTTATTTGGGAACAAAAAACAGAAATTCCCTTTATTTTGGCAAAATTGCAAAAATTCCTTTATTATGGGAAAAAATTGCAGCAATTTCTTTTATTTTAAGGCAAAATTGCAGAAATTTCACATATTTCAGAGAAAAAAAGCAAAAATTTTTCATATTTTGGGGCAAAAAGGCAGAAATTCCCATTATTTTTGGGCAAAAAGGTAGAAATTCACCTCATTTTGGGGTAAAATTGCAGACGTTTCACATATTTCAGGGCAAAAAGGCAGAAATTCCCGTTATTTGAGGGCATAAAGGCAGAAATTCCTTTTATTTTGGGATAAAATTGCAGAAATTTCCCTTGTTTGGGGGAAAAAAGGAAGAAAATCCCCTTAATTTTGGGCAAAAAGGCAGAAATTCCCCGTATTTTAAAGCAAAATTGCAGAAATTCCATAAATATTGGGGCAAAAATGCAGAAATTCCCTTTATTTGGGACAAATCGGCAGAAGTTCCCCTTATTTTCGGGAAAAGAGGCAGAAATTCCCTGTATTTTGAAGCAAAATTGCAGAAACTCCCCTAATTTTGGGGCAAAAAGGCAGAAATTCCCTTTTTTGGGGGGCAAAAAAACAGAAATTCTCCTTATTTCAAGGCAAAAATCAGAAATTTTCCTTATTTTGGGGCAAAATTTTAGAAATTTCTTTTATTTTGGTACAGAATTGCAGAAATTTTTCTTATTTTGTGTCAAAAAGGCAGAAATTCTTCATATTTTGGTGCAAAAAGGCTGAAATTCCCCTTATTTTGAGGTAAAATGCTGAAATTCCCCATATTTTGGGGTTAAAAGGCAGAAATTCCCCTCATTTTGGGTCAAAAAGGCACAAATTTCCATTATTTTCGGGCAAAATTGCAGAAATTTCATTTATTTCAGGGCAAATAGACAGAAATTACTGTTATTTTGGGGCAAAAAGTAGAAATTTCTTTTATTTTGGTACAAAATTGAAGAAATTTTCCTTATTTTGGAACAAAAATTCAGAAATTCCCCATATTTTGGGCAAATGGCAGAAATTCCCCTTATTTTGGGGTAAAAAGGCTGAAATTCCCGTTAATTTGGGGCAAAAAGGCAGAAATTCCCTTTACTTTGTGGCATAAAGGCAGAAATTCCAATTATTGGGGCAGAAAAGCAAAAATTTTCCTTATTTGGGGGCAATAAGGCAGAAATTCCCCATATTTTGTGGCAAAAAGGCAGAAATTCCCCTTATTTGAAGGGAAAATGATGAAATTCCCCTTATTTTGGGGCAAAATTGCAGAAATTTCACTTATTTCAGGGCAAAAAGTCAGAAATTTGCCTTAATTTGGGGCAAAAAGCAGAAATTCTCCTAATTTTGGGGCCCAAAACAGAGATTCCCTTTATTTTGGGGTAAAATTGTGGAAATTTCAAATATTTCAGGGCAAAAAGGCAGAAATTCCACTTTATTTCCGGCAATAAGGCAAAAATTCCCCGTATTTTGGAGCAAAATTTCAGAAATTCCCCTTATATTGGTGCAAAAATGCAGAAATTCCTTTTATTTTGGTGCAATAAAAAAAAAATTCCCCGTATTTTGAAGCAAAATTGCACATATTCCCCTAATTTTGAGGGAAAATGCAGAAATTCACATTATTTTGGGGCAAAAAGACAGAAATTCTCCTTATTTCAGGGCAAAAAGTCAGAAATTCTTCTTATTTTGGGGCAAAATTCCAGAAATGTCCATTATTTTGGGCCAAAATTGCAGAAATCTCCCTTATTTTGGGGCAAAATTACAGAAATTTCACTTATTTCAGGGAAAAAACGCAGAAATTTCTCTTATTTTGGGGCAAAAAGGCAGAAATTACTTTTATTTTGGTACAAAATTGCAGAAAATTTCTTTATTTTGGGGCAAAAATACAGAAATTCCCCATATTTTAGGGCAAAAATGCAGAGATTCCCCTTATTATTAGGCAAAAAGACAGAAATTCCCCTTATTTAGGGGCAAAATAACAGATATTTCACTTATTTCAGGGAAAAAAGGCAGAAATTTTTTTAGTTTGGAGCAAAATAGCAGAAATTCCTAATATTTTGTGGCAAAAATGCAGAAATTCACCTTATTTTGAGGTAAAAAGGCTGAAATTCTCCTTATTTGGAGGCAAAAAGGCAGAAATTTCCTCTATTTTGGGGCAAAAAGTCAGAAATTCCCCTTATTTTGTGGCACAAAGGCAGAAATTTCCCTTATTTTGAGGCATAATTGGAGAAATTTCACTTATTTCAGGGCAAAATTCAAAAATTGCATTTATTTTGGGGCAAAAATACAGAAATTCCGTATATTTTTGAGTAAAAAGGCAGAAATTTCACTTATTTTGACGTAAAAAGGCAGAAATTCCTCTTATTTTGGGGCAAAAATGAAGAAATTTTCCTTTTTTGTGGCAAAAGGTAAACATTCCCCTTATTTTCGGGCAAAAAAAAAGGAATTCTCCGTATTTTGGAGCAAAATTGCAGAAATTCCCCTAATTGTGGGGCAAAAAGGCAGAAATTCCCTATATGTTGGGGCAAAAAGACAGAAATTCTCTTTATTTTGGGGCAAAACTCAGAAATTCCACTTATTTTGGGGCAAAATTCAAGAAATTTCTCTTATTTTGGGACAAAATTGCAGAAATTTCAAGTTTTTGGGCCAAAATTGCAGAAATTTTACTTATTTTAGGGAAAAAAGGCAGATATTTTTCTTATTGTGGGGCAAAAAGGCAGAAATTCCTTATATTTTGTGGCAAAAAATGCAGAAATTCCCCTTATTTTGAGGTTAAAAGGCAGAAATTTCCCTTATTTTGGGGCAAAAATACAGAAATTCCCCTTATTTTGGGGCAAAACTGCAGAAATTTTAATTATTTTGGGAAAAAATTTTTTCAAATTTAACTTATTTCAGGGCAAAAAGTCAGATATTCCTTTTATTTTGGGGCAAAATACAGAAATTCCATTTATTTTTGGAAAAAAATTCAGAAATTGCACTTATTTTGAGTCAAAAATGCAGAAAATCTCCTTATTTTGGGGTAAAAATGAAGAAATTTCCCTTTTTATGGCAATAAGGTATACATTCTCTTTATTTTCGGGCAAAAAGCCAGAAATTCCCCGTATTTTGTAGCAAAATTGCAGAAATTCCCCTTATTTTGTGGCAAAAAGGCAGAAATTTTCCTTATTTTGGGGCAAAATTGCAGAAATTTCACTTATTTCAGGGCATAATTCAAAAATTCCTTTTATTTTGGGGCAAAAAGAAAGAAATTCCGTTTATTTTTGGGTAAAAAGGCAAAAATTTCACTTATTTTGAGGTAAAAAGGCAGAAATTCCTCTTATTTTGGGGCAAAAATTAAGAAATTTCCCTTTTTTGTGGCAAAAGGTATACATTCCCCTTATTTTCGGGAAAAAAAGCAGAAATTCCCCATATTTTGGAGCAAAATTGCAGAAATTCCCCTAGTTGTGGGGCAAAAAGGCAGAAATTCCCTATTTGTTGGGGCAAAAAGACAGAAATTCTCTTTATTTTGGGGCAAAACTCAGAAATTCCACTTATTTTGGGGCAAAATTCCAGAAATTTTTTTTATTTTGGGACAAAATTGCAGAAATTTCATTTATTTTGGGGCAAAATTCCAGAAATTTTTTTCATTTTGGGGCAAAATTGCAGAAATTTCACTTATTTTGTGGTAAAAAGGCTGAAATTTCCCTCATTTAGGGGCAAAAAGGCAGAAATTTCCCCTATTTTGGGGCAAAAAGACAGAAATTCCCCTTATTTTGAGGCACAAAGGCAGAAATTTCTTTTATTTTAGGGCAAAATTGCAGAAATATCACTAATTTCATGGCATAATTAAAAAATTCCTTTTATTTTTGGAGAAAAAGACAGAAATTTCGTTTATTTTTGGGTAAAATGGCAGAAATTTCACTTATTTTGAGGTAAAAAGGCATAAATTCCTCTTATTTTGGGGCAAAAATGAAGAAATTTCCCTTTTTTGTGGCAAAATGTATACATTCCCCTTATTTTTAGGAAAAATGCAGAAATTCTTTGTATTTTGGAGCAAAATTGCAGAAATTCTTCTATTTTTGGGGCAAAAGCAGAAATTCCCTATTTGCTGAGGCAAAAAGACAGAAATTCTCCTTATTTTGGGGAAAAACTCAGAAATTCCACTTATTTTGGGGCAAAATTCCAGAAATTTCCCTTATTTTGGGGCAAAATTGCAGAAATATCACTTATTTTGGGGCAAAATTGCAGAAATTTCACTTATTTTAGCCAAGAAAGGCAGAAATTTTCCTCATTTTGGAGCAAAAATGCAGAAATTCCTAATATTTTGTGGCAAAAATGCAGAAATTACAACTTATTTTTAGTTAAAATGCTGAAATTCACCTTATTTAGGGATAAAAGGCAGAAATTTTCCTTATTTTTTGGCAAAAATACAGAAATTCCCCTTATTTTGGGGCAAAATTGCAGAAATTTCAATTATTTTGGGGAAAAATTGCAAAAATTTCTTTTATTTTAAGGCAAAATTGCAGATATTTCACTTATTTCAGAGAAAAAATGCAAAATTTTTTAATATTTTGAGGCAAAAATGCAGAAATTCCCATTATTTTGGGGCAAAAAGGCATAAATTCACCTTATTTTGGGGTAAAATTGCAGACAGTTCACATATTTCAGGGCAAAAAGGCAGAAATTCCTGTTATTTGGGGGCAAAAAGGCAGAAATTCCCCTTATTTTGTTTTAAAAAGGCTGAAATTCCCGTTATTTTGGGGCAAAAAGGCAGAAATTCCCTTTACTTTGTGGCAAAAAGGCAGAAATTCCCATTAATTGAGGCAGAAATGCAAAAATTTTCCTTACTTGGGGGCAATAAGGCAGAAATTCCCCATATTTTGTGGCAAAAAGGCAGAAATTCTCCATATTTGGAGGTAAAATGCTGAAATACCCCTTATTTTGGCAAAAAGGCAGAAATTCCCCTTATTTAGGGGCAAAATTGCAGAAATTTCACTTATTTCAGGGCAAAAAGTAAGAAATTTGTCTTATTTTGGGGCAAAAAGCCGAAATTCTCCTAATTTTGGGGCCAAAACAGAAATTCCCTTTATTTTGGGGTAAAATTGCAGAAATTTCAAATATTTCAGGGCAAAAAGGCAGAAATTCCACATTATTTCTGGCAATAAGGCAGAAATTCCCTGTATTTTGGAGAAAAATTTCAGAAATTCCCCTTATATTGGTGCATAAATGCAGAAATTCCTTTTATTTTGGTGCAATAAGGCAAAAATTCCCCGTATTTTGAAGCAAAATTGCACATATTCCCCTAATTTTGAGGGAAAATGCAGAAATTCACATTATTTTGGGGCAAAAAGACAGAAATTCTTCTTATTTCAGGGCAGAAAGTCAGAAATTTCCCTTATTTTGGGGCAAAATTCCAGAAATGTCCATTATTTTGGGGAAAAATTGCAGAAATCTCCCTTATTTTAGGGCAAAATTACAGAAATTTCACTTATTTCAGGGAAAAAACGCAGAAATTTCTCTTATTTTGGGGCAAAAATGCAGAAATTACTTTTATTTTGGTACAAAATTGCAGAAAATTTCTTTATTTTGGGGCAAAAATACAGAAATTCCCCAAATTTTAGGGCAAAAAGGCAAAGATACCCCTTATTATTAGGCAAAAAGACAGAAATTCCCCTTATTTAGGGGCAAAATTGCAGATATTTCACTTATTTCAGGGGAAAAAGGCAGAAATTTTTTTATTTTGGAGCAAAAAGTCAGAAATTCCTAATATTTTGTAGCGAAAAAGCTGAAATTCACCTTATTTTGAGGTAAAAAGGCTGAAATTCCCCTATTTGGGGGCAAAAAACAGAAATTTCCTATATTTTGGGGTAAAAAGTCAGAAATTTTCCTTATTTTGTGGCACAAAGACAGTAATTTCCCTTATTTTGATGCAAAATTGGAGAAATTTCACTTATTTCAGGGCAAAATTCAAAAATTGCATTTATTTTGGAGCAAAAATACAGAAATTCCGTATATTTTTGAGTAATAAGGCAGAAATTTCACTTATTTTGATGTAAAAAGGCAGAAATTCCTCTTATTTTGGGGCAAAAATGAAGAAATTTCCCTTTTTTGTGGCAAAAGGTAAACATTCCCCTTATTTTCGGGCAAAAAAGCAGAAATTCCCTGTATTTTGGAGCAAAATTGCAGATATTCCCAAAATTGTGGGGCAAAAAGGCAGAAATTCCTTATATGTTGGGGCAAAAAAACAGAAATTCTACTTATTTTGGGGCAAAACTCAGAAATTCCACTTATTTTGGGGCAAAATTCCAGAAATTTCTCTTATTTTGGGACAAAATTGCAGAAATTTCAATTTTTTGGGCCAAAATTGCAGAAATTTCACTTATTTCAGGGAAAAAAGGCAGACATTTTTCTTATTTTGGGGCTAAAATGCAGAAATTCCTTATATTTTGTGGCAAAAATGCAGAAATCCCCCTTATTTTGAGGTAAAAAGGCAGAAATTTCCCTTATTTTGGGGCAAAAATACAGAAATTCTCCTTATTTTGGGGCAATACTGCAGAAATTTCAATTATTTTCGGGAAAAATTTTTGAAATTTAACTTATTTAAGGGCAAAAAGTCGGAAATTCCCCTTATTTTGGGGCAAAAAGACAGAAATTCCATTTATTTTTGAAAAAAAGTCAGAAATTGCAATTATTTTGAGTCAAAAAGGCGGAAAATCCCCTTATTTTGGGGTAAAAATGAAGAAATTTCCCTTTTTATGGCAAAAAGGTATACATTCCCTTTATTTTTGGGCAAAAGGCCAGAAATTCCTTGTTTTTGGAGCAAAATTGTGGAAATTCCCCTAATTTGGGGGCAAAAAGGCAGAAATTCTCCTTATTTTGGGGTAAAACTGCAGAAATTTCACTTATTTCGCGGCAAAATGGAAGAAATTCCCCTTATTTTCTGCGAAAAAGGCAGAAAATCCCCGTATTTTGGAGCAAAATTGCAGAAATTCACCTAATTTTGGCGTAAAACATGCAGTAATTTTCTTTGTTTTGGGGCAAAAAGGCAGAAATTCTCCTTATTTTGGGGCAAAAGGCAGAAATTCCCCTTATTTTAGGGCAAAATTGCAGAAATTTCTCTTATTTGGAGACAAAAAACAGAAATTCCTTTTATTTTGGGGCAAAATTGCAAAAAATTCCTTTATTATGGGGAAAAATTGCAGAAATTTCTTTTATTTTAAGGCAAAATTGCAGAAATTTCACATATTTCAGAGAAAAAAAGCAAAAATTTTTCATATTTTAGGGCAAAAAGGCAGAAATTCTCATTATTTTCAAGCAAAAAGGTAGAAATTCACCTTATTTTGGGGTAAAATTGCAGACATTTCACATATTTCAGGGCAAAAAGGCAGAAATTCCCGTTATTTGAGGGCATAAAGGCAGAAATTCCTTTTATTTTGGGATAAAATTGCAGAAATTTCTCTTGTTTGGGGGCAAAAAGGCGGAAAATCCCCTTAATTTTGGGCAAAAAGACAGAAATTCCCCATATTTTAAAGCAAAATTGCAGAAATTCCCTAAATATTTGGGCAAAAATGCAGAAATTCTCTTTATTTGGGGCAAATCGGCAGAAGTTCCCCTTATTTTCACGAAAAGAGGCAGAAATTCCCTGTATTTTTCAGCAAAATTGCAGAAACTCCCCTAATTTTGGGGCAAAAAGGCAGAAATTCTCTTTTTTGGGGGGCCAAAAAACAGAAATTCTCCTTATTTCGGGGCAAAAATCAGAAATTTCCCTTATTTTGGGGCAAAATTTTAGAAATTTCTTTTATATTGGTACAGAATTGCAGAAATTTTTCTTATTTTGTGGCAAAAAGGCAGAAATTCCCCATATTTTGGTGCAAAAATGATGAAATTCCCCTTATTTTGAGGTAAAATGCTGAAATTCCCCATATTTTGGGGTTAAAAGGCAGAAATTCCCCTCATTTTCGGGCAAAAAGGCACAAATTTCCCTTATTTTCGGGCAAAATTGCAGAAATTTCATTTATTTCAGGGCAAAAAGTCAGAAATTACTTTTATTTTGGGGCAAAAAGTAGAAATTTCTTTTATTTTGGTACAAAATTGAAGAAATTTTTCTTATTTTGGAACAAAAATTCAGAAATTCCCCATATTTTGGGCAAAAGGCAGAAATTCCCCTTATTTTGGGGTAAAAAGGCTGAAATTCCCGTTATTTTGGGGCAAAAAAACAGAAATTCCCTTTACTTTGTGGCAAAAAGGCAGAAATTCCCATTAATTGTGACAGAAAAGCAAAAATTTTCTTTATTTGGGGGCAGTAAGGCAGAAATTCCCCATATTTTGTGGCAAAAAGGAAGAAATTCCTCTTATTTGTAGGTAAAATGCTGAAATTCCCCTTATTTTGGCAAAAAGGCAGAAATTCCCCTTATTTTGGGGCAAAATTGCAGAAATTTCACTTATTTCAGGGCAAAAAGTCAGAAATTTGCCTCAATTTGGGGCAAAAAGCAGAAATTCTCCTAATTTTGGGGCCAAAAACAGAAATTCCCCTTATTTTGGGGTAAAATTGCAGAAATTTCAAATATTTCAGGGCAAAAAGGCAGTAATTCCACTTTATTTCTGGCAATAAGGCAAAAATTCCCCATATTTTGAAGTAAAATTTCAGAAATTCCCCTTATATTGGTGCAAAAATGCAGAAATTCCTTTTATTTTGGTGCAATAAGGCAAAAATTCCCCGTATTTTGAAGCAAAATTGCACATATTCCCCTAATTTTGAGGGAAAATGCAGAAATTCACATTATTTTGGGGCAAAAAGACAGAAATTCTCCTTATTTCAGGGCAAAAAGTCAGAAATTCCTTATATTTTGGGGCAAAATTCCAGAAATTTCCTTTATTTTGGGGCAAAATTGCAAAAATCTCTCTAATTTTGGGCCAAAATTACAGAAATTTCACTTATTTCAAAGAAAAAATGCAGAAATTTCTCTTATTTTGGGGCAAAAATGCAGAAATTACTTTTATTTTGGTACAAAATTGCAGAAAATTTTTTTATTTTGGGGCAAAAATACAGAAATTTTCCATATTTTAGGGCAAAAAGGAGAGATTCCCCTTATTATTAGGTAAAAAGGCTGAAATTCCTTTTATTTTGGGGCAAAAAGACAGAAATTCCCCTTATTTTGTGGCAAAAAAGCAGAAATTTCCCTTATTTTGAGGCAAAATTGAAGAAATTTCACTTATTTCAGGGCAAAATTAAAAAATTGCATTTTTTTTGGGTCAAAAATACAGAAATTCCGTATATTTTTGAGTAAAAAGGCAGAAATTTCACTTATTTTGACGTAAAAAGGCAGAAATTCCTCTTATTTTGGGGCAAAAATGAAGAAATTTCCCTTTTTTGTGGCAAAAGGTAAACATTCCCCTTATTTTCGGGCAAAAAAGCAGAAATTCCATGTATTTTGGAGCAAAATTGCAGAAATTCCCCTAATTGTGGGGCAAAAAGGCAGAAATTCCCTGTATGTTGGGGCAAAAAGACAGAAATTCTCCTTATTTTGGGGCAAAACTCAGAAATTCCACTCTTTTTGGGGCAAAATTCCAGAAATTTCTCTTATTTTGGGACAAAATTGCAGAAATTTCAATTTTTTTGGGCCAAAATTGCAGAAATTTCACTTATTTCAGGGAAAAAAGGCAGAAATTTTTCTTATTGTGGGGCAAAAAGGCAGAAATTCCTTATATTTTGTGGCAAAAAATGCAGAAATTCCACTTATTTTGAGGTAAAAAGCAGAAATTTCCCTTATTTGGGAGCAAAAATACAGAAATTCCCCTTATTTTGGGGCAAAACTGCAGAAATTTCAATTATTTTGGGAAAAAATTTTTGAAATTTAACTTATTTCAGGGCAAAAAGTCAGATATTCCTTTTATTTTGGGGCAAAAAACAGAAATTCCATTTATTTTTGGAAAAAAGTCAGAAATTGCACTTATTTTGAGTCAAAAAGGCAGAAAATCTCCTTATTTTGGGTTAAAAATGAAGAAATTTCCCTTTTTATGGCAAAAAGGTATACATTCCCTTTATTTTCGGGCAAAAAGGCAGAAATTCCCCGTATTTTGGAGCAAAATTGCAGAAATTCCCCCTTTTTTGTGGCAAAAAGGCAGAAATTTCCCTTATTTTGGGGCAAAATTGCAGAAATTTCACTTATTTCAGGGCATAATTCAAAAATTTCTTTTATTTTGGGGCAAAAAGATAGAAATTCCATTTATTTTTGGGTAAAAAGCAGAAATTTCACTTATTTTGAGGCAAAAAGGCAGAAATTCCTCTTATTTTGGGGCAAAAATTAAGAAATTTCCCTTTTTTGTGGCAAAAGGTATACATTCCCCTTATTTTCGGGAAAAAAAGCAGAAATTCCCCGTATTTTGGAGCAAAATTGCAGATATTCCCCTAGTTGTGGGGCAAAAAGGCAGAAATTTCCTATTTGTTGGGGCACTAAGACAGAAATTCTCCTTATTTTGGTTCAAAACTCAGAAATTCCACTTATTTTGGGGCAACATTCCAGAAATTTTTCTTATTTTGGGGCAAAATTGCAGAAATTTCACTTATTTTGGGGCAAAATTCCAGAAATTTTTCTTATTTTGGGGCAAAATTGCAGAAATTTCACTTATTTTGTGGTAAAAAGGCTGAAATTTCCCTTACTTAGGGGCAAAAAGGCAGAAATTTCCCCTATTTTGAGGCAAAAAGACAGAAATTCCCGTTATTTTGTGGCACAAAGGCAGAAATTTTTTTTATTTTAGGGCAAAATTGCAAAAATTTCACTTATTTTGTGGTAAAAAGGATGAAATTCCCCTCATTTACTGGCAAAAAGGCAGAAATTTTCCCTATTTTGGGGCAAAAAGAAAGAAATTCCCTTTATTTTGTGGCACAAAGGCAGAAATTTCTTTTATTTTAGGGCAAAATTGCAGAAATTTCACTAATTTCATGGCATAATTAAAAAATTCCTTTTGTTTTTGGGCAAAAAGACAGAAATTCCGTTTATTTTTGGGTAAAATGGCAGAAATTTCACTTATTTTGAGGTAAAAAGGCATAAATTCCTCTTATTTTGGGGCAAAAATGAAGAAATTTCCTTTTTTTGTGGCAAAATGTATACATTCCCTTTATTTTTGGGAAAAATGCAGAAATTCTTTGTATTTTGGAGCAAAATTGCAGAAAATCCTCTAGTTGTGGGGCAAAAGCAGAAATTCCCTATTTGTTGAGGCAAAAAGACAGAAATTCTCCTTATTTTGGAGCAAAACTCAGAAATTCCACTTATTTTGAGGCAAAATTCCAGAAATTTCCCTTATTTTGGGGCAAAATTGCAGAAATATCACTTATTTTGGGGCAAAATTGCAGAAATTTCACTTATTTCAGCCAAGAAAGGCAGAAATTTTCCTCATTTTGGAGCAAAAATGCAGAAATTACAACTTATTTTTAGTTAAAAAGGCTGAAATTCACCTTATTTGGGGATAAAAGGCAGAAATTTCCCTTATTTTTTGGCAAAAATACAGAAATTCCCCTTATTTTGGGGCAAAATTGCAGAAATTTCAATTATTTTGGGGAAAAATTGCAAAAATTTCTTTTATTTTAAGGCAAAATTGCAGAAATTTCACTTATTTCAGAGAAAAAAAGCAAAAATTTTTCTTATTTTGGGGCAAAAATGCAGATATTCCCATTATTTTGGGGCAAAAACGCATAAATTCACCTTATTTTGGGGTAAAATTGCAGACATTTCACATATTTCAGGGCAAAAAGGCAGAAATTCCTGTTATTTGGGGGCAAAAAGGCAGAAATTACCCTTATTTTGTTTTAAAAAGGCTGAAATTCCCGTTATTTTTGGGCAAAAAGGCAGAAATTCCCTTTACTTTGTGGCAAAAAGGCAGAAATTCCCATTAATTGGGGCAGAAATGCAAAAATTTTCCTTATTTGGGGGCAATAAGGCAGAAATTCCCTATATTTTGTGGCAAAAAGGCAGAAATTCTCCATATTTGGAGGTAAAATGCTGAAATACCCCTTATTTTGGCAAAAAGGCAGAAATTCCCATTATTTAGGGGCAAAATTGCAGAAATTTCACTTATTTCAGGGCAAAAAGTAAGAAATTTGTCTTATTTTGTGGCAAAAAGCAAAAATTCTCCTAATTTTGGGGCCAAAAACAGAAATTCCCCTTATTTTGGGGTAAAATTGCAGAAATTTCAAATATTTCAGGGCAAAAAGGCAGAAATTCCACATTATTTCTGGCAATAAGGCAGAAATTCCCCGTATTTTGAAGCAAAATTGCACATATTCCCCTAATTTTGAGGGAAAATGCAGAAATTCACATTATTTTGGGGCAAAAAGACAGAAATTCCCCTTATTTCAGGGCAAAAAGTCAGAAATTCTTCTTATTTTGGGGCAAAATTCCAGAAATGTCCATTATTTTTGGGCAAAATCGCAGAAATCTCCATTATTTTGGGGCAAAATTACAGAAATTTTACTTATTTCAGGGAAAAATCAAACAAATTTCTCTTATTTTGGGGCAAAAAGGCAGAAATTACTTTTATTATGGTACAAAATTGCAGAAAATTTCTTTATTTTGGGCAAAAATACAGAAATTCCCCAAATTTTAGGGCAAAAAGGCAGAGATACCCTTATTATTAGGCAAAAAGACAGAAATTCCCCTTATTTAGGGGCAAAATTGCAGATATTTCACTTATTTCAGGGGAAAAAGGCAGAAATTTTTTTATTTTGGAGCAAAAAGGCAGAAATTCCTAATATTTTGTAGCGAAAATGCAGAAATTAACCTTATTTTGAGGTAAAAAGGCTGAAATTCCCCTTATTTGGGGGCAAAAGGCAGAAATTTCCCATATTTTGGGGCAAAAAGTCAGAAATTCCCCTTATTTGGTGGCACAAAGGCAGAAATTTCCCTTATTTTGAGGCAAAATTGGAGAAATTTCACTTATTTCAGGGCAAAATTCAAAAATTGCATTTATTTTGGGGTAAAAATACAGAAATTCCGTATATTTTTGAGTAAAAGGGCAGAAATTTCACTTATTTTGACGTAAAAAGGCAGAAATTCCTCTTATTTTGGGGCAAAAATGAAGAAATTTCCCTTTTTTGTGGCAAAAGGTATACATTCCCCTTATTTTCGGGCAAAAAAGGAGAAATTCCCTGTATTTTGAAGCAAAATTGCAGATATTCCCAAAATTGTGGGGCAAAAAGGCAGAAATTCCTTATATGTTGGAGCAAAAAGACAGAAATTCTCCTTATTTTGGGGCAAAACTCAGAAATTCCACTTATTTTGGGGCAAAATTCCAGAAATTTCTCTTATTTTGGGACAAAATTGCAAAAATTTCAATTTTTTTGGGCCAAAATTGCAGAAATTTCACTTATTTCAGGGAAAAAAGGCAGACATTTTTCTTATTTTGGGGCAAAAAGGCAGAAATTCCTTATATTCTGTGGCAAAAAAGGCAGAAATCCCCCTTATTTTGAGGTAAAAAGGCAGAAATTTCCCTTATTTTGGGGCAAAAATACAGAAATTCCCCTTATTTTGGGGCAATACTGCAGAAATTTCAATTATTTTCGGGAAAAATTTTTGAAATTTAACTTATTTCAGGGCAAAAAGTCGGAAATTCCCCTGATTTTGGGGCAAAAAGACAGAAATTCCATTTATTTTTGAAAAAAAAGTCAGAAATTGCAATTATTTTGAGTCAAAAAGGCGGAAAATCCCCTTATTTGGGGGTAAAAATGAAGAAATTTCCCTTTTTATGGCAAAAAGGTATACATTCCCTTTATTTTCGGGCAAAACTCCAGAAATTCCTCGTATTTTGGAGCAAAATTGAAGAAATTCCCCTAATTTTAGGGCAAAAAGGCAAAAATCCCCCTTATTTTGGGGTAAAACTGCAGAAATTTCACTTATTTCGCAGCAAAATGGAAGAAATTCCCCTTATTTTCTGCGAAAAAGGCAGAAAATCCCCGTATTTGGGAGCAAAATTGCAGAAATTCACCTAATTTTGGTGTAATTCATGCAGTAATTTTCTTTGTTTTGGGGCAAAAAGGCAGAAATTCTCGTTATTTTGGGGCAAAAGGCAGAAATTCCCCTTATTTTAGGCCAAAATTGCAGAAATTTCTTTTATTTGGGGAAAAAAACAGAAATTCTTTATATTTTGGGGCAAAATTGCAAAAAATTCCTTTATTATGGGGAAAAATTGCAGAAATTTCTTTTATTTTAAGGCAAAATTGCAGAAATTTCACTTATTTCAGAGAAAAAAAGCAAAAATTCTTCATATTTTGGGGCAAAAAGGCAGAAATTCCCATTATTTTGGAACAAAAAGGCAGAAATTCACCTTATTTTGGGGTAAAATTGCAGACATTTCACATATTTCAGGGCAAAAAGGCAGAAATTCCACATTATTTCTGGCAATAAGGCAGAAATTCCCTGTATTTTGGAGCAAAATTTCAGAAATTCCCCTTATATTGGTGCAAAAATGCAGAAATTCCCGTTATTTTGGTGTAATAAGGCAGCAATTCCCCGTATTTTGAAGCAAAATTGCACATATTCCCCTAATTTTGAGGGAAAATGCAGAAATTCACATTATTTTGGGGCAAAAAGACAGAAATTCTCCTTATTTCAGGGCAAAAAGTGAGAAATTCCCTTATTTTGGGGCCAAATTTCAGAAATGTCCATTATTTTGGGGCAAAATTGCAGAAATCTCCCTTATTTTGGGGCAAAATTACAGAAATTTCACTTATTTCAGGGAAAAAACGCAGAAATTTTTCTTATTATGGGGCAATAAGGCAGAAATTACTTTTATTTTGGTACAAAATTGCAGAAAATTTCTTTATTTTGGGGCAAAAATACAGAAATTCCCCATATTTTAGGGCAAAAAGGCAGAGATTCCCCTTATTATTAGGCAAAAAGACAGAAATTCCCCTTATTTAAGGGCAAAATTGCAGATATTTTACTTATTTCATGGGAAATAGGCAGAAATGGTTTTATTTTGGAGCAAAAAGGCAGAAATTCCTAGTATTTTTTGGCGAAAATGCAGAAATTCACCTTATTTTGAGGTAAAAATGCTGAAATTCCCCTTATTTGGGGGCAAAAAGGCAGAAATTTCCCATATTTTTGGGCAAAAAGTCAGAAATTCCTCTTATTTTGTGGCACAAAGGCAGAAATTTCCCTTATTTTAAGGCAAAATTGGAGAAATTTCACTTATTTCAGGGCAAAATTCAAAAATTGCATTTATTTTGGGGCAAAAATACAGAAATTCCGTATATTTTTGAGTAAAAAGGCAGAAATTTCACTTATTTTGACGTAAAAAGGCAGAAATTCCTCTTATTTTGGGGCAAAAATGAAGAAATTTCCCTTTTTTGTGGCAAAAGGTAAACATTCCCCTTATTTTCGGGCAAAAAAGCTGAAATTCCCCGTATTTTGGAGCAAAATTGCAGAAATTCCCCTAACTGTGGGGCAAAAAGGCAGAAATTCCCTATATGTTGGGGCAAAAAGACAGAAATTCTCCTTATTTTGGGGCAAAACTCAGTAATTCGACTTATTTTGGGGCAAAATTCCTGAAATTTCTTTTATTATGGGACAAAATTGCAAAAATTTCAATTTTTTTGGGCCAAAATTGCAGAAATTTCACTTATTTCAGGGAAAAAAGGCAGAAATTTTTTTTATTTTGGGGCAAAAAGGCAGAAATTACTTATATTTTGTGGCAAAAAATGCAGAAATCCCCCTTATTTTGAGGTAAAATGTCAGAAATTTCCCTTATTTTGGGGCAAAAATACAGAAATTCCCCTTATTTTGGGGCAAAACTGCAGAAATTTCAATTATTTTGGGGAAAAATTTTTGAAATTTAACTTATTTCAGGGCAAAAAGTCGGAAATTCCCCAGATTTTGGGGCAAAAAGACAGAAATTCCATTTATTTTTGGAAAAAAGTCAGAAATTGCACTTATTTTGAGTAAAAAAGGCGGAAAATCCCCTTATTTTGGGGTAAAAATGAAGAAATTTCCCTTTTTATGGCAAAAAGGTATACATTCCCTTTATTTTTGGGCAAAAGGGCAGAAATTCCTCCCATTTTGGAGCTAAATTGCAGAAATTCCCCTAATTTTGGGGCAAAAAGGCAGAAATTCCCCTTATTTTGGGGTAAAACTGCAGAAATTTCACTTATTTCGCGGAAAATGGAAGAAATTCCCATTATTTTCTGCGAAAAAGCAGAAAATCCCTGTATTTTGGAGCAAAATTGCAGAAATTCACCTAATTATAGCGTAAAACATGCAGTAATTTTTATTGTTTTGGGGCAAAAAGGCAGAAATTCTCCTTATTTTGGGGCAAAAGGAAGAAATTCCCCTCATTTTAGGGCAAAATTGCAGAAATTTCCCTTATTTGCGGAAAAAAAACAGAAATTCCCTTTATTTTGGGGCAAAATTGCAAAAAATTCTTTTATTATTGGGAAAAATTGCAGAAATTTCTTTTATTTTAATGCAAAATTGCAGAAATTTCACATATTTCAGAGAAAAAAAGCAAAAATTTTTCATATTTTGGGGCAAAAAGGCAGAAATTCCCATTATTTTGGAACAAAAAGGCAGAAATTCACCTTATTTTGGGGTAAAATTGCAGACATTTCACATATTTCAGGGCAAAAAGGCAGAAATTCCCGTTATTTGAGGGCATAAAGGCAGAAATTCCTTTTATTTTGGGATAAAATTGCAGAAATTTCCCTTGTTTGGGGGCAAAAAGTCAGAAAATCCCCTTAATTTTGGGCAAAAAGGCAGAAATTCCCCGTATTTTAAAGCAAAGTTGCAGAAATTCCCTAAATATTTGGGCAAAAATGCAGAAATTCCCTTTATTTGGGGCAAATCGGCAGAAGTTCCCCTTATTTTCAGAAAAAAAAAGGCAGAAATTCCCTATAATTTGAAGCAAAATTGCAGAAACTCCCCTAATTTTGGGGCAAAAAGGCAGATTTTCCCTATTTTGGGGGGCAAAAAAACAGAAATTCTCCTTATTTCGGGGCAAAAATCAGAAACTTCCCTTATTTTGGGGCAAAATTTTAGAAATTTCTTTTATTTTGGTACAGAATTGCAGAAATTTTTCTTATTTTGTGGCAAAAAGGCAGAAATTACCCATATTTTGATGCAAAAAGGCTGAAATTCCCCTTATTTTGAGGTAAAATGCTGAAATTCCCCATATTTTGGAATTAAAAGGCAGAAATTCCCCTCATTTTGGGGCATAAAGGCACAAATTTCCCTTATTTTCGGGCAAAATTGCAGAAATTTTATTTATATCAGGGCAAAAAGTCAGAAATTACTTTTATTTTGGGGCAAAAAGCAGAAATTTCTTTTATTTTGGTACAAAATTGAAGAAATTTTCCTTATTTTGGAACAAAAAGTCAGAAATTCCCCCTTATTTTGGTCAAAAGGCAGAAATTCCCCTTATTTTGGGGTAAAAATGCTGAAATTCCTGTTATTTTGGAGCAAAAAGGCAGAAATTCCTTTTACTTTGTGGCAAAAAGCCAGAAATTCCCATTAATGGTGGCAGAAAAGCAAAAATTTTCTTTATTTGGGGGCAATAAGGCAGAAATTCCACATATTTTGTGGGAAAAAGGCAGAAATTTCCCTTATTTGAAGGTAAAATGCTGAAATTCCTCTTATTTTGGCAAAAAGGCAGAAATTCCCCTAATTTCTAGGCAAAATTGCAGAAATTTCACTTATTTCAGGGCAAAAAGTCAGAAATTTGCCTTAATTTGGGGCAAAAAGCAGAAATTCTCCTAATTTTGGGGCCAAAAACAGATTCCCCTTATTTTGAGATAAAATTGCGGAAATTTCAAATATTTCAGGGCAAAAAGGCAGAAATTCCACTTTATTTCTGGCAATAAGGCAAAAATTCCCCGTATTTTGGAGCAAAATTTTAGAAATTCCCCTTATATTGCTGCAAAAATGCAGAAATTCCTTTTATTTTGGTGCAATAAGGCAAAAATTCCCCTTATTTTGAAGCAAAATTGCACATATTCCCCTAATTTTGAGGGAAAATGCAGAAATTCACATTATTTTGGGGCAAAAAGACAGAAATTCTCCTTATTTCAGGGCAAAAAGTCAGAAATTCCCCTTATTTTGGGGCAAAATTCCAGAAATTTCCTTTAGTTTGGGGCAAAATTGCAGAAATCTCCATAATTTTGGGGCAAAAAAACAGAAATTTCACTTATTTCAGGGAAAAAACGCAGAAATTTCTCTTATTTTGGGGCAAAAAGGCAGAAATTACTTTTATTTTGTTACAAAATTGCAGAAAATTTTTTTATTTTGGGGCAAAAATACAGAAATTCCCCATATTTTAGGGCAAAAAGGAGATTCCCCTTATTATTAGGCAAAAAGGCTGAAATTCCTTTGATTTTGGGGCAAAAAGACAGAAATTCCCCTTATTTTATGGCAAAAAAGCAGAAATTTCCCTTATTTTGAGGCAAAATTGGAGAAATTTCATTTATTTCAGGGCAAAATTCAAAAATTCCTTTTATTTTGGGGCAAAAATACAGAAATTCCGTATATTTTTGAGTAAAAAGGCAGAAATTTCACATATTTTGACATAAAACGGCAGAAATTCCTCTTATTTTGGGGCAAAAATGAAGAAATTTCCCTTTTTTGTGGCAAAAGGTAAACATTCCCCTTATTTTCGGGCAAAAATCAGAAATTCCCTGTATTTTGGAGCAAAATTGCAGATATTCCCAAAATTGTGGGGCAAAAAGGCAGAAATTCCTTATATGTTGGGGCAAAAAGACAATAATTCTCCTTATTTTAGGGCAAAACTCAGAAATTCCACTAATTTTGGGGCAAAATTCCAGAAATTTCTCTTATTTTGGGACAAAATTGCAGAAATTTCAATTTTTTTGGGCCAAAATTGCAGAAATTTCACTTATTTCAGGGAAAATAGGCAAAATTTTTCTTATTGTGGGGCAAAAAGGCAGAAATTCCTTACATTTTGTGGTAAAAAATGCAGAAATTCCCCTTATTTTAAGGTAAAAAGGCAGAAATTTCCCTTATTTTGGGGCAAAAATACAGAAATTCCACTTATTTTGGGGAAAAACTGCAAAAATTTCAATTATTTTGGGGAAAAATTTTTGAAATTTAACTTATTTCAGGGCAAAAAGTCGAAAATTCCCCTTATTTTGGGGCAAAAATACAGAAATTCCTTTTATTTTTGGAAAAAAGTCAGAAATTGCAATTATTTTGAGTCAAAAAGGCGGAAAATCCCCTTATTTTGGGGTAAAAATGAAGAAATTTCCCTCTTTATGGCAAAAAGGTATACATTCCCTTTATTTTCGGGCAAAAAGGCAGAAAATCCCCGTATTTTGGAGCAAAATTGCAGAAATTCCCCTAATTTTGGGGCAAAAAGGCAGAAATTCCCCTTATTTTGTGGCAAAAAGAAAGAAATTCCATTTATTTTTGGAAAAAAGTCAGAAAATGCACTTATTTTGAGTCACAAAGGCGGAAAATCCCCTTATTTTGGGGTAAAAATGAAGAAATTTCCCTGTTTATGGCAAAAAGGTATACATTCCCTTTATTTTCGGAAAAAGGCAGAAATTCCCCATATTTTGGAGCAAAATTGCAGAAATTCCCCTAATTTTGGGGCAAAAAGGCAGAAATTTTCCTTATTTCGGGGTAAAAATGAAGAAATTTCAATTATTTCGCGGCAAAATGGCAGAAATTCTACTTATTTTCTTCGAAAATGGCAGAAAATCCCCGTATTTTGGAGCAAAATTTTAGAAATTCACCTAATTTTGGCGTAAAACTTGCGGTAATTTTCTTTGTTTTGGGGCAAAAAGGCAGAAATTCTTCTTATTTTGGGGCAAAAGGCAGAAATTCCCCTTATTTTAAGGCAAAATTGCAGAAATTTTCCTTATTTGAGGAAAAAAACATAAATTCCTTTTATTTTGGGGCAAAATTGCAAAAAATTCCTTTATTATGGGGAAAAATTGCAGAAATTTTTTTTATTTTAAGGCAAAATTGCAGAAATTTCACATATTTCAGAGAAAAAAAGCAAAAATTTTTCATATTTTGGGGCAAAAAGGCAGAGATTCCCATTATTTTGGGGCAATAAGGCAGAAATTCACCATAGTTTGGGGTAAAATTGCAGACGTTTCACATATTTCAGGGGAAAAAGGCAGAAATTCCTTTTATTTTGGGATAAAATTGCAGAAATTTCCCTTGTTTGGGGGCAAAAATGCAGAAAATCCCTTTAATTTTGGGCAAAAAGGCAGAAATTCCCCGTATTTTAAAGCAAAATTGCAAAAATTCCCTAAATATTGGGGCAAAAGTGCAGAAATTCCATTATTTGGGGAAAATCGGCAGAAGTTCCCCTTATTTTCAGGAAAAGAGTCAGAAATTCCCTGTATTTTGAAGCAAAATTGCAGAAACTCCCCTAATTTTTGGGCAAAAACGCAGAAATTCCCTTTTTTGGGGGGCAAAAATACAGAAATTCTCCTTATTTCGGGGCAAAAATCAGAAATTTCCCTTATTTGGGGGCAAAATTTTAGAAATTTCTTTTATTTTGGTACAGAATTGCAGAAATTTTTCTTATTTTGTGGCAAAAAGGCAGAAATTCCCCATATTTTGGTGCAAAAAGGCTGAAATTCCCCTTATTTTGAGGTAAAATGCTGAAATTCCCCATATTTTGGGGTTAAAAGGGAGAAATTCCCCTCATTTTCGGGCAAAAAGGCACAAATTTCCCTTATTTTCGGGCAAAATTGCAGAAATTTCATTTATTTCAGGGCAAAACGTCAGAAATTACTTTTATTTTGGGGCAAAAAGCAGAAATTTCTTTTATTTTGGTACAAAATTGAAGAAATTTTTCTTATTTTGGAACAAAAAGTCAGAAATTCCTCATATTTTGGGCAAAAGGCAGAAATTCCCCTTATTTTGGGGTAAAAAGGCTGAAATTCCCGTTATTTTGGGGAAAAAGGCAGAAATTCCCTTTACTTTGTGGCAAAAAGGCAGAAATTCCCATTAATTGTGGCAGAAAAGCAAAAATTTTCATTATTTGGGGGCAATAAGGCAGAAATTTCCCATATTTTGTGGCAAAAAGGCAGAAATTCCCCTTATTTAAAGGTAAAATGCTGAAATTCCCCTTATTTTGGCAAAAAGGCAGAAATTCCGCTTATTTTGGGGCAAAATTGTAGAAATTTCACTTATTTCAGGGCAAAAAGTCGGGAATTTGCCTTAATTTGGCGCAAAAAGCAGAATTTCTCCTAATTTTGAGGCCAAAAACAGAAATTCCCCTTATCTTGGGGTAAAATTGCGGAAATTTCAAATATTTCAGGGCAAAAATGCAGAAATTCCACATTATTTCGGGCAATAAGGCAATTATTCCCCGTATTTTGGAGAAAATTTCAGAAATTCCCCTTATATTGGTGCAAAAATGCAGGAATTCCTTTTATTTTGGTGCAATAAGGCAAAAATTCCCCGTATTTTGAAGCAAAATTGCACATATTCCGCTAATTTTGAGGAAAAATGCAGAAATTCACATTATTTTGGGGCAAAAAGACAGAAATTCTCCTTATTTCAGGGCAAAAAGTCAGAAATTCTTCTTATTTTGGGGCAAAATTTTAGAAATTTCCTTTATTTTGGGGCAAAATTGCAGAAATCTCCCTAATTTTGGGGCAAAATTACAGAAATTTCACTGATTTCAGGGAAAAAACGCAGAAATTTCTCTTATTTTGGGGCAAAAAGGCAGAAATTACTTTTATTTTTGTACAAAATTGCAGAAAATTTTTTTATTTTGGGGCAAAAATACAGAAATTCCCCATATTTTAGGACAAAAAGGAGAGATTCCCCTTATTATTAGGTAAAAAGGCTGAAATTCCTTTTATTTTGGGGCAAAAAAACAGAAATTGCCCTTATTTTGTGGCAAAATTGGAGAAATTTCACTTATTTCAGGGCAAAATTCAAAAATTGCATTTATTTTGAAGCGAAAATACAGAAATTTCGTATATTTTTGAGTAAAAAGGCAGAAATTTCACTTATTTTGACGTAAAAAGGCAGAAATTCCCTGTATTTTGGAGCAAAATTGCAGAAATTCCCCTAATTGTGGGGCAAAAAGGCAGAAATTCCCTATATGTTGGGGCAAAAAGACAGAAATTCTCCTTATTTTGGGGCAAAACTCAGAAATTCCACTTATTTTGGGGCAAAATTCCAGAAATTTTTCTTATTTTGGGCCAAAATTGCAGAAATTTCACTTATTTCAGGGAAAAAAGGCAGACATTTTTCTTATTTTGGGGCAAAAAGGCAGAAATTACTTATATTTTGTGGCAAAAAATGCAGAAATTCCCCTTATTTTGAGGTAAAAAGGCAGAAATTTTCTTTATTTTGGGGCAAAAATACAGAAATTCCCCTTATTTTGGGGCAATACTGCAGAAATTTCAATTATTTTGGTGAAAAATTGTTGAAATTTAACTTATTTCAGGGCAAAAATTCGAAAATTCCCCTTATTTTTGGGCAAAAAGACAGAAATTCCATTTATTTTTGGAAAAAAGTCAGAAATTGCACTTATTTTGAGTCAAAAAGGCGGAAAATCCTTTTATTTTGGGGTAAAAATGAAGAAATTTCCCTTTTTATGGCAAAAAGGTATACATTCCCTTTATTTTCCGGCAAAAAGACAGAAATTTCTCGTATTTTGGAGCAAAATTGCAGAAATTCCCCTAATTTTAGGGCAAAAAGGCAAAAATCCCCCTTATTTTGGGGTAAAACTGCAGAAATTTCACTTATTTCGCGGCAAAATGGCAGAAATTCCCCTTATTTTCTGCGAAAAAGGCAGAAAATCCCCGTATTTTGGAGCAAAATTGCAGAAATACACCTAATTTTGGCGTAAAACATGCAGTAATTTTCTTTGTTTTGGGGCAAAAAGGCAGAAATTCTTCTTATTTTGGGGCAAAAGGCAGAAATTCCCCTTATTTTAGGGCAAAATTGCAGAAATTTCCCTTATTTGGGGAAAAAAAACAGAAATTCCCTTTATTTTGGGGCAAAATTGCAAAAAATTCCTTTATTATGAAGAAAAATTGCAGAAATTTCTTTTATTTTAAGGCAAAATTGCAGAAATTTCACATATTTCAGAGAAAAAAAGCAAAAATTTTTCATATTTTGGGGCAAAAAGGCAGAAATTCCCATTATTTTGGGGCAAAAAGGCAGGAATTCACCTTATTCTGGGGTAAAATAGCAGACATTTCACATATTTCAGGGCAAAAAGTCAGAAATTCCCATTATTTGAGGGCATAAATGCAGAAATTCCTTTTATTTTGGGATAAAATTGCAGAAATTTCCCTTGTTTGGGGGCAAAAAGGCAGAAAAACCCCTTAATTTTGGGCAAAAGGAAGATATTCCCCGTATTTTAAAGCAAAATTGCAGAAATTTCCTAAATATTGGGGCAAAAATGCAGAAATTCCCTTTATTTGGGGCAAATCGGCAGAAGTTCCCCTTATTTTCGGGAAAAGAGGCAGAAATTCCCTGTATTTTGAAGCAAAATTGCAGAAACTCCCCTAATTTTGGGGCAAAAAGGCAGAAATTCCTTTTTTTTGAGACAAAAATACAGAAATTCTCCTTATTTCGGGGCAAAAATCAGAAATTTCCCTTATTTTGGGGCAAAATTTTAGAAATTTCTTTTATTTTGGTACAGAATTGCAGAAAATTTTCTTATTTTGTGGCAAAAAGACAGAAATTCCCAATATTTTGGTGCAAAAAGGCTGAAATTCCTATTATTTTGAGGTAAAATGCTGAAATTCCTCATATTTGGGGGTTAAAAGGCAGAAATTCCCCTCATTTTGGGGCAAAAAGGCACAAATTTCCCTTATTTTCGGGCAAAATTGCAGAAATTTCATTTATTTCAGGGCAAAAAGTCAGAAATTACTTTTATTTTGGGGCAGAAAGCAGAAATTTCTTTTATTTTGGTACAAAATTGAAGAAATTTTCCTTATTTTGGAAAAAAAAGTCAGAAATTCCCCATATTTTGGGCAAAAGGCAGAAATTCCCCTTATTTTGGGGTAAAATGGCTGAAATTCCCATTATTTTGGGGCAAAAAGGCAGAAATTCCCTTTACTTCGTGGCAAAAAGGCAGAAATTCCCATTAATTGGGGCAGAAAAGCAAAAATTTTCATTATTTAGGGGCAATAAGGCAGAAATTCCCCATATTTTGTGGCAAAAAGGCAGAAATTCCCCTTTTTTGAAGGTAAATACTGAAATTCCCCTTATTTTGGCAAAAAGGCAAAAATTCCCCTTATTTTGGGGCAAAATTGCAGAAATTTCACTTATTTCAGGGCAAAAATTCAGAAATTTGCCTTAATTTGGGGCAAAAAGCAGAAATTCTCCTAATTTTGGGGCCAAAAACAGAAATTCCCCTTATTTTGTTGTAAAATTGCGGAAATTTCAAATATTTCATGGCAAAAAGGCAGAAATTCCACTTTATTTCGGGCAAAAAGGCAAAAATTCCCCGTATTTTGGAGCAAAATTTCAGAAATTCCCCTTATATTGGTGCAAAAATGCAGAAATTCCTTTTATTTTCATTCAATAAGGCAAAAATACCCTGTATTTTGAAGCAAAATTGCACATATTTTCCTAATTTTTAGGGAAAATGCAGAAATTCACATTATTTTGGGGCAAAAAGACAGAAATTCTTATTTCAGGGCAAAAAGTCAGAAATTCCTCTTATTTTGGGGCAAAATTCCAAAAATTTCCTTTATTTTGGGACAAAATTGCAGAAATTTCACTTATTTCAGGGAAAAAAGAAAGAAATTTTTCTCATTTTGAGGCAAAAAGGCAGAAATTCCCTGTATTTTGGAGCAAAATTGCAGAAATTCCCCTAATTGTGGGGCAAAAAGGCAGAAATTCCCTATATGTTGGGGCAAAAAGACAGAAATTCTCCTTATTTTGGGGCAAAACTCAGAAATTCCACTTATTTTGGGGCAAAATTCCAGAAATTTTTCTTATTTTGGTCCAAAATTGCAGAAATTTCACTTATTTCAGGGAAAAAAGCAGACATTTTTCTTATTTTGAGGCAAAAAGGCAGAAATTACTTATATTTTGTGGCAAAAAATGCAGAAATTCCCCTTATTTTGAGGTAAAAAGGCAGAAATTTTCTTTATTTTGGGGCAAAAATACAGAAATTCCCCTTATTTTGGGGCAAAACTGCAGAAATTTCAATTATTTTGGTGAAAAATTGTTGAAATTTAACTTATTTCAGGGCAAAAATTCGAAAATTCCCCTTATTTTTGGGCAAAAAGACAGAAATTCCATTTATTTTTGGAAAAAAGTCAGAAATTGCACTTATTTTGAGTCAAAAAGGCGGAAAATCCCCTTATTTTGGGGTAAAAATGAAGAAATTTCCCTTTTTATGGCAAAAAGGTATACATTCCCTTTATTTTCGGGCAAAAAGACAGAAATTCTCTGTATTTTGGAGCAAAATTGCAGAAATTCCCCTAATATTGGGGCAAAAAGGCAGATATTCCCCTCATTTTGGGGTAAAACTGCAGAAATTTCACTTATTTTGCGGCAAAATGGCAGAAATTCCCCTTATTTTCTGCGAAAAAGGCAGAAAATCCCCGTATTTTAGAGCAAAATTGCAGAAACTCCCCTAATTTTGGGTCAAAAAGGCAGAAATTCCCTTTTTTGGGGGGCAAAAATACAGAAATTCTCCTTATTTACGGGCAAAAATCAGAAGTTTCCTTTATTTGGGGGCAAAATTTTAGAAATTTCTTTTATTTTGTTACAGAATTGCAGAAATTTTTCTTATTTTGTGGCAAAAAGGTAGAAATTTTTATATTTTGTTTCAAAAAGACTGAAATTCCCCTTATTTTGAGGTAAAATGCTGAAATTCCCCATATTTTGGGGTTAAAAGGCAGAAATTCCCCTCATTTTGGGGCAAAAAGGCACAAATTTCCCTTATTTTTGGGCAAAATTGCAGAAATTTCATTTATTTCAGGGCAAAAAGTCAGAAATTACTTTTATTTTGGGGCAGAAAGCAGAAATTTCTTTTATTTTGGTACAAAATTGAAGAAATTTTCCTTATTTTGGAACAAAAAGTCAGAAATTCCCCATATTTTGGGCAAAAGGCAGAAATTCCCCTTATTTTGGGGTAAAAAGGCTGAAATTCCCATTATTTTGGGGCAAAAACGCAGAAATTCCCTTTACTTTGTGGCAAAAATGCAGAAATTCCCATTAATTGGGGCAGAAACGCAAAAATTTTCATTATTTGGGAGCAATAAGGCAGAAATTCCCCATATTTTGTGGCAAAAAGGCAGAAATTCCCCTTATTTGAAGGTAAATACTGAAATTCCCCTTATTTTGGCAAAAAGGCAAAAATTCCCCTTATTTTGGGGCAAAATTGCAGAAATTTCACTTATTTCAGGGCAAAAATTCAGAAATTTGCCTTAATTTGGAACAAAAAGCAGAAATTCTTCTAATTTTGGGACCAAAAACAGAAATTCCCCTTATTTTGGGGTAAAATTGCGGAAATTTCAAATATTTCAGGGCAAAAAGGCAGAAATTCCACTTTATTTCGGGCAATAAGGCAAAAATTCCCCGTATTTTGGAGCAAAATTTCAGAAATTCCCCTTATATTGGTGCAAAAATGCAGAAATTCCTTTTATTTTGGTGCAATAAGGCAAAAATACCCCATATTTTGAAGCAAAATTGCACATATTTTCCTAATTTTGAGGGAAAATGCAGAAATTCACATTATTTTGGGGCAAAAGACAGAAATTCTCCTTATTTCAAGGCAAAAAGTCAGAAATTCCTCTTATTTTGGGGCAAAATAACAAAAATTTCCTTTATTTTGGGACAAAATTGCAGAAATTTCACTTATTTCAGGGAAAAAAGGCTGAATTTTTTTTTATTTTGGGGCAAAAAGGCAGAAATTCCTTATAATTTGTGGCAAAAATGCAGAAATTCCCCTTATTTTGAGGTAAAAAGGCAGAAAATTCCCTTATTTTGGGGCAAAAATACAGAAATTCCCTTTATTTTGGGGCAAAATTGCAGAAATTTCAATTATTTTGGGGAAAAATTTTTGAAATTTAACATATTTCAGGGCAAAAATTCGGAAATTCCACTTATTTTGGGGCAAAAAACAGAAATTCCATTTAATTTTTAAAAAAAGTCAGAAATTGCACTTATTTTGAGTCAAAAAGGCGGAAAATCCCCTTTTTTGGGGTAAAAATGAAGAAATTTCCCTTTTTATGGCAAAATGGTATACATTCCCTTTATTTTCGGGCAAAAAGGCAGAAATTCTCTGTATTTTGGAGCAAAATTGCAGAAATTCCCCTAATATTGGGGCAAAAAGCAGAAATTCCCCTTATTTTGGGGTAAAACTGCAGAAATTACACTTATTTTCTGCGAAAAATGCAGAAAATCCCCGTATTTTGGAGCAAAATTGCAGAAACTCCCCTAATTTTTGGGTAAAAACGCAGAAATTCCTTTCTTTGGGGGGCAAAAATACAGAAATTCTCCTTATTTCGGGGCAAAAATCAGAAATTTCCCTTATTTTGGGGCAAAATTTTAGAAATTTCTTTTATTTTGGTAAGGAATTGCAGAAATTTTTCTTATTTTGTGGCAAAAAGGCAGAAATTCCTCATATTTTGGTGCAAAAAGGCTGAAATTCCCCTTATTTTGAGGTAAAATGCTGAAATTCCCCATATTTTGGGGTTAAAAGGCAGAAATTCCCCTCATTTAGGGGCAAAAAGGCACAAATTTCCCTTATTTTCGGGCAAAATTGCAGAAATTTCATTTATTTCAGGGCAAAAAGTCAGAAATTACATTTATTTTGGGGCAGAAAGCAGAAATTTCTTTTATTTTGGTACAAAATTGAAGAAATTTTCCTTATTTTGGAACAAAAAGGCAGAAATTCCCCATATTTTGGGCAAAAGGCAGAAATTCCCCTTATTTTGGGGTAAAAAGGCTGAAATTCCCATTATTTTGGGGCAAAAAGGCAGAAATTCCCTTTACTTTGTGGCAAAAAGGCAGAAATTCCCATTATTTGGGACAGAAAAGCAAAAATTTTCCTTATTTGGGGGCAATAAGGCAGAAATTCCACATATTTTGTGGCAAAAAGGCAGAAATTCCCCTTATTTGAAGGTAAAATGCTGAAATTCCCCTTATTTTGGCCAAAAAACAGACATTCCCCTTATTTTGGGGCAAAATTGCAGAAATTTCACTTATTTCAGGGCAAAAAGTCAGAAATTTGCCTTAATTTGAGGCAAAAAGCAGAAATTCTCCTAATTTTGGGGCCAAAAACAGAAATTCCTCTAATTTGGGGTAAAATTGCGGAAATTTCAAATATTTCAGGGCAAAAAGGCAGAAATTCCACTTTATTTTGGGCAATAAGGCAAAAATTCCCCGTATTTTGGAGCAAAATTTCAGAAATTCCCCTTATATTGGTGCAAAAATGCAGAAATTCCTTTTATTTTGGTGCAATAAGGCAAAAATTCCCCGTATTTTGAAGCAAAATTGCACATATTCCCCTAATTTTGAGGGAAAATGCAGAAATTCACATTATTTTGGGGCAAAAAGACAGAAATTCTCCTTATTTCAGGGCAAAAAGTCAGAAATTCCCCATATTTTGGGGCAAAATTCCAGAAATTTCCTATATTTTGGGACAAAATTGCAGTAATTTCAATTTTTTGGGCCAAAATTGCAGAAATTTCACTTATTTCAGGGAAAAAAGGCAGAAATTTTTTTTATTTTGGGGCAAAAAGGCAGAAATTACTTATATTTTGTGGCAAAAAATGCAGAAATTCCCCTTATTTTGAGGTAAAAAGGCAGAAATTTTCTTTATTTTGGGGCAAAAATACAGAAATTCCCCTTATTTTGGGGCAAAACTGCAGAAATTTCAATTATTTTGGTGAAAAATTGTTGAAATTTAACTTATTTCAGGGCAAAAATTCGAAAATTCCCCTTATTTTTGGGCAAAAAGACAGAAATTCCATTTATTTTTGGAAAAAAGTCAGAAATTGCACTTATTTTGAGTCAAAGAGGCGGAAAATCCCCTTATTTTGGGGTAAAAATGAAGAAATTTCCCTTTTTATGGCAAAAAGGTATACATTCCCTTAATTTTCGGGCAAAAAGACAGAAATTCTCTGTATTTTGGAGCAAAATTGCAGAAATTCCCCTAATATTGGGGCAAAAAGGCAGATATTCCCCTCATTTTGGGGTAAAACTGCAGAAATTTCACTTATTTTGCGGCAAAATGGCAGAAATTCCCCTTATTTTCTGCGAAAAAGGCAGAAAATCCCCGTATTTTAGAGCAAAATTGCAGAAACTCCCCTAATTTTGGGTCAAAAAGGCAGAAATTCCCTTTTTTGGGGGGCAAAAATACAGAAATTCTCCTTATTTACGGGCAAAAATCAGAAGTTTCCTTTATTTGGGGGCAAAATTTTAGAAATTTCTTTTATTTTGTTACAGAATTGCAGAAATTTTTCTTATTTTGTGGCAAAAAGGTAGAAATTTTTATATTTTGTTTCAAAAAGACTGAAATTCCCCTTATTTTGAGGTAAAATGCTGAAATTCCCCATATTTTGGGGTTAAAAGGCAGAAATTCCCCTCATTTTGGGGCAAAAAGGCACAAATTTCCCTTATTTTTGGGCAAAATTGCAGAAATTTCATTTATTTCAGGGCAAAAAGTCAGAAATTACTTTTATTTTGGGGCAGAAAGCAGAAATTTCTTTTATTTTGGTACAAAATTGAAGAAATTTTCCTTATTTTGGAACAAAAAGTCAGAAATTCCCCATATTTTGGGCAAAAGGCAGAAATTCCCCTTATTTTGGGGTAAAAAGGCTGAAATTCCCATTATTTTGGGGCAAAAACGCAGAAATTCCCTTTACTTTGTGGCAAAAATGCAGAAATTCCCATTAATTGGGGCAGAAACGCAAAAATTTTCATTATTTGGGGGCAATAAGGCAGAAATTCCCCATATTTTGTGGCAAAAAGGCAGAAATTCCCCTTATTTGAAGGTAAATACTGAAATTCCCCTTATTTTGGCAAAAAGGCAAAAATTCCCCTTATTTTGGGGCAAAATTGCAGAAATTTCACTTATTTCAGGGCAAAAATTCAGAAATTTGCCTTAATTTGGAACAAAAAGCAGAAATTCTTCTAATTTTGGGACCAAAAACAGAAATTCCCCTTATTTTGGGGTAAAATTGCGGAAATTTCAAATATTTCAGGGCAAAAAGGCAGAAATTCCACTTTATTTCGGGCAATAAGGCAAAAATTCCCCGTATTTTGGAGCAAAATTTCAGAAATTCCCCTTATATTGGTGCAAAAATGCAGAAATTCCTTTTATTTTGGTGCAATAAGGCAAAAATACCCCATATTTTGAAGCAAAATTGCACATATTTTCCTAATTTTGAAGAAAAATGCAGAAATTCACATTATTTTGGGGCAAAGGACAGAAATTCTCCTTATTTCAGGGCAAAAAGTCAGAAATTCCTCTTATTTTGGGGCAAAATAACAAAAATTTCCTTTATTTTGGGACAAAATTGCAGAAATTTCACTTATTTCAGGGAAAAAAGGCTGAATTTTTTTTATTTTGGGGCAAAAAGGCAGAAATTCCTTATAATTTGTGGCAAAAATGCAGAAATTCCCCTTATTTTGAGGTAAAAAGGCAGAAATTTCCCTTATTTTGGGGCAAAAATACATAAATTCCCTTTATTTTGGGTCAAAATTGCAGAAATTTCAATTATTTTGGGGAAAAATTTTTGAAATTTAACATATTTCAGGGCAAAAATTCGGAAATTCCACTTATTTTGGGGCAAAAAACAGAAATTCCATTTAATTTTAAAAAAAAGTCAGAAATTGCACTTATTTTGAGTCAAAAAGGCGGAAAATCCCCTTTTTTGTGGTAAAAATGAAGAAATTTCCCTTTTTATGGCAAAATGGTATACATTCCCTTTATTTTCGGGCAAAAAGGCAGAAATTCTCTGTATTTTGGAGCAAAATTGCAGAAATTCCCCTAATATTGGGGCAAAAAGCAGAAATTCCCCTTATTTTGGGGTAAAACTGCAGAAATTACACTTATTTTCTGCGAAAAATGCAGAAAATCCCCGTATTTTGGAGCAAAATTGCAGAAACTCCCCTAATTTTTGGGTAAAAACGCAGAAATTCCTTTCTTTGGGGGGCAAAAATACAGAAATTCTCCTTATTTCGGGGCAAAAATCAGAAATTTCCCTTATTTTGGGGCAAAATTTTAGAAATTTCTTTTATTTTGGTAAGGAATTGCAGAAATTTTTCTTATTTTGTGGCAAAAAGGCAGAAATTCCTCATATTTTGGTGCAAAAAGGCTGAAATTCCCCTTATTTTGAGGTAAAATGCTGAAATTCCCCATATTTTGGGGTTAAAAGGCAGAAATTCCCCTCATTTAGGGGCAAAAAGGCACAAATTTCCCTTATTTTCGGGCAAAATTGCAGAAATTTCATTTATTTCAGGGCAAAAAGTCAGAAATTACATTTATTTTGGGGCAGAAAGCAGAAATTTCTTTTATTTTGGTACAAAATTGAAGAAATTTTCCTTATTTTGGAACAAAAAGGCAGAAATTCCCCATATTTTGGGCAAAAGGCAGAAATTCCCCTTATTTTGGGGTAAAAAGGCTGAAATTCCCATTATTTTGTGGCAAAAAGGCAGAAATTCCCATTATTTGGGACAGAAAAGCAAAAATTTTCCTTATTTGGGGGCAATAAGGCAGAAATTCCACATATTTTGTGGCAAAAAGGCAGAAATTCCCCTTATTTGAAGGTAAAATGCTGAAATTCCCCTTATTTTGGCCAAAAAACAGACATTCCCCTTATTTTGGGGCAAAATTGCAGAAATTTCACTTATTTCAGGGCAAAAAGTCAGAAATTTGCCTTAATTTGAGGCAAAAAGCAGAAATTCTCCTAATTTTGGGGCCAAAAACAGAAATTCCTCTAATTTGGGGTAAAATTGCGGAAATTTCAAATATTTCAGGGCAAAAAGGCAGAAATTCCACTTTATTTTGGGCAATAAGGCAAAAATTCCCCGTATTTTGGAACAAAATTTCAGAAATTCCCCTTATATTGGTGCAAAAATGCAGAAATTCCTTTTATTTTGGTGCAATAAGGCAAAAATTCCCCGTATTTTGAAGCAAAATTGCACATATTCCCCTAATTTTGAGGGAAAATGCAGAAATTCACATTATTTTGGGGCAAAAAGACAGAAATTCTCCTTATTTCAGGGCAAAAAGTCAGAAATTCCCCATATTTTGGGGCAAAATTCCAGAAATTTCCTATATTTTGGGACAAAATTGCAGTAATTTCAATTTTTTGGGCCAAAATTGCAGAAATTTCACTTATTTCAGGGAAAAAAGGCAGAAATTTTTTTTATTTTGGGGCAAAAAGGCAGAAATTACTTATATTTAGTGGCAAAAAATGCAGAAATTCCCCTTATTTTGAGGTAAAAAGGCAGAAATTTTCTTTATTTTGGGGCAAAAATACAGAAATTCCCCTTATTTTGGGGCAAAACTGCAGAAATTTCAATTATTTTGGTGAAAAATTGTTGAAATTTAACTTATTTCAGGGCAAAAATTCGAAAATTCCCCTTATTTTTGGGCAAAAAGACAGAAATTCCATTTATTTTTGGAAAAAAGTCAGAAATTGCACTTATTTTGAGTCAAAGAGGCGGAAAATCCCCTTATTTTGGGGTAAAAATGAAGAAATTTCCCTTTTTATGGCAAAAAGGTATACATTCCCTTAATTTTCGGGCAAAAAGACAGAAATTCTCTGTATTTTGGAGCAAAATTGCAGAAATTCCCCTAATATTGGGGCAAAAAGGCAGATATTCCCCTCATTTTGGGGTAAAACTGCAGAAATTTCACTTATTTTGCGGCAAAATGGCAGAAATTCCCCTTATTTTCTGCGAAAAAGGCAGAAAATCCCCGTATTTTAGAGCAAAATTGCAGAAACTCCCCTAATTTTGGGTCAAAAAGGCAGAAATTCCCTTTTTTGGGGGGCAAAAATACAGAAATTCTCCTTATTTAGGGGCAAAAATCAGAAGTTTCCTTTATTTGGGGGCAAAATTTTAGAAATTTCTTTTATTTTGTTACAGAATTGCAGAAATTTTTCTTATTTTGTGGCAAAAAGGTAGAAATTTTTATATTTTGTTTCAAAAAGACTGAAATTCCCCTTATTTTGAGGTAAAATGCTGAAATTCCCCATATTTTGGGGTTAAAAGGCAGAAATTCCCCTCATTTTGGGGCAAAAAGGCACAAATTTCCCTTATTTTTGGGCAAAATTGCAGAAATTTCATTTATTTCAGGGCAAAAAGTCAGAAATTACTTTTATTTTGGGGCAGAAAGCAGAAATTTCTTTTATTTTGGTACAAAATTGAAGAAATTTTCCTTATTTTGGAACAAAAAGTCAGAAATTCCCCATATTTTGGGCAAAAGGCAGAAATTCCCCTTATTTTGGGGTAAAAAGGCTGAAATTCCCATTATTTTGGGGCAAAAACGCAGAAATTCCCTTTACTTTGTGGCAAAAATGCAGAAATTCCCATTAATTGGGGCAGAAACGCAAAACTTTTCATTATTTGGGGGCAATAAGGCAGAAATTCCCCATATTTTGTGGCAAAAAGGCAGAAATTCCCCTTATTTGAAGGTAAATACTGAAATTCCCCTTATTTTGGCAAAAAGGCAAAAATTCCCCTTATTTTGGGGCAAAATTGCAGAAATTTCACTTATTTCAGGGCAAAAATTCAGAAATTTGCCTTAATTTGGAACAAAAAGCAGAAATTCTTCTAATTTTGGGACCAAAAACAGAAATTCCCCTTATTTTGGGGTAAAATTGCGGAAATTTCAAATATTTCAGGGCAAAAAGGCAGAAATTCCACTTTATTTCGGGCAATAAGGCAAAAATTCCCCGTATTTTGGAGCAAAATTTCAGAAATTCCCCTTATATTGGTGCAAAAATGCAGAAATTCCTTTTATATTGGTGCAATAAGGCAAAAATACCCCATATTTTGAAGCAAAATTGCACATATTTTCCTAATTTTGAAGAAAAATGCAGAAATTCACATTATTTTGGGGCAAAGGACAGAAATTCTCCTTATTTCAGGGCAAAAAGTCAGAAATTCCTCTTATTTTGGGGCAAAATAACAAAAATTTCCTTTATTTTGGGACAAAATTGCAGAAATTTCACTTATTTCAGGGAAAAAAGGCTGAATTTTTTTTATTTTGGGGCAAAAAGGCAGAAATTCCTTATAATTTGTGGCAAAAATGCAGAAATTCCCCTTATTTTGAGGTAAAAAGGCAGAAATTTCCCTTATTTTGGGGCAAAAATACATAAATTCCCTTTATTTTGGGTCAAAATTGCAGAAATTTCAATTATTTTGGGGAAAAATTTTTGAAATTTAACATATTTCAGGGCAAAAATTCGGAAATTCCACTTATTTTGGGGCAAAAAACAGAAATTCCATTTAATTTTAAAAAAAAGTCAGAAATTGCACTTATTTTGAGTCAAAAAGGCGGAAAATCCCCTTTTTTGTGGTAAAAATGAAGAAATTTCCCTTTTTATGGCAAAATGGTATACATTCCCTTTATTTTCGGGCAAAAAGGCAGAAATTCTCTGTATTTTGGAGCAAAATTGCAGAAATTCCCCTAATATTGGGGCAAAAAGCAGAAATTCCCCTTATTTTGGGGTAAAACTGCAGAAATTTCACTTATTTTGCGGCAAAATGGCAGAAATTCCCCTTATTTTCTGCGAAAAATGCAGAAAATCCCCGTATTTTGGAGCAAAATTGCAGAAACTCCCCTAATTTTTGGGTAAAAACGCAGAAATTCCTTTCTTTGGAGGGCAAAAATACAGAAATTCTCCTTATTTCGGGGCAAAAATCAGAAATTTCCCTTATTTTGGGGCAAAATTTTAGAAATTTCTTTTATTTTGGTAAGGAATTGCAGAAATTTTTCTTATTTTGTGGCAAAAAGGCAGAAATTCCTCATATTTTGGTGCAAAAAGGCTGAAATTCCCCTTATTTTGAGGTAAAATGCTGAAATTCCCCATATTTTGGGGTTAAAAGGCAGAAATTCCCCTCATTTAGGGGCAAAAAGGCACAAATTTCCCTTATTTTCGGGCAAAATTGCAGAAATTTCATTTATTTCAGGGCAAAAAGTCAGAACTTACTTTTATTTTGGGGCAGAAAGCAGAAATTTCTTTTATTTTGGTACAAAATTGAAGAAATTTTTCTTATTTTGGAACAAAAAGGCAGAAATTCCCCATATTTTGGGCAAAAGGCAGAAATTCCCCTTATTTTGGGGTAAAAGGCTGAAATTCCCATTATTTTGGGGCAAAAAGGCAGAAATTCCCTTTACTTTGTGGCAAAAAGGCAGAAATTCCCATTATTTGGGACAGAAAAGCAAAAATTTTCCTTATTTGGGGGCAATAAGGCAGAAATTCCACATATTTTGTGGCAAAAAGGCAGAAATTCCCCTTATTTGAAAGTAAAATGCTGAAATTCCCCTTATTTTGGCAAAAAAGCAGAAATTCCCCTTATTTTGGGGCAAAATTGCAGAAATTTCACTTATTTCAGGGCAAAAAGTCAGAAATTTGCCTTAATTTGGGGCAAAAAGCAGAAATTCTCCTAATTTTGGGGCCAAAAACAGAAATTCCTCTAATTTGGGGTAAAATTACGGAAATTTCAAATATTTCAGGGCAAAAAGGCAGAAATTCCACTTTATTTTGGGCAATAAGAAAAAATTCCCCGTATTTTGAAGCAAAATTGCACATATTCCCCTAATTTTGAGGGAAAATGCAGAAATTCACATTATTCTGGGGCAAAAAGACAGAAATTCTCCTTATTTCAGGGCAAAAAGTCAGAAATTCCCCATATTTTGGGGCAAAATTCCAGAAATTTCCTTTATTTTGGGACAAAATTGCAGTAATTTCAATTTTTTGGGCCAAAATTGCAGAAATTTCACTTATTTCATGGAAAAAAGGCAGAAATTTTTCTTATTTTGGGGCAAAAAGGCAGAAATTCCTTATATTTTGTGGCAAAAATGCAGAAATTCCCCTTATTTTGAGGTAAAAAGGCAGAAATTTCCCTTATTTTGGGGCAAAAATACAGAAATTTCCCTTATTTTGGGGCAAAATTGCAGAAATTTCAATTATTTTGGGGAAAATTTTTGAAATTTAACTTATTTCAGGGCAAAAAGTCGGAAATTCCCCTTATTTTGGGGCAAAAAGACAGAAATTCCATTTATTTTTGAAAAAAAGTCAGAAATTGCACTTATTTTGAGTCAAAAAGGCGGAAAATCCCCTTATTTTGGGGTAAAAATGAAAAAATTTCCCTTTTTATGGCAAAAAGGTATACATTCCCTTTATTTTCGGGCAAAAAGGCAGAAATTCTCTGTATTTTGGAGCAAAATTGCAGAAATTCCCCTAATATTGGGGCAAAAAGGCAGATATTCCCCTTATTTTGGGGTAAAACTGCAGAAATTTCACTTATTTTGCGGCAAAATGGCAGAAATTCCCCTTATTTTCTGCAAAAAAGGCAGAAAATCCCCGTATTTTAGAGCAAAATTGCAGAAACTCCCCTAATTTTGGGTCAAAAAGTCAGAAATTCCCTTTTTTGGGGGTAAAAATACAGAAATTCTCCTTATTTAGGGGCAAAAATCAGAAGTTTCCTTTATTTGGGGGCAAAATTTTAGAAATTTCTTTTATTTTGGTACAGAATTGCAGAAATTTTTCTTATTTTGTGGCAAAAAGGCAGAAATTCCCCATATTTTGGTGCAAAAAGGATGAAATTCCTATTATTTTGAGGTAAAATGCTGAAATTCCTCATATATTGGGGTTAAAAGGCAGAAATTCCCCTCTTTTTGGGGCAAAAAGGCACAAATTTCTCTTATTTTCGGGCAAAATTTCAGAAATTTCATTTATTTCAGGGCAAAAAGTCAGAAATTACTTTTATTTTGGGGCAGAAAGCAGAAATTTCTTTTATTTTGGTACAAAATTGAAGAAATTTTCCTTATTTTGGAACAAAATGTCAGAAATTCCACATATTTTGGGCAAAAAACAGAAATTCCCCTTATTTTGGGGTAAAAAGGCTGAAATTCCCGTTATTTTGGGGCAAAAAGGCAAAAATTCCTCATATTTTGTGGCAAAAATGCGGAAATTCCCCTTATTTGAAGGTAAAATGCTGAAATTCCCCTTATTTTGGCAAAAAGGCAGAAATTCTCCTTATTTTGGAGCAAAATTGCAGAATTTTTCCTTATTTCAGGGCAAAAAGTCAAAAATTTGCCTTAATTTGGGGCAAAAAGCAGAAATTCTCCTAATTTTGGGGCCAAAAACAGAAATTCCCCTTATTCTGGGGTAAAATTGCGGAAATTTCAAATATTTCAGGGCAAAAAGGCAGAAATTCCACTTTATTGCTGGCAATAAGGCAAAAATTCGCCGTATTTTGGAGCAAAATTTCAGAAATTCCCCTTATATTGGTGCAAAAATGCAGAAATTCCTTTATTTTTGTTCAATAAGGCAAAAATTCCCCGTATTTTAAAGCAAAATTGCACATATTCCCCTAATTTTGAGGGAAAATGCAGAAATTCACATTATTTTGGGGCAAAAAGACAGAAATTCTCTTTATTTCAGGGCAAAAAGTCAGAAATTCCCCTTATTTTGGGGCAAAATTCCAGAAATTTTCTTTATTTTGGGACAAAATTGCAGAAATTTCAATTTTTTGGGCCAAAATTGCAGAAATTTCACTTATTTCAGGAAAAAAAGGCAGAAATTTTTCTTATTTTGGGGCAAAAAGCAGAAATTCCTTATATTTTGTGGCAAAAATGCAGAAATTCCCCTTATTTTGTGGTAAAAAGGCAGAAATTTCCCTTATTTTGGGGCAAAAATACAGAAATTTCCCTTATTTTGGGCAAAATTGCAGAAATTTCAATTATTTTGGGGAAAAATTTTTGAAATTTAACTTATTTCAGGGCAAAAAGTCGGAAATTCCCCTTATTTTGGGGAAAAAATACAGAAATTCCATTTATTTTTGGAAAAAAGTCAGAAATTGCACTTATTTTGAGTCAAAAAGGCGGAAAATCCCCTTTTTGTGGTAAAAATGAAGAAATTTCCCTTTTTATGGCAAAATGGTATACATTCCCTTTATTTTCGGGCAAAAAGGCAGAAATTCTCTGTATTTTGGAGCAAAATTGCAGAAATTCCCCTAATATTGGGGCAAAAAGCAGAAATTCCCCTTATTTTGGGGTAAAACTGCAGAAATTTCACTTATTTTGCGGCAAAATGGCAGAAATTCCCCTTATTTTCTGCGAAAAATGCAGAAAATCCCCGTATTTTGGAGCAAAATTGCAGAAACTCCCCTAATTTTTGGGTAAAAACGCAGAAATTCCTTTCTTTGGGGGGCAAAAATAGAGAAATTCTCCTTATTTCGGGGCAAAAATCAGAAATTTCCCTTATTTTGGGGCAAAATTTTAGAAATTTCTTTTATTTTGGTAAGGAATTGCAGAAATTTTTCTTATTTTGTGGCAAAAAGGCAGAAATTCCTCATATTTTGGTGCAAAAAGGCTGAAATTCCCCTTATTTTGAGGTAAAATGCTGAAATTTCCCATATTTTGGGGTTAAAAGGCAGAAATTCCCCTCATTTAGGGGCAAAAAGGCACAAATTTCCCTTATTTTCGGGCAAAATTGCAGAAATTTCATTTATTTCAGGGCAAAAAGTCAGAACTTACTTTTATTTTGGGGCAGAAAGCAGAAATTTCTTTTATTTTGGTACAAAATTGAAGAAATTTTTCTTATTTTGGAACAAAAAGGCAGAAATTCCCCATATTTTGGGCAAAAGGCAGAAATTCCCCTTATTTTGGGGTAAAAGGCTGAAATTTCCATTATTTTGGGGCAAAAAGGCAGAAATTCCCTTTACTTTGTGGCAAAAAGGCAGAAATTCCCATTATTTGGGACAGAAAAGCAAAAATTTTCCTTATTTGGGGGCAATAAGGCAGAAATTCCACATATTTTGTGGCAAAAAGGCAGAAATTCCCCTTATTTGAAAGTAAAATGCTGAAATTCCCCTTATTTTGGCAAAAAAGCAAGAATTCCCCTTATTTTGGGGCAAAATTGCAGAAATTTCACTTATTTCAGGGCAAAAAGTCAGAAATTTGCCTTAATTTGGGGCAAAAAGCAGAAATTCTCCTAATTTTGGGGCCAAAAACAGAAATTCCTCTAATTTGGGGTAAAATTGCGGAAATTTCAAATATTTCAGGGCAAAAAGGCAGAAATTCCACTTTATTTTGGGCAATAAGGCAAAAATTCCCCGTATTTTGGAGCAAAATTTCAGAAATTCCCCTTATATTGGTGCAAAAATGCAGACATTCCTTTTATTTTGATGCAATAAGGCAAAAATTCCCCGTATTTTGAAGCAAAATTGCACATATTCCCCTAATTTTGAGGGAAAATGCAGAAATTCACATTATTCTGGGGCAAAAAGACAGAAATTCTCCTTATTTCAGGGCAAAAAGTCAGAAATTCCCCATATTTTGGGGCAAAATTCCAGAAATTTCCTTTATTTTGGGACAAAATTGCAGTAATTTCAATTTTTTGGGCCAAAATTGCAGAAATTTCACTTATTTCATGGAAAAAAGGCAGAAATTTTTCTTATTTTGGGGCAAAAAGGCAGAAATTCCTTATATTTTGTGGCAAAAATGCAGAAATTCCCCTTATTTTGAGGTAAAAAGGCAGAAATTTCCCTTATTTTGGGGCAAAAATACAGAAATTTCCCTTATTTTGGGGCAAAATTGCAGAAATTTCAATTATTTTGGGGAAAATTTTTGAAATTTAACTTATTTCAGGGCAAAAAGTCGGAAATTCCCCTTATTTTGGGGCAAAAAGACAGAAATTCCATTTATTTTTGAAAAAAAGTCAGAAATTGCACTTATTTTGAGTCAAAAAGGCGGAAAATCCCCTTATTTTGGGGTAAAAATGAAAAAATTTCCCTTTTTATGGCAAAAAGGTATACATTCCCTTTATTTTCGGGCAAAAAGGCAGAAATTCTCTGTATTTTGGAGCAAAATTGCAGAAATTCCCCTAATATTGGGGCAAAAAGGCAGATATTCCCCTTATTTTGGGGTAAAACTGCAGAAATTTCACTTATTTTGCGGCAAAATGGCAGATATTCCCCTTATTTTCTGCAAAAAAGGCAGAAAATCCCCGTATTTTAGAGCAAAATTGCAGAAACTCCCCTAATTTTGGGTCAAAAAGTCAGAAATTCCCTTTTTTGGGGGTAAAAATACAGAAATTCTCCTTATTTAGGGGCAAAAATCAGAAGTTTCCTTTATTTGGGGGCAAAATTTTAGAAATTTCTTTTATTTTGGTACGGAATTGCAGAAATTTTTCTTATTTTGTGGCAAAAAGGCAGAAATTCCCCATATTTTGGTGCAAAAAGGCTGAAATTCCTATTATTTTGAGGTAAAATGCTGAAATTCCTCATATATTGGGGTTAAAAGGCAGAAATTCCCCTCTTTTTGGGGCAAAAAGGCACAAATTTCTCTTATTTTCGGTCAAAATTTCAGAAATTTCATTTATTTCAGGGCAAAAAGTCAGAAATTACTTTTATTTTGGGGCAGAAAGCAGAAATTTCTTTTATTTTGGTACAAAATTGAAGAAATTTTCCTTATTTTGGAACAAAATGTCAGAAATTCCCCATATTTTGGGCAAAAGGCAGAAATTCCCCTTATTTTGGGGTAAAAAGGTTGAAATTCCCGTTATTTTGGGGCAAAAAGGCAGAAATTCCTCATATTTTGTGGCAAAAATGCGGAAATTCCCCTTATTTGAAGGTAAAATGCTGAAATTCCCCTTATTTTGGCAAAAAGGCAGAAATTCTCCTTATTTTGGAGCAAAATTGCAGAATTTTTCCTTATTTCAGGGCAAAAAGTCAAAAATTTGCCTTAATTTGGGGCAAAAAGCAGAAATTCTCCTAATTTTGGGGCCAAAAACAGAAATTCCTCTTATTCTGGGGTAAAATTGCGGAAATTTCAAATATTTCAGGGCAAAAAGGCAGAAATTCCACTTTATTGCTGGCAATAAGGCAAAAATTCCCCGTATTTTGGAGCAAAATTTCAGAAATTCCCCTTATATTGGTGCAAAAATGCAGAAATTCCTTTATTTTTGTTCAATAAGGCAAAAATTCCCCGTATTTTAAAGCAAAATTGCACATACTCCCCTAATTTTGAGGGAAAATGCAGAAATTCACATTATTTTGGGGCAAAAAGACAGAAATTCTCTTTATTTCAGGGCAAAAAGTCAGAAATTCCCCTTATTTTGGGGCAAAATTCCAGAAATTTTCTTTATTTTGGGACAAAATTGCAGAAATTTCAATTTTTTGGGCCAAAATTGCAGAAATTTCATTTATTTCAGGAAAAAAAGGCAGAAATTTTTCTTATTTTGGGGCAAAAAGCAGAAATTCCTTATATTTTGTGGCAAAAATGCAGAAATTCCCCTTATTTTGTGGTAAAAAGGCAGAAATTTCCCTTATTTTGGGGCAAAAATACAGAAATTTCCCTTATTTTGGGCAAAATTGCAGAAATTTCAATTATTTTGGGGAAAAATTTTTGAAATTTAACTTATTTCAGGGCAAAAAGTCGGAAATTCCCCTTATTTTGGGGAAAAAATACAGAAATTCCATTTATTTTTGGAAAAAAGTCAGAAATTGCACTTATTTTGAGTCAAAAAGGCGGAAAATCCCCTTATTTTGGGGTAAAAATGAAGAAATTTCCCTTTTTATGGCAAAAAGGTATATATTCCCTTTATTTTCAGGCAAAAAGGCATAAATTCTCTGTATTTTGGAGCAAAATTGCAGAAATTCCCCTAATATTGGGGCAAAAGGCAGAAATTCCCCTTATTTTGGGGTAAAACTGCAGAAATTTCACTTATTTTGTGGCAAAATGGCAGAAATTCCCCTTATTTTCTTCGAAAAAGGCAGAAAATCCCCGTATTTTGGAGCAAAATTGCAGAAATTCACATAATTTTGGCGTAAAACATGCAGTAATTTTCTTGTTTTGGGGCAAAAAGGCAGAAATTCTCCTTATTTTGGGGCAAAAGGAAGAAATTCTCCTTATTTTAGGGCAAAATTGCAGAAATTTCCCTTATTTGGGGACAAAAAACAGAAATTCCCTTTATTTTGCGGCAAAATTGCAAAAAATTTTTTTATTATGGGGAAAAATTGCAGAAATTTCTTTTATTTTAAGGCAAAATTGCAGAAATTTCACATATTTCTGAGAAAAAAAGCAAAAATTTTTCATATTTTGGGGCAAAAATGCAGAAATTCCCCTTATTTTGGGGTAAAAAGGCTGAAATTCCCGTTATTTTGGGGCAAAAAGGCAGAAATTCCCCATATTTTGAGGCAAAAAGTCAGAAATTCCCCTTATTTGAAGGTAAAATGCTGAAATTCACCTTATTTTGGCAAAAAGGCAGAAATTCTCCTTATTTTGCTGCAAAATTGCAGAAATTTCACTTATTTCAGGGCAAAAAGTCAGAAATTTGCCTTAATTTGGGGCAAAATCAGAAATTCTCCTAATTTTGGGGCCAAAAACAGAAATTCCCCTTATTTTGGGGTAAAATTGCAGAAATTTCAAATATTTAAGGGCAAAAAGGCAGAAATTCCACTTTATTTCTGGCAATAAGGCAAAAATTCCCCGTATTTTGGAGCAAAATTTCAGAAATTCCCCTTATATTGGTGCAAAAATGCAGAAATTTCTTTATTTTGGTTCAATAAGGCAAAAATTCCCCGTATTTTGAAGCAAAATTGCACATATTCCCCTAATTTTGAGGGAAAATGCAGAAATTCACATTATTTTGGGGCAAAAAGACAGAAATTCTCCTTATTTCTGGGCAAAAAGTCAGAAATTCCCCTTATTTTGGGGCAAAATTACAGAAATTTCCTTTATTTTGGGACAAAATTGCAGAAATTTTAATTTTTTGGGCCAAAATTGCAGAAATTTCACTTATTTCAGCGAAAAAAGGCAGAAATTTTTCTTATTTTGGGGCAAAAAGCAGAAATTCCTTATATTTTTTGGCAAAAATGCAGAAATTCCCCTTATTTTGTGGTAAAAAGGCAGAAATTTCTCTTATTTTGGGGCAAAAATACAGAAATTCCCATTACTTTGGGGAAAAATTGCAGAAATTTCAATTATTTTAAGGAAAAATTTTTGAAATTTAACTTATTTCAGGGCAAAAAGTCGGAAATTCCCCTTATTTTGGGGCAAAAATACAGAAATTCCATTTATTTTTGGAAAAAAGTCAGAAATTGCACTTATTTTGAGTCAAAAAGGCGGAAAATCCCCTTATTTTGGGTGTAAAAATGAAGAAATTTCCCTTTTTATGGCAAAAAGTTATACATTCCCTTTATTTTTGGGCAAAAAGGCAGAAATTCTCTGTATTTTGGAGCAAAATTCCAGAAATTCCCCTAATATTGTGGCAAAAAGGTAGAAATTCCCCTCATTTTGGGGTAAAACTGCAGAAATTTCACTTATTTTGCGGCATAATGGCAGAAATTCCCCTTATTTTCTGCGAAAAAGGCAGAAAATCCCCGTATTTTGGAGCAAAATTACAGAAACTCCCCTAATTTTGGGTCAAAAAGGCAGAAATTCCCTTTTTTGGGGGGCAAAAATACAGAAATTCTCCTTATTTAGGGGCAAAAATCAGAAGTTTCCTTTATTTGGGAGCAAAATTTTAGAAATTTCTTTTATTTTGGTACAGAATTGCAGAAATTTTTCTTATTTTGTGGCAAAAAGGCAGAAATTCCCCATATTGTGGTGCAAAAAGGCTGAAATTCCTATTATTTTGAGGTAAAATGCTGAAATTCCTCATATTTTGGGGTTAAAAGGCAGAAATTCCCCTCTTTTTGGGCAAAAAGGCACAAATTTCTCTTATTTTCGGGCAAAATTTCTGAAATTTCATTTATTTCAGGGCAAAATGTCAGAAATTACTTTTATTTTGGGGCAGAAAGCAGAAATTTCTTTTATTTTGGTACAAAATTGAAGAAATTTTCCTTATTTTGGAACAAAATGTCAGAAATTCCCCATATTTTGGGCAAAAGGCAGAAATTCCCCTTATTTTGGGGTAAAAAGGCTGAAATTCCCGTTATTTTGGGGCAAAAAGGCAGAAATTCCTCATATTTTGTGGCAAAAATGCGGAAATTCCCCTTATTTGAAGGTAAAATGCTGAAATTCCCCTTATTTTGGCAAAAAGGCAGAAATTCTCCTTATTTTGGAGCAAAATTGCAGAATTTTTCCTTATTTCAGGGCAAAAAGTCAAAAATTTGCCTTAATTTGGGGCAAAAAGCAGAAATTCTCCTAATTTTGGGGCCAAAAACAGAAATTCCTCTTATTCTGGGGTAAAATTGCGGAAATTTCAAATATTTCAGGGCAAAAAGGCAGAAATTCCACTTTATTGCTGGCAATAAGGCAAAAATTCCCCGTATTTTGGAGCAAAATTTCAGAAATTCCCCTTATATTGGTGCAAAAATGCAGAAATTCCTTTATTTTTGTTCAATAAGGCAAAAATTCCCCGTATTTTAAAGCAAAATTGCACATACTCCCCTAATTTTGAGGGAAAATGCAGAAATTCACATTATTTTGGGGCAAAAAGACAGAAATTCTCTTTATTTCAGGGCAAAAAGTCAGAAATTCCCCTTATTTTGGGGCAAAATTCCAGAAATTTTCTTTATTTTGGGACAAAATTGCAGAAATTTCAATTTTTTGGGCCAAAATTGCAGAAATTTCATTTATTTCAGGAAAAAAAGGCAGAAATTTTTCTTATTTTGGGGCAAAAAGCAGAAATTCCTTATATTTTGTGGCAAAAATGCAGAAATTCCCCTTATTTTGTGGTAAAAAGGCAGAAATTTCCCTTATTTTGGGGCAAAAATACAGAAATTTCCCTTATTTTGGGCAAAATTGCAGAAATTTCAATTATTTTGGGGAAAAATTTTTGAAATTTAACTTATTTCAGGGCAAAAAGTCGGAAATTCCCCTTATTTTGGGGAAAAAATACAGAAATTCCATTTATTTTTGGAAAAAAGTCAGAAATTGCACTTATTTTGAGTCAAAAAGGCGGAAAATCCCCTTATTTTGGGGTAAAAATGAAGAAATTTCCCTTTTTATGGCAAAAAGGTATATATTCCCTTTATTTTCAGGCAAAAAGGCATAAATTCTCTGTATTTTGGAGCAAAATTGCAGAAATTCCCCTAATATTGGGGCAAAAGGCAGAAATTCCCCTTATTTTGGGGTAAAACTGCAGAAATTTCACTTATTTTGTGGCAAAATGGCAGAAATTCCCCTTATTTTCTTCGAAAAAGGCAGAAAATCCCCGTATTTTGGAGCAAAATTGCAGAAATTCACATAATTTTGGCGTAAAACATGCAGTAATTTTCTTGTTTTGGGGCAAAAAGGCAGAAATTCTCCTTATTTTGGGGCAAAAGGAAGAAATTCTCCTTATTTTAGGGCAAAATTGCAGAAATTTCCCTTATTTGGGGACAAAAAACAGAAATTCCCTTTATTTTGCGGCAAAATTGCAAAAAATTTTTTTATTATGGGGAAAAATTGCAGAAATTTCTTTTATTTTAAGGCAAAATTGCAGAAATTTCACATATTTCTGAGAAAAAAAGCAAAAATTTTTCATATTTTGGGGCAAAAATGCAGAAATTCCCCTTATTTTGGGGTAAAAAGGCTGAAATTCCCGTTATTTTGGGGCAAAAAGGCAGAAATTCCCCATATTTTGAGGCAAAAAGTCAGAAATTCCCCTTATTTGAAGGTAAAATGCTGAAATTCACCTTATTTTGGCAAAAAGGCAGAAATTCTCCTTATTTTGCTGCAAAATTGCAGAAATTTCACTTATTTCAGGGCAAAAAGTCAGAAATTTGCCTTAATTTGGGGCAAAATCAGAAATTCTCCTAATTTTGGGGCCAAAAACAGAAATTCCCCTTATTTTGGGGTAAAATTGCAGAAATTTCAAATATTTAAGGGCAAAAAGGCAGAAATTCCACTTTATTTCTGGCAATAAGGCAAAAATTCCCCGTATTTTGGAGCAAAATTTCAGAAATTCCCCTTATATTGGTGCAAAAATGCAGAAATTTCTTTATTTTGGTTCAATAAGGCAAAAATTCCCCGTATTTTGAAGCAAAATTGCACATATTCCCCTAATTTTGAGGGAAAATGCAGAAATTCACATTATTTTGGGGCAAAAAGACAGAAATTCTCCTTATTTCTGGGCAAAAAGTCAGAAATTCCCCTTATTTTGGGGCAAAATTACAGAAATTTCCTTTATTTTGGGACAAAATTGCAGAAATTTTAATTTTTTGGGCCAAAATTGCAGAAATTTCACTTATTTCAGCGAAAAAAGGCAGAAATTTTTCTTATTTTGGGGCAAAAAGCAGAAATTCCTTATATTTTTTGGCAAAAATGCAGAAATTCCCCTTATTTTGTGGTAAAAAGGCAGAAATTTCTCTTATTTTGGGGCAAAAATACAGAAATTCCCATTACTTTGGGGAAAAATTGCAGAAATTTCAATTATTTTAAGGAAAAATTTTTGAAATTTAACTTATTTCAGGGCAAAAGGTCGGAAATTCCCCTTATTTTGGGGCAAAAATACAGAAATTCCATTTATTTTTGGAAAAAAGTCAGAAATTGCACTTATTTTGAGTCAAAAAGGCGGAAAATCCCCTTATTTTGGGTGTAAAAATGAAGAAATTTCCCTTTTTATGGCAAAAAGTTATACATTCCCTTTATTTTTGGGCAAAAAGGCAGAAATTCTCTGTATTTTGGAGCAAAATTCCAGAAATTCCCCTAATATTGTGGCAAAAAGGTAGAAATTCCCCTCATTTTGGGGTAAAACTGCAGAAATTTCACTTATTTTGCGGCATAATGGCAGAAATTCCCCTTATTTTCTGCGAAAAAGGCAGAAAATCCCCGTATTTTGGAGCAAAATTACAGAAACTCCCCTAATTTTGGGTCAAAAAGGCAGAAATTCCCTTTTTTGGGGGGCAAAAATACAGAAATTCTCCTTATTTAGGGGCAAAAATCAGAAGTTTCCTTTATTTGGGAGCAAAATTTTAGAAATTTCTTTTATTTTGGTACAGAATTGCAGAAATTTTTCTTATTTTGTGGCAAAAATGCAGAAATTCCCCATATTGTGGTGCAAAAAGGCTGAAATTCCTATTATTTTGAGGTAAAATGCTGAAATTCCTCATATTTTGGGGTTAAAAGGCAGAAATTCCCCTCTTTTTGGGGCAAAAAGGCACAAATTTCTCTTATTTTCGGGCAAAATTTCTGAAATTTCATTTATTTCAGGGCAAAATGTCAGAAATTACTTTTATTTTGGGGCAGAAAGCAGAAATTTCTTTTATTTTGGTACAAAATTGAAGAAATTTTTTTTATTTTGGAACAAAATGTCACAAATTCCCCATATTTTGGGCAAAAGGCAGAAATTCCCCTTAGTTTGGGGTAAAAAGGCTGAAATTCCCATTATTTTGGGGCAAAGGGCAGAAATTCCTCATATTTTGTGGCAAAAATGCGGAAATTCCCCTTATTTGAAGGTAAAATATTGAAATTCCCCTTATTTTGGCAAAAAGGCAGAAATTCTCCTTATTTTTGAGCAAAATTGCAGAATTTTCACTTATTTCAGGGCAAAAAGTCAAAAATTTGCCTTAATTTGGGGCAAAAAGCAGAAATTCTCCTAATTTTGGGGCCAAAAACAGAAATTCCCCTTATTCTGGGGTAAAATTGCGGAAATTTCAAATATTTCAGGGCAAAAAGGCAGAAATTCCACTTTATTTCTGGCAATAAGGCAAAAATTCCCCGTATTTTGGAGCAAAATTTCAGAAATTCCCCTTATATTGGTGCAAAAATGCAGAAATTCCTTTTATTTTGGTGCAATAAGGCAAAAATTCCCCGTATTTTGAAGCAAAATTGCACATATTCCCCTAATTTTGAGGAAAAATGCAGAAATTCACATTATTTTGGGGCAAAAAGACAGAAATTCTCCTTATTTCAGGGCAAAAAGTCAGAAATTCCCCTTATTTTGGGGCAAAATTCCAGAAATTTTCTTTATTTTGGGACAAAATTGCAGAAATTTCAATTGTTTGGGCCAAAATTGCAGAAATTTCACTTATTTCAGGAAAAAAAGGCAGAAATTTTTCTTATTTTGGGGCAAAAAGCAGAAATTCCTTATATTTTGTGGCAAAAATGCAGAAATTCCCCTTATTTTGTGGTAAAAAGGCAGAAATTTCCCTTATTTTGGGGCAAAAATACAGAAATTCCCATTACTGTGGGGCAAAATTGCAGAAATTTCAATTATTTTAAGGAAAAATTTTTGAAATTTAACTTATTTCAGGGCAAATTCGGAAATTCCCCTTATTTTGGGGCAAAAAGACAGAAATTCCATTTATTTTTGGAAAAAAGTCAGAAATTGCACTTATTTTGAGTCAAAAAGGCGGAAAATCCCCTTATTTTGGGGTAAAAATGAAGAAATTTCCCTTTTTATGGCAAAAAGGTATACATTCCCTTTATTTTCAGGCAAAAAGGCATAAATTCTCTGTATTTTGGAGCAAAATTGCAGAAATTCCCCTAATATTGGGGCAAAAGGCAGAAATTCCCCTTATTTTGGGGTAAAACTGCAGAAATTTCACTTATTTTGTGGCAAAATGGCAGAAATTCCCCTTATTTTCTGCGAAAAAGGCAGATAATCCCCGTATTTTGGAGCAAAATTGCAGAAATTCACCTAATTTTGGCGTAAAACATGCAGTAATTTTCTTTGTTTTGGGGTAAAAAGGCAGAAATTCTCCTTATTTTGGGGCAAAAGGAAGAAATTCTCCTTATTTTAGGGCAAAATTGCAGAAATTTCCCTTATTTGGGGAAAAAAAACAGAAATTCCCTTTATTTTGCGGCAAAATTGCAAATATTTTTTTTATTATGGGGAAAAATTGCAGAAATTTCTTTTATTTTAAGGCAAAATTGCAGAAATTTCACATATTTCAGAGAAAAAAAGCAAAAATTTTTCATATTTTGGGGCAAAAATGCAGAAATTCCCCTTATTTTGGGGTAAAAAGGCTGAAATCACCATTATTTTGGGGCAAAAAGGCAGAAATTCCCCATATTTTGTGGCAAAAAGGCAGAAATTCCCCTTATTTGAAGGTAAAATGCTGAAATTCCCCTTATTTTGGCAAAAAGGCAGAAATTCTCCTTATTTTGGTGCAAAATTGCAGAAATTTCACTTATTTCAGGGCAAAAAGTCAGAAATTTGCCATAATTTGGGGCAAAATCAGAAATTCTACTAATTTTGGGGCCAAAAACAGAAATTCCCCTTATTTTGGGGTAAAATTGCAGAAATTTGAAATATTTCAGGGCAAAAAGGCAGAAATTCCACTTTATTTCTGGCAATAAGGCAAAAATTCCCCGTATTTTGGAGCAAAATTTCAGAAATTCCCCTTATATTGGTGCAAAAATGCAGAAATTCCTTTATTTTGGTTCAATAAAGCAAAAATTCCCAGTATTTTGAAGCAAAATTGCACATATTCCCCTAATTTTGAGGGAAAATGCAGAAATTCACATTATTTTGGGGCAAAAAGACAGAAATTCTCCTTATTTCAGGGCAAAAAGTCAGAAATTCCCCTTATTTTGGGGCAAAATTACAGAAATTTCCTATATTTTGGGACAAAATTGCAGAAATTTTAATTTTTTGGGCCAAAATTGCAGAAATTTCACTTATTTCAGGGAAAAAAGGCAGAAATTTTTCTTATTTTGGTGCAAAAAGCAGAAATTCCTTATATTTTGTGGCAAAAATGCACAAATTCTCCTTATTTTGAGGTAAAAAGGCAGAAATTTCCCTTATTTTGGGGCAAAAATACAGAAATTCCCCTTACTTTGGGGCAAAATTGCAGAAATTTCAATTATTTTAAGGAAAAATTTTTGAAATTTAACTTATTTCAGGGCAAAAAGTTGGAAATTCCCCTTATTTTGGGGCAAAAAGACAGAAATTCCATTTATTTTTGGAAAAAAGTCAGAAATTGCACTTATTTTGAGTCAAAAAGGCGGAAAATCCCCTTATTTTAGGGTCAAAATGAAGAAATTTCCCTTTTTATGGCAAAAAGGTATACATTCCTTTTATTTTCGGGCAAAAAGGCAGATATTCTCTGTATTTTGGAGCAAAATTGCAGAAATTCCCCTAACATTGGGGCAAAAAAGCAGAAATTCCCCTTATTTTGGGGTAAAACTGCAGAAATTTCACTTATTTTGCGGCAAAATGGCAGAAATTCCTTTTATTTTCTGCGAAAAAGGCAGAAAATCCCCGTATTTTGGAGCAAAATTGCAGAAATTCACCTAATTTTGGCGTAAAAAATGCAGTAATTTTCTTTGTTTTGGAGCAAAAAGGCAGAAATTCTCCTTATTTTGGGGCAAAAGGAAGAAATTCCCCTTATTTTAGGGCAAAATTGCAGAAATTTCCCTTATTTGGGGACAAAAAACAGAAATCCCCTTTATTTTGGGGCAAAATTGCAAAAAATTTTTTTATTATGGGGAAAAATTGCAGAAATTTCTTTTATTTTAAGGCAAAATTGCAGAAATTTCAAATCTTTCAGAGAAAAAAAGCAAAAATTTTTCATATTTTGGGCAAAAATGCAGAATTCCCATTATTTTGGGGCAAAAAGCAGAAATTCACCTTATTTTGGGGTAAAATTGCAGACATTTCACATATTTCAGGGCAAAAAAGCAGAAATTCCCATTATTTGAGGGCATAAAGGCAGAAATTCCTTTTATTTTGGGATAAAATTGCAGAAATTTCCCTTGTTTGGGGGCAAAAAGGCAGAAAATCCCCTTAATTTTGGGAAAAAGTCAGAAATTCCCCGTATTTTAAAGCAAAATTGCAGAAATTCCCTAAATATTGGGGCAAAAATGCAGAAATTCGCTTTATTTGGGGCAAATCGCCAGAAGTTCCCCTTATTTTCGGAAAAAGAGGCAGAAATTCTCTGTACTTTGAAGCAAAATTGCAGAAACTCCCCTAATTTTTGGGCAAAAACACAGAAATTCCTTTTTTTGGGGGCAAAAATACAGAAATTCTCCTTATTTTGAGGAAAAAATCAGAAATTTCCCTTATTTTGGGGCAAAATTTTAGAAATTTCTTTTATTTTGGTAAGGAATTGCAGAAATTTTTCTTATTTTGTTGCAAAAAGGCAGAAATTCCTCATATTTTGGTGCAAAAAGGCTGAAATTCCCCTTATTTTGAGGTAAAATGCTGAAATTCCCCATATTTTGGGGTTAAAAGGCAGAAATTCCCCTCATTTAGGGGCAAAAAGGCACAAATTTCCCTTATTTTCGGGCAAAATTGCAGAAATTTCATTTATTTCAGGGCAAAAAGTCAGAAATTACTTTTATTTTGGGGCAGAAAGCAGAAATTTCTTTTATTTTGGTACAAAATTGAAGAAATTTTCCTTATTTTGGAACAAAAAGGCAGAAATTCCCCATATTTTGGGCAAAAGGCAGAAATTCCCCTTATTTTGGGGTAAAAAGGCTGAAATTCCCATTATTTTGAGGCAAAAAGGCAGAAATTCCCTTTACTTTGTGGCAAAAAGGCAGAAATTCCCATTATTTGGGGCAGAAAAGCAAAAATTTTCCTTATTTGGGGGCAATAAGGCAGAAATTCCCCATATTTTGTGGCAAAAAGTCAGAAATTCCCATTATTTGAAGGTGAAATGCTGAAATTCCCCTTATTTTGGCAAAAAAGCAGAAATTCCTCTTATTTTGGGGCAAAATTGCAGAAATTTCACTTATTTCAGGGCAAAAAGTCAGAAATTTGCATTAATTTGGGGCAAAAAGCAGAAATTCTCCTAATTTTGGGGCCAAAAACAGAAATTCCTCTTATTTTGGGGTAAAATTGCGGAAATTTCAAATATTTCAGGGCAAAAAGGCAGAAATTCCACTTTATTTCAGGCAATAAGGCAAAAATTCCCCGTATTTTGGAGCAAAATTTCAGAAATTCCCTTTATATTGGTGCAAAAATGCAGAAATTCCTTTTATTTTGGTGCAATAAGGCAAAAATTCCCCGTATTTTGAAGCAAAATTGCACATATTCCCCTAATTTTGAGGAAAAATGCAGAAATTCACATTATTTTGGGGCAAAAAGACAGAAATTCTCCTTATTTCAGGGCAAAAAGTCAGAAATTCCCCTTATTTTGGGGCAAAATTCCAGAAATTTTCTTTATTTTGGGACAAAATTGCAGAAATTTCAATTTTTTGTGCCAAAATTGCAGAAATTTCACTTATTTCAGGAAAAAAAGGCAGAAATTTTTCTGATTTTGGGGCAAAAAGCAGAAATTTCTTATATTTTGTGGCAAAAATGCAGAAATTCCCCTTATTTTGTGGTAAAAAGTCAGAAATTTCCCTTATTTTGGGGCAAAAATACAGAAATTCCCATTACTGTGGGGCAAAATTTCAGAAATTTCAATTATTTTAAGGAAAAATTTTTGAAATTTAACTTATTTCAGGGCAAAAAGTCGGAAATTCCCCTTATTTTGGGGCAAAAAGACAGAAATTCCATTTATTTTTGGAAAAAAGTCAGAAATTGCACTTATTTTGAGTCAAAAAGGCGGAAAATCCCCTTATTTTGGGGTAAAAATGAAGAAATTTCCCTTTTTATGGCAAAAAGGTATACATTCCCTTTATTTTCAGGCAAAAAGGCATAAATTCTCTGTATTTTGGAGCAAAATTGCAGAAATTCCCCTAATATTGGGGCAAAAGGCAGAAATTCCCCTTATTTTGGGGTAAAACTGCAGAAATTTCACTTATTTTGTGGCAAAATGGCAGAAATTCCCCTTATTTTCTGCTAAAAAGGCAGATAATCCCCGTATTTTGGAGCAAAATTGCAGAAATTCACCTAATTTTGGCGTAAAACATGCAGTAATTTTCTTTGTTTTGGGGTAAAAAGGCAGAAATTCTCCTTATTTTGGGGCAAAAGGAAGAAATTCTCCTTATTTTAGGGCAAAATTGCAGAAATTTCCCTTATTTGGGGACAAAAAACAGAAATTCCCTTTATTTTCCGGCAAAATTGCAAATATTTTTTTTATTATGGGGAAAAATTGCAGAAATTTCTTTTATTTTAAGGCAAAATTGCAGAAATTTCACATATTTCAGAGAAAAAAAGCAAAAATTTTTCATATTTTGGGGCAAAAATGCAGAAATTCCCCTTATTTTGGGGTAAAAAGGCTGAAATCACCGTTATTTTGGGGCAAAAAGGCAGAAATTCCCCATATTTTGTGGCAAAAAGGCAGAAATTCCCCTTATTTGAAGGTAAAATGCTGAAATTCCCCTTATTTTGGCAAAAAGGCAGAAATTCTCCTTATTTTGGTGCAAAATTGCAGAAATTTCACTTATTTCAGGGCAAAAAGTCAGAAATTTGCCATAATTTGGGGCAAAATCAGAAATTCTCCTAATTTTGGGGCCAAAAACAGAAATTCCCCTTATTTTGGGGTAAAATTGCAGAAATTTGAAATATTTCAGGGCAAAAAGGTAGAAATTCCACTTTATTTCTGGCAATAAGGCAAAAATTCCCCGTATTTTGGAGCAAAATTTCAGAAATTCCCCTTATATTGGTGCAAAAATGCAGAAATTCCTTTATTTTGGTTCAATAAGGCAAAAATTCCCAGTATTTTGAAGCAAAATTGCACATATTCCCCTAATTTTGAGGGAAAATGCAGAAATTCACATTATTTTGGGGCAAAAAGACAGAAATTCTCCTTATTTCAGGGCAAAAAGTCAGAAATTCCCCTTATTTTGGGGCAAAATTACAGAAATTTCCTATATTTTGGGACAAAATTGCAGAAATTTTAATTTTTTGGGCCAAAATTGCAGAAATTTCACTTATTTCAGGGAAAAAAGGCAGAAATTTTTCTTATTTTGGTGCAAAAAGCAGAAATTCCTTATATTTTGTGGCAAAAATGCACAAATTCCCCTTATTTTGAGGTAAAAAGTCAGAAATTTCCCTTATTTTGGGGCAAAAATACAGAAATTCCCCTTACTTTGGGGCAAAATTGCAGAAATTTCAATTATTTTAAGGAAAAATTTTTGAAATTTAACTTATTTCAGGGCAAAAAGTTGGAAATTCCCCTTATTTTGGGGCAAAAAGACAGAAATTCCATTTATTTTTGGAAAAAAGTCAGAAATTGCACTTATTTTGAGTCAAAAAGGCGGAAAATCCCCTTATTTTAGGGTCAAAATGAAGAAATTTCCCTTTTTATGGCAAAAAGGTATACATTCCTTTTATTTTCGGGCAAAAAGGCAGATATTCTCTGTATTTTGGAGCAAAATTGCAGAAATTCCCCTAACATTGGGGCAAAAAAGCAGAAATTCCCCTTATTTTGGGGTAAAACTGCAGAAATTTCACTTATTTTGCGGCAAAATGGCAGAAATTCCTTTTATTTTCTGCGAAAAAGGCAGAAAATCCCCGTATTTTGGAGCAAAATTGCAGAAATTCACCTAATTTTGGCGTAAAAAATGCAGTAATTTTCTTTGTTTTGGAGCAAAAAGGCAGAAATTCTCCTTATTTTGGGGCAAAAGGAAGAAATTCCCCTTATTTTAGGGCAAAATTGCAGAAATTTCCCTTATTTGGGGACAAAAAACAGAAATCCCCTTTATTTTGGGGCAAAATTGCAAAAAATTTTTTTATTATGGGGAAAAATTGCAGAAATTTCTTTTATTTTAAGGCAAAATTGCAGAAATTTCAAATATTTCAGAGAAAAAAAGCAAAAATTTTTCATATTTTGGGGCAAAAATGCAGAATTCCCATTATTTTGGGGCAAAAAGCAGAAATTCACCTTATTTTGGGGTAAAATTGCAGACATTTCACATATTTCAGGGCAAAAAAGCAGAAATTCCCATTATTTGAGGGCATAAAGGCAGAAATTCCTTTTATTTTGGGATAAAATTGCAGAAATTTCCCTTGTTTGGGGGCAAAAAGGCAGAAAATCCCCTTAATTTTGGGAAAAAGTCAGAAATTCCCCGTATTTTAAAGCAAAATTGCAGAAATTCCCTAAATATTGGGGCAAAAATGCAGAAATTCGCTTTATTTGGGGCAAATCGCCAGAAGTTCCCCTTATTTTCGGAAAAAGAGGCAGAAATTCTCTGTACTTTGAAGCAAAATTGCAGAAACTCCCCTAATTTTTGGGCAAAAACACAGAAATTCCTTTTTTGGGGGGCAAAAATACAGAAATTCTCCTTATTTTGAGGAAAAAATCAGAAATTTCCCTTATTTTGGGGCAAAATTTTAGAAATTTCTTTTATTTTGGTAAGGAATTGCAGAAATTTTTCTTATTTTGTTGCAAAAAGGCAGAAATTCCTCATATTTTGGTGCAAAAAGGCTGAAATTCCCCTTATTTTGAGGTAAAATGCTGAAATTCCCCATATTTTGGGGTTAAAAGGCAGAAATTCCCCTCATTTAGGGGCAAAAAGGCACAAATTTCCCTTATTTTCGGGCAAAATTGCAGAAATTTCATTTATTTCAGGGCAAAAAGTCAGAAATTACTTTTATTTTGGGGCAGAAAGCAGAAATTTCTTTTATTTTGGTACAAAATTGAAGAAATTTTCCTTATTTTGGAACAAAAAGGCAGAAATTCCCCATATTTTGGGCAAAAGGCAGAAATTCCCCTTATTTTGGGGTAAAAAGGCTGAAATTCCCATTATTTTGGGGCAAAAAGGCAGAAATTCCCTTTACTTTGTGGCAAAAAGGCAGAAATTCCCATTATTTGGGGCAGAAAAGCAAAAATTTTCCTTATTTGGGGGCAATAAGGCAGAAATTCCCCATATTTTGTGGCAAAAAGTCAGAAATTCCCATTATTTGAAGGTGAAATGCTGAAATTCCCCTTATTTTGGCAAAAAAGCAGAAATTCCTCTTATTTTGGGGCAAAATTGCAGAAATTTCACTTATTTCAGGGCAAAAAGTCAGAAATTTGCATTAATTTGGGGCAAAAAGCAGATATTCTCCTAATTTTGGGGCCAAAAACAGAAATTCCTCTTATTTTGGGGTAAAATTGCGGAAATTTCAAATATTTCAGGGCAAAAAGGCAGAAATTCCACTTTATTTCAGGCAATAAGGCAAAAATTCCCCGTATTTTGGAGCAAAATTTCAGAAATTCCCTTTATATTGGTGCAAAAATGCAGAAATTCCTTTTATTTTGGTGCAATAAGGCAAAAATTCCCCGTATTTTGAAGCAAAATTGCACATATTCCCCTAATTTTGAGGAAAAATGCAGAAATTCACATTATTTTGGGGCAAAAAGACAGAAATTCTCCTTATTTCAGGGCAAAAAGTCAGAAATTCCCCTTATTTTGGGGCAAAATTACAGAAATTTCCTTTATTTTGGGACAAAATTGCAGAAATTTCAATTTTTTGGGCCAAATTGCAGAAATTTCACTTATTTCAGGAAAAAAAGGAAGAAATTTTTCTTATTTTGGGGCAAAAAGCAGAAATTCCTTATATTTTGTGGCAAAAATGCAGAAATTCCCCTTATTTTGTGGTAAAAAGGCAGAAATTTCCCTTATTTTGGGGCAAAAATACAGAAATTCCCATTACTTTGGGGCAAAATTGCAGAAATTTCAATTATTTTAAGGAAAAATTTTTGAAATTTAACTTATTTCAGGGCAAAAATTCGGAAATTCCCCTTATTTTGGGGCAAGAAGACAGAAATTCCATTTATTTTTGGAAAAAATCAGAAATTGCACTTATTTTGAATCAAAAAGGCGGAAAATCCCTTTATTTTGGGGTAAAAATGAAGAAATTTCCCTTTTTATGGCAAAAAGGTATACATTCCCTTTATTTTCAGGCAAAAAGGCATAAATTCTCTGTATTTTGGAGCAAAATTGCAGAAATTCCCCTAATATTGGGGCAAAAAGGCAGAAATTCCCCTTATTTTGGGGTAAAACTGCAGAAATTTCACTTATTTTGTGGCAAAATGGCAGAAATTCCCCTTATTTTTTGCGAAAAAGGCAGAAAATCCCCGTATTTTGGAGCAAAATTGCAGAAATTCCCCTAATTTTGGCGTAAAACATGCAGTAATTTTCTTTGTTTTGGGGCAAAAAGGCAGAAATTCTCCTTATTTTGGGGCAAAAGGAAGAAATTCTCCTTATTTTAGGGCAAAATTGCAGAAATTTCCCTTATTTGGGAACAAAAAACAGAAATTCCCTTTATTTTGCGGCAAAATTGCAAAAAATTTTTTTATTATGGGGAAAAATTGCAGAAATTTCTTTTATTTTAAGGCAAAATTGCAGAAATTTCACATATTTCAGAGAAAAAAAGCAAAAATTTTTCATATTTTGGGGCAAAAATGCAGAAATTCCCCTTATTTTGGGGTAAAAAGGCTGAAATTCCCGTTATTTTGGGGCAAAAAGGCAGAAATTCCCCATATTTTGGTGCAAAAAGGCTGAAATTCCCCTTATTTTGAGGTAAAATGCTGAAATTCCCCATATTTCGGGGTTAAAAGGCAGAAATTCCCCTCATTTAGGGGCAAAAAGGCACAAATTTCCCTTATTTTCGGGCAAAATTGCAGAAATTTCATTTATTTCAGGGCAAAAAGTCAGAAATTACTTTTATTTTGGGGCAGAAAGCAGAAATTTCTTTTATTTTGGTACAAAATTGAAGAAATTTTCCTTATTTTGGAACAAAAAGGCAGAAATTCCCCATATTTTGGGCAAAAGGCAGAAATTCCCCTTATTTTGGGGTAAAAAGGCTGAAATTCCCATTATTTTGAGGCAAAAAGGCAGAAATTCCCTTTACTTTGTGGCAAAAAGGCAGAAATTCCCATTATTTGGGGCAGAAAAGCAAAAATTTTCCTTATTTGGGGGCAATAAGGCAGAAATTCCCCATATTTTGTGGCAAAAAGTCAGAAATTCCCATTATTTGAAGGTGAAATGCTGAAATTCCCCTTATTTTGGCAAAAAAGCAGAAATTCCTCTTATTTTGGGGCAAAATTGCAGAAATTTCACTTATTTCAGGGCAAAAAGTCAGAATTTTGCATTAATTTGGGGCAAAAAGCAGAAATTCTCCTAATTTTGGGGCCAAAAACAGAAATTCCTCTTATTTTGGGGTAAAATTGCGGAAATTTCAAATATTTCAGGGCAAAAAGGCAGAAATTCCACTTTATTTCAGGCAATAAGGCAAAAATTCCCCGTATTTTGGAGCAAAATTTCAGAAATTCCCTTTATATTGGTGCAAAAATGCAGAAATTCCTTTTATTTTGGTGCAATAAGGCAAAAATTCCCCGTATTTTGAAGCAAAATTGCACATATTCCCCTAATTTTGAGGAAAAATGCAGAAATTCACATTATTTTGGGGCAAAAAGACAGAAATTCTCCTTATTTCAGGGCAAAAAGTCAGAAATTCCCCTTATTTTGGGGCAAAATTCCAGAAATTTTCTTTATTTTGGGACAAAATTGCAGAAATTTCAATTTTTTGGGCCAAAATTGCAGAAATTTCACTTATTTCAGGAAAAAAGGCAGAAATTTTTCTTATTTTGGGGCAAAAAGCAGAAATTCCTTATATTTTGTGGCAAAAATGCAGAAATTCCCCTTATTTTGTGGTAAAAAGGCAGAAATTTCCCTTATTTTGGGGCAAAAATACAGAAATTCCCATTACTGTGGGGCAAAATTTCAGAAATTTCAATTATTTTAAGGAAAAATTTTTGAAATTTAACTTATTTCAGGGCAAAAGGTCGGAAATTCCCCTTATTTTGGGGCAAAAAGACAGAAATTCCATTTATTTTTGGAAAAAAGTCAGAAATTGCACTTATTTTGAGTCAAAAAGGCGGAAAATCCCCTTATTTTGGGGTAAAAATGAAGAAATTTCCCTTTTTATGGCAAAAAGGTATACATTCCCTTTATTTTCAGGCCAAAAGGCATAAATTCTCTGTATTTTGGAGCAAAATTGCAGAAATTCCCCTAATATTGGGGCAAAAGGCAGAAATTCCCCTTATTTTGGGGTAAAACTGCAGAAATTTCACTTATTTTGTGGCAAAATGGCAGAAATTCCCCTTATTTTCTGCTAAAAAGGCAGATAATCCCCGTATTTTGGAGCAAAATTGCAGAAATTCACCTAATTTGGCGTAAAACATGCAGTAATTTTCTTTGTTTTGGGGTAAAAAGGCAGAAATTCTCCTTATTTTGGGGCAAAAGGAAGAAATTCTCCTTATTTTAGGGCAAAATTGCAGAAATTTCCCTTATTTGGGGACAAAAAACAGAAATTCCCTTTATTTTCCGGCAAAATTGCAAATATTTTTTTTATTATGGGGAAAAATTGCAGAAATTTCTTTTATTTTAAGGCAAAATTGCAGAAATTTCACATATTTCAGAGAAAAAAAGCAAAAATTTTTCATATTTTGGGGCAAAAATGCAGAAATTCCCCTTATTTTGGGGTAAAAAGGCTGAAATCACCGTTATTTTGGGGCAAAAAGGCAGAAATTCCCCATATTTTGTGGCAAAAAGGCAGAAATTCCCCTTATTTGAAGGTAAAATGCTGAAATTCCCCTTATTTTGGCAAAAAGGCAGAAATTCTCCTTATTTTGGTGCAAAATTGCAGAAATTTCACTTATTTCAGGGCAAAAAGTCAGAAATTTGCCATAATTTGGGGCAAAATCAGAAATTCTCCTAATTTTGGGGCCAAAAACAGAAATTCCCCTTATTTTGGGGTAAAATTGCAGAAATTTGAAATATTTCAGGGGAAAAAGGCAGAAATTCCACTTTATTTCTGGCAATAAGGCAAAAATTCCCCGTATTTTGGAGCAAAATTTCAGAAATTCCCCTTATATTGGTGCAAAAATGCAGAAATTCCTTTATTTTGGTTCAATAAGGCAAAAATTCCCAGTATTTTGAAGCAAAATTGCACATATTCCCCTAATTTTGAGGGAAAATGCAGAAATTCACATTATTTTGGGGCAAAAAGACAGAAATTCTCCTTATTTCAGGGCAAAAAGTCAGAAATTCCCCTTACTTTGGGGCAAAATTACAGAAATTTCCTATATTTTGGGACAAAATTGCAGAAATTTTAATTTTTTGGGCCAAAATTGCAGAAATTTCACTTATTTCAGGGAAAAAAGGCAGAAATTTTTCTTATTTTGGTGCAAAAAGCAGAAATTCCTTATATTTTGTCGCAAAAATGCACAAATTCCCCTTATTTTGAGGTAAAAAGGCAGAAATTTCCCTTATTTTGGGGCAAAAATACAGAAATTCCCCTTACTTTGGGGCAAAATTGCAGAAATTTCAATTATTTTAAGGAAAAATTTTTGAAATTTAACTTATTTCAGGGCAAAAAGTTGGAAATTCCCCTTATTTTGGGGCAAAAAGACAGAAATTCCATTTATTTTTGGAAAAAAGTCAGAAATTGCACTTATTTTGAGTCAAAAAGGCGGAAAATCCCCTTATTTTAGGGTAAAAATGAAGAAATTTCCCTTTTTATGGCAAAAAGGTATACATTCCCTTTATTTTCGGGCAAAAAGGCAGATATTCTCTGTATTTTGGAGCAAAATTGCAGAAATTCCCCTAACATTGGGGCAAAAAAGCAGAAATTCCCCTTATTTTGGGGTAAAACTGCAGAAATTTCACTTATTTTGCGGCAAAATGGCAGAAATTCCTGTTATTTTCTGCGAAAAAGGCAGAAAATCCCCGTATTTTGGAGCAAAATTGCAGAAATTCACCTAATTTTGGCGTAAAAAATGCAGTAATTTTCTTTGTTTTGGAGCAAAAAGGCAGAAATTCTCCTTATTTTGGGGCAAAAGGAAGAAATTCCCCTTATTTTAGGGCAAAATTGCAGAAATTTCCCTTATTTGGGGACAAAAAACAGAAATCCCCTTTATTTTGGGGCAAAATTGCAAAAAATTTTTTTATTATGGGGAAAAATTGCAGAAATTTCTTTTATTTTAAGGCAAAATTGCAGAAATTTCAAATATTTCAGAGAAAAAAAGCAAAAATTTTTCATATTTTGGGGCAAAAATGCAGAATTCCCATTATTTTGGGGCAAAAAGCAGAAATTCACCTTATTTTGGGGTAAAATTGCAGACATTTCACATATTTCAGGGCAAAAAAGCAGAAATTCCCATTATTTGAGGGCATAAAGGCAGAAATTCCTTTTATTTTGGGATAAAATTGCAGAAATTTCCCTTGTTTGGGGGCAAAAAGGCAGAAAATCCCCTTAATTTTGGGAAAAAGTCAGAAATTCCCCGTATTTTAAAGCAAAATTGCAGAAATTCCCTAAATATTGGGGCAAAAATGCAGAAATTCGCTTTATTTGGGGCAAATCGCCAGAAGTTCCCCTTATTTTCGGAAAAAGAGGCAGAAATTCTCTGTACTTTGAAGCAAAATTGCAGAAACTCCCCTAATTTTTGGGCAAAAACACAGAAATTCCTTTTTTTGGGGGCAAAAATACAGAAATTCTCCTTATTTTGAGGAAAAAATCAGAAATTTCCCTTATTTTGGGGCAAAATTTTAGAAATTTCTTTTATTTTGGTAAGGAATTGCAGAAATTTTTCTTATTTTGTTGCAAAAAGGCAGAAATTCCTCATATTTTGGTGCAAAAAGGCTGAAATTCCCCTTATTTTGAGGTAAAATGCTGAAATTCCCCATATTTTGGGGTTAAAAGGCAGAAATTCCCCTCATTTAGGGGCAAAAAGGCACAAATTTCCCTTATTTTCGGGCAAAATTGCAGAAATTTCATTTATTTCAGGGCAAAAAGTCAGAAATTACTTTTATTTTGGGGCAGAAAGCAGAAATTTCTTTTATTTTGGTACAAAATTGAAGAAATTTTCCTTATTTTGGAACAAAAAGGCAGAAATTCCCCATATTTTGGGCAAAAGGCAGAAATTCCCCTTATTTTGGGGTAAAAAGGCTGAAATTCCCATTATTTTGGGGCAAAAAGGCAGAAATTCCCTTTACTTTGTGGCAAAAAGGCAGAAATTCCCATTATTTGGGGCAGAAAAGCAAAAATTTTCCTTATTTGGGGGCAATAAGGCAGAAATTCCCCATATTTTGTGGCAAAAAGTCAGAAATTCCCATTATTTGAAGGTGAAATGCTGAAATTCCCCTTATTTTGGCAAAAAAGCAGAAATTCCTCTTATTTTGGGGCAAAATTGCAGAAATTTCACTTATTTCAGGGCAAAAAGTCAGAAATTTGCATTAATTTGGGGCAAAAAGCAGATATTCTCCTAATTTTGGGGCCAAAAACAGAAATTCCTCTTATTTTGGGGTAAAATTGCGGAAATTTCAAATATTTCAGGGCAAAAAGGCAGAAATTCCACTTTATTTCAGGCAATAAGGCAAAAATTCCCCGTATTTTGGAGCAAAATTTCAGAAATTCCCTTTATATTGGTGCAAAAATGCAGAAATTCCTTTTATTTTGGTGCAATAAGGCAAAAATTCCCCGTATTTTGAAGCAAAATTGCACATATTCCCCTAATTTTGAGGAAAAATGCAGAAATTCACATTATTTTGGGGCAAAAAGACAGAAATTCTCCTTATTTCAGGGCAAAAAGTCAGAAATTCCCCTTATTTTGGGGCAAAATTACAGAAATTTCCTTTATTTTGGGACAAAATTGCAGAAATTTCAATTTTTTGGGCCAAATTGCAGAAATTTCACTTATTTCAGGAAAAAAAGGAAGAAATTTTTCTTATTTTGGGGCAAAAAGCAGAAATTCCTTATATTTTGTGGCAAAAATGCAGAAATTCCCCTTATTTTGTGGTAAAAAGGCAGAAATTTCCCTTATTTTGGGGCAAAAATACAGAAATTCCCATTACTTTGGGGCAAAATTGCAGAAATTTCAATTATTTTAAGGAAAAATTTTTGAAATTTAACTTATTTCAGGGCAAAAATTCGGAAATTCCCCTTATTTTGGGGCAAGAAGACAGAAATTCCATTTATTTTTGGAAAAAATCAGAAATTGCACTTATTTTGAATCAAAAAGGCGGAAAATCCCTTTATTTTGGGGTAAAAATGAAGAAATTTCCCTTTTTATGGCAAAAAGGTATACATTCCCTTTATTTTCAGGCAAAAAGGCATAAATTCTCTGTATTTTGGAGCAAAATTGCAGAAATTCCCCTAATATTGGGGCAAAAAGGCAGAAATTCCCCTTATTTTGGGGTAAAACTGCAGAAATTTCACTTATTTTGTGGCAAAATGGCAGAAATTCCCCTTATTTTTTGCGAAAAAGGCAGAAAATCCCCGTATTTTGGAGCAAAATTGCAGAAATTCACCTAATTTTGGCGTAAAACATGCAGTAATTTTCTTTGTTTTGGGGCAAAAAGGCAGAAATTCTCCTTATTTTGGGGCAAAAGGAAGAAATTCTCCTTATTTTAGGGCAAAATTGCAGAAATTTCCCTTATTTTGGGACAAAAAACAGAAATTCCCTTTATTTTGCGGCAAAATTGCAAAAAATTTTTTTATTATGGGGAAAAATTGCAGAAATTTCTTTTATTTTAAGGCAAAATTGCAGAAATTTCACATATTTCAGAGAAAAAAAGCAAAAATTTTTCATATTTTGGGGCAAAAATGCAGAAATTCCCCTTATTTTGGGGTAAAAAGGCTGAAATCACCGTTATTTTGGGGCAAAAAGGCAGAAATTCCCCATATTTTGTGGCAAAAAGGCAGAAATTCCCCTTATTTGAAGGTAAAATGCTGAAATTCCCCTTATTTTGGCAAAAAGGCAGAAATTCTACTTATTTTGGTGCAAAATTGCAGAAATTTCACTTATTTCAGGGCAAAAAGTCAGAAATTTGCCATAATTTGGGGCAAAATCAGAAATTCTCCTAATTTTGGGGCCAAAAACAGAAATTCCCCTTATTTTGGGGTAAAATTGCAGAAATTTGAAATATTTCAGGGGAAAAAGGCAGAAATTCCACTTTATTTCTGGCAATAAGGCAAAAATTCCCCGTATTTTGGAGCAAAATTTCAGAAATTCCCCTTATATTGGTGCAAAAATGCAGAAATTCCTTTATTTTGGTTCAATAAGGCAAAAATTCCCAGTATTTTGAAGCAAAATTGCACATATTCCCCTAATTTTGAGGGAAAATGCAGAAATTCACATTATTTTGGGGCAAAAAGACAGAAATTCTCCTTATTTCAGGGCAAAAAGTCAGAAATTCCCCTTACTTTGGGGCAAAATTACAGAAATTTCCTATATTTTGGGACAAAATTGCAGAAATTTTAATTTTTTGGGCGAAAATTGCAGAAATTTCACTTATTTCAGGGAAAAAAGGCAGAAATTTTTCTTATTTTGGTGCAAAAAGCAGAAATTCCTTATATTTTGTCGCAAAAATGCACAAATTCCCCTTATTTTGAGGTAAAAAGGCAGAAATTTCCCTTATTTTGGGGCAAAAATACAGAAATTCCCCTTACTTTGGGGCAAAATTGCAGAAATTTCAATTATTTTAAGGAAAAATTTTTGAAATTTAACTTATTTCAGGGCAAAAAGTTGGAAATTCCCCTTATTTTGGGGCAAAAAGACAGAAATTCCATTTATTTTTGGAAAAAAGTCAGAAATTGCACTTATTTTGAGTCAAAAAGGCGGAAAATCCCCTTATTTTAGGGTAAAAATGAAGAAATTTCCCTTTTTATGGCAAAAAGGTATACATTCCCTTTATTTTCGGGCAAAAAGGCAGATATTCTCTGTATTTTGGAGCAAAATTGCAGAAATTCCCCTAACATTGGGGCAAAAAAGCAGAAATTCCCCTTATTTTGGGGTAAAACTGCAGAAATTTCACTTATTTTGCGGCAAAATGGCAGAAATTCCTTTTATTTTCTGCGAAAAAGGCAGAAAATCCCCGTATTTTGGAGCAAAATTGCAGAAATTCACCTAATTTTGGCGTAAAAAATGCAGTAATTTTCTTTGTTTTGGAGCAAAAAGGCAGAAATTCTCCTTATTTTGGGGCAAAAGGAAGAAATTCCCCTTATTTTAGGGCAAAATTGCAGAAATTTCCCTTATTTGGGGACAAAAAACAGAAATCCCCTTTATTTTGGGGCAAAATTGCAAAAAATTTTTTTATTATGGGGAAAAATTGGAGAAATTTCTTTTATTTTAAGGCAAAATTGCAGAAATTTCAAATATTTCAGAGAAAAAAAGCAAAAATTTTTCATATTTTGGGGCAAAAATGCAGAATTCCCATTATTTTGGGGCAAAAAGCAGAAATTCACCTTATTTTGGGGTAAAATTGCAGACATTTCACATATTTCAGGGCAAAAAAGCAGAAATTCCCATTATTTGAGGGCATAAAGGCAGAAATTCCTTTTATTTTGGGATAAAATTGCAGAAATTTCCCTTGTTTGGGGGCAAAAAGGCAGAAAATCCCCTTAATTTTGGGAAAAGGTCAGAAATTCCCCGTATTTTAAAGCAAAATTGCAGAAATTCCCTAAATATTGGGGCAAAAATGCAGAAATTCGCTTTATTTGGGGCAAATCGCCAGAAGTTCCCCTTATTTTCGGAAAAAGAGGCAGAAATTCTCTGTACTTTGAAGCAAAATTGCAGAAACTCCCCTAATTTTTGGGCAAAAACACAGAAATTCCTTTTTTTGGGGGCAAAAATACAGAAATTCTCCTTATTTTGAGGAAAAAATCAGAAATTTCCCTTATTTTGGGGCAAAATTTTAGAAATTTCTTTTATTTTGGTAAGGAATTGCAGAAATTTTTCTTATTTTGTTGCAAAAAGGCAGAAATTCCTCATATTTTGGTGCAAAAAGGCTGAAATTCCCCTTATTTTGAGGTAAAATGCTGAAATTCCCCATATTTTGGGGTTAAAAGGCAGAAATTCCCCTCATTTAGGGGCAAAAAGGCACAAATTTCTCTTATTTTCGGGCAAAATTGCAGAAATTTCATTTATTTCAGGGCAAAAAGTCAGAAATTACTTTTATTTTGGGGCAGAAAGCAGAAATTTCTTTTATTTTGGTACAAAATTGAAGAAATTTTCCTTATTTTGGAACAAAAAGGCAGAAATTCCCCATATTTTGGGCAAAAGGCAGAAATTCCCCTTATTTTGGGGTAAAAAGGCTGAAATTCCCATTATTTTGGGGCAAAAAGGCAGAAATTCCCTTTACTTTGTGGCAAAAAGGCAGAAATTCCCATTATTTGGGGCAGAAAAGCAAAAATTTTCCTTATTTGGGGGCAATAAGGCAGAAATTCCCCATATTTTGTGGCAAAAAGTCAGAAATTCCCATTATTTGAAGGTGAAATGCTGAAATTCCCCTTATTTTGGCAAAAAAGCAGAAATTCCTCTTATTTTGGGGCAAAATTGCAGAAATTTCACTTATTTCAGGGCAAAAAGTCAGAAATTTGCATTAATTTGGGGCAAAAAGCAGAAATTCTCCTAATTTTGGGGCCAAAAACAGAAATTCCTCTTATTTTGGGGTAAAATTGCGGAAATTTCAAATATTTCAGGGCAAAAAGGCAGAAATTCCACTTTATTTCAGGCAATAAGGCAAAAATTCCCCGTATTTTGGAGCAAAATTTCAGAAATTCCCTTTATATTGGTGCAAAAATGCAGAAATTCCTTTTATTTTGGTGCAATAAGGCAAAAATTCCCCGTATTTTGAAGCAAAATTGCACATATTCCCCTAATTTTGAGGAAAAATGCAGAAATTCACATTATTTTGGGGCAAAAAGACAGAAATTCTCCTTATTTCAGGGCAAAAAGTCAGAAATTCCCCTTATTTTGGGGCAAAATTCCAGAAATTTTCTTTATTTTGGGACAAAATTGCAGAAATTTCAATTTTTTGGGCCAAAATTGCAGAAATTTCACTTATTTCAGGAAAAAAAGGCAGAAATTTTTCTTATTTTGGGGCAAAAAGCAGAAATTCCTTATATTTTGTGGCAAAAATGCAGAAATTCCCCTTATTTTGTGGTAAAAAGGCAGAAATTTCCCTTATTTTGGGGCAAAAATACAGAAATTCCCATTACTGTGGGGCAAAATTTCAGAAATTTCAATTATTTTAAGGAAAAATTTTTGAAATTTAACTTATTTCAGGGCAAAAGGTCGGAAATTCCCCTTATTTTGGGGCAAAAAGACAGAAATTCCATTTATTTTTGGAAAAAAGTCAGAAATTGCACTTATTTTGAGTCAAAAAGGCGGAAAATCCCCTTATTTTGGGGTAAAAATGAAGAAATTTCCCTTTTTATGGCAAAAAGGTATACATTCCCTTTATTTTCAGGCAAAAAGGCATAAATTCTCTGTATTTTGGAGCAAAATTGCAGAAATTCCCCTAATATTGGGGCAAAAGGCAGAAATTCCCCTTATTTTGGGGTAAAACTGCAGAAATTTCACTTATTTTGTGGCAAAATGGCAGAAATTCCCCTTATTTTCTGCTAAAAAGGCAGATAATCCCCGTATTTTGGAGCAAAATTGCAGAAATTCACCTAATTTTGGCGTAAAACATGCAGTAATTTTCTTTGTTTTGGGGTAAAAAGGCAGAAATTCTCCTTATTTTGGGGCAAAAGGAAGAAATTCTCCTTATTTTAGGGCAAAATTGCAGAAATTTCCCTTATTTGGGGACAAAAAACAGAAATTCCCTTTATTTTGCGGCAAAATTGCAAATATATTTTTTATTATGGGGAAAAATTGCAGAAATTTCTTTTATTTTAAGGCAAAATTGCAGAAATTTCACATATTTCAGAGAAAAAAAGCAAAAATTTTTCATATTTTGGGGCAAAAATGCAGAAATTCCCCTTATTTTGGGGTAAAAAGGCTGAAATCACCATTATTTTGGGGCAAAAAGGCAGAAATTCCCCATATTTTGTGGCAAAAAGGCAGAAATTCCCCTTATTTGAAGGTAAAATGCTGAAATTCCCCTTATTTTGGCAAAAAGGCAGAAATTCTCCTTATTTTGGTGCAAAATTGCAGAAATTTCACTTATTTCAGGGCAAAAAGTCAGAAATTTGCCATAATTTGGGGCAAAATCAGAAATTCTCCTAATTTTGGGGCCAAAAACAGAAATTCCCCTTATTTTGGGGTAAAATTGCAGAAATTTGAAATATTTCAGGGCAAAAAGGCAGAAATTCCACTTTATTTCTGGCAATAAGGCAAAAATTCCCCGTATTTTGGAGCAAAATTTCAGAAATTCCCCTTATATTGGTGCAAAAATGCAGAAATTCCTTTATTTTGGTTTAATAAGGCAAAAATTCCCAGTATTTTGAAGCAAAATTGCACATATTCCCCTAATTTTGAGGGAAAATGCAGAAATTCACATTATTTTGGGGCAAAAAGACAGAAATTCTCCTTATTTCAGGGCAAAAAGTCAGAAATTCCCCTTATTTTGGGGCAAAATTAGAGAAATTTCCTATATTTTGGGACAAAATTGCAGAAATTTTAATTTTTTGGGCCAAAATTGCAGAAATTTCACTTATTTCAGGGAAAAAAGGCAGAAATTTTTCTTATTTTGGTGCAAAAAGCAGAAATTCCTTATATTTTGTGGCAAAAATGCACAAATTCCCCTTATTTTGAGGTAAAAAGGCAGAAATTTCCCTTATTTTGGGGCAAAAATACAGAAATTCCCCTTACTTTGGGGCAAAATTGCAGAAATTTCAATTATTTTAAGGAAAAATTTTTGAAATTTAACTTATTTCAGGGCAAAAAGTTGGAAATTCCCCTTATTTTGGGGCAAAAAGACAGAAATTCCATTTATTTTTGGAAAAAAGTCAGAAATTGCACTTATTTTGAGTCAAAAAGGCGGAAAATCCCCTTATTTTAGGGTAAAAATGAAGAAATTTCCCTTTTTATGGCAAAAAGGTATACATTCCTTTTATTTTCGGGCAAAAAGGCAGATATTCTCTGTATTTTGGAGCAAAATTGCAGAAATTCCCCTAACATTGGGGCAAAAAAGCAGAAATTCCCCTTATTTTGGGGTAAAACTGCAGAAATTTCACTTATTTTGCGGCAAAATGGCAGAAATTCCTTTTATTTTCTGCGAAAAAGGCAGAAAATCCCCGTATTTTGGAGCAAAATTGCAGAAATTCACCTAATTTTGGCGTAAAAAATGCAGTAATTTTCTTTGTTTTGGAGCAAAAAGGCAGAAATTCTCCTTATTTTGGGGCAAAAGGAAGAAATTCCCCTTATTTTAGGGCAAAATTGCAGAAATTTCCCTTATTTGGGGACAAAAAACAGAAATCCCCTTTATTTTGGGGCAAAATTGCAAAAAATTTTTTTATTATGGGGAAAAATTGCAGAAATTTCTTTTATTTTAAGGCAAAATTGCAGAAATTTCAAATCTTTCAGAGAAAAAAAGCAAAAATTTTTCATATTTTGGGGCAAAAATGCAGAATTCCCATTATTTTGGGGCAAAAAGCAGAAATTCACCTTATTTTGGGGTAAAATTGCAGACATTTCACATATTTCAGGGCAAAAAAGCAGAAATTCCCATTATTTGAGGGCATAAAGGCAGAAATTCCTTTTATTTTGGGATAAAATTGCAGAAATTTCCCTTGTTTGGGGGCAAAAAGGCAGAAAATCCCCTTAATTTTGGGAAAAAGTAAGAAATTCCCCGTATTTTAAAGCAAAATTGCAGAAATTCCCTAAATATTGGGGCAAAAATGCAGAAATTCGCTTTATTTGGGGCAAATCGCCAGAAGTTCCCCTTATTTTCGGAAAAAGAGGCAGAAATTCTCTGTACTTTGAAGCAAAATTGCAGAAACTCCCCTAATTTTTGGGCAAAAACACAGAAATTCCTTTTTTGGGGGGCAAAAATACAGAAATTCTCCTTATTTTGAGGAAAAAATCAGAAATTTCCCTTATTTTGGGGCAAAATTTTAGAAATTTCTTTTATTTTGGTAAGGAATTGCAGAAATTTTTCTTATTTTGTTGCAAAAAGGCAGAAATTCCTCATATTTTGGTGCAAAAAGGCTGAAATTCCCCTTATTTTGAGGTAAAATGCTGAAATTCCCCATATTTTGGGGTTAAAAGGCAGAAATTCCCCTCATTTAGGGGCAAAAAGGCACAAATTTCCCTTATTTTCGGGCAAAATTGCAGAAATTTCATTTATTTCAGGGCAAAAAGTCAGAAATTACTTTTATTTTGGGGCAGAAAGCAGAAATTTCTTTTATTTTGGTACAAAATTGAAGAAATTTTCCTTATTTTGGAACAAAAAGGCAGAAATTCCCCATATTTTGGGCAAAAGGCAGAAATTCCCCTTATTTTGGGGTAAAAAGGCTGAAATTCCCATTATTTTGGGGCAAAAAGGCAGAAATTCCCTTTACTTTGTGGCAAAAAGGCAGAAATTCCCATTATTTGGGGCAGAAAAGCAAAAATTTTCCTTATTTGGGGGCAATAAGGCAGAAATTCCCCATATTTTGTGGCAAAAAGTCAGAAATTCCCATTATTTGAAGGTGAAATGCTGAAATTCCCCTTATTTTGGCAAAAAAGCAGAAATTCCTCTTATTTTGGGGCAAAATTGCAGAAATTTCACTTATTTCAGGGCAAAAAGTCAGAAATTTGCATTAATTTGGGGCAAAAAGCAGAAATTCTCCTAATTTTGGGGCCAAAAACAGAAATTCCTCTTATTTTGGGGTAAAATTGCGGAAATTTCAAATATTTCAGGGCAAAAAGGCAGAAATTCCACTTTATTTCAGGCAAAAAGGCAAAAATTCCCCGTATTTTGGAGCAAAATTTCAGAAATTCCCTTTATATTGGTGCAAAAATGCAGAAATTCCTTTTATTTTGGTGCAATAAGGCAAAAATTCCCCGTATTTTGAAGCAAAATTGCACATATTCCCCTAATTTTGAGGAAAAATGCAGAAATTCACATTATTTTGGGGCAAAAAGACAGAAATTCTCCTTATTTCAGGGCAAAAAGTCAGAAATTCCCCTTATTTTGGGGCAAAATTACAGAAATTTCCTTTATTTTGGGACAAAATTGCAGAAATTTCAATTTTTTGGGCCAAATTGCAGAAATTTCACTTATTTCAGGAAAAAAAGGCAGAAATTTTTCTTATTTTGGGGCAAAAAGCAGAAATTCCTTATATTTTGTGGCAAAAATGCAGAAATTCCCCTTATTTTGTGGTAAAAAGGCAGAAATTTCCCTTATTTTGGGGCAAAAATACAGAAATTCCCATTACTTTGGGGCAAAATTGCAGAAATTTCAATTATTTTAAGGAAAAATTTTTGAAATTTAACTTATTTCAGGGCAAAAATTCGGAAATTCCCCTTATTTTGGGGCAAGAAGACAGAAATTCCATTTATTTTTGGAAAAAATCAGAAATTGCACTTATTTTGAGTCAAAAAGGCGGAAAATCCCCTTATTTTGGGGTAAAAATGAAGAAATTTCCCTTTTTATGGCAAAAAGGTATACATTCCCTTTATTTTCAGGCAAAAAGGCATAAATTCTCTGTATTTTGGAGCAAAATTGCAGAAATTCCCCTAATATTGGGGCAAAAAGGCAGAAATTCCCCTTATTTTGGGGTAAAACTGCAGAAATTTCACTTATTTTGTGGCAAAATGGCAGAAATTCCCCTTATTTTTTGCGAAAAAGGCAGAAAATCCCCGTATTTTGGAGCAAAATTGCAGAAATTCACCTAATTTTGGCGTAAAACATGCAGTAATTTTCTTTGTTTTGGGGCAAAAAGGCAGAAATTCTCCTTATTTTGGGGCAAAAGGAAGAAATTCTCCTTATTTTAGGGCAAAATTGCAGAAATTTCCCTTATTTGGGGACAAAAAACAGAAATTCCCTTTATTTTGCGGCAAAATTGCAAAAAATTTTTTTATTATGGGGAAAAATTGCAGAAATTTCTTTTATTTTAAGGCAAAATTGCAGAAATTTCACATATTTCAGAGAAAAAAAGCAAAAATTTTTCATATTTTGGGGCAAAAATGCAGAAATTCCCCTTATTTTGGGGTAAAAAGGCTGAAATTCCCGTTATTTTGGGGCAAAAAGGCAGAAATTCCCCATATTTTGTGGCAAAAAGGCAGAAATTCCCATTATTTGAAGGTAAAATGCTGAAATTCCCCTTATTTGAAGGTAAAATGCTGAAATTCCCCTTATTTTGGCAAAAAGGCAGAAATTCTCCTTATTTTGGTGCAAAATTGCAGAAATTTCACTTATTTCAGGGCAAAAAGTCAGAAATTTGCCTTAATTTGGGTCAAAATCAGAAATTCTCATAATTTTGGGGCCAAAAACAGAAATTCCCCTTATTTTGTGGTAAAATTGCAGAAATTTCAAATATTTCAGGGCAAAAAGGCAGAAATTCCACTTTATTTCTGGGAATAAGGCAAAAATTCCCCATATTTTTGAGCAAAATTTCAGAAATTCCCTTTATATTGGTACAAAAATGCAGAAATTCCTTTATTTTGGTTCAATAAGGCAAAAATTCCCCGTATTTTGAAGCAAAATTGCACATATTCCCCTAATTTTGAGGGAAAATGCAGAAATTCACATTATTTGAAGCAAAAAGACAGAAATTCTCCTTATTTCAGGGCAAAAAGTCAGAAATTCCCCTTATTTTGGGGCAAAATTCCAGAAATTTCCTTTATTTTGGGACAAAATTGCAGAAATTTTAATGTTTTGGGCCAAAATTGCAGAAATTTCACTTATTTCAGGTAAAAAAGGCAGAAATTTTTCTTATTTTGGGGCAAAAAGCAGAAATTCCTTATATTTTGTGGCAAAAATGCAGAAATTTCCCTTATTTTGAGGTAAAAAGGCAGAAATTTCCCTTATTTTGGGGCAAAAATACAGAAATTCCCCTTTCTTTGGGGCAAAATTACAGAAATTTCAAATATTTTAAGGAAAAATTTTTGAAATTTAACTTATTTCAGGGCAAAAAGTCGGAAATTCCCCTTATTTTGGGGCAAAAAGACAGAAATTCCATTTATTTTTGGAAAGAAGTCAGAAATTGCACTTATTTTGAGTCAAAAAGGCGGAAAATCCCCTTATTTTAGGGTAAAAATGAAGAAATTTCCCTTTTTATGGCAAAAAGGTATACATTCATTTTATTTTCGTGCAAAAAGGCAGAAATTCTCTGTATTTTGGAGCAAAATTGCAGAAATTCCCCTAACATTGGGGCAAAAAAGCAGAAATTCTCCTCATTTTGGGGTAAAACTGCAGAAATTTCACTTATTTTGCGGCAAAATGGCAGAAATTCCCCTTATTTTCTGCGAAAAAGGCAGAAAATCCCCGTATTTTGGAGCAAAATTGCAGAAACTCTTCTAATTTTGGGTCAAAAAGGCAGAAATTCCCTTTTTTGGGGGGCAAAAATACAGAAATTCTCCTTATTTAGGGGCAAAAATCAGAAATTTCCTTTATTTGGGGGCAAAATTTTAGAAATTTTTTTTATTTTGGTACAGAATTGCAGAAATTTTTCTTATTTTGTGGCAAAAAGGCAGAAATTCTCCATATTTTGGTGCAAAAAGGCTGAAATTTCCCTTATTTTGAGGTAAAATGCTGAAATTCCTCATATTTTGGGGTTAAAAGGCAGAAATTCCCCTCTTTTTGTGGCAAAAAGGCACAAATTTCTCTTATTTTCGGGCAAAATTTCAGAAATTTCATTTATTTCAGGGCAAAAAGTCAGAAATTACTTTTATTTTGGGGCAAAAAGCAGAAATTTCTTTTATTTTGGTACAAAATTGAAGAAATTTATCTTATATTGGAACAAAAAGTCAGAAATTCCCCATATTTTGGGCAAAAGGCAGAAATTCCCATTATTTTGGGGTTAAAAGGCTGAAATTTCCGTTATTTTGGGGCAAAAAGGCAGAAATTCCCTTTACTTTGTGGCAAAAAGGCAGAAATTCCCATTAATTGTGGCAGAAAAGCAAAAATTTTCCTTATTTGGGGGCTATTAGGCAGAAATTCCCCATATTTTGTGGCAAAAAGGCAGAAATTTCCCTTATTTGAAGGTAAAATGCTGAAATTCCCCTTATTTTGGCAAAAAGGCAGAAATTCTCCTTATTTTGGGGCAAAATTGCAGAAATTTCACTTATTTCAGGGCAAAAAGTCAGAAATTTGCCTTAATTTGGGGCAAAAAGCAGAAATTTTCCTAATTTTGGGGCCAAAACCAGAAATTCCCATTATTTTGGGGTAAAATTGCGGAAATTTCAAATATTTCAGGGCAAAAAGGCAGAAATTTCACTTTATTTCTGGCAATAAGGCAAAAATTCCCTGTATTTTGGAGCAAAATTTCAGAAATTCCCCTTATATTGGTGCAAAAATGCAGAAATTCCTTTATTTTGGTTCAATAAGGCAAAAATTCCCCGTATTTTGAAGCAAAATTGCACATATTCCCCTAATTTTTAGGGAAAATGCAGAAATTCACATTATTTGAAGCAAAAAGACAGAAATTCTCCTTATTTCAGGGCAAAAAGTCAGAAATTCCCCTTATTTTGGGTCAAAATTCCAGAAATTTTCTTTATTTTGGGACAAAATTACAGAAATTTCAATTTTTTTTGGCCAAAATTGCAGAAATTTCACTTATTTCAGGGAAAAAAGGCAGAAATTTTTCTTATTTTGGGGCAAAAAGGAAGAAATTCCTTATATTTTGTGGCAAAAATGAAGAAATTCCCCTTATTTTGAGGTAAAAAGGCAGAAATTTCCCTTATTTTGGGGCAAAAATACAGAAATTCCCCTTAATTTGTGGCAAAATTGCAGAAATTTCAATTAGTTTTGGGAAAAATTTTTGAAATTATCTTATTTCAGGGCAAAAAGTCGAAAATTCCCCTTATTTTGGGGCAAAAAGACAGAAATTCCATTTATTTTTGGAAAAAAGTCAGAAATTGCACATATTTTGAGTCAAAAAGGCAGAAAATCCCCTTATTTTGGGGTAAAAATGGAGAAATTTCCCTTTTTATGGCAAAAAGGTATACATTCCCTTTATTTTCGGGCAAAAAGTCAGAAATTCTCTGTATTTTGGAGCAAAATTGCAGAAATTCCCCTAATATTGGGGCAAAAAGGCAGAAATTCCCCTTATTTTCTGCGAAAAAGGCAGAAAATCCCCGTATTTTGGAGCAAAATTGCAGAAACTCCCCTAATTTTGAGACAAAAAGGCAGAAATTCCCTTTTTTGGGCGGTAAAAATACAGAAATTCTCCTTATTTCGGGGCAAAAATCAGAAATTTCCCTTATTTGGGGGCAAAATTTTAGAAATTTCTTTTATTTTGGTACAGAATTGCAGAAATTTTTCTTATTTTGTAGCAAAAAGGCAGAAATTCTCCATATTTTGGTGCAAAAAGGCTGAAATTCCCCTTATTTTGAGGTAAAATGCTGAAATTCCCCATATTTTGGGGTTAAAGGGAGAAATTCCCCTCATTTTAGGGCAAAAAGGGACAAATTTCCATATTTTCGGGCAAAATTGCAGAAATTTCATTTATTTCAGGGCAAAAAGTAAGAAATTACTTTTATTTTGGGGCAGAAAGCAGAAGTTTCTTTTATTTTGGTACAAAATTGAAGAAATTTTCCTTATTTTGGAACAAAAAGTCAGAAATTCCCCATATTTTTGGCAAAAGGCAGAAATTCCCCTTATTTTGGGGTAAAAAGGCTGAAATTCCCGTTATTTTGGGGAAAAAAGGCAGAAATTCCTTATACTTTGTGGCAAAAAGGCAGAAATTCACATTAATTGTGGCAGAAAAGCAAAAATTTTCCTTATTTGGGGGCAATAAGGCAGAAATTCCCCATATTTTGTGGCAAAAAGGCAGAAATTCCCCTTATTTAAAAGTAAAATGCTGAAATTCCCCTTATTTTGGCAAAAAGGCAGAAATTCCCCTTATTTTGGGCAAAATTGCAGAAATTTCACTTATTTCAGGGCAAAAAGTCAGAAATTTGCCTTAATTTGGGGCAAAAAGCAGAAATTCTCCTAATTTTGGGGCCAAAAACAGAAATTCCCTTTATTTTGGGGTAAAATTGCGGAAATTTCAAATATTTCAGGGCAAAAAGGCAGAAATTCCACTTTATTTCTGGCAATAAGGCAAAAATTCCCCGTATTTTGGAGCAAAATTTCAGAAATTCCCCTTATATTGGTGCAAAAATGCAGAAATTCCTTTATTTTGGTTCAATAAGGCAAAAATTCCCCGTATTTTGAAGCAAAATTGCACATATTCCCCTAATTTTGAGGGAAAATTCAGAAATTCACATTATTTTGGGGCAAAAAGACAGAAATTCTCCTTATTTAAGGGCAAAAAGTCAGAAATTCCCCTTATTTTGGGGCAAAATTCCAGAAAATTCCTTTATTTTGGTGCAAAATAGCAGAAATCTCTCTAATTTTGGGGCAAAAATACAGAAATTTCACTTATTTCAGAGATAAAACGCAGAAATTTCTCTTATTTTAGGGCAAAAAGGCAGAAATTACTTTTATTTTGGTACAAATTTGCAGAAAATTTTTTTATTTTGGGGCAAAAATACAGAAATTCCCCATATTTTAGGGCAAAAAGGAAAGATTCCCCTTATTATTAGGTAAAAAGGCTGAAATTCCTTTTATTTTGGGGCAAAAAGACAGAAATTCCCCTTATTTTGTGGCAAAAAAGCAGATATTTCCCTTATTTTGAGGCAAAATTGGAGAAGTTTCACTTATTTCAGGGCATAATTCAAAAATTGCATTTATTTTGGGGCAAAAAAACAGAAATTCCGTTTATTTTTGGGTAAAAAGGCAGAAATTTCACTTACTTTGAGGTAAAAAGGCAGAAATTCCTCTTATTTTGGGGCAAAAATGAAGAAATTTCCCTTTTTTTGTGGCAAAAGGTATACATTCCCCTTATTTTCGGGCAAAAAAGCAGAAATTCCCCGTATTTTGAAGCAAAATTGCATAAATACTCTCAATTTTTGGGCAAAAAGGCAGAAATTCTCCTTATTTTGGGGCAAAAAGACAGAAAATCTCCATTTTCAGGAGCAAACAGTCAGAAATTCCCGATATTGTGGGGCAAAATTGCACAAATTTTTTTTACATTGAAGAAAAATAGCAGAAATTTTCCTTATTTAAAGGCAAAATTGCAGAAATTTCACTTATTTCAGGTTAATAAGTCAGAAATTCCTCTTATTTTGGGGCAAATTTGCAAAAATTTCCTTTACATTGGGGCAAAATTGCAGAAATTTTTCTTATTTTGTGGCAAATTGCAGATATTTTACTTATTTCAGGGTAATTAGTCAGAAATTACCCTTATTTTGGAGGAAAAAAGACAGAAATTCCTTTTGTTTTGGGGGAAAAAGACAGAAATTCCACTTATTTAGAGGCAAAAAGGCAGAAATTCCTTTTATTTTGAAGCAAAAAAGAAGAAATTTTTATTTTTATGGCAAAAAGGTATGCATTCCCATTATTTTCAGGCAAAAAGGCAGAAATTCCCTGTATTTTGGAGCAAAATTGCAGAAATTCCCCCATTTTGGGGGCAAAAGGCAGAAATTCCCTTTATTTTGTGGCAAAAATCAGAAATTCCCCTTAATTTGGGGCAAAATTCCAGAAATTTCCTTTATTTTGGGCAAAATTGCAGGAATTTACCTTATTTTGGAGCAAAATTGCAGAAATTTTCCTTATTTGGTGCAAAATTGCAGAAATTTCACTTATTTTCAGGTAAAAATGCTGAAATTTCCTTTATTTTGGGGCAAAAAGGGAGAAATTCCCCTTATTTTGGGGCAAAATTTCAGAAATTTCCCTTATTATGGGGAAAAATTGCAGAAATTTCCCTTATTTTAGGACAAAATTGCAGAAATTTCACTTATTTCTGAGAAAAAAATCAAAAATTTTTCTTTTTTGGGAGCAAAAAGGCAGAAATTCCCATTATTTTGGGGCAAAAAGGCAGAAATTCATCTTATTTTGGGGTAAACTTGTAAAAATTTCACATATTTTAGAGCAAAAAGGTAGAAATTACCCTTATTTTGGGGCAAAATTGCATAAATTTCACTTATTTCAGGGTAATAAGTAAGAAATTCCCCTTATTTTGGGGCAAAAAGACAGAAATTCCCTTAGTTTTGAGGGAAAAAGACAGAAATTCCACTTATTTAGAGGTAAAAATGCAGAAATTACCGTTATTTTGGAGCAAAAATGAAGAAATTTCCCTTTTTATGGCAAAAAGGTATGCATTCCCATTATTTTCGGGCAAAAAGGCAGAAATTCCCCGTATTTTGGAGCAAAATTGCAGAAATTCCCCTAATTTTGGGGCAAAAGGCAGAAATTCCCTTTATTTTGGGGCAAAAATCAGAAAATCCCCTTATTATGGGACAAAATTCCAGAAATTTTATTTTAGGGCAAAATTGCAGGAATTTACCTTATTTTGGGGCAAAATTGCAGAAATTTCCATTATTTGGGGTAAAATTGCAGAAATTTCACTAATTTTCAGGTAAAAAGGCTGAAATTTCTTTTATTTTGGGGCAAAAAGGGAGAAATTCCTCTTATTTTGGGGCAAAATTGCATAAATTTCCCTTATTATGGGAAAAAATTGCAGAAATTGCCCTTATTTTAGGGTAAAATTGCAGAAATTTCACTTATTTCAGAGAAAAAACGCAAATTTTTTTCTTATTTTGGGACAAAAAGGCAGATATTCCCATTATTTTGGGGCAAAAAGGCAGAAATTCACCTTACTTTGGGGTAAAATTGCAGAAATTTCACATATTTCAGGGCAAAAAGGCAGAAATTTCCCTTATTTTGGGGCAAAATTGCAGAAATTTCACTTATTTCAGGGTAATAATTCAGAAATTCCCTTTATTTTGGGGCAAAAAATACAGAAATTCCCTTTGTTTTGGGGGAAAAAGACAGAAATTCAACTTACTTAGTGGCAAAAAAGCCGAAATTCTTCTTATTTTGGAGCAAAAATGAAGAAATTTTCCTCTTTTATGGCAAAAACTTATGCATTTCCTCTATTTTCAGGCAAAATGCAGAAATTCCCCGTATTTTGGAGAAAAATTGCAGAAATTCCCCTAATTGTGGGGCAAAAAGGCAGAAATTCCCTATATGTTGGGGCAAAAAGATAGAAATTCTCGTTATTTTGGGGCAAAACTCAGAAATTCCCCTTATTTTGGGGCAAAATTCCAGAAATTTCCCTTATTTTGGTGCAAAATTGGAGAAATTTCACTTATTTTGGGACAAAATTGCAGAAATTTCACTTATTTTAGGGAAAAAAGGCAGAAATTTTCCTTATTTTGGGGCAAAAATGCAGAAATTCCCCTTATTTTGAGGTAAAAAGGATGAAATTCGCTTTATTTTGGGGCAAAAAATACAGAAATTCCCTTTGTTTTGGGGGAAAAAGACAGAAATTCAACTTACTTAGTGGCAAAAAAGCCGAAATTCTTCTTATTTTGGAGCAAAAATGAAGAAATTTTCCTCTTTTATGGCAAAAACTTATGCATTTCCTCTATTTTCAGGCAAAATGCAGAAATTCCCCGTATTTTGGAGCAAAATTGCAGAAATTCCCATAATTGTGGGGCAAAAAGGCAGAAATTCCCTCTATGTTGGGGCAAAAAGATAGAAATTCTCGTTATTTTGGGGCAAAACTCATAAATTCCCCTTATTTTGGGGCAAAATTCCAGAAATTTCCCTTATTTTGGTGCAAAATTGCAGAAATTTCACTTATTTTGGGGCAAAATTGCAGAAATTTCACTTATTTTAGGGGAAAAAGGCAGAAATTTTCCTTATTTTGGGGCAAAAATGCAGAAATTCCCCTTATTTTGAGGTAAAAAGGCTGAAATTCCCCTTATTTGGAGGCAAAAAGGCAGAAATTTCCCTTATTTTGGGGCAAAAAGACAGAAATTCCCCTTATTTTGTGGCAAAAATGCAGAAATTTCTTTTATTGTGGGGCAAAAATGAAGAAATTCTTTTTTTTTTTTGTGGGAAAAGGTATACATTCCTCTTACTTTCGGGATTAAAAGCAGAATTTCCCCGTATTTTGAAGCAAAATTGCAGAAATTCTCATAATTTTCGGGCAAAAAGGCAGGAATTCTCCTTATTTTGGGGCAAAAATACAGAAAATCTCCTTTTTTCGGGAGCAAACAGTCAGAATTTCCCCTTATTTTGGGGCAAAATTGCAGAAATTTCCTTTACATTGGGGCAAAATTGCAGAAATTTCCCTTATTTTGAGGCAAAATTGCAGAAATTTCACTTATTTCAGGGTAATAAGTCAGTAATTCCACTTATTTTGGGGCAAAAAAGACAGAAATTCCCTTTGTTTTGGGGGAAAAAGACAGAAATTCCACTTATTTAAAGGCAAAAAGGAAGAAATTCCCCTTATTTTGAAGCTAAAATGAAGAAATTTCCCTTTTTATGTTAAAAAGGTTTGCATTCCCATTATTTTCGGGCAATAAGGCAGAAATTCCTCGTATTTTGGAGCAAAATTGCAGAAATTCCCCTAATTTTGAGGCAAAAGGCAGAAATTCCCTTTATTTTGGGGCAAAAATCAGAAATTCCCCTTATTTTGGGGCAAAATTCCAGAAATTTCCTTTATTTTGGGGAAAAATTGCAGGAATTTGCCTTATTTTGGTGAAAAATTGCAGAAATTTCTCTTATTTGAGGCAAAATTGCAGAAATTTCACTTATTTTCAGGTAAAAAGTCTGAAATTTTCTTTATTTTGGGGCAAAAAGAGAGAAAATCCCCTTATTTTGGGGCAAAATTGAGAAATTTCCCTTATTATGGGGAAAAATTGCAGAAATTTCCCTTATTTTAGGGCAAAATTGCAGAAATTTCACTTACTTCAGAAAAAATTTTTTTTTCTTATTTTGGGGCAAAAAGGCAGAAATTCACCTTATTTTGGGGTAAAATTGCAGAAATTTCACATATTTCAGGGCAAAAAGGTAGATATTTCCCATATTTTGGGGCAACATTGAAGAAATTTCACTTATTTCAGGGTAATAAGTCAGAAATTCCCCTTATTTTGGGGCAAAAAAACAGAAATTTCCTTTGTTTTGAGGGAAAAAACAGAAATTCCACTTATTTAGAGGTAAAAATGCAGAAATTCCCGTTATTTTGGAGCAAAAATGAAGAAATTTCCCTTCTTATGGCAAAAAGGTATGCATTCCCATTATTTTCGGGCAAAAAGGCAGAAATTCCCCGTATTTTGGGGCAAAAGGCTGAAATTCCCTTTATTTTGGGTCAAAAATCAGATAATCCCCTTATTATGGTACAAAATTCCAGAAATTTCCTTTATTTTAGGGCAAAATTGCAGGAATTTACCTTATTTTGGGGCAAAATTGCAGAAATTTCCATTATTTGGGGTAAAATTGCAGAAATTTCACTAATTTTCAGGTAAAAAGGCTGAAATTTCCTTTATTTTGGTAAAAAAGGGAGAAATTCCTCTTATTTTGGGGCAAAATTGCAGAAATTTCCCTTATTATGGGAAAAGATTGCAGAAATTTCCCTTATTTTAGGGTAAAATTGCAGAAATTTCACTTATTTCAGAGAAAAAAAGCAAAAATTTTTCTCATTTTGGGACAAAAAGGCAGAAATTCCCATTATTTTGGGGCAAAAAGGCAGAAATTCACTTTACTTTGGGGTAAAATTGCAGAAATTTCACATATCTCAGGGCAAAAAGGCAGAAATTTCCCTTATTTTGGGGCAAAATTGCAGAAATTTCACTTATTTCAGTGTAATAAGTCAGAAATTCCCCTTATTTTGGGGCAAAAAATACAGAAATTCCCTTTGTTTTGGGGGAAAAAGACAGAAATTCAACTTATTTAGAGTCAAAAAAGCCGAAATTCTTCTTATTTTGGAGCAAAAATGAAGAAATTTTCCTCTTTTATGGCAAAAACTTATGCATTTCCTCTATTTTCAGGCAAAATGCAGAAATTCCCCCTATTTTGGAGCAAAATTGCAGAAATTCCCCTAATTCTGGGGCAAAAAGTCAGAAATTCCCTATATGTTGGGGCAAAAAGACAGAAATTCTCCTTATTTTGGAACAAAACTCAGAAATTTCCCTTATTTTGGGGCAAAATTCCAGAAATTTCCCTTATTTTGGGTCAAAATTGCAGAAATTTCACTTATATTGGGGCAAAATTGCACAAATTTCACTTATTTCAAGAAAAAAAGCCAGAAATTTTCTTTATTTTGGGGCAAAAATGCAGAAATTCCCTTTATTTTGGGGTAAAGGCTGAAATACCCCTTATTTGGGCGAAAAAATGCAAAATTTCCCTTATTTTGGGGCAAAAAAACAGAAATTCTCCTTATTTTGTTGCAAAAATGCAGAAATTTCTTTTATTTTGGGGCAAAATTGCAGAAATTTCACCTGTTTTATGGCATAATTCAAAAATTCCTTTTATTTTGGGGCAAAAACTCAGAAATTCTGTTTATTTTTGGGTAAAAAGGCAGAAATTTCACTTATTTTGAGGTAAAAAGGCAGAAATTCCCCTTATTTTCGGGCAAAAATGCAGAAATTCCCCGTATTTTGGAGCAAAATTGCAGAAATTCCCCTAATTGTGGGGCAAAAAGGCAGATATTCTCTATATGTTGGGGCAAAAAGATAGAAATTCTCCTTATTTTGGGGCAAAACTCAGAAATTCCCCTTATTTTGGGGCAAAATTCCAGAAATTTCCCTTATTTTGGTGCAAAATTGCAGAAATTTCACTTATTTTGGGGCAAAATTGCAGAAATTTCACTTATTTTAGGGAAAAAAGGCAGAAATTTTCCTTATTTTGGGGCAAAAATGCAGAAATTCCCCTTATTTTGAGGTAAAAAGGCTGAAATTCCCTTTATTTGGAGGCAAAAAGGCAGAAATTTCCCTTATTTTGGGGCAAAAAGACAGAAATTCCCTTTATTTTGTGGAAAAACTGCAGAAATTTCTTTTATTGTGGGGCAAAAATGAAGAAATTCCTTTTTTTTGTGGGAAAAGGTATACATTCCTCTTACTTTCGGAATTAAAAGCATAAATTCCCCGTATTTTGAAACAAAATTGCAGAAATTCTCATAATTTTCGGGCAAAAAGGCAGGAATTCTCCTTCTTTTGGGGCAAAAATACAGAAAATCTCCTTTTTTCGGGAGCAAACAGTCAGGATTTCCCCTTATTTTGGGGCAAAATTGCAGAAATTTCCTTTACATTGGGGCAAAATTGCAGAAATTTCCCTTATTTTGGGGCAAAATTGCAGAAATTTCACTTATTTCAGGGTAATAAGTCAGTAATTCCACTTATTTTGGGGCAAAAAAGACAGAAATTCCCTTTGTTTTAGGGGAAAAAGACAGAAATTCCACTTATTTAAAGGCAAAAAGGAAGATATTCCCCTTATTTTGGAGCAAAAATGAAGAAATTGCCCTTTTTATGTTAAGAAGGTATGCATTCCCATTTTTTCGGGCAAAAAGGCAGAAATTCCCTTTATTTTGGGGCAAAAATCAGAAATTCCCCTTATTTTGGGGCAAAATTCCAGAAATTTCCTTTATTTTGGGGCAAAATTGCAGGAATTTGCCTTATTTTGGTGAAAAATTGCTGAAATTTCTCTTATTTGAGGCAAAATTGCAGAAATTTCACTTATTTTCAGGTAAAAAGTCTGAATTTTCTTTATTTTGGGGCAAAAAGGGAGAAAATCCCCTTATTTTGGGGCAAAATTGAGAAATTTCCCTTATTATGGGGAAAAATTGCAGAAATTTCCCTTTTTTTAGGGCAAAATTGCAGAAATTTCACTTACTTCAGAAAAAAAAATTTTTTTCTTATTTTGGGGCAAAAAGGCAGAAATTCACCTTATTTTGGGGTAAAATTGCAGAAATTTCACATATTTCAGGGCAAAAAGGCAGAAATTTCCCTTATTTTGGGGCAAAATTGCAGAAATTTCACTTATATCAGGGAAAAAAGGCAGAGATTTTCCTTATTTTGGGGCAAAAATGCAGATATTCCTCTTATTTTGAGGTAAAAAGGCTGAAATTCCTTTTATTTGGTTGCAAAAAGACAGAAATTCCCCTTATTTTGTGGCAAAAATGCAGAAATTTCCCTTATTTTAGGACAAAATTGCAGAAATTTCACTTATTTCAGAGAAAAAAATCAAAAATTTTTTTTTTGGGGCAAAAATGCAGAAATTCCCATTATTTTGGGGCAAAAAAACAGAAATTCACTTATTTTGGGGTAAAATTGCAGAAATTTCACATATTTCAGGGCAAAAGTTAGAAATTTCCCTTATTTTGGGGCAAAATTGCAGAAATTTCACTTATTTCAGGGTAATAAGTCAGAAATTCCCCTTATTTTGGGGCAAAAAAACAGAAATTCCCTTTTTTTTGAGGGAAAAAGACAGAAATTCCACTTATTTAGAGGAAAAATGCAGTAATTCCTGTTATTTTGGAGCAAAAATGAAGAAATTTCCCTTTTTATGGCAAAAAGGTATGCATTCCCATTATTTTCGGGCAAAAAGGCAGAAATTCCCCATATTTTGGAGCAAAATTGCAGAAATTCCCCTAATTTTGGGGCAAAATTGCAGAAATTTCACTTATTTCAGAGAAAAAAATCAAAAATTTTTTTTTTGGGGCAAAAATGCAGAAATTCCCATTATTTTGGGGCAAAAAAACAGAAATTCACTTATTTTGGGGTAAAATTGCAGAAATTTCACATATTTCAGGGCAAAAGGTAGAAATTTCCCTTATTTTGGGGCAAAATTGCAGAAATTTCACTTATTTCAGGGTAATAAGTCAGAAATTCCCCTTATTTTGGGGCAAAAAAACAGAAATTCCCTTTTTTTTGAGGGAAAAAGACAGAAATTCCACTTATTTAGAGGAAAAATGCAGTAATTCCTGTTATTTTGGAGCAAAAATGAAGAAATTTCCCTTTTTATGGCAAAAAGGTATGCATTCCCATTATTTTCGGGCAAAAAGGCAGAAATTACCCATATTTTGGAGCAAAATTGCAGAAATTCCCCTAATTTTGGGGCAAAATTGCAGAAATTTCACTTATTTCAGGGTAATAAGTCAGGAATTCCACTTATTTTGGGGCAAAAAAGACAGAAATTCCCTTTGTTTTGGGGGAAAAAAACAGAAATTCCACTTATTTAAAGGCAAAAAGGAAGATATTCCCCTTATTTTGGAGCAAAAATGAAGAAATTGCCCTTTTTATGTTAAGAAGGTATGCATTCCCATTTTTTCGGGCAAAAAGGCAGAAATTCCCTTTATTTTGGGGCAAAAATCAGAAATTCCCCTTATTTTGGGGCAAAATTCCAGAAATTTCCTTTATTTTGGGGCAAAATTGCAGGAATTTGCCTTATTTTGGTGAAAAATTGCAGAAATTTCTCTTATTTGAGGCAAAATTGCAGAAATTTCACTTATTTTCAGGTAAAAAGTCTGAATTTTCTTTATTTTGGGGCAAAAAGGGAGAAAATCCCCTTATTTTGGGGCAAAATTGAGAAATTTCCCTTATTATGGGGAAAAATTGCAGAAATTTCCCTTTTTTTAGGGCAAAATTGCAGAAATTTCACTTACTTCAGAAAAAAAAATTTTTTTCTTATTTTGGGGCAAAAAGGCAGAAATTCACCTTATTTTGGGGTAAAATTGCAGAAATTTCACATATTTCAGGGCAAAAAGGCAGAAATTTCCCTTATTTTGGGGCAAAATTGCAGAAATTTCACTTATATCAGGGAAAAAAGGCAGAGATTTTCCTTATTTTGGGGCAAAAATGCAGATATTCCTCTTATTTTGAGGTAAAAAGGCTGAAATTCCTTTTATTTGGTTGCAAAAAGACAGAAATTCCAGTTATTTTGTGGCAAAAATGCAGAAATTTCCCTTATTTTAGGACAAAATTGCAGAAATTTCACTTATTTCAGAGAAAAAAATCAAAAATTTTTCTTTTTTTGGGGCAAAAATGCAGAAATTCCCATTTTTTTGGGGCAAAAAAACAGAAATTCCCCTTATTTTGGGGCAAAAAAACAGAAATTCCCTTTTTTTTGAGGGAAAAAGACAGAAATTCCACTTATTTAGAGGAAAAATGCAGTAATTCCTGTTATTTTGGAGCAAAAATGAAGAATTTTCCCTTTTTATGGCAAAAAGGTATGCATTCCCATTATTTTCGGGCAAAAAGGCAGAAATTCCCCGTATTTTGGAGCAAAATTGCAGAAATTCCCCTAATTTTGGGGCAAAAGGCAGAAATTCCCTTCATTTTGGGGCAAAAATCAGAAAATCCCCTTATTTTGGGGCAAAATTCCAGAAATTTCCTCTATTTTGGGGTAAAATTGCAGGAATTTACCTTATTTTGGGGCAAAATTGCAGAAATTTCCATTATTTGGTGTAAAATTGCAGAAATTTCACTTATTTTCAGGTAAAAAGGCTGAAATTTCCATTATTTTGGGGCAAAAGGTGAGAAATTCCTCTTATTTTGGGGCAAAATTGCAGAAATTTCCTTTATTATGGGGAAAAATTGCAGAAATTTCACTTATTTCAGAGAAAAAAAGCAAAAATTTTTCTTATTTTGGGACAAAAAGGCAGTAATTCCCATTATTTTGGTGCAAAAGGCAGAAATTCACCTTATTTTGGAGTAAAATTGCAGAAATTTCACATATTTCAGGGCAAAAAGGCAGAACTTTCCCTTATTTTGGGGCAAAATTGCAGAAATTTCACTTATTTCAGGGAAATAAGTCAGAAATTCCCCGTATTTTGGGGCTAAGAAACAGAAATTCCCTTTTTTGGGGGGAAAAAGACAGAAATTCAACTTATTTAGAGGTTAAAAAGCCGAAATTCTTCTTATTTTGTACCAAAAATGAAGAAATTTTTCTCTTTTATGGCAAAAACTTATGCATTTCCTCTATTTTCGGGCATAATGCAGAAATTCCCCGTATTTTGGAGCAAAATTGCAGAAATTCCCTTAATTCTGGGGCAAAATGGCAGAATTTTTCTATATGTTGGGGAAAAAAGACAGAAATTCTCTTTATTTTGGGGCAAAACTCAGAAATTCCCCTTATTTTGGGGCAAAATTCCAGAAATTTCTCTTATTTTTGGTCAAAATTGCAGAAATTTCACTTATTTTGGGGCAAAATTGCAGAAATTTCACTTATTTCAGGGAACAAAGGCAGAAATTTTCCTTATTTTGGGGCAAAAATGCAGAAATTCCCCTTATTTTGAGGTAAAAAGGCTGAAATTCCCATTATTTGGGGGCAAAAATGCAGAAATTTCCCTTATTTTGGGGCAAAAAAACAGAAATTCTCTTTATTTTGTGGCAAAAATGCAGAATTTTTTTTTATTTTGGGGCAAAATTGCAGAAATTTCACCTATTTCAGGGCATAATTCAAAAATTCCTTTTATTTTGGGACAAAAAGTCAGAAATTCCGTATATTTTTGGGTAAAAAGGCATAAATTTCACTTATTTTGAGGTAAAAAGGCAGAAAATCCTCTTATTTTGGGGCAAAAATGAAGAAATTTCCTTTTTTTGTAGCAAAAGGTATACATTCCCCTTACTTTCGGGATAAAAAGCAGAAATTCCCCGTATTTTGAAGCAAAATTGCAGAAATTCTCTCAATTTTCGTGCAAAAAGGCAGAAATTCTCCTTATTTTGGGGCAAAAAGACAGAAAATCTCCTTTTTCAGGAGCAAACAGTCAGAAATTCCCCTTGTTTTGGGGAAAAATTGCAGAAATTTCCTTTACATTGGGGCAAAATTGCAGAAATTTCCCTTATTTTGGGTCAAAGTTGCAGAAATTTCACTTATTTCAGGGTAATAAGTCAGAAATTCCCCTTATTTTGTGGCAAAAAAGACAGAAATTCCCTTTGTTTGGGGGGAAAAACACAGAAATTCCACTTATTTAGAGGCAAAAAGGCAGAAATTCAATTTATTTTGGAGCAAAAATGAAGAAATTTCCCTTTTTATAGCAAAAAGGTATGCATTCCCATTATTTTCGGGCAAAAAGACAGAAATTCCCCGTATTTTGGAGCAAAATTGCAGAAATTCCCCTAATTGTGGGGCAAAAGGCAGAAATTACCTTTATTTTGGAGCCAAAATGAAGAAATTTCCCTTTTTATGGCAAAAAGTTATGCATTCCCATTATTTTCGGGCAAAAAGGCAGAAATTCCTTGTATTTTGGAGCAAAATTGCAGAAATTCCCGTAATTTTGGGGCAAAAGGCAGAAATTCCCTTTATTTTGGGGAAAAAAGACAGAAATTCCCTTTGTCTTGAGGGAAAAAGACAGAAATTCCACATATTTAGAGGTAAAAATGCAGAAATTCCCGTTATTTTGGAGCAAAAATGAAGAAATTTCCCTTTTTATGGCAAAAAGGTATGCATTCCCATCATTTTCGGGCAAAAAGGCAGAAATTCCCCGTATTTTGGAGCAAAATTGCAGAAATTCCCCTAATTTTGGGGCAAAAGGGAGAAATTCCCTTTATTTTGGGGCAAAAATCAGAAATTCTTCTTATTTTGGGGCAGAATTCCAGAAATTTTTTTTTTATTTTGGGGCAAAATTGCAGGTATTTATTTTATTTTGGGGCAAAATTGCAGAAATTTCACTTATTTTTAGGTAAAAAGGCTGAAATTTCCTTTATTTTGGGGTAAAAAGGAAGAAATTCCTTTTATTTTAAGGCAAAATTACAGAAATTTCCTTTATTATGGGGAAAAATTGCAGAAATTTCCTTTATTTTAGGGCAAAATTGCAGAAATTTCACTTATTTCAGAGAAAAAAAGCAAAAATTTTTCTTATTTTGGGGCAAAAAGCCAGAAATTCCCATTATTTTTGGGCAAAAAGTCAGAAATTCACCTTATTTTTGGGTAAAAATGCAGAAATTTCACATATTTCAGGGCAAAAAGTCAAAAATTTCCCTTATTTTTGGGCAAAATTGCAGAAATTTCACTTATTTCAGAGAAAAAAACAAAAATTTTTCTTATTTTGGGGCAAATACTCAGAAATTCACCTTATTTTGGGGTAAAATTGCAGAAATTTCACATATTTCAGGGCAAAAAGGCAGAAATTTCCCTTATTTTGGGGCAAAATTGCAGAAACTTCACTTATATCAGGGAAAAAAGGCAGAAATTTTCCTTATTTTGGGGCAAAAATGCAGAAATTCCCCTTATTTTGAGGTAAAAAGGCTGAAATTCCCCTTATTTGGGGGCAAAAAGACAGAAATTCCCCTTATTTTATGGCAAAAATGCAGAAATTTCTTTTATTTTGGGGCAAATTTGCAGAAATTTCACTTATTTCAGGGCATAATTCAAAAATTCCTTTTATTTTGGGGCAAAAAGACAGAAATTCTGTTTATTTTGTGGTAAAAAGGCAGAAATTTCACTAATTTGGGGTAAAAAGGCAGAAATTCCTTTTTTTGGGGGGCAAAAATGAAAAAATTTCTTTTTTTTGTGGCAAAAGGTATACATTTCCCTTACTTTCGGGATAAATAGCAGAAATTCCCCGTATTTTGAAGCAAAATTGCATAAATTCTCTCAATTTTTGGGCAAAAAGAAGAAATTCTTTTTATTTTGAGGCAAAAAGACAGAAAATCTCCTTTTTCAGGAGCAAACAGTCAGAAATTCCCCATATTGTGGGGCAAAATTGAAGAAATTTTTTTTACATTGGGGCAAAATTGCAGAAATTTCCCTTATTTTAAGGCAAAATTGCAGAAATTTCACTTATTTCAGGTTAATAAGTCAGAAATTACCCTTATTTTGGGGCAAAATTGCCAAAATTTCCTTTATATTGTGGCAAAATTGCAAAAATTTCTCTTATTTTGTAGCAAAATTGCAGAAATTTCACTTATTTCAGGGTAATAAGTCAGAAATTCCCCTTATTTTGGGGCCAACAAGACAGAAATTTCCTTTGTTTTGGGGGAAAAAGACAGAAATTCCACTTATTTAGAGGCAAAAAGGCAGAAATTCCCGTTATTTTGGAGCAAAAATGAAGAAATTTCCCTTTTTATGGCAAAAATGTATGCATTCCCATTATTTTCAGGCAAAAAGGCAGAAATTCCCTATATTTTGGAGCAAAATTGCAGAAATTCTTCTAATTTTGGGGCAAAAGGCAGAAATTCCCCTTATTTTGGGGCAAAATTCCAGAAATTTCCTTTATTTTGGGGCAAAATTGCAGGAATTTACCTTATTTTGGGGCAAAATTGCAGAAATTTCACATATTTGGTTCAAAATTGCAGAAATTTTACTTATTTTCAGGTAAAAAGGCTGAAATTTCCTATATTTTGGGGCAAAAAGGGAGAAATTCCCCTTATTTTGGGGCAAAATTGCAGAAATTTCCCTTATTATGGGGAAAAATTGCAGAAATTTCCCTTATTTTAGGGCAAAATTGCAGAAATTTTATTATTTCAGAGAAAAAAATCAAAAATTTTTCTTTTTTTTGGGCAAAAAAGTAGTAATTCCCATTATTTTGGGGCAAAAAGGCAGAAATTCACCTTATTTTGGGGTAAAATTGCAGAAATTTTACATATTTCAGGGCAAAAAGGTAAAAATTTCCCTCATTTTGGGGCAAAATTGCAGAAATTTCACTTATTTCAGGGTAATAATCAGAAATTTCCCTTATTTTGGGACACAAAAGACAGAAATTCCGTTTGTTTTGGGGGAAAAAGACAGAAATTCCACTTATTTAGAGGCTAAAAAGCCGAAATTCTTCTTATTTTGGAGCAAAAATGAAGAAATTTTCCTTTTTTATGTCAAAAACTTATGCATTTCCTTTATTTTCAGGCAAAATGCAGAAATTCCTTGTATTTTGAAGCAAAATTGCAGAAATTCCCCTAATTCTGGGGCAAAAAGGCAGAAATTCCCTATATGTTGGGGCAAAAAGACAGAAATTCTCCTTATTTTGGGGCATAACTCAGAAATTCCCCTTATTTTGGGGCAAAATTTCAGAAATTTTCCTTATTTTGGGGCAAAATTGCAGAAATTTCACTTATTTTGGGGCAAAATTGCAGAAATTTCACTTATTTCAGGGAAAAAAGGCAGAAAATTTCTATATTTTAGGGCAAAAATGCAGAAATTCCCCTTATTTTGAGGTAAAAAGGCTGAAATTCCTCTTATTTGGGGGCAAAAAGGCAGAAATTTCCCTTATTTTGGGGCAAAAAAACAGAAATTCCCCTTATTTTGTGGCAAAAATGCAGAAATTTCTTTTATTTTGGGGCAAAATTGCAGAAATTTCACATATTTCAGGGCATAATTCAAAAATTCTTTTTATTTTGGGGCAAAAACAGAAATTCCGTTTATTTTTGGGTAAAAAGTAAAAAATTTCACTTATTTTTAGGTAAAAAGGCTGAAATTCCTCTTATTTTGGGACAAAAATGAAGACATTTCCCTTTTTTTTGAGGCAAAAGGTATACATTCCCCTTACTTTCGGGATAATAAGCAGAAATTCCCCGTATTTTGAAGCAAAATTGCAGAAATTATCTCAATTTTCGTCCAAAAAGGCAGAAATTCTCCTTATTTTGGGGCAAAAAGACAGAAAATCTCCTTTTTCGAAAGCAAACAGTTAGAAATTCCCCTTATTTTGGGGCAAAATTGCAGAAATTTCCTTTACATTGGGGCAAAATTGAAAAAATTTCCCTTATTTTGGGGCAAAGTTGGAGAAATTTCACTTATTTCAGGGTAATAAGTCAGAAATTCCCCTTTTTTTGGGGCAAAAAAGACAGAAATTCCCTTTGTTTTGGGGGAAAAAGACAGAAATTCCACTTATTTAAAGGCAAAAAGGAAGAAATTCCACTTATTTTGGAGCAAAAATGAAGAAATTTCCCTTTTTATGGCAAAAAGGTATGCATTCCCATTATTTTCGGGCAAAAAGGCAGAAATTCCCTGTATTTTGGAGCAAAATTGCAGAAATTCCCCTAATTTTGGGGCAAAAGGCAGAAATTCCCTTTATTTTGGGGCAAAAATCATAAATTCCCCTTATTTTGGGTCAAAATTCCAGAAATTTCCTTTATTTTGGGGCAAAATTGCAGGAATTTACCTTGTTTTGGGGCAAAATTGCAGAAATTTCACTTATTTCTGGTAAAAAGTTTGAAATTTCCTTTACTTTGGGGCAAAAAAGAAGAAATTCCTCTTATTTTGGGGCAAAATTTCAGAAATTTTACTTATTATGGGGAAAAATTGCAGAAATTTTCCATATTTAGGGCAAAATTGCAGAAATTTCACTTATTTCAGAGAAAAAAAGCAAAATTTTTTTTATTTTGAAACAAAAAGACAGAAATTCCCATTATTTTGGGCAAAAAGGCAGAAATTCACCTTATTTTGGGGTAAAATTGCAGAAATTTCACATATTTCAGGGCAAAAAGGCAGAAATTTCCCTTATTTTGGGGCAAAATTGCAGAAATTTCACTTATTTTAGGGTAATAAGTCAGAAATTCCCCTTATTTTGGGGAAAAATACAGAAATTCCCTTTGTTTTGGAGAAAAAAGACAGAAATTCCACTTATTTAGAGGCTAAAAAGCCGAAATTCTTCTTATTTTGGAGCAAAAATGAAGAAATTTTCCTCGTTTATTTCAAAAAGTTATGCATTCCCCTTATTTTCGGGCAAAAGGGCAGAAATTCCCTGTATTTTGGAGCAAAATTGCAGAAATTCCCCTAATAGTGGGGCAAAAAGGCAGAAATTCCCTATATGTTGGGGCGAAAACACAGAAATTCTCCTTATTTTGGGGCAAAACTCAGAAATTCCCCAAATTTTGGGGCAAAATTCCAGAAATTTCCCTTATTCTGGGGCAAAATTGCAGAAATTTCACTTATTTTGGGCAAAATTGCAGAAATTTCACTTATTTCAGGGTAAAAAAGGAATTTTGTTATTTTGGGGCAAAAAGGCAGAAATTCCCCTTATTTTGAGGGAAAAAGGCTGAAATTCCCCTTATTTGGGGTCAAAAAGGCAGAAATATCCTTTATTTTGGGGCAAAATTGCAGAAATTTCACTTATTACAGGGTAATAAGTCACAAATTCCCCTTAATTTGGGGCAAAAAAGACAGAAATTCCCTTTGTTTTGGGGGAAAAAGAAGAAATTCCACTTATTTAGAGGCAAGAAGGCAGAAATTCCCCTTATTTTGCAGCAAAAATGAAGAAATTTCCCTTTTTATGGCAAAAAGGTATGCATTCCCATTATTTTCGGGCAAAAAGGCAGAAATTCCCCATATTTTGCGGCAAAATTGCAGAAATTCCCCTAAATTTGGGGCAAAAGGCAGAAATTCCATTTATTTTGGGGCAAAAATCATAAATTCCCCTTATTTTGGGACAGAATTCAAGAAATTTTTTTTTTATTTTGGGGCAAAATTGCAGGAATTTACCTTATTATGGGACAAAATTGCAGAAATTTTTCTTATTTGGGGCAAAATTGCAGAAATTTCACTTATTTTCAGGTAAAAAGGCTGAAATTTCCTTTAGTTTGGGGCAAAAAGAAAGAAATTCCCCTTATTTTGGGGCAAAATTGCAGAAATTTCCCATATTATTGGGAAAAATTGCAGAAATTTTCCTTATTTTAGAGCTTAATAGCAGCAATTTACTTATTTCAGAAAAAAAAAGCAAAAATTTTTCTTATTTTGGGGCAAAAAGGCAGAAATTCCCATTATTTTGGGGCAAAAAATGAGAAATTCACCTTATTTTGAGGTAAAATTGCAGAAATTTCACAGATTTCAGGTCAAAAAAGCAGAAATTTCCTTTATTTTGGGGCAAAATTGCAGAAAATTCACTTATTTCAGGGTAATAAGTCAGAAATTCCCCTTATTTTGGGCCAAAAAAACCAGAAATTTCCTTTGTTTTGGGGGAAAAAGACAGAAATTCCACTTATTGAGAAGCATAACGGCAGAAATTCCTTTTATTTTGGAGCAAAAATGAAGAAATTTCCCTTTTTTTATGGCAAAAAGTTATGCATTCCTCTTATTTTCGTGCAAAAAGGCAGAAATTCCCCGTATTTTGGAGCAAAATTGCAGAAATTCCCCTAATTGTGGTGCAAAAAGGCAGAAATTTTCTATATGTTGGGGCAAAAAGACAGAAATTCTCCTTATTTTGGGGCAAAACTCAGAAATTCCACTTATTTTGGGGCAATATTGCAGAAATTTCACTTACTTCAGGGAAAAAAGGCAGAAATTTTCCTTATTTTGGGGCAAAAAAGCAGAAATTCCTAATATTTTGTTGCAAAAATGCAGAAATTCTTCTTATTTTGAGGTAAAAAAGATGAAATTCCTCTTATTTGAGGGCAAAAAGGAAAAAATTTCCCTTATTTTGGGGCAAAATTGCAGAAACCTCACTTATTTCAGAGTAATAAGTTAGAAATTTTTCTTATTTTGGGGCAAAAAAGACAGAATATCCCTTTGTTTTGGGGGAAAAAAACAGAAATTCCACTTATTTAGAGCCAAAAAAGCAGAAATTCCCATCATTTTGAAGCAAAAATGAAGAAATTTCCCTTTTTTTAGGCAAAAAGGTATGCATTCTTCTTATTTTCGGGCAAAAAGGCAGAAATTCCTCGTATATTGGAGCAAAATTGCAAAAATTCCCCTAATTGTGGGGTAAAAATGCAGATATTCCCTATATGTTGGGGCAAAAGACAGAAATTCTCCTTATTTTGAGGCAAAACTCAGAAATTCCACTTATTTTGGGGCAAAATTCCAGAAATTTCCCTTATTCTGGGGCAAAATTGCAGAAATTTCACTTATTTTGGGCAAAATTGCAGAAATTTCACTTATTTCAGGGAAAAAAAGGAATTTTGTTATTTTGGGGCAAAAAGGCAGAAATTCCCCTTATTTTGAGGTAAAAAGGCTGAATTTCCCCTTATTTGGGGGCAAAAAGGCAGAAATATCTCTTATTTTGGGGCAAAATTGCAGAAATTTAACTTATAACAGGGTAATAAGTCAGAAATTCTTCTTAATTTGGGGCAAAAAAGACAGAAATTCCCTTTGTTTTAGGGGAAAAAGAAGAAATTCACTTATTTAGAGGCAAGAAGGCAGAAATTCCCCTTATTTTGGTGCAAAAATGAAGAAAAATCCATTTTATGGCAAAAAGGTATGCATTCCCATTATTTTCGGGCAAAAGGCAGAAATTCCCCATATTTTGGGGCAAAAAGGCAGAAATTCACCTTATTTTGGGGTAAAATTGCAGAAATTTTACATATTTCAGGGCAAAAAGGTAAAAATTTCCCTTATTTTGGGGCAAAATTGCAGAAATTTCACTTATTTCAGGGTAATAATCAGAAATTTCCCTTATTTTGGGACAGAAAAGACAGAAATTCCTTTTGTTTTGGGGGAAAAAGACAGAAATTCCACTTATTTAGAGGCTAAAGAGCCGAAATTCTTCTTATTTTGGAGCAAAAATGAAGAAATTTTCCTTTTTTATGGCAAAAACTTATGCATTTCCTCTATTTTCGGGCAAGATGCAGAAATTCCTTGTATTTTGAAGCAAAATTGCAGAAATTCCCCTAATTCTGGGGCAAAAAGGCAGAAATTCCCTATATGTTGGGGCAAAAAGACAGAAATTCTCCTTATTTTGGGGCAAAACTAAGAAATTCCTCTTATTTTGGGGCAAAATTCCAGAAATTTCCCTTATTTTGGGGCAAAATTGCATAAATTTCACTTATTTTGGGGCAAAATTGCAGAAATTTCACTTATTTCAGGAAAAAAAGGCAGAAAATTCCTTATTTTAGGGCAAAAATGCAGAAATTCCCCTTATTTTGAGGTAAAAAGGCAGAAATTCCCCTTATTTGTGGGCAAAAAGGCAGAAATTTCCCTTATTTTGGGGCAAAAAAACAGAAATTCCCCTTATTTTGTGGCAAAAATGCAGAAATTTCTTTTATTTTGGGGCAAAATTGCAGAAATTTCAATTATTTCAGGGCATAATTCAAAAATTCCTTTTATTTTGGGGCAAAAAGACAGAAATTCCGTTTATTTTTGGGTAAAAAGTAAGAAATTTCACTTATTTTTAGGTAAAAAGGCTGAAATTCCTCTTATTTTGGGACAAAAATGAAGACATTTCTATTTTTTTGTGGCAAAAGGTATACATTTCCCTTACTTTCTGGATAATAAGCAGAAATTCCCCGTATTTTGAAGCAAAATTGCAGAAATTCTCTCAATTTTCGTGCAAAAAGGCAGAAATTCTCTTTATTTTGGAGCAAATAGACAGAAAATCTTCTTTTTCGGGAGCAAACAGTTAGAAATTCCCCTAATTTTGGGGCGAAATTGCAGAAATTTTATTTACATTGGGGCAAAATTGAAAAAATTCCCCTTATTTTGGGGCAAAGTTGGAGAAATTTCACTTATTTCAGGGTAATAAGTCAGAAATTCCCCTTTTTTGGGGGCAAAAAAGACAGAAATTCCCTTTGTTTTGGGAGAAAAAGACAGAAATTCCACTTATTTATAGGCAAAAAGGAAAAAATTCCACTTATTTTGGAGCAAAAATGAAGAAATTTCCCTTTTTTATGGCAAAAAGGTATGCATTCCCATTATTTTCGGGCAAAAAGGCAGAAATTCCCTGTATTTTGGAGCAAAATTGCAGAAATTCCCCTAATTTTGGGGCAAAAGGCAGAAATTCCCTTTATGTTGGGGCAAAAATCATAAATTCCCCTTATTTTGGGGCAAAATTCCAGAAATTTCCTTTATTTTGGGGCAAAATTGCAGGAATTTACCTTGTTTTGGGGCAAAATTGCAGAAATTTCCATTATTAGGGGCAATATTGCAGAAATTTCACTTTTTTCTGGTAAAAAGGCTGAAATTTGCTTTACTTTGGGGCAAAAAGGAAGAAATTCCTCTTATTTTGGGGCAAAATTTCAGAAATTTCCCTTATTATGGGGAAAAATTGCAGAAATTTCCCTTATTTTAGGGCAAAATTGCAGAAATTTCACTTATTTCAGAGAAAAAAAAGCAAAATTTTTTCTTATTTTGAAACAAAAAGGCAGAAATTCCCATTATTTTGGGGCAAAAAGGCAGAAATTCACCTTATTTTGGGGATAAATTGCAGAAATTTCAAATATTTCAGGGCAAAAAGGCAGAAATTTCCCTTATTTTGGGGCAAAATTGCAGAAATTTCCTTTACATTGGGGCAAAATTGAAAAAATGTCCCTTATTTTGGGGTAAAGTTGCAGAAATTTCACTTATTTCAGGGTAATAAGTCAGAAATTCCCCTTATTTTGGGGCAAAAAAGACAGAAATTCCCTTTGTTTTGGGGAAAAAAGACAGAAATTCCACTTATTTAAAGGCAAAAAGGAAGAAATTCCACTTATTTTGGAGCAAAAATGAAGAAATTTCCCTTTTTATGGCAAAAAGGTATGCATTCCCATTATTTTCGGGAAAAAAAGCAGAAATTCCCTGTATTTTGGAGCAAAATTGCAGAAATTCCCCTCCTTTTGGGGCAAAAGACAGAAATTCCCTTTATTTTGAGGCAAAAATCATAAATTCCCCTTATTTTGGGGCAAAATTCCAGAAATTTCCTTTATTTTGGGGCAAAATTGCAGGAATTTACCTTGTTTTGGGGCAAAATTGCAGAAATTTCCATTATTTGGGGCAAAATTGCAGAAATTTCACTTATTTCAGGTAAAAGGCTGAAATTTCCTTTACTTTGGGGCAAAAAGCGAGAAATTCCTCTTATTTTGGGGCAAAATTTCAGAAATTTCCCTTATTATGGGGAAAAATTGCAGAAATTTCCCTTATTTTAGGGCAAAATTGCAGAAATTTCACTTATTTCAGAGAAAAAATGCAAAATTCTTTCTTATTTTGAAACAAAAAGGCAGAAATTCCCATTATTTTGGGGCAAAAAGGCAGAAATTCACCTTATTTTGGGGTAAAATTGCAGAAATTTCACATATTTCAGGGCAAAAGGCAGAAATTTCCCTTATTTTGGGGCAAAATTGCAGAAATTTGTCTTATTTCAGGGTAATAAGTCAGAAATTCCCCTTATTTTGGTGAAAAATACAGAAATTCCCTTTGTTTTGGGGGAAAAAGACAGAAATTCCACTTATTTAGAGGCTAAAAAGCCGAAATTCTTCTTATTTTGGAGCAAAAATGAAGAAATTTTTCTCGTTTATTTCAAAAAGTTATGCATTCCCCTTTTTTTCGGGCAAAAAGGCAGAAATTCCCTGTATTTTGGAGCAAAATTGCAGAAATTCCCCTAATTGTGGGGCAAAAAGGCAGAAATTCCCTATATGTTGGCGCGAAAACACAGAAATTCTCCTTATTTTGTGGCAAAACTCAGAAATCCTCCTTATTTTGGGGCAAAATTCCAGAAATTTCACTTATTTCAGGGTATAAAAGGAATTTTGTTATTTTGGGGCAAAAAGGCAGAAATTCCCCTTATTTTGAGGTAAAAAGGCTGAAATTCCCCTTATTTGGGGTCAAAAAGGCAGAAATATCCTTTATTTTGGGGCAAAATTGCAGAAATTTCACTTATTACAGCGTAATAAGTCACAAATTCCCCTTAATTTGGGGTAAAAAAGACAGAAATTCCCTTTGTTTTGGGGGAAAAAGAAGAAATTCCACTTATTTAGAGGCAAGAAGTCAGAAATTCCCCTTACTTTGGAGCAAAAATGAAGAAATTTTCCTTTTTATGGCAAAAAGATATGCATTCCCAATATTTTCGGGCAAAAAGGCAGAAATTCCCGATATTTTGGGGCAATATTGCAGAAATTCCCCTAAATTTGGGGCAAAAGGCAGAAATTCCCTCTATTTTGGGGCAAAAATCATAAATTCCCCTTATTTTGGGGCAAAATTCAAGAAATTTCCATTATTTTGGGGCAAAATTGCAGGAATTTACCTTATTTTGGGGCAAAATTGCAGAAATTTTTCTTATTTGGGGCAAAATTGCAGAAATTTCACTTATTTTCAGGTAAAAAGGCTGAAATTTCCTTTAGTTTGGGGCAAAAAGGAAGAAATTCCCCTTATTTTGGGGCAAAATTGCAGAAATTTCCCTTATTATTGGGAAAAATTGCAGAAATTTTCCTTATTTTAGAGCAAAATTGCAGCAATTTCACTTATTTCAGAGAAAAAAAGCAAAAATTTTTCTTATTTTGTGGCAAAAATGCAGAAATTTCTTTTATTTTGGGGCAAAAATGAAGAAAATCCTTTTTTTGTGGGAAAAGGTATACATTCCTCATACTTTCGGGATTAATAGCAGAAATTCCCAGTATTTTGAAGCAAAATTGCAGAAATTCTCATAATTTTCAGGCAAAAAGGCAGAAATTCTCCTTATTTTGGGGCAAAAAAACAGAAAATCTCCTTTTTTCGGGAGCAAACAGTCAGAATTTCCCCTTATTTTGGGGCAAAATTGCAGAAATTTCATTTACATTGGGGCAAAAGTGCAGAAATTTTATTTTAGGGCAAAATTGCAGTAATTTCACTTATTTCAGGGTAATAAGTCAGTAATTTCCCTTATTTTGGGGCAAAAAAGACAGAAATTCCCTTTGTTTTGGGGGAAAAAGACAGAAATTCCATTTATTTAGAGGCAAAAAGGCAGAAATTCCCCTTATTTTGGAGCAAAAATGAAGAAATTTCACTTTTTATGGCAAAAAGGTATGCATTCCCATTGTTTTCGGGCAAAAAGGCAGATATTCCCCGTATTTTGGAGCAAAATTGCAGAAATTCCCCTAATTTTGGGGCAAAAGGCAGAAATTCCCTATATTTTGGGGCAAAAATCAGAAATTCCTAATATTTTGGGGCAAAATTCCAGAAATTTCCTTTATTTTGGGGCAAAATTGCAGGAATTTACCTTATTTTGGTGCAAAATTGCAGAAATTTCTCTTATTTGAGGCAAAATTGCAGAAATTTCAATTATTTTCAGGTAAAAAGTCTGAAATTTTCTTTATTTTGGGGCAAAAAAAAGAAAATCCCCTTATTTTGTGGCAAAGTTGCAGAAATATCCCTTATTATGGGGAAAAATTGCAGAAATTTCCCTTATTTTAGGACAAAATTGCAGAAATTTAACTTATTTCAGAGAAAAAAACAAAAATTTTTCTTATTTTGGGGCAAAAACTCAGAAATTCACCTTATTTTGAGGTAAAATTGCAGAAATTTCACATATTTCAGGGCAAAAAGTCAGAAATTTCCCTTATTTTGGGGCAAAATTGCAGAAACTTCACTTATATCAGGGAAAAAAGGCAGAAATTTTCCTTATTTTGGGGCAAAAATGCAGAAATTCCCCTTATTTGAGGTAAAAAGGCTGAAATTCCCCTTATTTGGGGGCAAAAAGACAGAAATTCCCCTTATTTTGTGGCAAAAATGCAGAAATTTCTTTTATTTTGGGGCCAATTTGCAGAAATTTCACTTATTTCAGGGCATAATTCAAAAATTCCTTTTATTTTGGGGCAAAAAGACAGAAATTCTATTTATTTTGGGGTAAAAAGGCAGAAATTTCACTTATTTTGAGGTAAAAATGCAGAAATTCCTTTTTTTGGGGGGCAAAAATGAAGAAATTTCCCTTTTTTGTGGCAAAAGGTATACATTTCTCTTACTTTCGGGATAAAAAGCAGAAATTCCTTGTATTTTGAAGCAAAATTGCATAAATTCTCTCAATTTTTGGGCAAAAAGGCAGAAATTCTTTTTATTTTGAGGCAAAATGACAGAGAATCTCCTTTTTCAGGAGCAAACAGTCAGAAATTCCCCATATTGTTGGGCAAAATTGCAGAAATTTTTTTTACATTGGGGAAAAATTGCAGAAATTTCCCTTATTTTAAGGCAAAATTGCAGAAATTTCACTCATTTCAGGTTAATAAGTCAGAAATTCCCCTTATTTTGGGGCAAAATTGCCAAAATTTCCTTTACATTGTGGCAAAATTGCAGAAATTTTTCTTATTTGTGGCAAAATTGCAGAAATTTCACTTATTTCAGGGTAATAACTCAGAAATTCCCCTTATTTTGAGGCAAACAAGACAGAAATTCCCTTTGTTTTGGGGGAAAAAGACAGAAATTCCACTTATTTAGAGGCAAAAATGCAGAAATTCCCGTTATTTTGGAGCAAAAATGAAGAAATTTCCCTTTTTATAGCAAAAATGTATGCATTCCCATTATTTTCAGGCAAAAAGGCAGAAATTCCCTATATTTTGGAGCAAAATTGCAGAAATTATTCTAATTTTGGGGCAAAAGGCAGAAATTCCCCTTATTTTGGGGCAAAATTCCAGAAATTTCCTTTATTTTGGGGCAAAATTGCAGGAATTGACCTTATTTTAGGGAAAATTGCAGAAATTTCACTTATTTGGTGCAAAATTGCCGAAATTTTACTTATTTTCAGGTAAAAAGGCTGAAATTTATTTTGGGGCAAAAAGGGAGAAATTCCCCTTATTTTGGGGCAAAATTGCAGAAATTTCCCTTATTATGGGGAAAAATTGCACAAATATCCCTTATTTTAGGGCAAAATTGCAGAAATTTCACTTATTTCAGAGAAAAAAATCAAAATTTTTTCTTATTTTGGGGCAAAAATGTAGAATTTCCCATTATTTTGGGGCAAAAAGGCAGAAATTCACCTTATTTTGGGGTAAAATTGCAGAAATTTTACATATTTCAGGGCAAAAAGGTAAAAATTTCCCTTATTTTGGGGCAAAATTGCAGAAATTTCACTTATTTCATTGTAATAATCAGAAATTTCCCTTATTTTGGAACAGAAAAGACAGGAATTCCCTTTGTTTTGAGGGAAAAAGACAGAAATTCCAGTTATTTAGAGGCTAAAAAGCCGAAATTCTTCTTATTTTGGAGCAAAAATGAAGAAATTTTCCTTTTTTATGGCAAAAACTTATGCATTTCCTCTATTTTCGGGCAAAATGCAGAAATTCCTTGTATTTTGAAGCAAAATTGCAGAAATTCCCCTAATTCTGGGGCAAAAAGGCAGAAATTCCTTATATGTTGGGGCAAAATTCCAGAAATTTCCCTTATTTTGGGGCAAAATTGCAGAAATTTCACTTATTTTGTGGCAAAATTGCAGAAATTTCACTTATTTCAGGGCATAATTCAAAAATTCCTTTTATTTTGGGGCAAAAAAACAGAAATTCCGTTTATTTTTGGGTAAAAAGTCAGAAATTTCACTTATTTTTAGGTAAAAAGGCTGAAATTCCTCTTATTTTGGGACAAAAATGAAGACATTTCCCTTTTTTTCTGGCAAAAGGTATACATTTCCCTTACTTTCTGGATAATAAGCAGAAATTCCCCGTATTTTGAAGCAAAATTGCAGAAATTCTCTCAATTTTTGTGCAAAAAGGCAGAAATTCTCCTTATTTTGGGGCAATAGACAGAAAATCTTCTTTTTCGGGAGCAAACAATTAGAAATTCCCCTAATTTTAAGGCAAAATTGCAGAAATTTCCTTTACATTGGGGCAAAATTGAAAAAATTTCCCTTATTTGGGGGCAAAGTTGCAGAAATTTCACTTATTTCAGGGTAATAAGTCAGAAATTCCCCTTTTTTGGGGGCAAAAAAGACAGATATTCCCTTTGTTTTGGGGGAAAAAGACAGAAATTCCACTTATTTAAAGGTAAAAAGGAAGAAATTCCACTTATTTTGGAGCAAAAATGAAGAAATTTCCCTTTTTATGGCAAAAAGGTATGCATTCCCATTATTTTCGGGCAAAAAGGCAGAAATTCCCTGTATTTTGGAGCAAAATTGCAGAAATTCCCCTAATTTTGGGGCAAAAGGCAGAAATACCCTTTATTTTGGGGCAAAAATCATAAATTCCCCTTATTTTGGGGCAAAATTCCAGAAATTTCCTTTATTTTGGGGCAAAATTGCAGGAATTTACCTTGTTTTGGGGCAAAATTGCAGAAATTTCCATTATTTGGGGCAAAATTGCAGAAATTTCAATTATTTCTAGTAAAAAGGCTGAAATTTCCTTTACTTTGGGGCAAAAAGGAAGAAATTCCTCTTATTTTGGGGCAAAATTTCAGAAATTTCCCTTATTATGGGGAAAAATTGCAGAGATTTCCCTTATTTTAGGGCAAAATTGCAGAAATTTCAATTATTTCAGAGAAAAAAAGCAAAATATTTTCTAATTTTGAAACAAAAAGGCAGAAATTCCCATTATTTTGGGGCAAAAAGGCAGAAATTCACCTTATTTTGGGGATAAATTGCAGAAATTTCACATATTTCAGGGCAAAAAGGCAGAAATTTCCCTTATTTTGGGGCAAAATTGCAGAAATTTCCTTTACATTCGGGCAAAATTGAAAAAATTTCCCTTATTTTGGGGTAAAGTTGCAGAAACTTCACTTATTTCAGGGTAATAAGTCTGAAATTCCCCTTATTTTGGGGCAAAAAAGACAGAAATTCCCTTTGTTTTGGGGTAAAAAGACAGAAATTCCACTTATTTAAAGGCAAAAAGGAAGAAATTCCACTTATTTTGGAGCAAAAATGAAGAAATTTCCCTTTTTATGGCAAAAAGGTATGCATTCCCATTATTTTCGGGCAAAAAAGCAGAAATTCCCTGTATTTTGGAGCAAAATTGCAGAAATTCCCCTTTTTTGGGGCAAAAGCAGAAATTCCCTTTATTTTGGAGCAAAAATCATAAATTCCCCTTATTTTGGGGCAAAATTCCAGAAATTTCCTTTATTTTGGGGCAAAATTGCAGGAATTTACCTTGCTTTGGGGCAAAATTGCAGAAATTTCCATTATTTGGGTCAAAATTGCAGAAATTTCACTTATTTCAGGTAAAAAGTCTGAAATTTCCTTTACTTTGGGGCAAAAAGCGAGAAATTCCTCTTATTTTGGGGCAAAATTTCAGAAATTTCCCTTATTATGGGTAAAAATTGCAGAAGTTTCCCTTATTTTAGAGCAAAATTGCAGAAATTTGACTTATTTCAGAGAAAAAAAGCAAAATTTTTTCTTATTTTGAAACAAAAAGGCAGAAATTCCCATTATTTTGGGGCAAAAAGGCAGAAATTCACCTTATTTAGGGGTAAAATTGCAGAAATTTCACATATTTCAGGGCAAAAAGGCAGAAATTTCCCCTATTTTGGGGCAAAATTGCAGAAATTTCACTTATTTTAGGGTAAAAAGTCAGAAATTCCCCTTATTTTGGGGAAAAATACAGAAATTCCCTTTGTTTTGGGGGAAAAAGACAGAAATTCCACTTATTTAGAGGCTAAATAGCCGAAATTCTTCTTATTTTGGAGCAAAAATGAAGAAATTTTCCTCGTTTATTTCAAAAAGTTATGCATTCCCCTTATTTTCGGGCAAAAGGGCAGAGATTCCCTGTATTTTGGATCAAAATTGCAGAAATTCCCCTAATAGTGGGGCAAAAAGGCAGAAATTCCCTATATGTTGGGGCGAAAACACAGAAATTCTCCTTATTTTGGGGCAAAACTCAGAAATTCCCCTTATTTTGGGACAAAATTCCAGAAATTTCCCTTATTCTGGGGAAAAAATTGCAGAAATATCACTTATTTTGGGCAAAATTGCAGAAATTTCACTTATTTCAAAGAAAAAAAGGAATTTTTTTATTTTGGGACAAAAAGGCAGAAATTCCCTTTATTTTGAGGTAAAAAGGCTGAAATTCCCCTTATTTGGGGTCAAAAAGGCAGAAATATCCTTTATTTTGGGGCAAAATTGCAGAAATTTCACTTATTACAGGGTAATAAGTCACAAATTCCCCTTAATTTGGGGCAAAAAAGACAGAAATTCCCTTTGTTTTGGGGGAAAAAGAAGAAATTCCACTTATTTAGAGGCAAGAAGGCAGAAATTCCCATTATTTTGCGGCAAAAATGAAGAAATTTCCCTTTTTATGGCAAAAAGGTATGCATTCCCATTATTTTCGGGCAAAAAGGCAGAAATTTCCCATATTTTGGGGCAAAATTGCAGAAATTCCCCTAAATTTGGGGCAAAAGGCAGAAATTCCCTTTATTTTGGGGCAAAAATCATAAATTCCCCTTATTTTGGGGAAAAATTCAAGAAATTTTTTTTATTTTGGGGCAAAATTGCAGGAATTTACCTTATTATGGGGCAAAATTGCAGAAATTTTTCTTATTTGGGGCAAAATTGCAGAAATTTCACTTATTTTCAGGTAAAAAGGCTGAAATTTCCTTTAGTTTGGGGCAAAAAGGGAGAAATTCCCCTTATTTTGGAGCAAAATTGCAGAAATTTCCCTTATTATTGGGAAAAATTGCAGAAATTTTTCTTATTTTAGAGCAAAATTGCAGCAATTTCACTTATTTCAGAGAAAAAAAGCAAAAATTTTTCTTATTTTGGGGCAAAAAGGCAGAAATTCCTATTATTTTGGGGCAAAAAAGGAGAAATTCACCTTATTTTGAGGTAAAATTGCAGAAATTTAAAAGATTTCAGGGAGAAAAAGCAGAAATTTCCCTTATTTTGGGGCAAAATTGCAGAAATTTCACTTATTTCAGGGTAATAAGTCAGAAATTCCCATTATTTTGGGCCAAAAAAAACCCAGAAATTCCCTTTGTTTTGGGGGAAAAAGACAGAAATTCCACTTATTGAGAAGCAAAAAGGCAGAAATTCCTTTTATTTTGGACCAAAAATGAAGAAATTTCCCTTTTTTATGGCAAAAAGTTATGCATTCTTCTTATTTTCGTGCAAAAAGGCAGAAATTCCCCGTATTTTGTAGCAAAATTGAAGAAATTCCCCTAATTGTGGTGCAAAAAGGCAGAAATTCCCTATATGTTGGGACAAAAAAACAGAAATTCTCCTTATTTTGGGGCAAAACTCAGAAATTTCACTTATTTTGGGGCAATATTGCAGAAATTTTACTTACTTCAGGGAAAATAGGCAGAAATTTCCCTTATTTTGGGGCAAAAAGCAGAAATTCCTAATATTTTGTGGCAAAAATTCAGATAATCCCCTTAGTTTGAGGTAAAAACGGTGAAATTCCCCTTATTTGTGGGCAAAAAGGCAAAAATTTCCCTTATTTTGGGGCAAAATTGCAGAAACCTCACTTATTTCAGAGTAATAATTCAGAAATTTTTCTTATTTTAAGGCAAAAAAGACAGAAAATCCCTTTGTTTTGGGGGAAAAAGACAGAAATTCCACTTATTTAGAGGCAAAAAAGCAGAAACTCCCCTTATTTTGAAGCAAAAATGAAGAAATTTCCCTTTTTTAAGGCAAAAAGGTATGCATTCTTCTTATTTTCGCTCAAAAAGGCAGAAATTCTACGTATATTGGAGCAAAATTGCAAAAATTCCCCTAATTGTGGGGCAAAAATGCAGAAATTCCCTATATGTTGGGGCAAAAGACGGAAATTCTCCTTATTTTGGGGCAAAACTCAGAAATTCCACTTATTTTGGGGCAAAATTCCAGAAATTTCCCTTATTCTGGGGCAAAATTGCAGAAATATCATTTATTTTGTGCAAAATTGCAGAAATTTCACTTATTTCAGGGAAAAAAAGGAATTTTGTTATTTTGGGGAAAAAAGGCAGAAATTCCCCTTATTTTGAGGTAAAAAGGCTGAAATTCCCCTTATTTGGGGGCAAAAAGGCAGAAATATCCCTTATTTTGTGGCAAAATTGCAGAAATTTTACTTATTACAGGGTAATAAGTCAGAAATTCCCCTTAATTTGGGGCAAAAAATACAGAAATTCCCTTTGTTTTGGGGTAAAAAGACAGAAATTCCACTTATTTAAAGGCAAAAAGGAAGAAATTCCACTTATTTTGATGCAAAAATGAAGAAATTTCCCTTTTTATGGCAAAAAGGTATGCATTCCCATTATTTTCGGGCAAAAAAGCAGAAATTCCCTGTATTTTGGAGCAAAATTGCAGAAATTCCCCTCCTTTTGGGGCAAAAGCAGAAATTCCCTTTATTTTGGGGCAAAAATCATAAATTCCCTTTATATTGAGGCAAAATTCAAGAAATTTCCTTTATTTTGGGGCAAAATTGCAGGAATTTACCTTATTTTGGGGCAAAATTGCAGAAATTTTTTTTTATTTGGGGCAAAATTGCAGAAATTTCACTTATTTTCAGGTAAAAAGGCTGAAATTTCCTTTAGTTTGGGGCAAAAAGGGAGAAATTCCCCTTATTTTGGGGCAAAATTGCAGAAATTTCCCTTCTTATTGGGAAATATTGCAAAAATTTTCCTTATTTTAGAGCAAAATTGCAGCAATTTCACTTATTTCAGAGAAAAAAAGAAAAAAATTTTTCTTATTTTGGGGCAAAAAGGCAGAAATTCCCATTATTTTGGGGCAAAAATGCAGAAATTCACCTTATTTTGGGGTAAAATTGCAGTAATTTCACATATTTCAGGGCAAAAAGGCAAAAAATTCCCTTATTTTGGGGCAAAATTGCAGAAATTTCACTTATTTCGGGGTAATAAGTCAGAAATTCCCCTTATTTTGGGGCAAAATACAGAAATTCCCTTTGTTTTGGGGGAAAAAGACAGAAATTCCAGTTATTTAGAGGCAAAAAACAAAATTCTTCTTATTTTGGAGCAAAAATAAAGAAATTTTTCTCGTTTATGGCAAAAGGTTATGCATTCCCCTTATTTTTGGGCAAAAAGGCAGAAATTCCCTGTATTTTGGAGCAAAATTGTAGAAATTCTCATAATTGTGGGGCAAAAAGGCAGAAATTCCCTCTATGTTGGGGCAAAAACACAGAAATTCTCCTTATTTTGGGGCAAAACTCAGAAATTCCCCTTATTTTGGGGTAAAATTCCAGAAATTTCCCTTATTTTGGGGCAATATTGCAGAAATTTCACTTATTTTGGGGCAAAATTGCAGAAATTTCACTTATTTTGGGGCAAAATTGCAGAAATTTCAATTATTTTTAAGGAAAAAGCCAGAAATTTTTCTTATTTTGGGGCAAAAATGCAGAAATTTACTTTATTTTGAGGTAAAAATGCTGTAATTCCCCTTATTTGGGGGCAAAACGCAGAAATTTCCTTTATTTTGGGGCAAAGAGACAGAAATTCCCCTTATTTTGTGGCAAAAATGCAAAAATTTCTTTTATTTTGGGGCAAAATTGCAGAAATTTCACATATTTCAGGGCATAATTCAAAAATTCCTTTAATTTTTGGGCAAAATGACAGAAATTCTGTTTATTTTTGTGTAAAAAGGCAGAAATTTCACGTATTTTGAGGTAAAAAGGCAGAAATTGCTCTAATTTTGGGGCAAAAATGAAGAAATTTCCCTTTTTTGTGGCAAAAGGTATACATTCCCCTTACTTTCGGGATAAAAAGCAGAAATTCCCCGTATTTTGAAGCAAAATGCAGAAATTCTCTCATTTGTCGGGCAAAAAGGCAGAAATTCTCCTTATTTTGTGGTAAAAAGAGAGAAAATCTCCTTTTTCGGGAGCAACCAGTCAGAAATTCCCCTAATTTTGGGGCAAAATTGCAGAAATTTCTTTTACATTGGGGCAAAATTGCAGAAATTTCCCTTATTTTGGGGCTAAATTGCAGAAATTTCACTTATTTAAGGGTAATAAGTCAAAAATTTCCTTTATTTTGAGGCAAAAAAGACAGAAAATCCCTTTGTTTTGGGGGAAAAAGACAGAAATTCCACATATTTAGAGGCAAAAAGGCAGAAATTCCCCTTTTTTTGGAGCAAAAATGAAGAAATTTCCCTTTTTATCGCAAAAATGTATGCATACCCATTATTTTCGGGCAAAAAGGCAGAAATTCCCCGTATTTTGGAGCAAAAGTGCAGAAATTCCCCTTATTTTTGGGCAAAAGGCAGAAATTCCCATTATTTTGGGGCAAAATTCCAGAAATTTCCTTTTTTTGGGGCAAAATTGCAGGAATTTACCTTATTTTGGGGCAAAATTGCAGAAATTTCCCTTATTTGGGGCAAAATTGCAGAAATTTCACTTACATTCAGGTAAAAAGGCTGAAATTTCCTTTGTTTTAGTGCAAAAAGGATGAAATTCCCCTTATTTGGGGGCAAAATTGCAGAAATTTTTCTTATTATGTGAAAAAATTGCAAAAATTTCCCTTATTTTAGGGCAAAATTGCAGAAATTTCACTTATTTCAGAGAAAAAAGCAAAAATTTTTCTTATTTTGGGGCAAAAAGGCAGAAATTCCTCTTATTTTGAGGTAAAAAGGCTGAAATTCCCCTTATTTGGGGGCAAAAAGGCAGAAATATCCCTTATTTTGGGGCAAATTGCAGCAATTTCACTTATTACAGGGTAATAAGTCAGGAATTCCCCTTAATTTGGGGCAAAAAAGACAGAAATTCCCTTTGTTTTGGGGGAAAAAGAAGAAATTCCACTTATTTAGAGGCAAGAAGGCAGAAATTCCCCTTATTTTGGAGCAAAAATGAAGAAGTTTCCCTTTTTATGGCAAAATGTATGCATTCCCATTATTTTCGGGCAAAAAGGCAGAAATTCCCCATATTTTGGGGCAAAATTGCAGAAATTCCCCTAAATTTGGGGCAAAAGGCTGAAATTCCCTTTATTTTGGGGCAAAAATCATAAATTCCCCTTATTTTGGGGCAAAATTCCAGAAATTTCCTTTATTTTGTGGCAAAATTGCAGGAATTTACCGTATCTTGGGGCAAAATTGCAGAAATTTTTCTTATTTGGGGCAAAATTGCAGAAATTTCACTTATTTTCAGGTAAAAATGCTGAAATTTCCTTTAGTTTGGGGAAAAGGGAGAAATTCCCCTTATTTTGGGGCAAAATTGCAGAAATTTCCCTTATTATTGGGAAAAATTGCAGAAATTTACTTTATTTTAGAGCAAAATAGCAGCAATTTCACTTATTTCAGAGAAAAAAAGCAAAAATTTTTCTTATTTTGGGGCAAAAAGGCAGAAATTCCCATTATTTTGGGGCAAAAAGGCAGAAATTGACCTTATTTTGGGGTAAAATTGCAGAAATTTCACATATTTTAGAGAAAACTGTAGAAATTTCCCTTATTTTGGGGCAAAATTGCAGAAATTTCACTTATTTCAGGGTAATAAGTCAGAAATTCCCCTTATTTTGGGGCAAAATACAGAAATTCCTTTGTTTTGGGGGAAAAAGACAGAAATTCCACTTATTTAGAGGCAAAGAAGCAGAAATTCTTCTTATTTTGGAGCAAAAATGAAGAATTTTTTCTCGTTTATGGCAAAAGGTTATGCATTCCCCTTATTTTTGGGCAAAAAGGCAGAAATTCCCTGTATTTTGGAGCAAAATTGCAGAAATTCCCCTAATTGTGGGGCAAAAAGGCAGAAATTCCCTATATGTTGGTGCAAAAACACAGAAATTCTCCTTATTTTGGGGCAAAACTCAGAAATTCCCCTTATTTTGGGGCAAAATTCCAGAAATTTCCCTTATTTTGGGGTAAAATTGCAGAAATTTCACTTATTTTGGGGCAAAATTGCAGAAATTTCAATTATTTTAAGGAAAAAAGCCAGAAATTTTTCTTATTTTGGTGCAAAAATGCAGAAATTCCCCTTATTTTGAGGTAAAATGCTGTAATTTCCCTTATTTGGGGGCAAAACGCAGAAATTTCCTTTATTTTGGGGCAAAGAGACAGAAATTCCCCTTATTTTGTGGCAAAAATGCAGAAATTTCTTTTATTTTGGGGCAAAATTGCAGAAATTTCACATATTTCAGGGCATAATTCAAAAATTCCTTTTATTTTGGGGCAAAATGACAGAAATTCCGTTTATTTTTGTGTAAAAAGGCAGAAATTTCAATTATTTTGAGGTAAAAAGGCAGAAATTGCTCTAATTTTGGGGCAAAAATGAAGAAATTTCCCTTTTTTGTGGCAAAAGGTATACATTCCCCTTACTTTCTGGATAAAAAGCAGAAATTCCCCGTATTTTGAAGCAAAATTGCAGAAATTCTCTCAATTTTCGGGCAAAAAGGCAGAAATTCTCCTTATTTTGGGGTAAAAAGACAGAAAATCTCCTTTTTCGGGAGCAAACAGTCAGAAATTCCCCTAATTTTGGGGCAAAATTGCAGAAATTTCCTTTACATTGGGGCAAAATTGCAGAAATTTCCCTTATTTTGGGGCTAAATTGCAGAAATTTCACTTATTTAAGGGTAATAAGTCAGAAATTTCCCTTATTTTGAGGCAAAAAAGACAGAAAATCCCTTTGTTTTGGAGGAAAAAGACAAAAATTCCACATATTTAGAGGCAAAAAGGCAGAAATTCCCCTATTTTTGGAGCAAAAATGAAGAAATTTCCCTTTTTATGGCAAAACAGTATGCATACCCATTATTTTCGGGAAAAAAAGGCAGAAATTCCCCGTATTTTGGAGCAAAAGTGCAGAAATTCCCCTTATTTTTGGGCAAAAGGCAGAAATTCCCATTATTTTGGGGCAAAATTCCAGAAATTTCCTTTTTTGGGGGCAAAATTGCAGGAATTTACCTTATTTTGGGGCAAATTGCAGAAATTTCCCTAATTTGGGGCAACATTGCAGAAATTTCACTTATTTTCAGGTAAAAAGGCTGAAATTTCCTTTGTTTTAGCGCAAAAAGAAAGAAATTCCCCTTATTTTGGGGCAAAATTGCAGAAATTTTTCTTATTATGTGAAAAAATTGCAAAAATTTCCTTTATTTTAGGGCAAAATTGCAGAAATTTCACTTATTTCAGAGAAAAAAAGCAAAAATTTTTCTTATTTTTGGGCAAAAAGGCAGAAATTCCCCTTATTTTGAGGTAAAAAGTCTGAAATTCCCCTTATTTGGGGGCAAAAAGGCAGAAATATCCCTTTTTTGGGGGCAAAATTGTAGCAATTTCACTTATTACAGGGTAATAAGTCAGAAATTCCCCTTAATTTAGGGCAAAAAATACAGAAATTCCCTTTGTTTTGGAGGAAAAAGAAGAAATTCCACTTATTTAGAGGCAAGAGGCAGAAATTCCCCTTATTTTGGAGCAAAAATGAAGAAATTTCCCTTTTTATGGCAAAAAGGTATGCATTCCCATTATTTTTGGGCAAAAAGGCAGAAATTCCCATTATTTTGGGGCAAAATTCCAGAAATTTCCTTTTTTTGGGGCAAAATTGCAGGAATTTACCTTATTTTGGGGCAAAATTGCAGAAATTTCCCTTATTTGGGGCAAAATTGCAGAAATTTCACTTATTTTCAGGTAAAAAGGCTGAAATTTCCTTTGTTTTAGGGCAAAAAGGAAGAAATTCCCCTTATTTTGGGGCAAAATTGCAGAAATTTTTCTTATTATGTGAAAAAATTGCAAAAATTTCCCTTATTTTAGGACAAAATTGCAGAAATTTCACTTATTTCAGAGAAAAAAAGCAAAAATTTTTCTCATTTTGGGGCAAAAAGGTAGAAATTCCCCTTATTTTGAGGGAAAAAGGCTGAAATTCCCCTTATTTGGGGGCAAAAATGCAGAAATATCCCTTATTTTGGGGCAAAATTGCAGCAATTTCACTTATTACGGGGTAATAAGTCAGAAATTCTACTTAATTTAGGGCAAAAAAGACAGAAATTCCCTTTGTTTTGGAGGAAAAAGAAGAAATTCCACTTATTTAGAGGCAATAAGGCAGAAATTCCCCTTATTTTAGAGCAAAAATGAAGAAATTTCTCTTTTTATGGCAAAGAGGTATGCATTCCCATTATTTTTGGGCAAAAAGGCAGAAATTCCCCATAATTTGGGGCAAAATTGCAGAAATTCCCCTAAATTTGGGGCAAAAGGCAGAAATTCCCTTTATTTTGGGGCAAAAATCATAAATTCCCCTTATTTTGGGGCAAAATTGCAGAAATTTTTCTTATTTGGGGCAAAATTGCAGAAATTTCACTTATTTTCAGGTAAAAAGGCTGAAATTTCCTTTAGTTTGGGGCAAAAAGGGAGAAATTCTCCTTTTTTTGGGGTAAAATTGCAGAAATTTCCCTTATTATTGGGAAAAATTGCAGAAATTATCCTTATTTTAGGGCGAAACTTCAGTAATTTCACTTATTTCAGAAAAAAAAAGCAAAAATTTTTCTTATTTTGGGACAAAAAGGCAGAAATTCCCATTATTTTGGGGCAAAAAGGCAGAAATTCACCTTATTTTGGGGTAAAATTGCAGAAATTTCACATATTTCAGGGCAAAAATGTAGAAATTTCCCTTATTTTGGGGCATAATTGCAGAAATTTCACTTATTTCAGGGTAATAAGTCAGAAATTCCCCTTAATTTGGGGCAAAAAAGACAGAAATTGCCTTTGTTTGTGGAAAAAAGAAGAAATTCCACTTATTTAGAGGCAAGAAGGCAGAAATTCCCCTTATTTTGGAGCAAAAATGAAGAAATTTCCCTTTTTATGCCAAATGGTATGCATTCTCATTATTATCGGGCAAAAAGGCAGAAATTCCCCATATTTTGGGGCAAAATTGCAGAAATTCCCCTAAATTTGGGGCAAAAGGCAGAAATTCCCTATATGTTGGGGCAAAAAAGACAGAAATTCCCTTTGTTTTGGAGGAAAAAGGCAGAAATTCCACTTATTTAGAGGCAAAAAGGCAGAAATTCCCCTTATTTTGGAGTAAAAATGAAGAAATTTCCCTTTTTATGGCAAAAAGGTATGCATTCCCATTATTTTCGGGCAAAAAGGCAGAAATTCCCCGTATTTTCGAGCAAAATTGCAGAAATTCCCCTAATTTTGGGGCAAAAGTCAGAAATTCCCTTTATTTTGGGGCAAAAATCAGAAATTCCTCTTATTTTGGGGCAGAATTCCAGAAATTTTTTTTTATTTTGGGGCAAAATTGCAGGAATTTATTTTATTTTGGGGCAAAATTGCAGAAATTTCACTTATTTTTAGGTAAAAAGGCTGAAATTTCCTTTATTTTGGGGTAAAAAGGAAGAAATTCCTTTTATTTTAAGGCAAAACTACAGAAATTTCCCTTATTATGGGGAAAAATTGCAAAAATTTCCTTTATTTTAGGGCAAAATTGCAGAAATTTCACTTATTTCAGAGAAAAAAAGCAAAAATTTTTCTTATTTTGGAGCAAAAATGAAGAAATATTTCTCGTTTATTTCAAAAATTATGCATTCCCCTTATTTTCGGGCTAAAAGGCAGAAATTCCCTGTATTTTGGAGCAAAATTGCAGAAATTCCCCTAATTGTGGGGCAAAAAGGCAGAAATTCCCTATATGTTGGGGCAAAAAAAAGAAATTCTCCTTATTTTGGGGCAAAACTCAGAAATTCCCCTTATTTTGAGGCAAAATTCCAGAAATTTTCTTTATTTTGGGGCAAAATTGAAGAAATTTCACTTATTTTGGGGCAAAATTGCAGAAATTTCACTTATTTTAGGGAAAAAAGGCAGAAATTTTCCTTATTTTGGGGCAAAAATGCAGAAATTCCCCTTATTTTGAGGTAAAAAGTCTGAAATTCTTTTTATTTGGAGGCAAAAAGGCAGAAATTTCCCTTATTTTGGGGCAAAAAGACAGAAATTCCCCTTATTTTGTGGCAAAAATGCAGAAATTTCTTTTATTTTGGGGCAAAAATGAAGAAAATCCTTTTTTTGTGAGAAAAGGTATACATTCCTCTTACTTTCGTGATTAAAAGTAGAAATTTCCTGTATTTTGAAGCAAAATTGCAGAAATTCTCATAATTTTCAGGCAAAAAGGCAGAAATTCTCCTTATTTTGGGGCAAAAAGACAGAAAATCTCTTTTTTTTGGGAGCAAACAGTCAGAATTTCCCCTTATTTTGGGGCAAAATTGCAGAAATTTCATTTACATTGGGGCAAAATTGCAGAAATTTTCCTTATTTTGGGGCAAAATTGCAAAAATTTCACTTATTTCAAGGTAATAAATCATTAATTCCCCTTATTTTGGGGCAAAAAGACAGAAATTCCCATGTTTTGAGGGAAAAAGACAGAAATTCCATTTATTTAGAGGCAAAAGGCAGAAATTCCCCTTATTTTGGAGCAAAAATGAAGAAATTTCCCTTTTTATGGCAAAAAGTTATGCATTCCTATTATTTTCGGGCAAAAAGGCAGATATTCCCCGTATTTTGGAGCAAAATTGCAGAAATTCACCTAATTTTGGGGCAAAAGGCAGAAATTCCCTTTAGTTTGGGGCAAAAATCAGAAATTCCCCTTATTTTGGGGCAAAATTCCAGAAATTTCCTTTATTTTGGGGCAAAATTGCAGGAATTTACCTTATTTTGCTGCAAAATTGCAGAAATTTCTCTTATTTGAGAAAAAATTGCAGAAATTTCACTTATTTTCAGGTAAAAAGTCTGTAATTTTCTTTATTTTGGGGCAAAAAGGGAGAAAATCCCCTTATTTTGGGGCAAAATTGCAGAAATTTCTCTTATTATGGGAAAAAATTGCAGAAATTTCCCTTATTTTAGGGCAAAATTGCAGAAATTTCACTTATTTCACAGAAAAAAACAAAAATTTTTCTTATTTTGTGGCAAAAACTCAGAAATTCACCTTATTTTGGGGTAAAATTACAGAAATTTCACATGTTTCAGGGCAAAAAGGCAGAAATTTCCCTTATTTTGGGGCAAAAATGCAGAAATTTCACTTATTTCAGGTTAATAAGTCAGAAATTCCCCTTATTTTGGGGCAAAATTGCCAAAATTTGCTTTACATTGTGGCAAAATTGCAAAAATCTCTCTTATTTTGTTGCAAAATTGCAGAAATTTCACTTATTTCAATTTAGTAAGTCAGAAATTCCTTTTATTTTGGGGCAAAAAAGACAGAAATTCCCTTTGTTTTGGGGGAAAAAGACAGAAATTCCACTTATTTAGAGGCAAAAAGGCAGAAATTCCCATTATTTTGGAGCAAAAATGAGGAAATTTCCCTTTTTATGGCAAAAAAGTATGCATTCCCATTATTTTCAGACAAAAAGGCAAAAATTCCCTGTATTTTGGAGCAAAATTGCAGAAATATTTATAATTTTGGGGCAAAAGGCAGAAATTCCCCTTATTTTGGGGCAAAATTCCAGAAATTTCCTTTATTTTGGGGCAAAATTGCAGGAATTTACCTTATTTTGGGGCAAAATTGCAGAAATTTCACCTATTTGGTGCAAAATTGCAGAAATTTTACTTATTTTCAGGTATAAAGGCTGAAATTTCCTTTATTTTGGGGCAATATGGGAGAAATTCCCCTTATTTTGGGGCAAAATTGCAGAAATTTCCCTTATTATGGGGAAAAATTGCAGAAATTTCCCTTATTTTAGGGCAAAATTGCAGAAATTTCACTTATTTCAGAGAAAAAAAGCAAAAATTTTTCTTTTTTTGGGGCAAAAAGGTAGAAATTCCCATTATTTTGGGGCAAAAAGGCAGAAATTCACCTTGTTTTGGGGTAAAATTGCAGAAATTTCACATATTTCAGGGCAAAAATGTAGAAATTTCCCTTATTTTGGGGCAAAATTGCAGAAATTTCACTTATTTCAGGGTATTAAGTCAGAAATTTCCCTTATTTTGGGACAAAAAAGACAAGAATTCCCTTTGTTTTGGGGGAAAAAGACAGAAATTCCACTAATTTAGAGGCTAAAAAGCCGAAATTCTTCTTATTTTGGAGCAAAAATGAAGAAATTTTCCTTTTTTATGGCAAAAACTTATGCATTTCCTCTATTTTCGGGCAAAATGCAGAAATTACTTGTATTTTGGAGCAAAATTGCAGAAATTCCCCTAATTCTGGGGCAAAAAGGCAGAAATTCCCTATATGTTGAGGCAAAAAGACAGAAATTCTCCTTTTTTGGGGGCAAAACTCAGAAATTCCCCTTATTTTGGGGCACAATTCCAGAAATTTCCCTTATTTTGGGGCAAAATTGCAGAAATTTCACTTATTTTGGGGCAAAATTGCAGAAATTTCACTTATTTCAGGGAAAAAAGGCAGAAATTTTCCTTATTTTAGGGCAAAAATGCAGAAATTCCCCTTATTTTGAGGTAAAAAGGCTGAAATTCCCCTTATTTGGGGGCAAAAAGGCAGAAATTTCCCTTATTTTGGGGCAAAAAAACACAAATTCTCCTTATTTTGTGGCAAAAATGCAGAAATTTCTTTTATTTTGGGGCAAAATTGCAGAAATTTCACATATTTCAGGGCATAATTCAAAAATTCCTTTTATTTTGGGGCAAAAAGACAGAAATTCCGTTTATTTTTGTTTAAAAAGGCAGAAATTTCACTTATTTTGAGGTAAAAAGGCAGAAATTGATCTAATTTTGGGGCAAAATGAAGAAATTTCCCTTTTTTGTGGCAAAAGGTATACATTCCCCTTACTTTCGGGATAATAAGCAGAAATTCCCCGTATTTTGAAGCAAAATTGCAGAAATTCTCTCAATTTTCGTGCAAAAAGTCAGAAATTCTCCTTCTTTTGGTGCAAAAAGACAGAAAATCTCCTTTTTCGGGAGCAAACAGATAGAAATTCCCCTTATTTTGGGGCAAAATTGCAAAAATTTCACTTATTTCAGGGTAATAAGTCAGAAATTCTTCTTATTTTGGTGAAAAATACAGAAATTCCCTTTGTTTTGGGGGAAAAAGACAGAAATTCCACTTATTTAGAGGCTAAAAAGCCGAAATTCTTCTTATTTTGGAGCAAAAATGAAGAAATTTTCCTCGTTTATTTCAAAAAGTTATGCATTCCCCTTTTTTTCGGGCAAAAAGGCAGAAATTCCCTGTATTTTGGAGCAAAATTGCAGAAATTCCCATAATTGTGGGGCAAAAAGGCAGAAATTCCCTATATGTTGGGGTGAAAACACAGAAATTCTCTTTATTTTGGGGCAAAATTCCAGAAATTTCCCTTATTCTGGGGCAAAATTGCAGAAATTTCACTTATTTTGAGCAAAATTGTAGAAATTTCTCTTATTTCAGGGAAAAAAAGGAATTTTGTTATTTTGGGGGCAAAAAGGCAGAAATTCCACTTATTTTGAGGTAAAAAGGCTGAAATTCCCCTTATTTGGGGGCAAAAAGGCAGAAATATCCCTTATTTTGGGGCAAAATTGCAGAAATTTCACTTATTACAGGGTAATAAGTCAGAAATTCCCCTTAATTTGGGGCAAAAAAGACAGAAGTTCCCTTTGTTTTGGGGGAAAAACAAGAAATTCCACTTATTTAAAGGCAAGAAGGCAGAAATTCCCCTTATTTTGGAGCAAAAATGAAGAAGTTTCCCTTTTTATGGCAAAAAGGTATGCATTCCCATTATTTTCGGGCAAAAAGGCAGAAATTCCCCTTATTTTGGGGCAAAATTTAAGAAATTTCCTTTATTTTAAGGCAAAATTGCAGGAATTTACCTTATTTTGGGGCAAAATTGCAGAAATTTTTCTTATTTGGGGCAAAATTGCAGAAATTTCACTTATTTTCAGGTAAAAAGCCTGAAATTTCCTTTAGTTTGGGGCAAAAAGGGAGAAATTTTCCTTATTTTTGGGCAAAATTGCAGAAATTTCCCTTATTTTTGGGAAAAATTGCAAAAATTTTCCTTATTTTAGAGCAAAATTGCAGCAATTTTACTTATTTCTGAGAAAAAAAACAAAAATTTTTCTTATTTTGGGGCAAAAACGCAGAAATTCCCATTATTTTGGGGCAAAAAGGCAGAAATTTACCTTATTTTGTGGTAAAATTGCAGAAATTTCACATATTTCAAGGCAAAAAGGCAGAAATTTCCCTTATTTTGGGGCAAAATTGCAGAAATTTCACTTATTTCAGGGTAAAAAGTCAGAAATTCCCCTTATTTTGGGGCAAAATACAGAAATTTTCTTTGTTTTGGGGGAAAAAGACAGAAATTCCACTTATTTAGAGGCAAAAAAGCAGAAATTCTTCTTATTTTGGAGCAATAATGAAGAGATTTTTCTCATTTATGGCAAAAGGTTATGCATTCCCCTTATTTTTGGGCAAAAAGGCAGAAATTCCCTGTATTTTGGAGCAAAATTGCAGAAATTCCCCTAATTGTGGGGCAAAAAGGCAGAAATTCCCTATATGTTGGGGCAAAAACACAGAAATTCTCCTTATTTTGGGGCAAAACTCAGAAATTCCCCTTATTTTGGGGCAAAATTCCAGAAATTTCCCTTATTTTGGGGCAAAATTGCAGAAATTTCACTAATTTGGGGCAAAATTGCAGAAATTTCAATTATTTTAAGGAAAAAAGCCAGAAATTTTTCTTATTTTGGGGCAAAAATGCAAAAATTCCCCTTATTTTGAGGTAAAAATGCTGTAATTCCCCTTATTTGGGGACAAAAAGGCAGAAATTTCCCTTATTTTGGGGCAAAGAGACAGAAATTCCCCTTATTTTGTGGCAAAAATGCAGAAATTTCTTTTATTTTGGGGCAAAATTGCAGAAATTTCACATATTTCAGGGCATAATTCAAAAATTCCTTTTATTTTGGGGCAAAATGACAGAAATTCCGTTTATTTTTGTGTAAAAAGGCAGAAATTTCACTTATTTTGAAGTAAAAGAAGAAATTGCTCTAATTTTGGGGCAAAAATGAAGAACTTTTCCTTTTTTGTGGCAAAAGGTATACATTCCCCTTACTTTCGGGATAAAAAGCAGAAATTCCCCGTATTTTGAAGCAAAATTGCAGAAATTCTCTCAATTTTCGGGCAAAAAGGCAGAAATTCTCCTTATTTTTTGGTAAAAAGACAGAAAATCTCCTTTTTCGGGAGCAAACAGTCAGAAATTCCCCTTATTTTGGGGCAAAAAAGACAAAAATTCCCTTTGTTTTGGGGGAAAAAGACAGAAATTCCACTTATTTAGAGGCAAAAAAGCAGAAATTATTATTTTGGAGCAAAAATGAAGAAATTTTTCTCGTTTATTTCAAAAATTATGCATTCCCCTTATTTTCGGGGTAAAAGGCAGAAATTCCCTGTATTTTGGAGCAAAATTGCATAAATTCCCCTAATTGTGGGGCAAAAAGGCAGAAATTCCCTATATGTTGGGGCAAAAAGAAAGAAATTCTCCTTATTTTGGGGCAAAACTCGGAAATTCCCCTTATTTTGGGGCAAAATTCCAGAAATTTCCCTTATTTTGGGGCAAAATTGAAGAAATTTCACTTATTTTGGGGCAAAATTGCAGAAATTTCACTTATTTTAGGGAAAAAATCCAGAGATTTTCCTTATTTTGGGGCAAAAATGCAGAAATTCCCCTTATTTTGAGGTAAAAAGTCCGAAATTCTTCTTATTTGGAGGCAAAAAGGCAGAAATTTCCCTTATTTTGGGGCAAAAAGACAGAAATTCCCCTTATTTTGTGGCAAAAATGCAGAAATTTCTTTATTTTGGGGCAAAAATGAAGAAAATTTTATTTTTTGTGAGAAAAGGTATACATTCCTCTTACTTTCGGGATTAAAAGCAGAAATTTCCCGTATTTTGAAGCAAAATTGCAGAAATTCTCATAATTTTTGGGCAAAAAGGCAGAAATCCTCCTTATTTTGGGTCAAAAAGACAGAAAATCTCCTTTTTTTGGGAGCAAACAGTCAGAATTTCTCCTTATTTTGGGGCAAAATTGCAGAAATTTCGTTTACATTGGGGCAAAATTGCAGAAATTTTCCTTATTTTGGGGAAAAATTGCAGAAATTTCACTTATTTCAGGGTAATAAATCAGTAATTACCCTTATTTTCGGGCAAAAAAGACAGAAATTCCCTTTGTTTTGGGGGCAAAAGACAGAAATTCCATTTATTTAGAGGCAAAAAGGCAGAAATTCCCCTTATTTTGGAGCAAAAATGAAGAAATTTCCCTTTTTATGGCAAAAAGGTATGCATTCCCATTATTTTCAGGCAAAAAGGCAGAAATTCCCTGTATTTTAGAGCAAAATTGCAGAAATTCTTCTAATTTTGGGGCAAAAGGCAGAAATTCCCCTTATTTTGGGGCAAAATTCCAGAAATTTTCTTTATTTTGGGGCAAAATTGCAGGAATTTACCTTATTTTGGGTCAAAATTGCAGAAATTTCAACTATTTGGTGCAAAATTGCAGAAATTTTACTTATTTTCAGGTATAAAGGCTGAAATTTCCTTTATTTTGGGGCAATAAGGAAGATATTCCCCTTATTTTGGGGCAAAATTGCAGAAATTTCCCTTATTATGGGGAAAAATTGCAGAGATTTCCCTTATTTTAGGGCAAAATTGCAGAAATTTCACTTATTTTAGAGAAAAAAAGCAAAAATTTTTCTTTTTTGGGGGCAAAAAGGTAGAAATTCCCATTATTTTGGGGCAAAAAGGCAGAAATCCACCTTATTTTGGGGTAAAATTGCAGAAATTTCACATATTTCAGGGCAAAAAGGTAGAAATTTCCCTTATTTTGGGGCAAAATTGCAGAAATTTCACTTATTTCAGGGTAATAAGTCAGAAATCTCCCTTATTTTGGGACAAAAAAGACAAAAATTCTCTTTGTTTTGGGGGAAAAAGCCAGAAATTCCACTTATTTAGAGGCTAAAAAGCCGAAATTCTTCTTATTTTGGAGCAAAATGAAGAAATTTTTCTTTTTTATGGCAAAAACTTATGCATTTCCTCTATTTTCGGGCAAAATGCAGAAATTCCTTGTATTTTGGAGCAAAATTGCAGAAATTCCCCTAATTCTGGGGCAAAAAGGCAAAAATTCCCTATATGTTGGGGCAAAAAGACAGAAATTCTCCTTATTTTGGGGCAAAACTCAGAAATTCCCCTTATTTTGGGGCAAAATTCCAGAAATTTCCCTTATTTTGGGGCAAAATTGAAGAAATTTCACTTATTTTGGGGCAAAATTGCAGAAATTTCACTTATTTCAGGGAAAAAAGGCAGAAATTTTCCTTATTTTAGGGCAAAAATGCAGAAATTCCCCTTATTTTGAGGTAAAAAGGCTGAAATTCCCTTTATTTGGGGGCAAAAAGGCAGAAATTTCCATTATTTTGGGGCAAAAAAAACACAAATTCTCCTTATTTTGTGGCAAAAATGCAGAAATTTCTTTTATTTTGAGGAAAAATTGCAGAAATTTCACATATTTCAGGGCATAATTCAAAAATTCCTTTTATTTTGGGGCAAAATGACAGAAATTCCGTTTATTTTTGTTTAAAAAGGCAGAAATTTCACTTATTTTGAGGTAAAAAGGCAGAAATTGCTCTAATTTTGGGGCAAAAATGAAGAAATTTCCCTTTTTTGTGGCAAAAGGTATACATTCCCCTTACTTTCGGGATAATAAGCAGAAATTCCGCGTATTTTGAAGCAAAATTGCAGAAATTCTCTCAATTTTCGGGCAAAAAGGCAGAAATTCTCCTTCTTTTGGGGCAAAAAGACAGAAAATCTCCTTTTTCGGGAGCAAACAGATAGAAATTCCCCTTATTTTGGAGCAAAATTGCAAAACTTTCACTTATTTCAGGGTAATAAGTCAGAAATTCCCCTTATTTTGGTGAAAAATACAGAAATTCCCTTTGTTTTGGGGGAAAAAGACAGAAATTCCACTTATTTAGAGGCTAAAAAGCCGAAATTCTTCTTATTTTGGAGCAAAAATGAAGAAATTTTCCTCGTTTATTTCAAAAAGTTATGCATTCCCCTTTTTTTCGGGCAAAAAGGCAGAAATTCCCTGTATTTTGGAGCAAAATTGCAGAAATTCCCATAATTGTGGGGCAAAAAGGCAGAAATTCCCTATATGTTGGGGCAAAAACACAGAAATTCTCTTTATTTTGGGGCAAAACTCAGAAATTCCACTTATTTTGGGGCAAAATTCCAGAAATTTCCCTTATTCTGGGGCAAAATTGCAGAAATTTCACTTATTTTGAGCAAAATTGCAGAAATTTCACTTATTTCAGGGAAAAAAAGGAATTTTGTTATTTTGGGGGCAAAAAGGCAGAAATTCCACTTATTTTGAGGTAAAAAGGCTGAAATTCACCTTATTTGGGGGCAAAAAGGCAGAAATATCCCTTATTTTGGGGCAAAATTGCAGAAATTTCACTTATTACAGTGTAATAAGTCAGAAATTCCTTTTAATTTGGGGTAAAAAAGCCAGAAGTTCCCTTTGTTTTGGGGGGAAAACAAGAAATTCCACTTATTTAGAGGCAAGAAGGCAGAAATTCCCCTTATTTTGGAGCAAAAATGAAGAAGTTTCCCTTTTTATGGCAAAAAGGTATGCATTCCCATTATTTTCGGGCAAAAAGGCAGAAATTCCCCTTATTTTGGGGCAAAATTCAAGAAATTTCCTTTATTTTGGGGCAAAATTGCAGGAATTTACCTTATTTTGGGGCAAAATTGCAGAAATTTTTCTTATTTGGTGCAAAATTGCAGAAATTTCACTTATTTTCAGGTAAAAAGGCTGAAATTTCCTTTAGTTTGGGGCAAAAAGGGAGAAATTCCCCTTATTTTTGGGCAAAATTGCAGAAATTTCCCTTATTATTGGGAAAAATTGCAAAAATTTTCCTTATTTTAGAGCAAAATTGCAGCAATTTTACTTATTTCAGAGAAAAAAACAAAAATTTTTCTTATTTTGGGGCAAAAAGGCAGAAATTCCCATTAATTTGGGGCAAAAAGGCAGAAATTTACCTTATTTTGTGGTAAAATTGCAGAAATTTCACATATTTCAGTGCAAAAAGGCAGAAATTTCCCTTATTTTGGGGCAAAATTGCAGAAATTTCACTTATTTCAGGGTAATAAGTCAGAAATTCCCCTTATTTTGGGGCAAAATACAGAAATTCCCTTTGTTTTGGGGGAAAAAGACAGAAATTCCACTTATTTAGAGGCAAAAAAGCAGACATTCTTCTTATTTTGGAGCAAAAATGAAGAGATTTTCCTCGTTTATGGCAAAAGGTTATGCATTCCCCTTATTTTTGGGCAAAAAGGCAGAAATTCCCAGTATTTTGGAGCAAAATTGCAGAAATTCCCCTAATTGTGGGGCAAAAAGGCAGAATTTCCCTATATGTTTGGGCAAAAACACAAAAATTCTCCTTATTTTGGGGCAAAACTCAGAAATTCCCCTTATTTTGGGGAAAAATTCCAGAAATTTCCCTTATTTTGGGGCAACATTGCAGAAATTTCACTAATTTGGGGCAAAATTGCAGAAATTTCAATTATTTTAAGGAAAAAAGCCAGAAATTTTTCTTACTTTTGGGAAAAAATGCAGAAATTCCCCTTATTTTGAGGTAAAAATGCTGTAATTCCCCTTATTTGGGGACAAAAAGGCAGAAATTTCCCTTATTTTGGGGCAAAGAGACAGAAATTCCCCTTATTTTGTGGCAAAAATGCAGAAATTTCTTTTATTTTGTGGCAAAATTGCAGAAATTTCACATATTTCAGGGCATAATTCAAAAATTCCTTTTATTTTGGGGCAAAATGACAGAAATTCCGTTTATTTTTGTGTAAAAAGGCAGAAATTTCACTTATTTTGAAGTAAAAAGGAAGAAATTGCTCTAATTTTGGGGCAAAAATGAAGAAATTTCCCTTTTTTGTGGCAAAAGGTATACATTCCCCTTACTTTCCGGATAAAAAGCAGAAATTCCCCGCATTTTGAAGCAAAATTGCAGAAATTCTCTCAATTTTCGGGCAAAAAGGCAGAAATTCTTATTTTTTGGTAAAAAGACAGAAAATCTCCTTTTTCGGGAGCAAACAGTCAGAAATTCCCCTTATTTTGGGGCAAAAAAGACAGAAATTTCCTTTGTTTTGGGGGAAAAAGACAGAAATTCCACTTATTTAGAGGCAAAAAAGCAGAAATTCTTATTTTGGAGCAAAAATGAAGAAATTTTTCTCGTTTATTTCAAAAATTATGCATTCCCCTTATTTTCGGGGTAAAAGGCAGAAATTCCCTGTATTTTGGAGCAAAATTGCATAAATTCCCCTAATTGTGGGGCAAAAAGGCAGAAATTCCCTATATGTTGGGGCAAAAAGAAAGAAATTCTCCTTATTTTGGGGCAAAACTCAGAAATTCCCCTTATTTTGGGGCAAAATTCCAGAAATTTCCCTTATTTTGGGGCAAAATTGAAGAAATTTCACTTATTTTGGGGCAAAATTGCAGAAATTTCACTTATTTTAGGGAAAAAAGCCAGAGATTTTCCTTATTTTGGGGCAAAAATGCAGAAATTCCCCTTATTTTGAGGTAAAAAGCCCGAAATTTTTCTTATTTGGAGGCAAAAAGGCAGAAATTTCCCTTATTTTGGGGCAAAAAGACAGAAATTCCCCTTATTTTGTGGCAAAAATGCAGAAATTTCTTTTATTTTGGGGCAAAAATGAAGAAAATCCTTTTTTTGTGAGAAAAGGTATACATTCCTCTTACTTTCGGGATTAAAAGAAGAAATTTCCCGTATTTTGAAGCAAAATTGCAGAAATTCTCATAATTTTTGGGCAAAAAGGCAGAAATTCTCCTTATTTTGGGTCAAAAAGACAGAAAATCTCCTTTTTTTGGGAGCAAACAGTCAGAATTTCTCCTTATTTTGGGGCAAAATTGCAGAAATTTCGTTTACATTGGGGCAAAATTGCAGAAATTTTCCTTATTTTGGGGCAAAATTGCAGAAATTTCACTTATTTCAGGGTAATAAATCAGTAATTCCCCTTATTTTGGGGCAAAAAAGACAGAAATTCCCTTTGTTTTGGGGGCAAAAGACAGAAATTCCATTTATTTAGAGGCAAAAAGGCAGAAATTCCCCTTATTTTGGAGGAAAAATGAAGAAATTTTTCTTTTTATGGCAAAAAGGTATGCATTCCCATTATTTTCGGGCAAAAAGGCAAACATTCCCCGTATTTTGGAGCAAAATTGCAGAAATTCCCCTAATTTTGGGGCAAAAGGCAGAAATTCCCTTTATTTTGGGGCAAAAATCAGAAATTCCCCTTATTTTGGGGCAAAATTCCAGAAATTTCCTTTATTTTCGAATAAAATTGCAGGAATTTACCTTATTTTGCTGCAAAATTGCAGAAATTTCACATATTTCAGGGCAAAAAGACTGAAATTTCCCTTATTTTGGGGCAAAAATGCAGAAATTTCACTTATATCAGGGAAAAAGGCAGAAATTTTCCTTATTTTGTGGAAAAATTCAGAAATTCACCTTATTTTGAGGTAAAAAGGCTGAAATTCCACTTATTTGGGGGCAAAAACACAGAAATTCCCCTTATTTTGTGGCACAAATGCAGAAATTTCTTTTATTTTGGGGCAAAATTGCAGAAATTTCACTTATTTCAGGGCATAATTCAAAAATTCCTTTTATTTTGGGGCAAAAAGACAGAAATTCTGTTTATTTTGGGGTAAAAAGGCAGAAATTTCACTTATTTTGAGGTAAAAAGGCAGAAATTCCTCTTTTTTGGGGGCAAAAATGAAGAAATTTCCCTTTTTTGTGGCAAAAGGTATACATTTCCCTTACTTTCGGGATAAAAAGCAGAAATTCCCCGTATTTTGAAGCAAAATTGCATAAATTCTCTCAATTTTTGGGCAAAAAGGCAGAAATTCTTTTTATTTTGAGGCAAAAAGACAGAAAATCTCCTTTTTCAGGAGCAAACAGTCAGAAATTCCCCATATTGTGGGGCAAAATTGCAGAATTTTTTTTTACATTGGGGCAAAATTGCAGAAATTTCCCTTATTTTAAGGCAAAATTGCAGAAATTTCACTTATTTCAGGTTAATAAGTCTATAATTCCCCTTATTTTAGGGCAAAATTGCCAATATTTGCTTTACATTGGGGCAAAATTGAAGAAATTTCTCTTATTTTGTGGCAAAATTGCAGAAATTTCACTTATTTCAATTTAATAAGTCAGAAATTCCCCTTATTTTGGGGCAAACAAGACAGAAATTCCCTTTGTTTTGGGGGAAAAAGACAGAAATTCCACTTATTTAGAGGCAAAAAAGCAGAAATTCTTATTTTGGAGCAAAAATGAAGAAATTTTTCTCGTTTATTTCAAAAATTATGCATTCCCCTTATTTTCGGGGTAAAAGGCAGAAATTCCCTGTATTTTGGAGCAAAATTGCATAAATTCCCCTAATTGTGGGGCAAAAAGGCACAAATTGCCTATATGTTGGGGCAAAAAAAAGAAATTCTCCTTATTTTGGGGCAAAACTCAGAAATTCCCCTTATTTTGGGGCAAAATTCCAGAAATTTCCCTTATTTTGGGGCAAAATTGAAGAAATTTCACTTATTTTGGGGCAAAATTGCAGAAATTTCACTTATTTTAGGGAAAAAAGCCAGAGATTTTCCTTATTTTGGGGCAAAAATGCAGAAATTCCCCTTATTTTGAGGTAAAAAGTCCGAAATTCTTCTTATTTGGAGGCAAAAAGGCAGAAATTTCCCTTATTTTGGGGCAAAAAGACAGAAATTCCCTTTTATGTGGCAAAAATGCAGAAATTTCTTTTATTTTGGGGCAAAAATGAAGAAAATTTTATTTTTTGTGAGAAAAGGTATACATTCCTCTTACTTTCGGGATTAAAAGCAGAAATTTTCCGTATTTTGAACAAAATTGCAGAAATTCTCATAATTTTTGGGCAAAAAGGCAGAAATTCTCCTTATTTTGGGTCAAAAAGACAGAAAATCTCCTTTTTTTGGGAGCAAACAGTCAGAATTTCTCCTTATTTTGGGGCAAACTTGCAGAAATTTCGTTTACATTGGGGCAAAATTGCAGAAATTTTCCTTATTTTGGGGCAAAATTGCAGAAATTTCACTTATTTCAGGGTAATAAATCAGTAATTCCCCTTATTTTGGGGCAAAAAAGACAGAAATTCCCTTTGTTTTGGGGGCAAAAGACAGAAATTCCATTTATTTAGAGGCAAAAAGGCAGAAATTTTCCTTATTTTGGAGCAAAAATGAAGAAATTTCCCTTTTTACGGCAAAAAGGTATGCATTCCCATTATTTTCAGGCAAAAAGGCAGAAATTCCCTGTATTTTAGAGCAAAATTGCAGAAATTCTTCTAATTTTGGGGCAAAAGGCAGAAATTCCCCTTATTTTGGGGCAAAATTCCAGAAATTTTCTTTATTGTGGGGCAAAATTGCAGGAATTTACTAAATTTTGGGTCAAAATTGCAGAAATTTCACCTATTTGGTGCAAAATTGCAGAAATTTTACTTATTTTCAGGTATAAAGGCTGAAATTTCCTTTATTTTGGGGCAATAAGGGAGAAATTCCCCTTATTTTGGGGCAAAATTGCAGAAATTTCCCTTATTATGGGGAAAAATTGCAGAAATTTCCCTTATTTTAGAGCAAAATTGCAGCAATTTTACTTATTTCAGAGAAAAAAAACAAAAATTTTTCTTATTTTGGGGCAAAAAGGCAGAAATTCCCATTATTTTGGGGCAAAAAGGCAGAAATTTACCTTATTTTGTGGTAAAATTGCAGAAATTTCACATATTTCAGGGCAAAAAGGCAGAAATTTCCCTTATTTTGGGGCAAAATTGCAGAAATTTCACTTATTTCAGGGTAATAAGTCAGAAATTCCCCTTATTTTGGGGCAAAATACAGAAATTCCCTTTGTTTTGGGGGAAAAAGACAGAAATACCACTTATTTAGAGGCAAAAAAGCAGAAATTCTTCTTATTTTGGAGCAAAAATCAAGAGATTTTTCTCGTTTATGGCAAAAGGTTATACATTCCCCTTATTTTTGGGCAAAAAGGCAGAAATTCCCTGTATTTTGGAGCAAAATTGCAGAAATTCCCCTAATTGTGGGGCAAAAAGGCAGAATTTCCCTATATGTTTGGGCAAAAACACAAAAATTCTCCTTATTTTGGGGCAAAACTCAGAAATTCCCCTTATTTTGGGGCAAAATTGCAGAAATTTCACATATTTCAGGGCATAATTCAAAAATTCCTTTTATTTTGGGGCAAAATGACAGAAATTCCGTTTATTTTTGTTTAAAAAGGCAGAAATTTCACTTATTTTGAGGTAAAAAGGCAGAAATTGCTCTAAGTTTGGGGCAAAATGAAGAAATTTCCCTTTTTTGTGGCAAAAAGTATACATTCCCCTTACTTTCGGGATAATAAGCAGAAATTCCCCGTATTTTGAAGCAAAGTTGCAGAAATTCTCTCAATTTTCGTGCAAAAAGGCAGAAATTCTCCTTCTTTTAAGGCAAAAAGACAGAAAATCTCCTTTTTCGGGAGCAAACAGATAGAAATTCTCCTTATTTTCGGGAAAAATTGCAAAAATTTCACTTATTTCAGGGTAATAAGTCAGAAATTCCCCTTATTTTGGTGAAAAATACAGAAATTCCCGTTTGTTTTGAGAGAAAAAGACAGAAATTCCACTTATTTAGAGGCTAAAAAGCCGAAATTCTTCTTAATTTGGAGCAAAAATGAAGAAATTTTCCTCGTTTATTTCAAAAAGTTATGCATTCCCCTTTTTTTTCGGGCAAAAAGGCAGAAATTCCCTGTATTTTGGAGCAAAATTGCAGAAATTCCCATAATTGTGGGGCAAAAAGAAAGAAATTCATTATATGTTGGGGCGAAAACACAGAAATTCTCTTTATTTTGGGGCAAAACTCAGAAATTCCACTTATTTTGGGGCAAAATTCCAGAAATTTCCCTTATTCTGGGGCAAAATTGCAGAAATTTCACTTATTTCAGGGAAAAAAAGGAATTTTGTTATTATGGGGCAAAAAAGCAGAAATTCCACTTATTTTGAGGTAAAAAGGCTGAAATTCCCCTTATTTGGGGGCAAAAAGGCAGAAATATCCCTTATTTTGGGGCAAAATTGCAGAAATTTCACTTATTACAGGGTAATAAGTCAGAAATTCCCCTTAATTTGGGGCAAAAAAGACAGAAGTTCTCTTTGTTTTGGGGGAAAAACAAGAAATTCCACTTATTTAGAGGCAAGAAGGCAGAAATTCCCCTTATTTTGGAGCAAAAATGAAGAAGTTTCCCTTTTTATGGCAAAAAGGTATGCATTCCCATTATTTTCGGGCAAAAAGGCAGAAATTCCCCATATTTTGGGGCAAAATTGCAGAAATTCCCCTAAATTTGGGGCAAAAGGCAGAAATTCCCTTTATTTTGGGGCAAAAATCATGAATTCCCCTTATTTTGAGGCAAAATTCAAGAAATTTCCTTTATTTTGGGGCAAAATTGCAGGAATTTACCTTATTTTGGGGAAAAATTGCAGAAATTTTTCTTATTTGGGGCAAAATTGCAGAAATTTCACTTATTTACAGGTAAAAACGCTGCAATTTCCTTTAGTTTGGGGCAAAAAGGGAGAAATTCCCCTTATTTTTGGGGCAAAATTGCAGAAATTTCCCTTATTATTGGGAAAAATTGCAAAAATTTTCCTTATTTTAGAGCAAAATTGCAGCAATTTTACTTATTTCAGAGAAAAAAAAGCAAAAATTTTTCTTATTTTGGGGCATAAAGGCAGAAATTCCCATTATTTTGGGGCAAAAATGAAGAAATTCACCTTATTTTGTGGTAAAATTGCAGAAATTTCACATATTTCAGGGCAAAAAGGCAGAAATTCCCCTTATTTTGGGGCAAAATACAGAAATTCCCTTTGTTTTGGGGGAAAAAGACAGAAATTCCACTTATTTAGAGGCAAAAAAGCACACATTCTTCTTATTTTGGAGCAAAAATGAAGAAATTTTTCTCGTTTATGGCAAAAGGTTATGCATTCCCCTTATTTTTGGGCAAAAAGGCAGAAATTCCCGGTATTTTGGAGCAAAATTGCAGAAATTCCCCTAATTGTGGGGCAAAAAAGCAGAAATTCCCTATATGTTGGGGCAAAAACACAGAAATTCTCCTTATTTTGGGGCAAAACTCAGAAATTCCCCTTATTTTGGGGCAAAATTCCAGAAATTTCTTTTATTTTGGGGCAAAATTGCAGAAATTTCACTAATTTGGTGCAAAATTGCAGAAATTTCAATTATTTTAAAGAAAAAAGCCAGAAATTTTTCTTATTTTGGGGCAAAAATGCAGAAATTCCCCTTATTTTGAGGTAAAAATGCTGTAATTCCCCTTATTTGGGGGCAAAAAGGCAGAAATTTCCCTTATTTTGGGGCAAAGAGACCGAAATTCCCCCTTATTTTGTGGCAAAAATGCAGAAATTTCTTTTATTTTGGGGTAAAATTGCAGAAATTTCACATATTTCAGGGCATAATTCAAAAATTCCTTTTATTTTGGGGAAAAATGACAGAAATTCCATTTTTTGTGTAAAAAGGCAGAAATTTCACTTATTTTGAAGTAAAAAGGAAGAAATTGCTCTAATTTTGGGGCAAAAATGAAGAAATTTCCCTTTTTTGTGGCAAAAGGTATACATTCCCCTTACTTTCGGGATAATAAGCAGAAATTCCCCGTATTTTGAAGCAAAATTGCAGAAATTCTCTCAATTTTTGGGCAAAAAGGCAGAAATTCTCCTTATTTTTTGGTAAAGAAACAGAAAATCTCCTTTTTCGGGAGCAAACAGTCAGAAATTCCCCTAATTTTGGGGCAAAATTGCAGAAATTTCCTTTACATTGGGGCAAAATTGCAGAAATTTCCCTTATTTTGGGGCTAAATTGCATAAATTTCACTTATTTCAGGGTAATAAGTCAGAAATTTCCCTTATTTTGAGGCAAAAAAAAGAGAAATTCCCTTTGTTTTGGGGGAAAAAGACAGAAATTCCACTTATATAGAGGCAAAAAGGAAGAAATTCCCTTTATTTTGGAGCAAAAATGAAGAAATTTCACTTTTTATGACAAAAAGGTATGCATTCCATTATTTTCGGGCAAAAAGGCAGAAACTCCCCGTATTTAGGAGCAAAAATGCAGAAATTCCCCTTATTTTTGGGCAAAAGGCAGAAATTCCGTTTATTTTGGGGCAAAAATCAGAAATTCCCATTATTTTGGGACAAAATTCCAGAAATTTCCTTTATTTTGGGGCAAAATTGCAGGAATTTACTTTATTTTGGGGCAAAATTGCAGAAATTTCCCTTATTTGGAGCAAAATTGCAGAAATTTCACTTATTTTCAGGTAAAAAGTCTGAAATTTCCTTTGTTTTGGGGCAAAAAGGAAGAAATTCCCCTTATTTTTGGGCAAAATTGCAGAAATTTTTCTTATTATGTAAAAAAATTGCAAAAATTTCCCTTATTTTAGGGCAAAATTGCAGAAATTTCACTTATTTCAGAGAAAAAAATCAAAAATTTTTCTTTTTTTGGGGCAAAAAGGCAGAAATTCCCATTAATTTGGAGCAAAAAGGCAGAAATTCACCTTATTTTGGGGTAAAATTGCAGAAATTTCACATATTTCAGGGCAAAAAGGTAGAAATTTCCCTTATTTTGGGGCAAAATTACAGAAATTTCACTTATTTCTGGGTAATAAGTCAGAAATTTCCCTTATTTTGGGACAAAAAAGACAGAAATTCCCTATGTTTTGGGGGAAAAAGACAGAAATTCCACTTATTTAGAGGCTAAAAAGCCGAAATTCTTCTTATTTTGGAGCAAAAATGAAGAAATTTTCCTCTTTTATGGCAAAAACTTATGCATTTCCTGTATTTTCGGGGAAAATGCAGAAATTCCCGGTATTTTGGAGCAAAATTCCAGAAATTTCCGTTATTTTGGGGCAAAATTGCAGAAATTTCACTTATTTTGGGGCAAAATTGCAGAAATTTCACTTATTTCAGGGAAAAAAGGCAGAAATTTTCCTTATTTTAGGGCAAAAATGCAGAAATTCCCCTTATTTTGAAGTAAAAAGGCTGAATTTCCCCTTATTTAAGGGCAAAAAGGCAGAAATTTCCCTTATTTTGGGGCAAAAAAACAGAAATTCTCCTTATTTTGTGGCAAAAATGCAGAAATTTCTTTTATTTTGGGGCAAAATTCCAGAAATTTCACATATTTCAGGGCATAATTCAAAAATTCCTTTTATTTTGGGGCAAAAAGACAGAAATTCTGTTTATTTTTGGGTAAAAAGGCAGAAATTTCACTTATTTTGAGGTAAAAAGGCTGAAATTCCTCTTATTTTGGGACAAAAATGAAGACATTTCCCTTTTTTGTGGCAAAAGGTATACATTCCTCTTACTTTCAGGATAATAAACAGAAATTCCCCGTATTTTGAAGCAAAATTGCAGAAATTCTCTCAATTTTCATGCAAAAAGGCAAAAATTCTCCTTATTTTGGGGCAAAACGACAGAAAATCTGCTTTTTCGGGAGCAAACAGTTAGAAATTCCCCTTATTTTGGGGCAAAATTGCAGAAATTTCCTTTACATTGGGGCAAAATTGAAAAAATTTCCCTTATTTTGGGGCAAAGTTGCAGAAATTTCACTTATTTCAGGGTAATAAGTAAGAAATTCCCCTTATTTTGGGGCAAAGAAGACAGAAATTCCCTTTGTTTTGGGGGAAAAAGACAGAAATTCCACTTATATAGAGGCAAAAAGGAAGAAATTCCCTTTATTTTGGAGCAAAAATGAAGAAATTTCACTTTTTATGACAAAAAGGTATGCATTCCATTATTTTCGGGCAAAAAGGCAGAAACTCCCCGTATTTTGGAGCAAAAATGCAGAAATTCTCCTTATTTTTGGGCAAAAGGCAGAAATTCCATTTATTTTGGGGCAAAAATCAGAAATTCCCATTATTTTGGGGCAAAATTCCAGAAATTTCCTTTATTTTGGGGCAAAATTGCAGGAATTTACCTTATTTTGGGGCAAAATTGCAGAAATTTCCCTTATTTGGAGCAAAATTGCAGAAATTTCACTTATTTTAAGGTAAAAAGTCTGAAATTTCCTTTGTTTTGGGGCAAAAAGGAAGAAATTCCCCTTATTTTGGGGCAAAATTGCAGAAATTTTTCTTATTATGTAAAAAAATTGCAAAAATTTCCCTTATTTTAGGGCAAAATTGCAGAAATTTCACTTATTTCAGAGAAAAAAATCAAAAATTTTTCTTTTTTGGGGGCAAAAAGGCAGAAATTCCCATTAATTTGGAGCAAAAAGGCAGAAATTCACCTTATTTTGGGGTAAAATTGCAGAAATTTCACATATTTCAGGGCAAAAAGGTAGAAATTTCCCGTATTTTGGGGCAAAATTACAAAAATTTCACTTATTTCAGGGTAATAAGTCAGAAATTTCCCTTATTTTGGGACAAAAAAGACAGAAATTCCCTATGTTTTGGGGGAAAAAGACAGAAATTCCACTTATTTAGAGGCTAAAAAGCCGAAATTCTTCTTGTTTTGGAGCAAAAATGAAGAAATTTTCCTCTTTTATGGCAAAAACTTATGCATTTCCTGTATTTTCGGGGAAAATGCAGAAATTCCCCGTATTTTGGAGCAAAATTCCAGAAATTTCCGTTATTTTGGGGCAAAATTGCAGAAATTTCACTTATTTTGGGGCAAAATTGCAGAAATTTCACTTATTTCAGGGAAAAAAGGCAGAAATTTTCCTTATTTTAGGGCAAAAATGCAGAAATTCCCCTTATTTTGAAGTAAAAAGGCTGAAATTCCCCTTATTTGGGGGCAAAAAGGCAGAAATTTCCCTTATTTTGGGGCAAAAAAACAGAAATTCTCCTTATTTTGTGGCAAAAATGCAGAAATTTCTTTTATTTTGGGGCAAAATTCCAGAAATTTCACATATTTCAGGGCATAATTCAAAAATTCCTTTTATTTTGGGGCAAAAAGACAGAAATTCCGTTTATTTTTGGGTAAAAAGGCAGAAATTTCACTTATTTTGAGGTAAAAAGGCTGAAATTCCTCTTATTTTGGGACAAAAATGAAGACATTTCCCTTTTTTGTGGCAAAAGGTATACATTCCTCTTACTTTCAGGATAATAAACAGAAATTCCCCGTATTTTGAAGCAAAATTGCAGAAATTCTCTCAATTTTCGTGCAAAAAGGCAAAAATTCTCCTTATTTTGGGGCAAAACGACAGAAAATCTGCTTTTTCGGGAGCAAACAGTTAGAAATTCCCCTTATTTTGGGGCAAAATTGCAGAAATTTCCTTTACATTGGGGCAAAATTGAAAAAATTTCCCTTATTTTGGGGCAAAGTTGCAGAAATTTCACTTATTTCAGGGTAATAAGTAAGAAATTCCCCTTATTTTGGGGCAAAGAAGACAGAAATTCCCTTTGTTTTGGGGGAAAAAGACAGAAATTCCACTTATATAGAGGCAAAAAGGAAGAAATTCCCTTTATTTTGGAGCAAAAATGAAGAAATTTCACTTTTTATGACAAAAAGGTATGCATTCCATTATTTTCGGGCAAAAAGGCAGAAACTCCCCGTATTTTGGAGCAAAAATGCAGAAATTCTCCTTATTTTTGGGCAAAAGGCAGAAATTCCATTTATTTTGGGGCAAAAATCAGAAATTCCCATTATTTTGGGGCAAAATTCCAGAAATTTCCTTTATTTTGGGGCAAAATTGCAGGAATTTACCTTATTTTGGGGCAAAATTGCAGAAATTTCCCTTATTTGGAGCAAAATTGCAGAAATTTCACTTATTTTAAGGTAAAAAGTCTGAAATTTCCTTTGTTTTGGGGCAAAAAGGAAGAAATTCCCCTTATTTTGGGGCAAAATTGCAGAAATTTTTCTTATTATGTAAAAAAATTGCAAAAATTTTCCTTATTTTAGGGCAAAATTGCAGAAATTTCACTTATTTCAGAGAAAAAAATCAAAAATTTTTCTTTTTTGGGGGCAAAAAGGCAGAAATTCCCATTAATTTGGAGCAAAAAGGCAGAAATTCACCTTATTTTGGGGTAAAATTGCAGAAATTTCACATATTTCAGGGCAAAAAGGTAGAAATTTCCCGTATTTTGGGGCAAAATTACAAAAATTTCACTTATTTCAGGGTAATAAGTCAGAAATTTCCCTTATTTTGGGACAAAAAAGACAGAAATTCCCTATGTTTTGGGGGAAAAAGACAGAAATTCCACTTATTTAGAGGCTAAAAAGCCGAAATTCTTGTTTTGGAGCAAAAATGAAGAAATTTTCCTCTTTTATGGCAAAAACTTATGCATTTCCTGTATTTTCGGGGAAAATGCAGAAATTCCCCGTATTTTGGAGCAAAATTCCAGAAATTTCCGTTATTTTGGGGCAAAATTGCAGAAATTTCACTTATTTTGGGGCAAAATTGCAGAAATTTCACTTATTTCAGGGAAAAAAGGCAGAAATTTTCCTTATTTTAGGGCAAAAATGCAGAAATTCCCCTTATTTTGAAGTAAAAAGGCTGAAATTCCCCTTATTTGGGGGCAAAAAGGCAGAAATTTCCCTTATTTTGAGGCAAAAAAACAGAAATTCTCCTTATTTTGTGGCAAAAATGCAGAAATTTCTTTTATTTTGGGGCAAAATTCCAGAAATTTCACATATTTCAGGGCATAATTCAAAAATTCCTTTTATTTTGGGGCAAAAAGACAGAAATTCCGTTTATTTTTGGGTAAAAAGGCAGAAATTTCACTTATTTTGAGGTAAAAAGGCTGAAATTCCTCTTATTTTGGGACAAAAATGAAGACATTTCCCTTTTTTTGTGGCAAAAGGTATACATTCCTCTTACTTTCAGGATAATAAACAGAAATTCCCCGTATTTTGAAGCAAAATTGCAGAAATTCTCTCAATTTTCGTGCAAAAAGGCAAAAATTCTCCTTATTTTGGGGCAAAACGACAGAAAATCTGCTTTTTCGGGAGCAAACAGTTAGAAATTCCCCTTATTTTGGGGCAAAATTGCAGAAATTTCCTTTACATTGGGGCAAAATTGAAAAAATTTCCCTTATTTTGGGGCAAAGTTGCAGAAATTTCACTTATTTCAGGGTAATAAGTAAGAAATTCCCCTTATTTTGGGGCAAAGAAGACAGAAATTCCCTTTGTTTTGGGGGAAAAAGACAGAAATTCCACTTATATAGAGGCAAAAAGGAAGAAATTCCCTTTATTTTGGAGCAAAAATGAAGAAATTTCACTTTTTATGACAAAAAGGTATGCATTCCATTATTTTCGGGCAAAAAGGCAGAAACTCCCCGTATTTTGGAGCAAAAATGCAGAAATTCTCCTTATTTTTGGGCAAAAGGCAGAAATTCCATTTATTTTGGGGCAAAAATCAGAAATTCCCATTATTTTGGGGCAAAATTCCAGAAATTTCCTTTATTTTGGGGCAAAATTGCAGGAATTTACCTTATTTTGGGGCAAAATTGCAGAAATTTCCCTTATTTGGAGCAAAATTGCAGAAATTTCACTTATTTTAAGGTAGAAAGTCTGAAATTTCCTTTGTTTTGGGGCAAAAAGGAAGAAATTCCCCTTATTTTGGGGCAAAATTGCAGAAATTTTTCTTATTATGTAAAAAAATTGCAAAAATTTTCCTTATTTTAGGGCAAAATTGCAGAAATTTCACTTATTTCAGAGAAAAAAATCAAAAATTTTTCTTTTTTGGGGGCAAAAAGGCAGAAATTCCCATTAATTTGGAGCAAAAAGGCAGAAATTCACCTTATTTTGGGGTAAAATTGCAGAAATTTCACATATTTCAGGGCAAAAAGGTAGAAATTTCCCGTATTTTGGGGCAAAATTACAAAAATTTCACTTATTTCAGGGTAATAAGTCAGAAATTTCCCTTATTTTGGGACAAAAAAGACAGAAATTCCCTATGTTTTGGGGGAAAAAGACAGAAATTCCACTTATTTAGAGGCTAAAAAGCCGAAATTCTTCTTGTTTTGGAGCAAAAATGAAGAAATTTTCCTCTTTTATGGCAAAAACTTATGCATTTCCTGTATTTTCGGGGAAAATGCAGAAATTCCCCGTATTTTGGAGCAAAATTCCAGAAATTTCCGTTATTTTGGGGCAAAATTGCAGAAATTTCACTTATTTTGGGGCAAAATTGCAGAAATTTCACTTATTTCAGGGAAAAAAGGCAGAAATTTTCCTTATTTTAGGGCAAAAATGCAGAAATTCCCCTTATTTTGAAGTAAAAAGGCTGAAATTCCCCTTATTTGGGGGCAAAAAGGCAGAAATTTCCCTTATTTTGGGGCAAAAAAACAGAAATTCTCCTTATTTTGTGGCAAAAATGCAGAAATTTCTTTTATTTTGGGGCAAAATTCCAGAAATTTCACATATTTCAGGGCATAATTCAAAAATTCCTTTTATTTTGGGGCAAAAAGACAGAAATTCCGTTTATTTTTGGGTAAAAAGGCAGAAATTTCACTTATTTTGAGGTAAAAAGGCTGAAATTCCTCTTATTTTGGGACAAAAATGAAGACATTTCCCTTTTTTTGTGGCAAAAGGTATACATTCCTCTTACTTTCAGGATAATAAACAGAAATTCCCCGTATTTTGAAGCAAAATTGCAGAAATTCTCTCAATTTTCGTGCAAAAAGGCAAAAATTCTCCTTATTTTGGGGCAAAACGACAGAAAATCTGCTTTTTCGGGAGCAAACAGTTAGAAATTCCCCTTATTTGGGGGCAAAGAGGCAGAAATATCCCTTATTTTGGGGTAAAATTGCAGAAATTTCACTTATTACAGGGTAATAAGTGAGAAATTCCCCTTAATTTGGGGCAAAAAAGACAGAAATTCCCTTTGTTTTGGGGGAAAAAGAAGAAATTCCACTTATTTAGTGGCAAGAAGGCAGAAATTCCCCTTATTTTGGAGCAAAAATGAAGAAATTTCCCTTTTTATGGCAAAAAGGTATGCATTCCTATTATTTTTGGGCAAAAAGGCAGAAATTCCCAATATTTTGGGGCAAAATTGCAGAAATTCCCCTAAATTTGGGGCAAAAGGCAGAAATTTTCTTTATATTGGGGCAAAAATCATAAATTCCCCTTATTTTGGGGCAAAATTCAAGAAATTTCCTTTATTTTGGGGCAAAATTGCAGGAATTTACCTTATTTTGGGGCAAAATTGCAGCAATTTTTTATATTTGGGGCAAAATTGCAGAAATTTCACTTCTTTTGAGAAAAAAAGGCTGAAATTTCCTTTAGTTTGGGGCAAAAGGGAGAAATTCCCCTTATTTTGCGGCAAAATTGCTGAAATTTCCCTTATTATTGGGAAAAATTGCAGAAATTTTCCTTATTTTAGAGCAAAATTGCAGCAATTTCACTTATTTCGAAGAAAAAAAGCAAAAATTTTTCTTATTTTGGGGCAAAAAGGCAGAAATTCCCATTATTTTGGGGCAAAAAGGCAGAAATTCACCTTATTTTGGGGTAAAATTGCAGAAATTTCACTTATTTTGGGGCAAAAAGGCAGAAATTTCCTTATTTTGGGGCAAAATTGCAGAAATTTCACTTATTTCAGGGTAATAATTCAGAAATTCCCCTTATTTTGGGGCAAAATACAGAAATTCACTTATTTTCAGGTAAAAAGGCTGAAGTTTCCTTTGTTTTGGGGCAAAAAGGAAGAAATTCCCCTTATTTTGGGGCAAAATTGCAGAAATTTTTCTTATTATGTAAAAAAATTGCCAAAATTTCCCTTATTTTAGGGCAAAATTGCAGAAATTTCACTTATTTCAGAGAAAAAAAGCAAAAGTTTTTCTTATGTTGGGGCAAAAAGGCAGAAATTCACATTATTTTGGGGCAAAAAAGCAGAAATTCACTTTATTTTGAGGTAAAATTGCAGAAATTTCACATATTTCAGGGCAAAAAGGCAGAAATTTCCCTTATTTTGGGGAAAAATTGCAGAAATTTTTTTTATTTGGGGCAAAATTGCAGAAATTTCACTTATTTTCAGGTAAAAAGGCTTAAATTTTCTTTAGTTTGCGGCCAAAAGTGAGAAATTTCTTTTATTTTGGGGCAAAATTGAAGAAATTTCCCTTATTATTGGAAAAAATTGCAGAAATTTTCCTTATTTAAAGCAAAATTGCAGCAATTTCACTTATTTCAGAGAAAAAAAGCAAAAATTTTTCTTATTTTGGGACAAAAAGGCAGAAATTCCCATTATTTTGGGGCAAAAAGGCAGAAATTCACCTTATTTTGGGGTAAAATTGCAGAAATTTCACATATTTCACGGAAAAAGGCAGAAATTTCCTTTATTTTAAGGCAAAATTGCAGAAATTTCACTTATTTCAGGGTAATAAGTCAGAAATTCCCCTTATTTTGGGGCAAAATACAGAAATTTCCTTTGTTTTCGGGGAAAAACACAGAAATTCCACTTATTTGGAGGCAAAAAACAGAAATTCTTCTTATTTTGGAGCAAAAATGAAGATTTTTTCCTCGCTTATCGCAAAAGGTTATGCATTCCCCTTATTTTTGGGCAAAAAGGCAGAAATTCCCTGTATTTTGGAGCAAAATTGCAGAAATTCCCCTAATTGTGGGGCAAAAAGGCAGAAATTCCCTATATGTTGGGGCAAAAACACAGAAATTCTCCTTATTTTGGGGCAAAACTCAGAAATTCCCCTTATTTTGGGGCAAAATTCCAGAAATTTCCCTTATTTTGGGGCAAAATTGCAGAAATTTCCCTTATTTTGGGGCAAAATTGCAGAAATTTCAATTATTTTGAGGAAAAAAGCCAGAGATTTTTCTTATTTTGGGGCAAAAATGCAGAAATTCCCCTTATTTTGGGGTAAAAATGCTGTAATTCCCCTTATTTGGGGGCAAAAATGCAGAAATTTCCATTATTTTGAGGCAAAGAGACAGAAATTCCCTTTATTTTGTGGCAAAAATGCAAAAATTTCTTTTATTTTGGGGCAAAATTGCAGAAATTTCACATATTTCAGGGCATAATTCAAAAATTCCTTTTATTTTGGGGCAAAATGACAGAAATTCCGTTTTTTGTGTAAAAAGGCAGAAATTTCACTTATTTTGAGGTAAAAAGGAAGAAATTGCTCTAATTTTGGGGCAAAAATGAAGAATTTTTTTTTGTGGCAAAAGGTATATATTCCCCTTACTTTCGGGATAAAAAGCAGAAATTCTCCGTATTTTGAAGCAAAATTGCAGAAATTCTCTCAATTTTCGGGCAAAAAGGCAGAAATTCTCCTTATTTTGGGGTAAAAAGACAGAAAATCTCCTTTTTCGGGAGCAAACAGTCAGAAATTCCCCTAATTTTGGGGCAAAATTGCAGAAATTTCTTTTACATTGGGGCAAAATTGCAGAAATTTCCCTTATATTGGGGCGAAATTGCAGAAATTTCACATATTTCAGGGTAATAAGTCAGAAATTTCTTTTATTTTGAGGCAAAATAGACAGAAAATCCCTTTTTTTGGGGAAAAAAGACAGAAATTCCACTTATTTAGAGGCAAAAAGGCAGAAATTCCACTATTTTTGGAGCAAAAATGAAGAAATTTCCCTTATTATGGCAAAAAGGTATGCATTCCCATTATTTTCGGGCAAAAGTGCAGAAATTCCCCTTATTTTTGGGCAAAAGGCAGAAATTCCCATTATTTTGAGGCAAAATTCCAGAAATTTTCTTTTTTTGGGGCAAAATTGCAGGAATTTACCTTATTTTGGGGCAAAATTGCAGAAATTTCCCTTTTTGGGGCAAAATTGCAGAAATTTCACTTATTTTCAGGTAAAAAGGCTGAAATTTCCTTTGTTTTGGGGCAAAAAGGAAGAAATTCCCCATATTTTGGGGCAAAATTGCAGAAATTTTTCTTATGTGAAAAAATTTCAAAAATTTCCCTTATTTTAGGGCAAAATTGCAGAAATTTCACTTATTTCAGAAAAAAAAAGCAAAAATTTTTCTTATTATGGGGCAAAAAGGCAGAAATTTCCCTTATTTTGAGGTAAGAATGCTGAAATTCCCTTTATTTGGGGGCAAAAAGGCAGAAATATCCCTTATTCTGGGCAAAATTGCAGAAATTTCACTTATTACAGGGTAATAAGTCAGAAATTCCCCTTAATTTGGGGCAAAAAAGACAGAAATTCCCTTTGTTTTGGGGGAAAAAGAAGAAATTCCACTAATTTAGAGGCAAGAAGGCAGAAATTCCCCTTATTTTGGAGCAAAAATGAAGAAATTTCCCTTTTCATGGCAAAAAGGTATGCAATCCATTATTTACGGGCAAAAAGGCAGAAATTCCCCATATTTTGGGGCATAATTGCAGAAATTCCCGTAAATTTGGGGCAAAAAACAAAAATTCCCTTTATTTTGAAGCAAAAATCATAAATTCCCCTTATTTTGGGGCAAAATACAAGAAATTTCCTTTATTTTGGGGCAAAATTGCAGGAATTTACCTTATTTTGGGGCAAAATTGTAGAAATTTTTCTTATTTGGGGAAAAATTGCAGAAATTTCACTTCTTTTGAGAAAAAAAGGCTGAAATTTCCTTTAGTTTGGGGCAAAAAAGGAGAAATTCCTTTTATTTTGCGGCAAAATTGCAGCAATTTTACTTATTTCAGAGAAAAAAAGCAAAAATTTTTCTTATTTTGGGGCAAAAAGGCAGAAATTCCCATTATTTTGGGGCAAAAAGGCAGAAATTCACCTTATTTTGGGGTAAAATTGCAGAAATTTCACATATTTCAGGGCAAAAAGGCAGAAATTTCCGTTATTTTGGGGCAAAATTGCAGAAATTTTACTTATTTCAGGGTAATAATTCAGAAATTCCCCTTATTTTGGGGCAAAATACAGAAATTCCCTTTGTTTTGGGGGAAAAAGACAGAAATTCCACTTATTTTGAGTCAAAAAAGCAGAAATTCTTTTTATTTTGGAGCAAAAATAAAGAAATTTTCCTCGTTTATGGCAAAAGGTTATGCATTCCCCTTATTATTGGGCAAAAAGCAGAAATTCCCTGTATTTTGGAGCAAAATATCCGAAATTCCCCTAATTGTGAAGCAAAAAGGCAGAAATTCCCTATATGTTGGGGCAAAAACACAGAAATTCTCCTTATTTTGGGGCAAAACTCAGAAATTTCCCTTATTTTGGGGCAAAATTCCAGAAATTTCCCTTATTTTGGGGCAAAATTGCAGAAATTTCATTTTTTTGGGGCAAAATTGCAGGAATTTACCTTATTTTGGGGCAAAATTGCAGAAATTTCTTTTATTTGGAGCAAAATTGCAGATGTTTCACTTATTTTCAGGTAAAAAGGCTGAAATTTCCTTTGTTTTGGGGCAAAAAGGAAGAAATTCCCCTTATTTTGGGGCAAAATTGCAGAAATTTCCATTATTTTGAGGCAAAGAGACAGAAATTCCCTTTATTTTGTGGCAAAAATGCAAAAATTTCTTTTATTTTGGGGCAAAATTGCAGAAATTTCACATATTTCAGGGCATAATTCAAAAATTCCTTTTATTTTGGGGCAAAATGACAGAAATTCCGTTTTTTGTGTAAAAAGGCAGAAATTTCACTTATTTTGAGGTAAAAAGGAAGAAATTGCTCTAATTTTGGGGCAAAAATGAAGAATTTTTTTTTTGTGGCAAAAGGTATATATTCCCCTTACTTTCGGGATAAAAAGCAGAAATTCTCCGTATTTTGAAGCAAAATTGCAGAAATTCTCTCAATTTTCGGGCAAAAAGGCAGAAATTCTCCTTATTTTGGGGTAAAAAGACAGAAAATCTCCTTTTTCGGGAGCAAACAGTCAGAAATTCCCCTAATTTTGGGGCAAAATTGCAGAAATTTCTTTTACATTGGGGCAAAATTGCAGAAATTTCCCTTATATTGGGGCGAAATTGCAGAAATTTCACATATTTCAGGGTAATAAGTCAGAAATTTCTTTTATTTTGAGGCAAAATAGACAGAAAATCCCTTTTTTTGGGGAAAAAAGACAGAAATTCCACTTATTTAGAGGCAAAAAGGCAGAAATTCCACTATTTTTGGAGCAAAAATGAAGAAATTTCCCTTATTATGGCAAAAAGGTATGCATTCCCATTATTTTCGGGCAAAAGTGCAGAAATTCCCCTTATTTTTGGGCAAAAGGCAGAAATTCCCATTATTTTGAGGCAAAATTCCAGAAATTTTCTTTTTTTGGGGCAAAATTGCAGGAATTTACCTTATTTTGGGGCAAAATTGCAGAAATTTCCCTTTTTGGGGCAAAATTGCAGAAATTTCACTTATTTTCAGGTAAAAAGGCTGAAATTTCCTTTGTTTTGGGGCAAAAAGGAAGAAATTCCCCATATTTTGGGGCAAAATTGCAGAAATTTTTCTTATGTGAAAAAATTTCAAAAATTTCCCTTATTTTAGGGCAAAATTGCAGAAATTTCACTTATTTCAGAAAAAAAAAGCAAAAATTTTTCTTATTATGGGGCAAAAAGGCAGAAATTTCCCTTATTTTGAGGTAAAAATGCTGAAATTCCCTTTATTTGGGGGCAAAAAGGCAGAAATATCCCTTATTCTGGGCAAAATTGCAGAAATTTCACTTATTACAGGGTAATAAGTCAGAAATTCCCCTTAATTTGGGGCAAAAAATACAGAAATTCCCTTTGTTTTGGGGGAAAAAGAAGAAATTCCACTAATTTAGAGGCAAGAAGGCAGAAATTCCCCTTATTTTGGAGCAAAAATGAAGAAATTTCCCTTTTCATGGCAAAAAGGTATGCAATCCATTATTTACGGGCAAAAAGGCAGAAATTCCCCATATTTTGGGGCATAATTGCAGAAATTCCCGTAAATTTGGGGCAAAAAACAAAAATTCCCTTTATTTTGAAGCAAAAATCATAAATTCCCCTTATTTTGGGGCAAAATACAAGAAATTTCCTTTATTTTGGGGCAAAATTGCAGGAATTTACCTTATTTTGGGGCAAAATTGTAGAAATTTTTCTTATTTGGGGAAAAATTGCAGAAATTTCACTTCTTTTGAGAAAAAAAGGCTGAAATTTCCTTTAGTTTGGGGCAAAAAAGGAGAAATTCCTTTTATTTTGCGGCAAAATTGCAGCAATTTTACTTATTTCAGAGAAAAAAAGCAAAAATTTTTCTTATTTTGGGGCAAAAAGGCAGAAATTCCCATTATTTTGGGGCAAAAAGGCAGAAATTCACCTTATTTTGGGGTAAAATTGCAGAAATTTCACATATTTCAGGGCAAAAAGGCAGAAATTTCCGTTATTTTGGGGCAAAATTGCAGAAATTTTACTTATTTCAGGGTAATAATTCAGAAATTCCCCTTATTTTGGGGCAAAATACAGAAATTCCCTTTGTTTTGGGGGAAAAAGACAGAAATTCCACTTATTTTGAGTCAAAAAAGCAGAAATTCTTTTTATTTTGGAGCAAAAATAAAGAAATTTTCCTCGTTTATGGCAAAAGGTTATGCATTCCCCTTATTATTGGGCAAAAAGCAGAAATTCCCTGTATTTTGGAGCAAAATATCCGAAATTCCCCTAATTGTGAAGCAAAAAGGCAGAAATTCCCTATATGTTGGGGCAAAAACACAGAAATTCTCCTTATTTTGGGGCAAAACTCAGAAATTTCCCTTATTTTGGGGCAAAATTCCAGAAATTTCCCTTATTTTGGGGCAAAATTGCAGAAATTTCATTTTTTGGGGCAAAATTGCAGGAATTTACCTTATTTTGGGGCAAAATTGCAGAAATTTCTTTTATTTGGAGCAAAATTGCAGATGTTTCACTTATTTTCAGGTAAAAAGGCTGAAATTTCCTTTGTTTTGGGGCAAAAAGGAAGAAATTCCCCTTATTTTGGGGCAAAATTGCAGAAATTTCCATTATTTTGAGGCAAAGAGACAGAAATTCCCTTTATTTTGTGGCAAAAATGCAAAAATTTCTTTTATTTTGGGGCAAAATTGCAGAAATTTCACATATTTCAGGGCATAATTCAAAAATTCCTTTTATTTTGGGGCAAAATGACAGAAATTCCGTTTTTTGTGTAAAAAGGCAGAAATTTCACTTATTTTGAGGTAAAAAGGAAGAAATTGCTCTAATTTTGGGGCAAAAATGAAGAATTTTTTTTTTGTGGCAAAAGGTATATATTCCCCTTACTTTCGGGATAAAAAGCAGAAATTCTCCGTATTTTGAAGCAAAATTGCAGAAATTCTCTCAATTTTCGGGCAAAAAGGCAGAAATTCTCCTTATTTTGGGGTAAAAAGACAGAAAATCTCCTTTTTCGGGAGCAAACAGTCAGAAATTCCCCTAATTTTGGGGCAAAATTGCAGAAATTTCTTTTACATTGGGGCAAAATTGCAGAAATTTCCCTTATATTGGGGCGAAATTGCAGAAATTTCACATATTTCAGGGTAATAAGTCAGAAATTTCTTTTATTTTGAGGCAAAATAGACAGAAAATCCCTTTTTTGGGGGAAAAAAGACAGAAATTCCACTTATTTAGAGGCAAAAAGGCAGAAATTCCACTATTTTTGGAGCAAAAATGAAGAAATTTCCCTTATTATGGCAAAAAGGTATGCATTCCCATTATTTTCGGGCAAAAGTGCAGAAATTCCCCTTATTTTTGGGCAAAAGGCAGAAATTCCCATTATTTTGAGGCAAAATTCCAGAAATTTTCTTTTTTTGGGGCAAAATTGCAGGAATTTACCTTATTTTGGGGCAAAATTGCAGAAATTTCCCTTTTTGGGGCAAAATTGCAGAAATTTCACTTATTTTCAGGTAAAAAGGCTGAAATTTCCTTTGTTTTGGGGCAAAAAGGAAGAAATTCCCCATATTTTGGGGCAAAATTGCAGAAATTTTTCTTATGTGAAAAAATTTCAAAAATTTCCCTTATTTTAGGGCAAAATTGCAGAAATTTCACTTATTTCAGAAAAAAAAAGCAAAAATTTTTCTTATTATGGGGCAAAAAGGCAGAAATTTCCCTTATTTTGAGGTAAAAATGCTGAAATTCCCTTTATTTGGGGGCAAAAAGGCAGAAATATCCCTTATTCTGGGCAAAATTGCAGAAATTTCACTTATTACAGGGTAATAAGTCAGAAATTCCCCTTAATTTGGGGCAAAAAATACAGAAATTCCCTTTGTTTTGGGGGAAAAAGAAGAAATTCCACTAATTTAGAGGCAAGAAGGCAGAAATTCCCCTTATTTTGGAGCAAAAATGAAGAAATTTCCCTTTTCATGGCAAAAAGGTATGCAATCCATTATTTACGGGCAAAAAGGCAGAAATTCCCCATATTTTGGGGCATAATTGCAGAAATTCCCGTAAATTTGGGGCAAAAAACAAAAATTCCCTTTATTTTGAAGCAAAAATCATAAATTCCCCTTATTTTGGGGCAAAATACAAGAAATTTCCTTTATTTTGGGGCAAAATTGCAGGAATTTACCTTATTTTGGGGCAAAATTGTAGAAATTTTTCTTATTTGGGGAAAAATTGCAGAAATTTCACTTCTTTTGAGAAAAAAAGGCTGAAATTTCCTTTAGTTTGGGGCAAAAAAGGAGAAATTCCTTTTATTTTGCGGCAAAATTGCAGCAATTTTACTTATTTCAGAGAAAAAAAGCAAAAATTTTTCTTATTTTGGGGCAAAAAGGCAGAAATTCCCATTATTTTGGGGCAAAAAGGCAGAAATTCACCTTATTTTGGGGTAAAATTGCAGAAATTTCACATATTTCAGGGCAAAAAGGCAGAAATTTCCGTTATTTTGGGGCAAAATTGCAGAAATTTTACTTATTTCAGGGTAATAATTCAGAAATTCCCCTTATTTTGGGGCAAAATACAGAAATTCCCTTTGTTTTGGGGGAAAAAGACAGAAATTCCACTTATTTTGAGTCAAAAAAGCAGAAATTCTTTTTATTTTGGAGCAAAAATAAAGAAATTTTCCTCGTTTATGGCAAAAGGTTATGCATTCCCCTTATTATTGGGCAAAAAGCAGAAATTCCCTGTATTTTGGAGCAAAATATCCGAAATTCCCCTAATTGTGAAGCAAAAAGGCAGAAATTCCCTATATGTTGGGGCAAAAACACAGAAATTCTCCTTATTTTGGGGCAAAACTCAGAAATTTCCCTTATTTTGGGGCAAAATTCCAGAAATTTCCCTTATTTTGGGGCAAAATTGCAGAAATTTCATTTTTTTGGGGCAAAATTGCAGGAATTTACCTTATTTTGGGGCAAAATTGCAGAAATTTCTTTTATTTGGAGCAAAATTGCAGATGTTTCACTTATTTTCAGGTAAAAAGGCTGAAATTTCCTTTGTTTTGGGGCAAAAAGGAAGAAATTCCCCTTATTTTGGGGCAAAATTGCAGAAATTTCCATTATTTTGAGGCAAAGAGACAGAAATTCCCTTTATTTTGTGGCAAAAATGCAAAAATTTCTTTTATTTTGGGGCAAAATTGCAGAAATTTCACATATTTCAGGGCATAATTCAAAAATTCCTTTTATTTTGGGGCAAAATGACAGAAATTCCGTTTTTTGTGTAAAAAGGCAGAAATTTCACTTATTTTGAGGTAAAAAGGAAGAAATTGCTCTAATTTTGGGGCAAAAATGAAGAATTTTTTTTTTGTGGCAAAAGGTATATATTCCCCTTACTTTCGGGATAAAAAGCAGAAATTCTCCGTATTTTGAAGCAAAATTGCAGAAATTCTCTCAATTTTCGGGCAAAAAGGCAGAAATTCTCCTTATTTTGGGGTAAAAAGACAGAAAATCTCTTTTTCGGGAGCAAACAGTCAGAAATTCCCCTAATTTTGGGGCAAAATTGCAGAAATTTCTTTTACATTGGGGCAAAATTGCAGAAATTTCCCTTATATTGGGGCGAAATTGCAGAAATTTCACATATTTCAGGGTAATAAGTCAGAAATTTCTTTTATTTTGAGGCAAAATAGACAGAAAATCCCTTTTTTTGGGGAAAAAAGACAGAAATTCCACTTATTTAGAGGCAAAAAGGCAGAAATTCCACTATTTTTGGAGCAAAAATGAAGAAATTTCCCTTATTATGGCAAAAAGGTATGCATTCCCATTATTTTCGGGCAAAAGTGCAGAAATTCCCCTTATTTTTGGGCAAAAGGCAGAAATTCCCATTATTTTGAGGCAAAATTCCAGAAATTTTCTTTTTTTGGGGCAAAATTGCAGGAATTTACCTTATTTTGGGGCAAAATTGCAGAAATTTCCCTTTTTGGGGCAAAATTGCAGAAATTTCACTTATTTTCAGGTAAAAAGGCTGAAATTTCCTTTGTTTTGGGGCAAAAAGGAAGAAATTCCCCATATTTTGGGGCAAAATTGCAGAAATTTTTCTTATGTGAAAAAATTTCAAAAATTTCCCTTATTTTAGGGCAAAATTGCAGAAATTTCACTTATTTCAGAAAAAAAAAAGCAAAAATTTTTCTTATTATGGGGCAAAAAGGCAGAAATTTCCCTTATTTTGAGGTAAAAATGCTGAAATTCCCTTTATTTGGGGGCAAAAAGGCAGAAATATCCCTTATTCTGGGCAAAATTGCAGAAATTTCACTTATTACAGGGTAATAAGTCAGAAATTCCCCTTAATTTGGGGCAAAAAAGACAGAAATTCCCTTTGTTTTGGGGGAAAAAGAAGAAATTCCACTAATTTAGAGGCAAGAAGGCAGAAATTCCCCTTATTTTGGAGCAAAAATGAAGAAATTTCCCTTTTCATGGCAAAAAGGTATGCAATCCATTATTTACGGGCAAAAAGGCAGAAATTCCCCATATTTTGGGGCATAATTGCAGAAATTCCCGTAAATTTGGGGCAAAAAACAAAAATTCCCTTTATTTTGAAGCAAAAATCATAAATTCCCCTTATTTTGGGGCAAAATACAAGAAATTTCCTTTATTTTGGGGCAAAATTGCAGGAATTTACCTTATTTTGGGGCAAAATTGTAGAAATTTTTCTTATTTGGGGAAAAATTGCAGAAATTTCACTTCTTTTGAGAAAAAAAGGCTGAAATTTCCTTTAGTTTGGGGCAAAAAAGGAGATATTCCTTTTATTTTGCGGCAAAATTGCAGCAATTTCACTTATTTCAGAGAAAAAAAGCAAAAATTTTTCTTATTTTGGGGCAAAAAGGCAGAAATTCCCATTATTTTGGGGCAAAAAGGCAGAAATTCACCTTATTTTGGGGTAAAATTGCAGAAATTTCACATATTTCAGGGCAAAAAGGCAGAAATTTCCGTTATTTTGGGGCAAAATTGCAGAAATTTTACTTATTTCAGGGTAATAATTCAGAAATTCCCCTTATTTTGGGGCAAAATACAGAAATTCCCTTTGTTTTGGGGGAAAAAGACAGAAATTCCACTTATTTTGAGTCAAAAAAGCAGAAATTCTTTTTATTTTGGAGCAAAAATAAAGAAATTTTCCTCGTTTATGGCAAAAGGTTATGCATTCCCCTTATTTTTGGGCAAAAAGCAGAAATTCCCTGTATTTTGGAGCAAAATATCCGAAATTCCCCTAATTGTGAAGCAAAAAGGCAGAAATTCCCTATATGTTGGGGCAAAAACACAGAAATTCTCCTTATTTTGGGGCAAAACTCAGAAATTTCCCTTATTTTGGGGCAAAATTCCAGAAATTTCCCTTATTTTGGGGCAAAATTGCAGAAATTTCATTTTTTTGGGGCAAAATTGCAGGAATTTACCTTATTTTGGGGCAAAATTGCAGAAATTTCTTTTATTTGGAGCAAAATTGCAGATGTTTCACTTATTTTCAGGTAAAAAGGCTGAAATTTCCTTTGTTTTGGGGCAAAAAGGAAGAAATTCCCCTTATTTTGGGGCAAAATTGCAGAAATTTTTCTTATGTGAAAAAATTTCAAAAATTTCCCTTATTTTAGGGCAAAATTGCAGAAATTTCACTTATTTCAGAGGGAAAAAATCAAAAATTTTTCTTATTTTGGGACAAAACGGCAGAAATTCCCATTATTTTGGGGCAAAAAAGCAGAAATTCACCTTATTTTGAGGTAAAATTGCAGAAATTTCACATATTTCAGGGAAAAAAGGCAGAAATTTCCCTTATTTTCGGGCAAAATTGAAGAAATTTCACTTATTTCTGGGTAATAAGTCAGAAATTCCACTTATTTTTTGGCAAAAAAGACAGAAATTCCCTTTGTTTTGGGAACAAAAGACAGAAATTCCACTTACTGAGAAGCAAAAAGGCAGAAATTCCCCTTATTTTGGAGCAAAAATGAAGTAATTTCTCTTTTTTATTGCAAAAAGTTATGCATTCCCCTTATTTTCGTGCAAAAAGGCAGAAATTCCCTGTATTTTGGAGCAAAATTGCAGAAATTCCCCTAATTGTGGGGCAAAAAGGCAGAAATTTCCTATATGTTGGGGCAAAAAGACAGAAATTCTCCTTATTTTGGGGCAAAACTCAGAAATTCCACATATTTTGGGGCAAAATTGCAGAAAGTTCACTTACTTCAGAGAAAAAAGGAAGAAATTTTCTTTATTTTAGGGCAAAAATGTAGAAATTCGTAATATTTTGTGGCAAAAATGCAGAAATTCCCATTATTTTGAGGTAAAAAGGGTGAAATTCCCCTTATTTGTGGGCAAAAAGGCAAAAATTTCCCTTATTTTGGGGCAAAATTGCAGAACCTTCACTTATTTCAGAGTAATAAGTCAGAAATTTTTCTTATTTTGTGGTAAAAAAGACAGAAAATCCCTTTGTTTTGGGGAAAAAAGACAGAAATTCCACTTATTTAGAGGCAAAAAAGCAGAAATTCCCCTTATTTTGAAGCAAAAATGAAGAAATTTCCCTTTTTTAAGGAAAAAAGTTATGCATTCTTCTTATTTTCGGGCAAAAAGGCAGAAATTCCCCGTATTTTGGAGCAAAATTGCAAAAATTCCCCTAATTGTGGGGCAAAAATGCAGAAATTCCCTATATGTTGGGGCAAAAGACAGAAATTCTCCTTATTTTGGGGCAAAACTCAGAAATTCCACATATTTTGGGGCAAAATTGCAGAAATTTCACTTACTTCAGAGAAAAAAGGCAGAAATTTTCTTTATTTTAGGGCAAAAATGTAGAAATTCGTAATATTTTGTGGCAAAAATGCAGAAATTCCCATTATTTTGAGGTAAAAAGGGTGAAATTCCCCTTATTTGTGGGCAAAAAGGCAAAAATTTCCCTTATTTTGGGGCAAAATTGCAGAACCTTCACTTATTTCAGAGTAATAAGTCAGAAATTTTTCTTATTTTGGGGTAAAAAAGACAGAAAATCCCTTTGTTTTGGGGAAAAAAGACAGAAATTCCACTTATTTAGAGGCAAAAAAGCAGAAATTCCCCTTATTTTGAAGCAAAAATGAAGAAATTTCCCTTTTTTAAGGAAAAAAGTTATGCATTCTTCTTATTTTCGGTCAAAAAGGCAGAAATTCCCCGTATTTTGGAGCAAAATTGCAAAAATTCCCCTAATTGTGGGGCAAAAATGCAGAAATTCCCTATATGTTGGGGCAAAAGACAGAAATTCTCCTTATTTTGGGGCAAAACTCAGAAATTCCACTTATTTTGGGGCAAAATTCCAGAAATTTCCCTTATTCTGGGGCAAAATTGCAAAAATTTCACTTATTTTGGGCAAAATTGCAGAAATTTCACTTATTTCAGGAAAAAAAGGAATTTTGTTATTTTGGGGCAAAAAGGCAAAAATTCCTTTTATTTTGAGGTAAAAAGGCTGAAATTCCCCTTATTTGGGGGCAAAAAGGCAGAAATATCCCTTATTTTGAGGCAAAATTGCAGAAATTTCACTTATTACAGGGTAATAAGTCAGAAATTCCCCTTAATTTGTGGCAAAAAAGACAGAAATTCTCTTTGTTTTGGTGGAAAAAGAAGAAATTCCACTTATTTAGAGGCAAGAAGGCAGAAATTCCCCTTATTTTGGAGCAAAAATGAAGAAATTTCCCTTTTTATGGCAAAAAGGTATGCATTCCAATTATTTTCGGGCAAAAAGGCAGATTCCCAGTATTTTGGAGCAAAATTGTAGAAATTCCCCTAAATTTGGGGCAAAAGGAAGAAATTCCCTTTATTTTGGGGCAAAAATCAGAAATACCCCTTATTTTGGGGCAAAATTCAAGAAATTTCCTTTATTTTGGCGCAAAATTGCAGGAATTTACCTTATTTTGGGGCAAAATTGAAGAAATTTTTCTTATTTGGGGCAAAATTGCAGAAATTTTACTTATTTTCAGGTAAAAAGGCTGAAATTTCCTTTATTTTGGGGCCAAAAGGGAGAAATTCCCCTTATTTTGGGGTAAAATTTCAGAAATTTCCCTTATTATTGGGAAAAATTGCAGAAATTTTCCTTATTTTAGGGCAAAATTGCAGCAATTTCACTTATTTCAGAGAAAAAAAGCAAAAATTTTTCTCTTTTTGAGGCAAAAATGCAGAAATTCCCATTATTTTGGGGCCAAAAGGCAGAAATTTACTTTATTTTGGGGTAAAATTGCAGAAATTAAACATATTTCAGGGCAAAAGGCAGAAATTTCCCTTATTTTGGGGCAAAATTGCAGAAATTTCACTATTTCAGGGTAATAAGACAGAAATTCCCCTTATTTTGGGGCAAAATACAGAAATTCCCTTTTTTTGGGGGGAAAAAGACAGAAATTCCACTTATTTAGAGGCAAAAGAGCAGAAATTCTCCTTATTTTGGGGCAAAACTCAGAAATTCCACTTATTTTGGGGCAAAATTCCAGAAATTTCCCTTATTTTGGGGCAAAATTGCAAAAATTTCACTTATTTTGGGCAAAATTGCAGAAATTTCACTTATTTCAGGAAAAAAAGGAATTTTGTTATTTTGTGGCAAAAAGGCAAAAATTCCTTTTATTTTGAGGTAAAAAGGCTGAAATTCCCCTTATTTGGGGACAAAAAGGCAGAAATATCCCTTATTTTGAGGCAAAATTGCAGAAATTTCACCTATTACAGGGTAATAAGTCAGAAATTCCCCTTAATTTGTGGCAAAAAAGACAGAAATTCTCTTTGTTTTGGGGGAAAAAGAAGAAATTCCACTTATTTAGAGGCAAGAAGGCAGAAATTCCCCTTATTTTGGAGCAAAAATGAAGAAATTTCCCTTTTTATGGCAAAAAGGTATGCATTCCCATTATTTTCGGGCAAAAAGGCAGATTCCCAGTATTTTGGAGCAAAATTGTAGAAATTCCCCTAAATTTGGGGCAAAAGGAAGAAATTCCCTTTATTTTGGGGCAAAAATCAGAAATACCCCTTATTTTGGGGAAAAATTCAAGAAATTTCTTTTATTTTGGCGCAAAATTGCAGGAATTTACCTTATTTTGGGGCAAAATTGAAGAAATTTTTCTTATTTGGGGCAAAATTGCAGAAATTTCACTTATTTTCAGGTAAAAAGTCTGAAATTTCCTTTATTTTGGGGCCAAAAGGGAGAAATTCCCCTTATTTTGTTGTAAAATTTCAGAAATTTCCCTTATTATTGGGAAAAATTGCAGAAATTTTCCTTATTTTAGGGCAAAATTGCAGCAATTTCACTTATTTCAGAGAAAAAAAGCAAAAATTTTTCTCTTTTTGGGGCAAAAAGGCAGAAATTCCCATTATTTTGGGGCAAAAAGGCAGAAATTCACTTTATTTTGGGGTAAAATTGCAGAAATTTCACATATTTCAGGGCAAAAAGGTAGAAATTTCCCTTATTTTGGGGCAAAATTGCAGAAATTTCACTTATTTCAGGGTAATAAGTCAGAAATTCCCCTTATTTTGGGGCAAAATACAGAAATTCCCTTTGTTTGGGAGAAAAAGACAGAAATTCCACTTATTTAGAGGCAAAAAAGCAGAAATTCTTCTTATATTGGAGCAAAAATGAAGAAATTTTCTTCGTTTATGGCAAAAGGTTATGCATTCCCCTTATTTTTGGGCAAAAAAGCAGAAATTCCCTGTATTTTGGTGCAAAATTGCAGAAATTCCCCTAATTGTGGGGCAAAAAGGCAGAAATTCCCTATATGTTGGGCCAAAAACACAGAAATTCTCCTTATTTTGGGGCAAAACTCAGAAATTCCCCTTCTTTTGGGGCAAAATTCCAGAAATTTCCCTTATTTTGGGGCAAAATTGCAGAAATTTCATTTTTTGGGGCAAAATTGCAGGAATTTACCTTATTTTGGGGCACAATTGCAGAAATTTCTTTTATTTGGGGCAAAATTGCAGAAATTTCACTTATTTTCAGGTAAAAAGGCTGAAATTTCCTTTGTTTTGGGGCAAAAAGGAAGAAATTCCCCTTATTTTGGGGCAAAATTGAAGAAATTTTTCTTATGTGAAAAAATTTCAAAAATTTCCCTTATTTTAGGGCAAAATTGCAGAAATTTCACTTATTTCAGAGAAAAAAAGCAAAAATTTTTCTTATTTTGGGTCAAAAAGTCAGAAATTCCCATTATTTTGGAGCAAAAACAGAAATTCACATTATTTTGAGGTAAAATTGCAGAAAATTCACATATTTAATGGAAAAAAGGCAGAAATTTCCCTTATTTTCGGGCAAAATTGAAGAAATTTCACTTATTTCTGGGTAATAAGTCAGAAATTCCCCTTATTTTTTGGCAAAAAAGACAGAAATTCCCTTTGTTTTGGGAACAAAAGACAGAAATTCCACTTATTGAGAAGCAAAAAGGCAGAAATTCCCCTTATTTTGGAGCAAAAATGAAGAAATTTCCCTTTTTTATGGCAAAAAGTTATGCATTCCCCTTATTTTCGTGCAAAAAGGCAGAAATTCCCTGTATTTTGGAGCAAAATTGCAGAAATTCCCCTATTGGTGGGGCAAAAAGGCAGAAATTCTCCTTATTTTGGGGCAAAACTCAGAAATTCCACATATTTTGGGGCAAAATTGCAGAAATTTCACTTACTTCAGAGAAAAAAGGCAGAAATTTTCTTTATTTTAGGGCAAATATGTAGAAATTCCTAATATTTTGTGGCAAAAATGCAGAAATTCCCCTTATTTTGAGGTAAAAAGGGTGAAATTCCCCTTATTTGTGGGCAAAAAGGCAAAAATTTCCCTTATTTTGGGGCAAAATTGCAGAACCTTCACTTATTTCAGAGTAATAAGTCAGAAATTTTTCTTATTTTGGGGTAAAAAAGACAGAAAATCCCTTTGTTTTGGGGGAAAAAGACAGAAATTCCACTTATTTAGAGGCAGAAAAGCAGAAATTCCCCTTATTTTGAAGCAAAAATGAAGAAATTTCCCTTTTTTAAGGAAAAAAGTTATGCATTCTTCTTATTTTCGGGCAAAAAAGCAGAAATTCCCCGTATTTTGGAGCAAAATTGCAAAAATTCCCCTAATTGTGGGGCAAAAATGCAGAAATTCCCTATATGTTGGGGCAAAAGACAGAAATTCTCCTTATTTTGGGGCAAAACTCAGAAATTCCACTTATTTTGGGGCAAAATTCCAGAAATTTCCCTTATTCTGGGGCAAAATTGCAGAAATTTCACTTATTTTGGGCAAAATTGCAGAAATTTCACTTATTTCAGGAAAAAAAGGAATTTTGTTATTTTGGGGCAAAAAGGCAAAAATTCCCCTTATTTTGAGGTAAAAAGGCTGAAATTCCCCTTATTTGGGGGCAAAAAGGCAGAAATATCCCTTATTTTGAGGCAAAATTGCAGAAATTTCACTTATTACAGGGTAATAAGTCAGAAATTCCCCTTAATTTGTAGCAAAAAAGACAGAAATTCTCTTTGTTTTGGGGGAAAAAGAAGAAATTCCACTTATTTAGAGGCAAGAAGGCAGAAATTCCCCTTATTTTGGAGCAAAAATGAAGAAATTTCCCTTTTTATGGCAAAAAGGTATGCATTCCCATTATTTTCGGGCAAAAAGGCAGATTCCCCGTATTTTGGAACAAAATTGCAGAAATTCCCCTAAATTTGGGGCAAAAGGAAGAAATTTTCTTTATTTTGGGGCAAAAATCATAAATTCCCCTTATTTTGGGGCAAAATTCAAGAAATTTCCTTTATTTTGGCGCAAAATTGCAGGAATTTACCTTATTTTGGGGCAAAATTGAAGAAATTTTTCTTATTTGGGGCAAAATTGCAGAAATTTCACTTATTTTCTGGTGAAAAGGCTGAAATTTCCTTTATTTTGGGGCCAAAAGGGAGAAATTCCCCTTATTTTGGGGTAAAATTTCAGAAATTTCCCTTATTATTGGGAAAAATTGCAGAAATTTTCCTTATTTTAGGGCAAAATTGCAGCAATTTCACTTATTTCAGAGAAAAAAAGCAAAAATTTTTCTCTTTTTGAGGCAAAAAGGCAGAAATTGCCATTATTTTGGGGCAAAAAGGCAGAAATTCACTTTATTTTTGGGTAAAATTGCAGAAATTTCACATATTTCAGGGCAAAAAGGCAGAAATTTCCCTTATTTTGGGGCAAAATTGCAAAAATTTCACTTATTTCATGGTAATAAGTCAGAAATTCCCCTTATTTTGGGGCAAAATACAGAAATTCCCTTTTTTTGGGGGGAAAAGACAGAAATTCCACTTATTTAGAGGCAATAAAAGCAGAAATTCTCCTTATTTTGGGGCAAAACTCAGAAATTCCACTTGTTTTGGGGCAAAATTCCAAAAATTTCCCTTATTCTGGGGCAAAATTGCAAAAATTTCACTTATTTTGGGCAAAAGTGCAGAAATTTCACTTATTTCAGGAAAAAAAGGAATTTTGTTATTTTGGGGCAAAAAGGCAACAATTCCCCTTATTTTGAGGTAAAAAGGCTGAAATTTCCCTTATTTGGGGACAAAAAGGCAGAAATATCCCTTATTTTGAGGCAAAATTGCAGAAATTTCACTTATTACAGGGTAATAAGTCAGAAATTACCCTTAATTTGTGGCAAAAAAGACAGAAATTCTCTTTGTTTTGGGGGAAAAAGAAGAAATTCCACTTATTTAGAGGCAAGAAGGCAGAAATTCCCCTTATTTTGGAGCAAAAATGAAGAAATTTCCCTTTTTATGGCAAAAAGGTATGCATTCCCATTATTTTCTGGCAAAAAGGCAGATTCCCAGTATTTTGGAGCAAAATTGTAGAAATTCCCCTAAATTTGGGGCAAAAGGAAGAAATTCCCTTTATTTTGGGCCAAAAATCAGAAATACCCCTTATTTTGGGGAAAAATTCAAGAAATTTCTTTTATTTTGGCGCAAAATTGCAGGAATTTACCTTATTTTGGGGCAAAATTGAAGAAATTTTTCTTATTTGGGGCAAAATTGCAAAAATTTCACTTATTTTCAGGTAAAAAGTCTGAAATTTCCTTTATTTTGGGGCCAAAAGGAGAAATTCCCCTTATTTTGTTGTAAAATTTCAGAAATTTCCCTTATTATTGGGAAAAATTGCAGAAATTTTCCTTATTTTAGGGCAAAATTGCAGCAATTTCACTTATTTCAGAGAAAAAAAGCAAAAATTTTTCTCTTTTTTGGGCAAAAAGGCAGAAATTCCCATTATTTTGGGGCAAAAAGGCAGAAATTCACTTTATTTTGGGGTAAAATTGCAGAAATTTCACATATTTCAGGGCAAAAAGGCAGAAATTTCTTTTATTTTGGGGCAAAATTGCAGAAATTTCACTTATTTCAGGGTAATAAGTCAGAAATTACCCTTATTTTGGGGCAAAATACAGAAATTCCCTTTGTTTTGGGAGAAAAAGACAGAAATTCCACTTATTTAGAGGCAAAAAAGCAGAAATTCTTCTTATTTTGGAGCAAAAATGAAGAAATTTTCTTCGTTTATGGCAAAAGGTTATGCATTCCCCTTATTTTCGGGCAAAAAGGGAGAAATTCCCTGTATTTTGGAGCAAAATTGCAGAAATTCCCCTAATTGTGGGGCAAAAAGGCAGAAATTCCCTATATGTTGGGGCAAAAACACAGAAATTCTCCTTATTTTGGGGCAAAACTCAGAAATTCCCCATCTTTTGGGGCAAAATTCCAGAAATTTCCCTTATTTTGGGGCAAAATTGCAGAAATTTCATTTTTTGGGGCAAAATTGCAGGAATTTACCTTATTTTGGGGCAAAATTGCAGAAATTTCTTTTATTTGGGGCAAAATTGCAGAAATTTCACTTATTTTCAGGTAAAAAGGATGAAATTTCCTTTGTTTTGGAGCAAAAAGGAAGAAATTCCCCTTATTTTGGGGCAAAATTGCAGAAATTTTTCTTATGTGAAAAAATTTCAAAAATTTCCCTTATTTTAGAGCAAAATTGCAGAAATTTCACTTATTTCAGAGAAAAAAGCAAAAATTTTTCTTATTTTGGGTCAAAAAGGCAGAAATTCCCATTATTTTGAGGCAAAAAAGCAGAAATTCACCTTATTTTGAGGTAAAATTGCCGAAAATTCACATATTTCAAGGAAAAAAGGCAGAAATTTCCCTTATTTTCGGGCAAAATTGAAGAAATTTCACTTATTTCTGGGTAATAAGTCAGAAATTCCCCTTATTTTTTGGCAAAAAAGACAGAAATTCCCTGTTTTGGGGGAAAAAGACATAATTCCACTTATTGAGAAGCAAAAAGGCAGAAATTCCCCTTATTTTAAACAAAAATGAAGAAATTTCCCTTTTTTATGGCAAAAAGTTATGCATTCCCCTTATTTTCGTGCAAAAAGGCAGAAATTCCCTGTATTTTGGAGCAAAATTGCAGAAATTCCCCTAATTGTGGGGCAAAAAGGCAGAAATTCTCCTTATTTTGGGGCAAAACTCAGAAATTCCACATATTTTGGGGCAAAATTGCAGAAATTTCACTTACTTCAGGGAAAAAAGGCAGAAATTTTCCTTATTTTGGGGCATAAATGCAGAAATTCCTAATATTTTGTGGCAAAATGCAGAAATTCCCCTTATTTTGAGGTAAAAAGGGTGGAATTCTCCTTATTTGTGGGCAAAAAGGCAAAAATTTCCCTTATTTTGGGGCAAAATTTCAGAAATATCACTTATTTCAGGGTAATAAGTCAGAAATTTTTCTTATTTTGGGGCAAAAAAGACAGAAAATCCCTTTGTTTTGGGGGAAAAAACAGAAATTCCACTTATTTAGAGGCAAAAAAGCAGAAATTCCCCTTATTTTGAAGCAAAAATGAAGAAATTTCCCTTTTTTAAGGCAAAAAGGTATGCATTCTTCTCATTATCTTGCAAAAAGTCAGAAATTCCCCATATTTTGGAGCAAAATTGCAAAAATTCCCCTAATTGTGGGGCAAAAATGCAGAAATTCCCTATATGTTGGGGCAAAAAGACAGAAATTTTCTTTATTTTGGGGCAAAACTCAGAAATTCCACATATTTTGGGGCAAAATTCCAGAAATTTCCTTTATTCTGGGGCAAAATTGGAGAAATTTCACTTATTTTGGGCAAAATTGCAGAAATTTTACTTATTTCAGGGGAAAAAAAAAGAAATTTTGTTATTTGGGGCAAAAAGGGAGAAATTCCCCTTATTTTGAGGTAAAAAGGCTGAAATACCCCTTATTTGGGGGCAAAAAGGCAGAAATATCCCTTATTTTGGGGCAAAATTGCAGCAATTTCACTTATTTCAGGGTAATAAGTCAGAAATTCCCCTTAATTTGTGGCAAAAAAGACAGATATTCCCTTTGTTTTTGGGGAAAAAGACATAAATTCCACTTATTTAGAGGCAAAACGGCAGAAATTTCCCTTATTTTAAAGCAACAATGAAGAAATTTCCCTTTTTATGGCAAAAAGGTATGCATTCCCATTATTTTCGGGCAAAAAGGCAGAAATTCCCCGTATTTTGGAGCAAAATTGCAGAAATTCCCCTAAATTTGGGGCAAAAGGCAGAAATTCCCTTTATTTGGGACAAAAATCAGAAATACCCCTTATTTTGGGGCAAAATTCAAGAAATTTCCTTTATTTTGGGGCAAAATATCAGGAATTTACCTTATTTTGGGGCAAAATTGCAGAAAATTTTCTTATTTGAGGGAAAATTGCAGAAATTTCACTTATTTTTAGGTAAAAAGGCTGAAATTTCCTTTATTTTGGGGCAAAAAGGAAGAAATTCCCTGTATTTTGGGGCAAAATTGCAGAAATTTCCTTTATTATTGGGAAAAATTGCAGAAATTTTTTTTATTTTAGGACAAAATTGCAGAAATTTCACTTATTTCAGAGAAAAAAAGCAAGAATTTTTTTTTATTTTGGGGCAAAAAGGCAGAAATTCCCATTATTTTGGGGCAAAAAGGCAGATATTCACCTTATTTTGGGGTAAAATTGCAGAAATTTCACATATTTCTGGGCAAAAAGTCAGAAATTTCCCTTATTTTGGGGCAAAATTGCAGAAATTTCACTTATTTCAGGGAAATAATTCAGAAATTCCACTTATATTGAGGCAAAAAAAAACAGAAATTCCCTTTGTTTTGAGGGAAAAATACAGAAATTCCACTTATTTAGAGGCAAATAGGCAGAAATTTCCCTTTTTTTGGAGCAAAAATAAAGAAATTTTCCTTTTTTATGGCAAAAAGTTATGCATTCCCCTTTTTTCGGGCAGAAATCAGAAATTCCCCGTATTTTGGAGCAAAATTGCAGAAATTCCCCTAGTTGTGGGGCAAAAAGACAGAAATTCCCTATATGTTGGGGCAAAAAGACAGAAATTCTCTTTATTTTGGGGCAAAACTCATAAATTCCACTTATTTTGGCGTAAAATTCCAGAAATTTCCCTTATTTTGGGGCAAAATTGCAGAAATTTCACTTATTTTGGGGCAAAATTGCAGAAATTTCACTTATTTCAGGGAAAAAAGGCAGAAATTTTTTTATTTTGGGGCAAAAAGCAAAAATTCCTAATATTTTGTGGCAAAAATGCAGAAATTCCCCTTATTTTGAGGTAAAAAGGCTGAAATTCCCCTTATTTGGCGGCAAAAAGTCAGAAATTTCCCTTATTTTGGGGCAAAATTGCAGAAATTTCACTTATTTCAGGGTAATAAGTCATAAATTTTGCTCATTTTGGGGCAAAAAAGAAAGAAAATCCCTTTTTTGGGGGGAAAAAGACAGAAATTCCACTTATTTAGAGGCAAAAAAGCGGAAATTCCCGTTATTTTGGAAAAAAATGAAGAAATTTCACTTTTTTAAGGCAAAAATGTATGCATTCTTCTTATTTTCGGGCAAAAAGGAGGAAATTCCCATTATTTTGGGGCAAAAAACAGAAATTCACCTTATTTTGAGGTAAAATTGAAAAAATTTCCCTTATTTTGGGGCAAAATAGCAGAAATTTCACTTATTTCAGAGTAATAAGTCAGAAATTCCCCGTATTTTGGGGCAAAAAAGACAAAAATTACCTTTGTTTTGGGGGAAAAAGACAGAAATTCCACTTATTGAGAAGCAAAAAGGCAGAAATTCCCTTAATTTTGAAGCAAAAATGAAGAAATTTCCCTCGTTTATGGCAAAAAGTTATGCATTCCACTTATTTTCAGGCAAAATGGCAGAAATTCCCCGTATTTTGGAGCAAAATTGCAGAAATTCCCAAAATTGTGGTGCTAAAAGGCAGAAATTTCCTATATGTTGAGGCAAAAATACAGAAATTCTTCTTATTTTGGGGCAAAACTCAGAAATTCCACTTATTTTGGGGCAAAATTGCAGAAATTTCACTTACTTCAGGGAAAAAAGGCAGAAATTTTCCTTATTTTGGTGCAAAAAGGCAAAAATTTCCCTTATTTTGGGGCTAAATTGCAGAAATTACACTTATTTCAGGGTAATAAGTCAGAAAATTTTCTTATTTTGGGCAAAAAAGACAGAAAATCTTTTTGTTTTGGGGAAAAGAGCAGAAATTCCACTTATTTAGAGGAAAAAAAGCAGAAATTCCCCTTATTTTGAAGCAAAAATGAAGACATTTTTCTTTTTTAAGGCAAAAAGGTATGCATTCTTCTTATTATCTGGCAAAAAGGCAGAAATTCGCGGTATTTTGGAGCAAAATTGCAAAAATTCCCCTAATTCTGGTGCAAAAATGCAGAAATTTCTTATATGTTGGGGCAAAAAGACAGAAATTCTCCTTATTTTGCGGCAAAACTCAGAAATTCCACTTATTTTGGGGCAAAATTCCAGAAATTTCCCTTATTCTGGGGCAAAATTGCAGAAATTTTACTTATTTTGGACAAAATTGAAGGAATTTCACTTATTTCAGGGAAAAAAAGAAATTTTGTTATTTTGGGGCAAAAAGGCAGAAATTCCCATTATTTTGAGGTAAAAAGGCTGAAATTCCCCTTATTTGGGGGCAAAAAGGCAGAAATATCCTTTATTTTGCGGCAAAATTGCAGAAATTTTCTTATTTCAGGGTAATAAGTCAGAAATTCCCCTTAATTTGGGGCAAAAAAGACAGAAATTCCCTTTGTTTTTGGGGAAAAAGACAGAAATTCCACTTATTTAGAGCTAAAAAGGCAGAAATTTCTCTTATTTTGCAGCAACAATGAAAAAATTTCCCTTTTTGTGGCAAAAAGGAATGCAATCCCATTATTTTCGGGCAAAAAAGCAGAAATTCCCCGTATTTTGGAGCAAAATTGCAGAAATTCCCCTAAATTTGGGGCAAAAGGCAGAAATTCCCTTTATTTTGGGGCAAAAATCATAAATTCCCCTTATTTTGGGGCAAAATTCAAGAAATATCCTTTATTTTGGGGCAAAATTGCAGGAATTTACCTTATTTTGGGGCGAAATTGCAGAGATTTTTCTTATTTGGGGAAAAATTGCAGATATTTCACTTATTTTCAGGTAAAAAGGCTGAAATATCCTTTATTTTGGGGCAAAAAGGCAGAAATTCACCTTATTTTGGGGTAACATTGCAGAAATTTCACATATTCTGGGCAAAAAGTCAGAAATTTCCCTTATTTTGGGGCAAAATTGCAGAAATTTCACTTATTTCAGGGAAATAAGTCAGAAATTCCACTTATATTGAGGCAAAAAAGACAGAAATTCCCTTTGTTTTGAGGGATAAAGACAGAAATACCACTTATTTAGAGGCAAAAAGGCAAAAATTTCCCTTATTTTTGAGCAAAAATGAAGAAATTTCCCTTTTTTAAGGCAAAAAGGTATGCATTCTTCTTATTTTCGGGCAAAAAGGCAGAAATTCCTAGTATTTTGGAGCAAAATTGCAGAAATTCTCCTAATTGTGGGGCAAAAATGCAGAAATTCCCTATATGTTGGGGCAAAAAAACATAAATTCTTCTTATTTTGGGGCAAAACTCAGAAATTCCCCTTATTTTGGGGCAAAATTCCAGAAATTTACCTTATTCTAAAGCAAAATTGCAGAAATTTCACTTATTTTTGGGCAAAGTTGCAGAAATTTTACTTATTTCAGGGAAAAAAGGCAGAAATTTTCCTTATTTTGGGGCAAAAAGGCAGAAATTCCCCTTATTTTGAGGTAAAAAGGCTGAAATTCCCTTTATTTGGGAGAAAAGAGGCAGAAATTTCCCTTATTTTGGGGCAAAATTGCAGAAATTTCACTTATTTCAGGGTAATAAGTCAGAAATTCCCCTTATTTTGGGGCAAAAAAGAAAGAAATTCCCTTTGTATTGGAGGAAAAGACAGAAATTTCACTTATTTAGAGGCAAAAAGTCAGAAATTGCTTTTATTTTGGAGCAAAAATGAAGAAATTTACATTTTTATGGCAAAAAGTTATGCATTCCCCTTACTTTCGGGATAAAAAGCAGAAATTCCTTTTATTTTGAAGCAAAATTGCACAAATTCTCATAATTTTCGGGCAAAAAGTAAGAAATTCTCCTTATTTTGCGGCAAAAACAGAAAATATGCTTTTTTTGGGAACAAACAGTCAGAAATTCCCTTTATTTTGGGGCAAAATTGCAGAAATTTCCTTTACATTGTGGCAAAATTGCAGAAATTTCCCTTATTTTGGGGCAAAATTGCAGAAATTTCACTTATTTCAGGGTAATGAGTCAGAAATTCCCCTTATTTTGGGGCAAAAAAGACAGAAATTCCCTTTGTTTTGGGGGAAAAAGACAGAAATTCCACTTATTTAAAGGCAAAAAGGCAGAAATTCCCCTTATTTTGGAGCATAAATGAAGAAATTTCACTTTTTTATGGCAAAAAGTTATGCATTCCCTTTATTTTTGGGAAAAGGCAGAAATTCCCTGTATTTTGGAGCAAAATTGCAGAAATTCCCCTAATTGTGGGGCAAAAAGGCAGAAATTCCCTATATGTTGGGGAAAAAAGACAGAAACTCTCTTTATTTTGGGGCAAAACTCAGAAATTCCACTTATTTTGGGGCAAAATTCCCAAAATTTCCTTTATTTTGTGAAAATATTGCAGAAATTTCACTTATTTTAGGACAAAATTGGAGAAATTTCACTTATTTCAAAAAAAAGGCAGAAATTTTCCTTATTTTTGGGCAAAATGCAGAAATTCTTAATATTTTGTGGCAAAAATGCAGAAATTCTCTTTATTTTGAGGTAAAAATGCTGAAATTTTTTTTATTTGGGGGCAAAAAGGCAGAAATTTCCCTTATTTTGGGGCAAAAAGACAGAAATTTCTTTTATTTTGCGGCAAAATTGCAGAAATTTCACTTATTTCAGGGCATAATTCAATAATTCCTTTTATTTTGGGGCAAAAAAATAGAAATTCCATTTATTTTTTGGTAAAAAGGCCGAAATTTCAGTTTTTTTGAGGTAAAAAGACAGAAATTCCTCTTATTTTGTGGCAAAAATGAAGTAATTTCCCTTTTTTGTGGTAAAAGGTATACATTCCCCTTACATTCGGGATAAAAAGCAGAAATTCCCCGTATTTTGAAGGAAAATTGCAGAAATTCTCATAATTTTCAGGCAAAAAGGCAGAAATTCCCTAATTTTGGGGCAAAAGGCAGAAATTCCCTTTATTTTGGGGCAAAAATCAGAAATTCCCCTTCTTTTGGGGAAAAATTCAAGAAATTTCCTTTATTTTGGGGCAAAATTTCAGGAATTTACCTTATTTTGGGGCAAAATTGAAGAAATTTCCCTTATTTGGGGCAAAATTGCAGAAATTTCACTTATTTTCAGGTAAAAAGGCTGAAATTTCCTTTATTTTGGGGCAAAAAGGGAGAAATTCCCCTTATTTTGGAGCAAAATTGCAGAAATTTCCCTTATTATGTGGAAATATTGCAGAAATTTCCCTTAATTTAAGGCAAAATTGCAGAAATTTCACTTATTTCAGAGAAAAAAAGCAAAAATTTTTCTTATTTTGGGGCAAAAAGGCAGAAATTCCCATTATTTTGGGGCAAAAAAGAGAGAAATTAAATTGGTTTTGGGGGAAAAAGACAGAAATTACACTTATTTAGAGGCAAAAACGCAGAAATTCCCCTTATTTGGAGCAAAAATGAAGAAATTCACATTTTTATGGCAAAAAGGTATGCATTCCCCTTACTTTCGGGATAAAAGCAGAAATTCCCTGTATTTTGAAGCAAAATTGCAGAAATTCTCATAATTTTCGGGCTAAAAGGCAGAAATTCTCCTTATTTTGGGGCAAAAATACAGAAAATCTCCTTTTTTTGGGAACAAACAGTCAGAAATTTCCCTTATTTTGAGGCAAAATTGCAGAAATTTTTTTTACATTGGGGCAAAATTTCAGAAATTTCCTTTATTTTGGGGCAAAATTGCAGAAATTTCACTTATTTCAGGGTAATAAGTCAGAAATTCTTCTTATGTTGGGGCAAAAAAGACAGAAATTCCCTTTGTTTTGGGGGAAAAAGACAGAAATTTCACTTATTTAGAGGCAAAAAGGAAGAAAATCTCTTTATTTTGTGCAAAAATGAAGAAATTCACCTTTTTATGGCAAAAAAGGTATGGATTCCCCTTACTTTCGGGATAAAAGCAGAAATTCCCCTTATTTTGAAGCAAAATTGCAGAAATTCTCATAATTTTCGGGCAAAAAGGCAGAAATTCTGCTTATTTTTTGGACAAAGAGAGAAAAATCTCTTTTTTTTGGGAACAAACAATCAGAAATTCCCCATATTTTGGGGTATAATTTCAGAAATTTCCTTTATTTTGGGGAAAAAATGCAGGAAATTACCTTATTTTGGGGCACAATTTCAGAAATTTCCCTTATTTGGTGCAAAATTGCAGAAATTTCCTTTATTATGGGGATATATTGCAGAAATTTCCCTTAATTTAAGGCAAAATTGCAGAAATTTCACTTATTTCAGAGGAAAAGAGCAAAAATTTTTCTTATTTTGGGGCAAAAAGGCAGAAATTCCCATTATTTTGGGGCAAAAAGGCAGAAATTCCCTTTGTTTTAGGGGAAAAAGACAGAAATTCCACTTATTTAGAGGCAAAAGGGCAAAAATTACCCTTATTTTGGAGCAAAAATGAAGAAATTTCCTTTTTTTATGGCATAAAGTTATGCATTCCCCTTATTTTCGGGCATAAAGGCAGAAATTCCCCGTATTTTGGAGCAAAATTGCAGAAATTCCCCTAATTGTGGGGCAAAAATGCAGATATTCTCTATATGTTGGGGCAAAAAGACAGAAATTCTCTTTATTTTGGGGCAAAACTCAGAAATTCCACTTATTTTGGGGCAAAATTCCAGAAATTCCCCTTATTTTGGGACAAAATTGCAGAAATTTCACTTATTTTAGGGCAAAATTGCAGAAATTTCACTTATTTCAGGGAAAAAGGCAGAAATTTTCCTTAATTTGGAGCAAAAAGGCAGAAATTCCTAATACTTTGTGGCAAAAATGCAGAAATTCCCCTTATTTTGAGGTGAAAAGGCTGAAATTCCCCTAATTTGCGGGAAAAAAGGCTGAAATTTCCCTTATTTTGGGACAAAATTGCAGAAATTTCAATTATTTCAGGGTAATAAGTCAGAAAGTTTCTTGATTTTGGGGCAAAAAGACAGAAAATCCCTTTGTTTTAGAGGAAAAACAGAAATTCCACTTATTTAGAGGCAAAAAAGCAGAAATTCCCCTTATTTTGGAGCAAAAATGAAGAAATTTCCCTTTTTTAAGGCAAAAAGTTATGCATTCCCCTTATTTTCGTGCAAAAAGGCAGAAATTCCCCGTATTTTGGAGCAAAATTGCAGAAATTCCCCTAATTGTGGTACAAAAAGGCAGAAATTCCCTATAGTTGGGGCAAAAACAAAGAAATTCTCCTTATTTTGGGGCAAAACTCAGAAATTCCACTTATTTTGGGGCAAAATTGCAGAAATTTCACTTATTTCAGGGAAAAAAGGCAGAAATTCCTAATATTTGTGGCAAAAATGCAGAAATTCCCCTTATTTTGAGGTAAAAAGGGTGAAATTCCCCTTATTTGTGGGCAAAAAGGCAAAAATTTCCCTTATTTGGGACAAAATTGCAGAACCTTCACTTATTTCAGAGTAATAAGTCAGAAATTTTTCTTATTTTGGGGCAAAAAAGAAAATCCCTTTGTTTTGGGGAAAAAAAACAGAAATTCCACTTATTAGGAGGCAAAAAAGCAGAAATTCCCCTTATTTTGAAGCAAAAATGAAGAAATTTCCCTTTTTTAAGGAAAAAAGTTATGCATTCTTCTTATTTTCGGGCAAAAAGGCAGAAATTCCCCGTATTTTGGAGCAAAATTGCAAAAATTCCCCTAATTGTGGGGCAAAAATGCAGAAATTCCCTATATGTTGGGGCAAAAGACAGAAATTCTCCTTATTTTGGGGCAAAACTCAGAAATTCCACTTATTTTGGGGCAAAATTCCAGAAATTTTCCTTATTCTGGGGCAAAATTGCAGAAATTTCACTTATTTTGGGCAAAATTGCAGAAATTTCACTTATTTCAGGAAAAAAAGGAATTTTGTTATTTTGGGGCAAAAAGGCAAAAATTCCCCTTATTTTGAGGTAAAAAGGCTGAAATTCCCCTTATTTGGGGGCAAAAAGGCAGAAATATCCCTTATTTTGAGGCAAAATTGCAGAAATTTCACTTATTACAGGGTAATAAGTCAGAAATTCCCCTTAATTGTGGCAAAAAAGACAGAAATTCTCTTTGTTTTGGGGGAAAAAGAAGAAATTCCACTTATTTAGAGGCAAGTAGGCAGAAATTCCCCTTATTTTGGAGCAAAAATGAAGAAATTTCCCTTTTTATGGCAAAAAGGTATGCATTCCCATTATTTTCGGGCAAAAAGGCAGATTCCCTGTATTTTGGAGCAAAATTGCAGAAATTCCCCTAAATTTGGGGCAAAAGGAAAAAATTTTCTTTATTTTGGGGCGAAAATCATAAATTCCCCTTATTTTGGGGCAAAATTCAAGAAATTTCTTTTATTTTGGCGCAAAATTGCAGGAATTTACCTTATTTTGGGGCAAAATTGAAGAAATTTTTCTTATTTTAGGCAAAATTGCAGAAATTTCACTTATTTTCAGGTAAAAAGGCTGAAATTTCCTTTATTTTGGAGCCAAAAGGGAGAAATTCCCCTTATTTTGGGGTAAAATTTCAGAAATTTCCCTTATTATTGGGAAAAATTGCAGAAATTTTCCTTATTTTAGGGCAAAATTGCAGCAATTTCACTTATTTCAGAGAAAAAAAGCAAAAATTTTTCTCTTTTTGAGGCAAAAAGGCAGAAATTCCCATTATTTTGGGGCAAAAAGGCAGAAATTCACTTTATTTTGGGAAAAATTGCAGAAATTTCACATATTTCAGGGCAAAAAGGCAGAAATTTCCCTTATTTTTGGGCAAAATTGCAGAAATTTCACTTATTTCAGGGTAATAAGTCAGAACTTCCCCTTATTTTGGGGCAAAATACAGAAATTCCCTTTTTTTGGGGGGAAAAAGACAGAAATTCCACTTATTTAGAGGCAAAAAAGCAGAAATTCTTCTTATTTTGGAGCAAAAATGAAGAAATTTTCCTCGTTTATGGCAAAAGGTTATGCATTCCCATTATTTTCGGGCAAAAAGGCAGAAATTCCCTGTATTTTGGAGCAAAATTGCAGAAATTCCCCTAATTGTGGGGCAAAAAGGCAGAAATTCCCTATATGTTGGGGCAAAAAGACAGAAATTCTCCTTATTTTGGGGCAAAACTCAGAAATTCTTTTTATTTTGGGGCAAAATTCTAGAAATTTCCCCTATTTTGGGGCAAAATTGCAGAAATTTCACTTATTTTGCGGCAAAATTGCAGAAATTTCACTTATTTTAAGGAAAAAATGCAGAAATTTTCTTTATTTTGGGGCAAAATTGCAGAAATTCCCCTTATTTTGAGTTAAAAATGCTGAAATTCCCCTTATTTTGGTGCAAAAAGGCAGAAATTTCCCTTATTTTGGGGCAAAGAGACAGAAATTCCCCTTATTTTGTGGCAAAATTGCAGAAATTTCACATATTTCAGGGCATAATTTAAAAATTTCTTATATTTTGGGGCAAAATGACAGAAATTCCGTTTATTTTTGGGTAAAAAGGCAGAAATTTCACTTATTTTGAGGTAAAAAGGCAGAAATTGCTCTAATTTTGGGGCAAAAATGAAGAAATTTATCTTTTTTGTGGCAAAAGTTATACATTCCCCTTACTTTAGGGATAAAAAGCAGAAATTCCCCGTATTTTGAAGCAAAATTGCAGAAATTCTCTCAATTTGCGGGCAAAAATGCAGAAATTCTCCTTATTTTGGGGCAAAAAGACAGAAAATCTCCTTTTTCGGGAGCAAACAGTCAGATATTCCCCTTATTTTGAGGCAAAATTGCAGAAATTTCCTTTACATTGTGGCAAAATTGCAGACATTTCCCTTATTTTGGGGCGAAATTGCAGAAATTTCACTTATTTTAGGGTAATAAGTCAGAAATTCCCCTTATTTTGAGGCAAAAAAGACAGAAACTCCCTTTGTTTTGGGGGAAAAAGACAGAAATTCCACTTATATAGAGGCAAAAAAGAAGAAATTCCCTTTATTTGGGAGCAAAAATGAAGAAATTTCACTTTTTATGGCAAAAGGTATGCATTCCCATTATTTTCGGGCAAAAAGGCAGAAATTCCCCGTATTTTGGAGCAAAAATGCAGAAATTCCCCTTATTTTTCGGCAAAAGGCAGAAATTCCGTTTATTTTGGGGCAAAAATCAGAAACTCCCATTATTTTGGGGCAAAATTCCAGAAATTTCCTTTATTTTGGGGCAAAATTGCAGGAATTTACCTTATTTTCGGGCAAAATTGCAGAAATTTCCCTTATTTGGGGCAAAATTGCAGAAATTTCACTTATTTTCAGGTAAAAAGGCTGAAATTTCCTTTGTTTTGGGGCAAAAAAGAAGAAATTCCCCTTATTTTGGGGCAAAATTGCAGAATTTTTTCTTATTATGTAAAAAAATTGCAAAAATTTCCCTTATTTTAGGGCAAAATTGCAGAAATTTTACTTATTTCAGAGAAAAAAAGCAAAAGTTTTTCTTATTTTGGGGCAAAAAGGCAGAAATTCCCATTATTTTGGGGCAAAAAAATCAGAAATTCACTTTATTTTGAGGTAAAATTGCAGAAATTTCACATATTTCAGGACAAAAAGGCAGAAATTTCCCTTATTTTGGGGCAAAATTGCAGAAATTTCACTTATTTCATGGCAATAAGTCAGAAATTCCCATTATTTTGGGGCAAAAAAGACAGAAATTCTCTTTGTTTTGGGGGAAAAAACAGACATTCCACTTATTGAGAAGCAAAAAGTCAGAAATTCCCCTTATTTTGGAGCATAAATGAAGAAATTTCCCTTTTTTATGGAAAAAAGTTATGCATTCCACTTATTTTCAGGCAAAATGGCAGAAATTCCCCGTATTTTGGAGCAAAATTGCAGAAATTCCCCGTATTTTGGAGCAAAATTGCAGAAATTCCCCTAATTGTGGTGCAAAAAGGCAGAAATTCCCTATAGGTTGGGGCAAAAAGACAGAAATTCTCCTTATTTTGGAGAAAAACTCAGAAATTCCACGTATTTTGGGGCAATATTGCAGAAATTTCACTTACTTCAGGTAAAAAAGGCAGAAATTTTCCTTATTTTGGGGCATAAATGCAGAAATTCCTAATATTTTGTGGCAAAAATGCAGAAATTCCCCTTATTTTGAGGTAAAAAGGGTGAAATTCCCCTTATTTGTGGGCAAAAAGGCAAAAATTTCCCTTATTTTGGGGCAAAATTGCAGAAATTTCACTTATTTCAGGGTAATAAGTCAGAAATTTTTCTTATTTTGGGGTAAAAAAGACAGAAAATCCCTTTGTTTTGGGGGAAAAAGACAGAAATTCCACTTATTTAGAGGCAAAAAAGCAGAAATTCCCCTTATTTTGAAGCAAAAATGAAGAAATTTCCCTTTTTTAAGGCAAAAAGGTATGCATTCTTCTCATTATCTTGCAAAAAGTCAGAAATCCCCCGTATTTTGGAGCAAAATTGCAAAAATTCCCCTAATTGTGGGGCAAAAATGCAGAAATTCCCTATATGTTGGGACAAAAAGACAGAAATTCTCTGTATTTTGGGGCAAAACTCAGAAATTCCACATATTTTGGGGCAAAATTCCAGAAATTTCCTTTATTCTGGGGCAAAATTGGAGAAATTTCACTTATTTTGGGCAAAATTGCAGAAATTTCACTTATTTCAGGGGAAAAAAAAGAAATTTTGTTATTTTGGGGCAAAAAGGGAGAAATTCCCCTTATTTTGAGGTAAAAAGGTTGAAATTCCCCTTATTTGGGGGCAAAAAGGCAGAAATATCCCTTATTTTGGGGCAAAATTGCAGAAATTTCACATATTTCAGGGTAATAAGTCAGAAATTCCCCTTAATTTGGGGCAAAAAAGACAGATATTCCCTTTGTTTTGGGGGAAAAAGACATAAATACCACTTATTTAGAGGCAAAAAGGCAGAAATTTCCCTTATTTTAAAGCAACAATGAAGAAATTTCCCTTTTTATGGCAAAAAGGTATGCATTGCGATTATTTTCGGGCAAAAAGGCAGAAATTCCCCGTATTTTGGAGCAAAATTGCAGAAATTCCCCTAAATTTGGGGCAAAAGGCAGAAATTCCCTTTATTTGGGGAAAAATCAGAAATACCCCTTATTTTGGGGCAAAATTCAAGAAATTTCCTTTATTTTGGGGCAAAATTGCAGGAATTTACCTTATTTTGGGGCAAAATTGCAGAAATTTTTCTTATTTGGGGCAAAATTGCAGAAATTTCACTTATTTTTAGGTAAAAAGGCTGAAATTTCCTTTATTTTGGGGCAAAAAGGAAGAAATTCTATGTATTTTGGGGCAAAATTGCAGAAATTTCCTTTATTATTGGGAAAAATTGCAGAAATTTTTCTTATTTTAGGACAAAATTGCAGAAATTTCACTTATTTCAGAGAAAAAAAGCAAAAATTTTTCTTATTTTGGGGCAAAAATCAGAAATTCCCATTATTTTGGGGCAAAAGGGAAGAAATTCACCTTATTTTGGGGAAAAATTGCAGAAATTTCACATATTTCTGGGCAAAAAGTCAGAAATTTCCCTTATTTTGGGGCAAAATTGCAGAAATTTCACTTATTTTAGGGAAATAAGTCAGAAATTCCACTTATATTGAGGCAAAAAAGACAGAAATTCCCTTTGTTTTGAGGGAAAAAGACAGAAATTCCACTTATTTAGAGGCAAATAGGCAGAAATTTCCCTTATTTTGGAGCAAAAATGAAGAAATTTCCCTTTTTTATCACAAAAAGTTATGCATTCCTTTTTTTTTCGGGCAAAAAGGCAGAAATTCCCTGTATTTTGGAGCAAAATTGCAGAAATTCCCCTAGTTGTGGGGCAAAAAGATAGAAATTCCCTATATGTTGGGGCAAAAAGACAGAAATTCTCCTTATTTTGGGGCAAAACTCATAAATTCCACTTATTTTGGGGTAAAATTCCAGAAATTTCCCTTAATTTGGGGCAAAATTGCAGAAATTTCACTTATTTTGGGGCAAAATTTCAGAAATTTAACTTATTTCAGGGAAAAAAGGCAGAAATTTTCTTTATTTTGGGGCAAAAAGCAAAAATTCCTAATATTTTGTGGCAAAAATGCAGAAATTCCCCTTATTTTGAGGTAAAAAGGCTGAAATTCCCCTTATTTGGCGGCAAAAAGTCAGAAATTTCCCTTATCTTGGGGCAAAATTGCAGAAATTTCACTTATTTCAGGGTAATAAGTCATAAATTTTGCTCATTTTGGGGCAAAAAAGAAAGAAAATCCCTTTTTTGGAGGGAAAAAGACAGAAATTCCACTTATTTAGAGGCAAAAAAGCGGAAATTCCCGTTATTTTGGAAAAAATTGAAGAAATTTCCCTTTTTTAAGGCAAAAATGTATGCATTCTTCTTATTTTCGGGCAAAAAGGAGGAAATTCCCATTATTTTGGGGCAAAAAACAGAAATTCACCTTATTTTGAGGTAAAATTGAAAAAATTTCCCTTATTTTGGGGCAAAATAGCAGAAATTTCACTTATTTCAGAGTAATAAGTCAGAAATTCCCCGTATTTTGGGGCAAAAAAGACAGAAATTACCTTTGTTTTGGAGGAAAAAGACAGAAATTCCACTTATTGAGAAGCAAAAAGGCAGAAATTCCCTTAATTTTGAAGCAAAAATGAAGAAATTTCCCTTGTTTATGGCAAAAAGTTATGCATTCCACTTATTTTCAGGCAAAATGGCAGAAATTCCCCGTATTTTGGAGCAAAATTGCAGAAATTCCCATAATTGTGGTGCAAAAAGGCAGAAATTTCCTATATGTTGAGGCAAAAATACAGAAATTCTTCTTATTTTGGGGCAAAACTCAGAAATTCCACTTATTTTGGAGCAAAATTGCAGAAATTTCACTTACTTTAAGGAAAAAAGGCAGAAATTTTCCTTATTTTGGTGCAAAAAGGCAAAAATTTCCCTTATTTTGGGGCTAAATTGCAGAAATTTAACTTATTTCAGGGTAATAAGTCAGAAATTTTTCTTATTTTGGGCAAAAAGGACAGAAAATCTTTTTGTTTTGGGGGAAAAAGACAGAAATTCCACTTATTTAGAGGCAAAAAAGCAGAAATTTCCCTTATTTTGAAGCACAAATGAAGACATTTTTCTTTTTTAAGGCAAAAAGGTATGCATTCTTCTTATTATCTGGCAAAAAGGCAGAAATTCGCGGTATTTTGGAGCAAAATTGCAAAAATTCCCCTAATTCTGGTGCAAAAATGCAGAAATTCCCTATATGTTGGGGCAAAAAGACAGAAATTCTCCTTATTTTGGGGCAAAACTCAGAAATTCCACTTATTTTGGGGCAAAATTCCAGAAATTTCCCTTATTCTGGGGCAAAATTGCAGAAATTTCACTTATTTTGGACAAAATTGCAGAAATTTCACTTATTTCAGGGGAAAAAAAAGAAATTTTGTTATTTTGGGGCAAAAAGGCAGAAATTCCCCTTATTTTGAGGTAAAAAGGCTGAAATTCCCCTTATTTGGCGGCAAAAAGTCTGAAATTTCCCTTATGTTGGGGCAAAATTGCAGAAATTTCACTTATTTCAGGGTAATAAGTCATAAATTTTGCTCATTTTGGGGCAAAAAAGAAAGAAAATCCCTTTTTTGGGGGGAAAAAGACAGAAATTCCACTTATTTAGAGGCAAAAAAGCGGAAATTCCCGTTATTTTGGGAAAAAATGAAGAAATTTCACTTTTTTAAGGCAAAAATGTATGCATTCTTCTTATTTTCGGGCAAAAAGGAGGAAATTCCCATTATTTTGGGGCAAAAAACAGAAATTCACCTTATTTTGAGGTAAAATTGAAAAAATTTCCCTTATTTTGGGGCAAAATAGCAGAAATTTCACTTATTTCAGAGTAATAAGTCAGAAATTCCCCGTATTTTGGGGCAAAAAAGACAGAAATTACCTTTGTTTTGGAGGAAAAAGACAGAAATTCCACTTATTGAGAAGCAAAAAGGCAGAAATTCCCTTAATTTTGAAGCAAAAATGAAGAAATTTCCCTTGTTTATGGCAAAAAGTTATGCATTCCACTTATTTTCAGGCAAAATGGCAGAAATTCACCGTATTTTGGAGCAAAATTGCAGAAATTCCCATAATTGTGGTGCAAAAAGGCAGAAATTTCCTATATGTTGAGGCAAAAATACAGAAATTCTTCTTATTTTGGGGCAAAACTCAGAAATTCCACTTATTTTGGGGCCAAATTGCAGAAATTTCACTTACTACAGGGAAAAAAGGCAGAAATTTTCCTTATTTTGGTGCAAAAATGCAAAAATTTCCCTTATTTTGGGACTAAATTGCAGAAATTTCACTTATTTCAGGGTAATAAGTCAGAAATTTTTCTTATTTTGGGCAAAAAGGACAGAAAATCTTTTTGTTTTGGGGGAAAAAGACAGAAATTCCACTTATTTAGAGGCAAAAAAGCAGAAATTCCCCTTATTTTGAAGCAAAAATGAAGACATATTTCTTTTTTAAGGCAAAAAGGTATGCATTCTTCTTATTATCTGGCAAAAAGGCAGAAATTCGCGGTATTTTGAAGCAAAATTGCAAAAATTCCCCTAATTCTGGTGCAAAAATGCAGAAATTTCCTATATGTTGGGGCAAAAAGACAGAAATTCTCCTTATTTTGGGGCAAAACTCAGAAATTCCAGTTATTTTGGGGCGAAATTCCAGAAATTTCCCTTATTCTGGGGCAAAATTGCAGAAATTTCACTTATTTTGGACAAAATTGCAGAAATTTCACTTATTTCAGGGGAAAAAAAAAGAAATTTTGTTATTTTGGGGCAAAAAGGCAGAAATTCCCCTTATTTTGAGGTAAAAAGGCTGAAATTCCCCTTATTTGGGGGCAAAAATGCAGAAATATCCCTTATTTTGCGGCAAAATTGCAGAAATTTTCTTATTTCAGGGTAATAAGTCAGAAATTCCCCTTAATTTGGGGCAAAAAAGACAGAAATTCCCTCTGTTTTTGGGGAAAAAGACAGAAATTCCACTTATTTAGAGGTAAAAAGGCAGAAATTTCTCTTATTTTGCAGCAACAATGAAAAAATTTCCTTTTTTGTGGCAAAAAGGAATGCATTCCCATTATTTTCGGGCAAAAAGGCAGAAATTCCCCGTATTTTGGAGCAAAATTGCAGAAATTCCCCTAAATTTGGGGCAAAAGGATGAAATTCCCTTTATTTTGGGGCAAAAATCATAAATTCCCCTTATTTGGGGGCAAAATTCAAGAAATTTCCTTTATTTTAGGGCAAAATTGCAGGAATTTACCTTATTTTGGGGCAAAATTGCAGAGATTTTTCTTATTTGGGGAATAATTGCAGATATTTCACTTATTTTCAGGTAAAAAGGCTGAAATATCCTTTATTTTGGGGCATAAAGGCAGAAATTCACCTTATTTTGGGGTAACATTGCAGAAATTTCACATATTCTGGGCAAAAAGTCAGAAATTTCCCTTATTTTGGGGCAAAATTGCAGAAATTTCACTTATTTCAGGGAAATAAGTCAGAAATTCCACTTATATTGAGGCAAAAAAGACAGAAATTCCCTTTGTTTTGAGGGATAAAGACAGAAATTCCACTTATTTAGAGGCAAAAAGGCAGAAATTTCCCTTATTTTGGAACAAAAATGAAGAAATTTCCCTTTTTTAAGGCAAAAAGGTATGCATTCTTCTTATTTTCGGGCAAAAAGGCAGAAATTCCTCGTATTTTGGAGCAAAATTGCAGAAATTCTCCTAATTGTGGGGCAAAAATGCAGAAATTCCCTATTTGTTGGGGCAAAAAACAGAAATTCTTCTTATTTTGGGGCAAAACTCAGAAATTCCCCTTATTTTGGGGCAAAATTCCAGAAATTTCCCTTATTCTAAAGCAAAATTGCAGAAATTTCACTTATTTTTGGGCAAAGTTGCAGAAATTTTACTTATTTCAGGGAAAAAAGGCAGAAATTTTCCTTATTTTGGGGCAAAAAGGCAGAAATTCCCCTTATTTTGAGGTAAAAAGGCTAAAATTCCCTTTATTTGGAGGAAAAGAGGCAGAAATTTCCCTTATTTTGGGGCAAAATTGCAGAAATTTCACTTATTTCAAAGTAATAAGTCAGAAATTCCCCTTATTTGGGGCAAAAAAGAAAGAAATTCCCTTTGTATTGGAGGAAAAGACAGAAATTCCACTTATTTAGAGGCAAAAAGTCAGAAATTGCTTTTATTTTGGAGCAAAAATGAAGAAATTTACATTTTTATGGCAAAAAGTTATGCATTCCCCTTACTTTCCGGATAAAAAGCAGAAATTCCCCTTATTTTGAAGCAAAATTGCAGAAATTCTCATAATTTTCAGGAAAAAAGTAAGAAATTCTCCTTATTTTGCGGCAAAAACCGAAAATATGCTTTTTTTGGGAACAAACAGTCAGAAATTCCCTTTATTTTGGGGCAAAATTGCAGAAATTTCCTTTACATTGTGGCAAAATTGCAGAAATTTCCCTTATTTTGGGGCAAAATTGCAGAAATTTCACTTATTTCAGGGTAATAAGTCAGAAATTCCCCTTATTTTGGGGCAAAAAAGACAGAAATTCCCTTTGTTTTGGGTGAAAAAGACAGAAATTCCACTTATTTAAAGGCAAAAAGGCAGAAATTCCCCTTATTTTGGAGCAAAAATGAAGAAATTTCCCTTTTTTTATGGCAAAAATTTATGCATTCCCTTTATTTTTGGGAAAAGGCAGAAATTCCCTGTATTTTGGAGCAAAATTGCAGAAATTCCCCTAATTGTGGGGCAAAAAGGCAGAAATTCCCTATATGTTGGGGAAAAAAGACAGAAACTCTCTTTATTTTGGGGCAAAACTCAGAAATTCCACTTATTTTGGGGCAAAATTCCAGAAATTTCCTTTATTTTGTGAAAATATTGCAGAAATTTCACTTATTTTAGGGCAAAATTGGAGAAATTTCACTTATTTCAAAAAAAAGGCAGAAATTTTCCTTATTTTGGGGCAAAAATGTAGAAATTCTTAATATTTTGTGGCAAAAATGCAGAAATTCTCTTTATTTTGAGGTAAAAATGCTGAAATTTTTTTTATTTGGGGGCAAAAAGGCAGAAATTTCCCTTATTTTGGGGCAAAAAGACAGAAATTTCTTTTATTTTGCGGCAAAATTGCAGAAATTTCACTTATTTCAGGGCATAATTCAATAATTCCTTTTATTTTGGGGCAAAAAAATAGAAATTCCATTTATTTTTTGGTAAAAAGGCAGAAATTTCACTTTTTTTGAGGTAAAAAGGCAGAAATTCCTCTTATTTTGGGGCAAAAATGAAGTAATTTCCCTTTTTTGTGGTAAAAGGTATACATTCCCCTTACATTCGGGATAAAAAGCAGAAATTCCCCGTATTTTGAAGCAAAATTGCAGAAATTCTCATAATTTTCGGGCAAAAAGGCAGAAATTCCCTAATTTTGGGGCAAAAGGCAGAAATTCCCTTTATTTTGTGGCAAAAATCAGAAATTCCCCTTCTTTTGGGGAAAAATTCAAGAAATTTCCTTTATTTTGGGGCAGAATTTCAGGAATTTACCTTATTTTGGGGCAAAATTGAAGAAATTTCCCTTATTTGGGGCAAAATTGCAGAAATTTCACTTATTTTCAGGTAAAAAGGCTGAAATTTCCTTTATTTTGGGGCAAAAAGGGAGAAATTCCCCTTATTTTGGAGCAAAATTGCAGAAATTTCCCTTATTATGTGGAAATATTGCAGAAATTTCCCTTAATTTAAGGCAAAATTGCAGAAATTTCACTTATTTCAGAGAAGAAAAGCAAAAATTTTTCTTATTTTGGCGCAAAAAGGCAGAAATTCCCATTATTTTGGGGCAAAAAAGACAGAAATTAAATTGGTTTTGGGGGAAAAAAACAGAAATTACACTTATTTAGAGGCAAAAAGGCAGAAATTCCCCTTATTTTGGAGCAAAAATGAAGAAATTCACCTTTTTATGGCAAAAAGGTATGCATTCCCCTTACTTTCGGGATAAAAGCAGAAATTCCTCGTATTTTGAAGCAAAATTGCAGAAATTCTCATAATTTTCGGGCTAAAAGGCAGAAATTCTCCTTATTTTGGGGCAAAAAGACAGAAAATCTCCTTTTTTTGGGAACAAACAGTCAGAAATTTCCCTTATTTTGAGGCAAAATTGCAGAAATTTTTTTTACATTGGGGCAAAATTTCAGAAATTTCCTTTATTTTGGGGCAAAATTGCAGAAATTTCACTTATTTCAGGGTAATAAGTCAGAAATTCTTCTTATGTTGGGGCAAAAAAGACAGAAATTCCCTTTGTTTTGGGGGAAAAAGACAGAAATTTCACTTATTTAGAGGCAAAAAGGAAGAAAATCTCTTTATTTTGTGCAAAAATGAAGAAATTCACCTTTTTATGGCAAAAAGGTATGCATTCCCCTTACTTTCGAGATAAAAGCAGAAATTCCCCTTATTTTGAAGCAAAATTGCAGAAATTCTCATAATTTTCGGGCAAAAAGGCAGAAATTCTGCTTATTTTTTGGACAAAGAGAGAAAATCTCTTTTTTTTGGGAACAAACAATCAGAAATTCCCCATATTTTGGGGTATAATTTCAGAAATTTCCTTTATTTTGGGGAAAAAATGCAGGAATTTACCTTACTTTGGGGCACAATTTTAGAAATTTCCCTTATTTGGTGCAAAATTGCAGAAATTTCCTTTATTATGGGGATATATTGCAGAAATTTCCCTTAATTTAAGGCAAAATTGCAGAAATTTCACTTATTTCAGAGAAAAAGAGCAAAAATTTTTCTTATTTTGGGGCAAAAAGCCAGAAATTCCCTTTGTTTTGGGGGAAAAAGACAGAAATTCCACTTATTTAGAGGCAAAAAAGCAGAAATTCTTCTTATTTTGGAGCAAAAATGAAGAAATTTCCCTTTTTTATGGCATAAAGTTATGCATTCCCCTTATTTTCGGGCATAAAGGCAGAAATTCCTCGTATTTTGGAGCAAAATTGCAGAAATTCCCCTAATTGTGGGGCAAAAATGCAGATATTCTCTATATGTTGGGGCAAAAAGACAGAAATTCCCCTTATTTTGGGGCAAAACTCAGAAATTCCACTTATTTTGGGGCAAAATTCCAGAAATTCCCCTTATTTTGGGACAAAATTGCAGAAATTTCACTTATTTTAGGGCAAAATTGCAGAAATTTCACTTATTTCAGGGAAAAAGGCAGAAATTTTCCTTATTTTGGAGCAAAAAGGCAGAAATTCCTAATACTTTGTGGCAAAAATGCAGAAATTCCCCTTATTTTGAGGTGAAAAGGCTGAAATTCCCCTAATTTGCGGGAAAAAAGGCAGAAATTTCCCTTATTTTGGGGCAAAATTGCAGAAATTTCAATTATTTCAGGGTAATAAGTCAGAAAATTTCTTGATTTTGGGGCAAAAAAGACAGAAAATCCCTTTCTTTTAGAGGAGAAACAGAAATTCCACTTATTTAGAGGCAAAAAAGCAGAAATTCCCCTCATTTTGGAGCAAAAATGAAGAAATTTCCCTTTTTTAAGGCAAAAAGTTATGCATTCCCCTTTTTTTCGTGCAAAAAGGCAGAAATTCCCTGTATTTTGGAGCAAAATTGCAGAAATTCCCCTAATTGTGGTGCAAAAAGGCAGAAATTCCCTATATGTTGGGGCAAAAACACAGAAATTCTCTTTATTTTGGGGCAAAACTCAGAAATTCCACTTATTTTGGGGCAAAATTGCAGAAATTTCACTTATTTCAGGGAAAAAAGGCAGAAATTCCTAATATTTTGTGGCAAAAATGCAGAAATTCCCCTTATTTTGAGGTAAAAAGGGTGAAATTCCCCTTATTTTTGGGCAAAAAGCAAAAATTTCCCTTATTTTGGGGCAAAATTGCAGAAACTTCACTTATTTCAGAGTAATAAGTCAAAAATTTTTCTTATTTTGGGGCAAAAAAGAAAATCCCTTTGTTTTGGGGAAAAAAGACAGAAATTCCAATTATTTAGAGGCAAAAAAGCAGAAATTCTCCTTATTTTGAAGCAAAAATGAAGAAATTTCACTTTTTTAAGGCAAAAGGGTATGCATTCTTCTTATTTTCGGGCAAAAAGGCAGAAATTCCTCGTATTTTGGAGCAAAATTGCAAAAATTCCCTTAATTGTGGGGCAAAAATGCTGAAATTCCCTATATGTTGGGGCAAAAGACAGAAATTCTCCTTATTTTGGGGCAAAACTCAGAAATTCCACTTATTTTGTGGCAAAATTCCAGAAATTTCCCTAATTCTGGGGCAAAATTGCAGAAATTTCACTTATTTTGGGCAAAATTTCACAAATTTCACTTATTTCAGGGAAAAAAAAGGAATTTTGTTATTTTGGTGCAAAAAGGCAGAAATTCTCCTTATTTTGAGGTAAAAAGGCTAAAATCCCCCTATTTGGGGGCAAAGAGGCAGAAATATCCCTTATTTTGGGCCAAAATTGCAGAAATTTCACTTATTACAGGGTAATAAATCAGAAATTCTCCTTAATTTGGGGCAAAAAAGACAGAAATTCCCTTTGTTTTGGGGCAAAAAGAAGAAATTCCACTTATTTAGAGGCAAGAAGGCAAAAATTCCCCTTATTTTGGAGCAAAAATTAAGAAATTTCCCTTTTTATGGCAAAAAGGTATGCATTCCCATTATTTTCGGGCAAAAAGGCAGATTCCCCGTATTTTGGAGCAAAATTGCAGAAATTCCTCTAAATTTGGGGCAAAAGGCAGAAATTCCCTTTATTTCGGGGCAAAAATCATAAATTCCCCTTATTTTGGGGCAAAATTCAAGAAATTTCTTTTATTTTGAGGCAAAATTGAAGGAATTTACCTTATTTTGGGGCACAACTGCAGAAATTTTTCTTATTTGGGGCAAAATTGCAGAAATTTCACTTATTTTCAGGTAAAAAGGCTGAAATTTCCTTTATTTTGGGGCAAAAACGCAGAAATTCCCATTTTTTTGGGGCAAAAAAGGAGAAATTCACCTTATTTTTAGGTAAAATTGCAGAAATTTCATATATTTCAGGGCAAAAAGGTAGAAATTTCCCTAATTTGAGGCAAAATTGCAGAAATTTCACTTATTTCAGGGTAATAAGTCAGAGATTCCCCTTATTTTGGGCCAAAAAAACCAGAAATTCTCTTTGTTTTGGGGGAAAAAGAAAGAAATTCCACTTATTGAGAAGCAAAAAGGCAGAAATTCCCCTTATTTTCGAGCAAAAAATGAAGAAATTTCCCTTTTTTATGGCAAAAAGTTATGCATTCCCCTTATTTTCGTGCAAAAAGGCAGAAATTCCCCGTATTTTGGAGCAGAATTGCAGAAATTCCCCTAATTGTGGTGCAAAAAGGCAGAAATTCCCTATATGTTGGGGCAAAAACACAGAAATTCTCATTATTTTGGGTCAAAACTAAGAAATTCCACTTATTTTGGGGAAAAATTGCAGAAATTTCACTTACTTCAGGGAAAAAAGGCAGAAATTCCTAATATTTTGTGGCAAAAATGCAGAAATTCCCCTTATTTTGAGGTAAAAAGGGTGAAATTCCCCTTATTTGTGGGCAAAAAGGCAAAAATTTCCCTTATTTTGGGGCAAAATTGCAGAAACTTCACTTATTTCAGAGTAGTAAGTCAGAAATTTTTTTTACTTTGGGGCAAAAAAGACAGAAAATCCCCTTGTTTTGGGGAAAAAAGACAGAAATTCCACTTATTTAGAGGCAAAATGGCAGAAATTCCCCTTATTTTGGAGCAAAAATGAAGAAATTTCCCTTTTTTATGGCAAAAATTTATGCATTCCCTTTATTTTTGGGAAAAGGCAGAAATTCCCTGTATTTTGGAGCAAAATTGCAGAAATTCCCCTAATTGTGGGGCAAAAAGGCAGAAATTCCCTATATGTTGGGGAAAAAAGACAGAAACTCTCTTTATTTTGGGGCAAAACTCAGAAATTCCACATATTTTGGGGCAAAATTCCAGAAATTTCCTTTATTTTGTGAAAATATTGCAGAAATTTCACTTATTTTAGGGCAAAATTGGAGAAATTTCACTTATTTCAAAAAAAAAGGCAGAAATTTTCCTTATTTTGGGGCAAAAATGTAGAAATTCTTAATATTTTGTGGCAAAAATGCAGAAATTCTCTTTATTTTGAGGTAAAAATGCTGAAATTTTTTTTATTTGGGGGCAAAAAGGCAGAAATTTCCCTTATTTTGGGGCAAAAAGACAGAAATTTCTTTTATTTTGCGGCAAAATTGCAGAAATTTCACTTATTTCAGGGCATAATTCAATAATTCCTTTTATTTTGGGGCAAAAAAATAGAAATTCCATTTATTTTTTGGTAAAAAGGCAGAAATTTCACTTTTTTTGAGGTAAAAAGGCAGAAATTCCTCTTATTTTGGGGCAAAAATGAAGTAATTTCCCTTTTTTGTGGTAAAAGGTATACATTCCCCTTACATTCGGGATAAAAAGCAGAAATTCCCCGTATTTTGAAGCAAAATTGCAGAAATTCTCATAATTTTCGGGCAAAAAGGCAGAAATTCCCTAATTTTGGGGCAAAAGGCAGAAATTCCCTTTATTTTGTGGCAAAAATCAGAAATTCCCCTTCTTTTGGGGAAAAATTCAAGAAATTTCCTTTATTTTGGGGCAAAATTTCAGGAATTTACCTTATTTTGGGGCAAAATTTAAGAAATTTCCCTTATTTGGGGCAAAATTGCAGAAATTTCACTTATTTTCAGGTAAAAAGGCTGAAATTTCCTTTATTTTGGGGCAAAAAGGGAGAAATTCCCCTTATTTTGGAGCAAAATTGCAGAAATTTCCCTTATTATGTGGAAATATTGCAGAAATTTCCCTTAATTTAAGGCAAAATTGCAGAAATTTCACTTATTTCAGAGAAAAAAAGCAAAATTTTTTCTTATTTTGGCGCAAAAAGGCAGAAATTCCCATTATTTTGGGGCAAAAAAGACAGAAATTAAATTGGTTTTGGGGGAAAAAGACAGAAATTACACTTATTTAGAGGCAAAAAGGCAGAAATTCCCCTTATTTTGGAGCAAAAATGAAGAAATTCACCTTTTTATGGCAAAAAGGTATGCATTCCCCTTACTTTCGGGATAAAAGCAGAAATTCCTCGTATTTTGAAGCAAAATTGCAGAAATTCTCATAATTTTCGGGCTAAAAGGCAGAAATTCTCCTTATTTTGGGGCAAAAAGACAGAAAATCTCCTTTTTTTGGGAACAAACAGTCAGAAATTTCCCTTATTTTGAGGCAAAATTGCAGAAATTTTTTTTACATTGGGGCAAAATTTCAGAAATTTCCTTTATTTTGGGGCAAAATTGCAGAAATTTCACTTATTTCAGGGTAATAAGTCAGAAATTCTTCTTATGTTGGGGCAAAAAAGACAGAAATTCCCTTTGTTTTGGGGGAAAAAGACAGAAATTTCACTTATTTAGAGGCAAAAAGGAAGAAAATCTCTTTATTTTGTGCAAAAATGAAGAAATTCACCTTTTTATGGCAAAAAGGTATGCATTCCCCTTACTTTCGAGATAAAAGCAGAAATTCCCCTTATTTTGAAGCAAAATTGCAGAAATTCTCATAATTTTCGGGCAAAAAGGCAGAAATTCTGCTTATTTTTTGGACAAAGAGAGAAAATCTCTTTTTTTTGGGAACAAACAATCAGAAATTCCCCATATTTTGGGGTATAATTTCAGAAATTTCCTTTATTTTGGGGAAAAAATGCAGGAATTTACCTTACTTTGGGGCACAATTTTAGAAATTTCCTTTATTTGGTGCAAAATTGCAGAAATTTCCTTTATTATGGGGATATATTGCAGAAATTTCCCTTAATTTAAGGCAAAATTGCAGAAATTTCACTTATTTCAGAGAAAAAGAGCAAAAATTTTTCTTATTTTGGGGCAAAAAGCCAGAAATTCCCTTTGTTTTGGGGGAAAAAGACAGAAATTCCACTTATTTAGAGGCAAAAAAGCAGAAATTCTTCTTATTTTGGAGCAAAAATGAAGAAATTTCCCTTTTTTATGGCATAAAGTTATGCATTCCCCTTATTTTCGGGCATAAAGGCAGAAATTCCCCGTATTTTGGAGCAAAATTGCAGAAATTCCCCTAATTGTGGGGCAAAAATGCAGATATTCTCTATATGTTGGGGCAAAAAGACAGAAATTCCCCTTATTTTGGGGCAAAACTCAGAAATTCCACTTATTTTGGGGCAAAATTCCAGAAATTCCCCTTATTTTGGGACAAAATTGCAGAAATTTCACTTATTTTAGGGCAAAATTGCATAAATTTCACTTATTTCAGGGAAAAAGGCAGAAATTTTCCTTATTTTGGAGCAAAAAGGCAGAAATTCCTAATACTTTGTGGCAAAAATGCAGAAATTCCCCTTATTTTGAGGTGAAAATGCTGAAATTCCCCTAATTTGCAGGAAAAAAGGCAGAAATTTCCCTTATTTTGAAGCAAAATTGCAGAAATTTCAATTATTTCAGGGTAATAAGTCAGAAAATTTCTTGATTTTGGGGCAAAAAAGACAGAAAATCCCTTTCTTTTAGAGGAGAAACAGAAATTCCACTTATTTAGAGGCAAAAAAGCAGAAATTCCCCTTATTTTGGAGCAAAAATGAAGAAATTTCCCTTTTTTAAGGCAAAAAGTTATGCATTCCCCTTTTTTTCGTGCAAAAAGGCAGAAATTCCCCGTATTTTGGAGCAAAATTGCAGAAATTCCCCTAATTGTGGTGCAAAAAGGCAGAAATTCCCTATATGTTGGGGCAAAAACACAGAAATATCCTTTATTTTGGGGCAAAACTCAGAAATTCCACTTATTTTGGGGCAAAATTGCAGAAATTTCACTTACTTCAGGGAAAAAAGGCAGAAATTCCTAATATTTTGTGGCAAAAATGCAGAAATTCCCCTTATTTTGAGGTAAAAAGGGTGAAATTCCCCTTATTTTTGGGCAAAAAGGCAAAAATTTCCCTTATTTTGGGGCAAAATTGCAGAAACTTCACTTATTTCAGAGTAATAAGTCAGAAATTTTTTTTACTTTGGGGCAAAAAATACAGAAAATCCCCTTGTTTTGGGGAAAAAAGACAGAAATTCCACTTATTTAGAGGCAAAAAAGCAGAAATTCCCCTTATTTTGAAGCAAAAATGAAGAAATTTCCCTTTTTTAAGGCAAAAAGGTATGCATTCTTCTTATTTTCGGGCAAAAAGGCAGAAATTCCCCGTATTTTAGAGCAATATTGCAAAAATTCCCCTAATTGTGGGCAAAAATGCAGAAATTCCCTATATGTTGGGGCAAAAGACAGAAATTCTTATTTTGGGGCAAAACTCAGAAATTCCACTTATTTTGGGGCAAAATTCCAGAAATTTCCCTTATTCTGGGGCAAAATTGCAGAAATTTAACTTATTTTATTCAAAATTGCAGAAATTTCACTTATTTCAGGGAAAAAAAGGAATTTTGTTAATTTGGGGCAAAAAGGCAGAAATTCCCCTTATTTTGAGGTAAAAATGCTGAAATTCCCCTTATTTGGGGGCAAAAAGGCAGAAATATCCCTTATTTTGGGGCAAAATTGCAGAAATTTCACTTATTACAGGGTAATAAGTCAGAAATTCTCTTTAATTTGGGGCAAAAAAGACAGAAATTCCCTTTGTTTTGGGGCAAAAAGAAGAAATTCCACTTATTTAGAGGCAAGAAGGCAGAAATTCCCCTTATTTTGGAGCAAAAATGAAGAAATTTCCCTTTTTATGGCAAAAAGGTATGCATTCCCATTATTTTCGGGCAAAAAGGCAGAAATTCCTCGTATTTTGGAGCAAAATTGCAGAAATTCCCCTAAATTTGGGGCAAAAGGCAGAAATTCCCTATATTTTGGGGCAAGAATCATAAATTCCCCTTATTTTGGGGCAAAATTCAAGAAATTTCTTTTATTTTGAGGAAAAATTGAAGGAATTTACCTTATTTTGGGGCACAATTGCAGAAATTTTCCTTATTTGCGGCAAAATTGCAGAAATTTCACTTATTTTCAGGTAAAAAGGCTGAAATTTCCTTTATTTTGGGGCAAAAAGGGAGAAATTTCCCTTATTTTGGGGCAAAATTGCAGAAATTTTTATTATTATTGGGAAAAATTGCAGCAATTTTCCTTATTTTAGGGCAAAATTGCAGCAATTTCACTTATTTCAGAGAAAAAAGTAAAAATTTTTCTTATTTTGGGGCAAAAAAAAGAAATTCCCATTATTTTGGGGCAAAAAGGCAAAAATTCACCTTATTTTGGGGTAAAATTGCAGACATTTCACATATTTCAGAGCAAAAAGTCAGAAATTTCCCTTATTTTAGGGCAAAATTGCAGAAATTTCACTTATTTCAGGGTAATAAGTCAGAAATTCCCCTTATTTTGGGGCAAAAAAAATACAGAAATTCCCTTTGTTTTGGGGGAAAAAGACAGAAATTCCACTTATTTAGAGGCAAAAAAGCAGAAATTCTTCTCATTCTGGAGCAAAAATGAAGAAATTTTCCTCGTTTATGGAAAAAGGTTATGCATTCCCCTTATTTTCGGGCAAAAAGGCAGAAATTCCCTGTGTTTTGGAGCAAAATTGCAGAAATTCCCCTAATTGTGGGGCAAAAAGTCAGAAATTCCCTATATGTTGGGGCAAAAACACAGAAATTCTCCTTATTTTGGGGCAAAATTCAGAAATTCCCCTTATTTTGGGGCAAAATTCCAGAAATTTCCCTTATTTTGGGGCAAAATTGAAGAAATTTCACTTAATTTGGTGCAAAATTGCAGAAATTTCAATTATTTAAAAAAAAGGCAGAAATTTTTCTTATTTTGGGGCAAAAATGCAGAAATTCCCCTTATTTTGAGTAAAAATGCTGAAATTCCCCTTATTTGGGGGCAAAAAGGCAGAAATTTCCCTTATTTTGGGGCAAAGAGAAAGAAATTCCCCTTATTTTGTGGCATAAATGCAGAAATTTCTTTTATTTTGGGGCAAAATTGCAGAAATTTCACATATTTCAGGGCGTAGTTTAAAAATTCCTTTTATTTTGGGGCAAAATGACAGAAATTCCGTTTATTTTTGGGTAAAATGCCAGAGATTTCACTTATTTTGAGGTAAAAAGGCAGAAATTGCTCTAATTTTGGGGCAAAAATGAAGAAATTTCCCTTTTTTGTGGCAAAAGGTGTACATTCCCCTTACTTTCGCGATAAAAAGCAGAAATTCCCCATATTTTGAAGCAAAATTGCAGAAATTCTCTCAATTTTCGGGCAAAAAGGCAGAAATTCTCCTTACTTTGGGGCAAAAAGACAGAAAATCTTCTTTTTCGGGAGCACACAGTCAGAAATTCCCCTTATTTTGAAGCAAAATTGCAGAAATTTTCTTTACATTGGGGCAAAATTGCAGAAATTTCCCTTATTTTGGGGCGAAATTGCAGAAATTTCACTTATTTCAGGGTAATAAGTCAGAAATTTACCTTATTTTGAGGCAAAAAAGACAGAAATTCCCTTTGTTTTGAAGTAAAAATACAGAAATTCCACTTATATAGAGGCAAAATTGCAGAAATTTCACTTATTTCATAGAAAAATCAAAAATTTTTCTTATTTTTGGTCAAAAAGGCAGAATTTCCCATTATTTTGGGGCCAAAAGGCAGAAATTCACCTTATTTTGGGGCAAAAAGGCAGAAATTCACCTTATTTTGGGGTAAAATTGAGGAATTTCATATATTTCAGGGCAAAAAGACAGAAATTTCCCTTATTTTGGGGCAAAATTGCAGAAATTTCACTTATTTCAGGGTAATAAGTCAGAAATTTTCTTTATTTTGGGGCAAAAATACAGAAATTACCTTTTTTGAGAGGGAAAAAAACAGAAATTCCACTTATTTAGAGGCAAAAAAGCAGAAATTCCCCTTAGTTTGGAGCAAAAATGAAGAAATTTCCATTTTTTAAGGCAAAAAGGTATGCATTCCCTTTATTTTCGGGCAAAAAGGCAGAAATTCACCGTATTTTGGAGCAAAATTGCAGAAATTCCTCCAATTTCGGGGCAAAAGGCAGAAATTCTCTTTATTTTTGGGCAAAAATCAGAAATTCCCCTTAATTTGGGCCAAAATTCCAGAAATTTCCTTTATTTTGGGGCAAAATTGCAGAAATTTAACTTATTTATGGGCAAAATTGCAGAAATTTCAGTTATTTCAGAGAAAAAAAGCAAAAATTTTTCTTATTTTTGGGCAAAAAGGCAGAAATTCCCATTATTTTGGGGCAAAAAGGCAGAAATTCACCTTATTTTGGGGTAAAATTGCAGAAATTTCACAGCAAAAAGACAGAAATTTCCCTTATTTTGGGTCAAAATTGCAGAAATTTCACTTATTTCAGGGTAATAAGTCAGAAATTTTCTTTATTTTGGGGCAAAAATACAGAAATTACCTTTTTTTGGGGGGAAAAATACAGAAATTCCATTTATTTAGATGCAAAAATTAAGAATTTTCCCTTTTTTTATAGCAAAAAGGTATGCATTCCCCTTATTTTCGGGCAATAAAGGCAGAAATTCACCGTATTTTGGAGCAAAATTGCAGAAATTCCCCTAATTTTAGGGCAAAAGGCAGAAATTCTCTTTATTTTGGGGCAAAAATCAGAAATTCCCCTTACTTTCGGGCAAAATTCCAGAAATTTCCTTTATTTTGGGGCAAAATTGCAGAAATTTATCTTATTTATGGGCAAAATTGCAGAATTTTCACTTATTTCAGGGAAAAAAGGCAGAAATTTTCTTTATTTTGGGGCAAAAAGGCACAAATTCCTAATATTTTGTGGCAAAAATGCTGAAATTCCCCTTATATTGAGGTAAAAGGCTGAAATTTCCCGTATTTGGGGGCAAAAAGGCAGAAATTTTTTTTTATTTTGGGGCAAAATAGCAGGAATTTACTTTATTTTGGGGCAAAATTGCAGAAATTTCACTTATTTCAGGGTAATAAGTCAAAAATTTTCCTTATTTTATGGCAAAAAAGACAGAAATTCTCTTTGTTTTTGGGGAAAAAGTCAGAAATTCCACTTATTTAGAGGAAAAAAGGCAGAAATTCCCCTCATTTTGGAGCAAAAATGAAGAAATTTCCCTTTTTTATGGCAAAAAGGTATGCATTCCCCTTATTTTCGGGGAAAAGGGCAGAAATTCCCCGTATTTTGGAGCAAAATTTCAGAAAATCCCTTAATTGTGGGGCAAAAAGGCAGAAATTCTCTATATGTTAAGGTAAAAATACAGAAATTCTTTTTATTTGGGGGCAAAACTCAGAAATTCCACTTATTTAGAGGAAAAATGGCAGAAATTCCTCTTATTTTGGAGCAAAAATGAAGAAATTTCCCTTTTTATGGCAAAAAGGTATGCATTCTCTTTATTTTCGGGCAAAAAGGCAGAAATTCCCTGTATTTTGGAGCAAAATTGCAGAAATTCCCCTAATTTTGGGGCAAAAGGCAGATATTCCCCTTATTTTTGGGTAAAATTGCAGAAATTTCAAATATTTCGGGGCAAAATGGCAGAAATTCCCCTTATTTTGGGGCAAAAAGATGAAATCCATAATTTTTGGCTAAAATTGAAGAAATTTCACTTATTTCGGGACAAAAAGGCAAAAATTCCACTTAATTTCGGGCAAAAAGGCAGAAATTCCCTTTATTTTGGAGCAAAATTGCAGAAATTCCCTTAATATTGGTGCAAAAATGCAGAAATTCCCTTTATTTTGGGGCAAAAAGGCAGAAATTCCCCATATTTTGGTGCAAAAAGGCTGAAATTCCCCTTATTTTGAGGTCAAATGCTGAAATTCCCCATATTTTGGGGCAAAAGGCAGAAATTCCCCTCATTTTGGGGCAAAAAGGCACAAATTTCCCTTATTTTCGGGCAAAATTGCTGAAATTTCACTTATTTCAGAGTAAAAAGTCAGAAATTCCCCTTATTTTGAAGCAAAAAGCAGAAATTTCTTTTATTATGGGACAAAATTGAAGAAATTTTCCTAATTTTGGAACAAAAAGGCAGTAATTCCCCATATTTGGGGGCAAAAGGCAGAAATTCTTCTTATTTTGAGGTAAAATGCAGAAATTCCCCTTACTTAGAGGTAAAATGCAGAAATTATCCAAATATTGGGGGAAAATGCAGAAATTTTTTTTATTTTGGTGCTAAAAGGAAGAAATTTGCCATATTTTGAAGCAAAATTGCAGAAATTCTCATAATTTTCAGGCAAAAAGTCAGGAATTCTTATTTTGGGGCAAAAAGACAGAAAATCTCTTTTTTTAGGGGGCAAAAAGTCAGAAATTCCCCTTATTTTGGGGTAAAATTGCAGAAATTTCACTTATTTCAGAAAAAATGCAGAAATTTTCTTATTTTGGGGCAAAAAGGCAGAAATTTCTATTATTTTGGTACAAAATTGCAGAAATTTTTCTTATTTTGGGACAAAAAGGCAGAAATTCCCCATATTTTGAGGCAAAAAGGCTGAAATTCCCCTTATTTTCGGGCAAAAATCAGAAATTCCCCTTATGTTGGGGCAAAAAGACAGAAATTTCGTTTATTATTGGGGAAAAGGCAGAAATTGCACTTATTTTGAGAAAAAGGCGGAAAATTTCCTTATTTTCTGGCAAAAATGAAGAAATTTCCTTTTTTTATGGCAAAAAGGTATACATTCCATATTTTTGGGCAAAAAGTCAGAAAATCTCCGTATTTTGGAGCAAAATTCCAGAAATGCCCCTAATATTGGGGCAAAAAGGCAGAAATTCCCTATATGTTGGGGCAAAAAGAAAGAAATTCTTTTTATTTTGGGCCAAAACTCAGAAATTCCACTTATTTAGAGGCAAAATGGCACAAATTCCTCTTATTTTGGAGCAAAAATAAAAAAATTCCCTTTTTTATGGCAAAAAGGTATGCATTCTCCTTATTTTCAGGCAAAGAGGCAGAAATTCCTTGTATTTTGGAGCAAAATTGCAGAAATTCCCCTAATTTGGGGCAAAAGGCCGAAATTCCCCTTAGTTTGGGGTAAAATTGCAGAAATTTCAAATATTTCAGGCAAAATGGCAGAAATTCCCCTTATTTTGGGGCAAAAAGATGAAATCCATAATTTTTGGTTAAAATTGAAGAAATTACACTTATTTCGGGACAAAAAGGCAGAAATTCCACTTAATTTCGGGCAAAAAGGCAGAAATGACCTGTATTTGGGAGCAAAATTGCAGAAATTCCCCTAATTTTGAGGCAAAAGGCAGAAATTCCCTTTATTTTGGGGCAAAAATCAGAAATTCCCCTTACTTTGGGGCAAAATTCCAGAAATTTCCTTTATTTTGGGGCAAAATTGCAGGAATTTACATTATTTTGCGGCAAAATTGCAGAAATTTCCCTTATTTCGGGCAAAATTACAGAAATTTCACTTATTTTCAGGTAAAAAGGTTGAAATTTCCTTTATTTTGGGGAAAAAAGGAGAAATTTCCCTTATTTTGGGGCAAAATTGCAGAAATTTTCCTTATTTTGGGCTAAAAGGCAGAAATTCTTTATATTTTGTGGCAAATAGGCAGAAATTTCCCTTATTTTGAGGTAATAAGGCTGAAATTCCCTTTATTTTGGGGGAAAATGCAGAAATTCCCCTTATTTTGGGGTAAAATTGCAGAAATTTCAAATATTTCAGGGCAAAATGGCAGAAATTCCCCTTATTTTGGGGCAAAAAGATGAAATCCATAATTTTTGGCTAAAATTGAGGAAATTTCACTTATTTCGGGACAAAAAGGCAGAAATTCCCCTTAATTTTGGCCAAAAAGGCAGAAATGACCCGTATTTTGGAGCAAAATTGCAGAAATTCCCTTAATATTGGTGGAAAAATGCAGAAATTCCCTTTATTTTGGGGCAAAAAAGCAGAAATTCTCCATATTTTGGTGCAAAAGGCTGAAATTCCCCTTATTTTGAGGTAAAATCCTAAAATTCCCCATATTTTGGGGCAAAAGGCAGAAATTCCCCTCATTTTGGGACAAAAAGGCACAAATTTCCCATATTTTCGGGCAAAATTGCAGAAATTATATTTATTTCAGTGTAAAAAGTCAGAAATTCCCCTTATTTTGGGGCAAAAAGCAGAAATTTTTTTGATTATGGTACAAAATTGAAGAAATTTTCCTTATTTTGAAACAAAAAGGCAGAAATTCCCCCTATTTTGGGGCAAAAGGCAGAAATTCTTCTTATTTTGAGGTAAAATGCAGAAATTCCCCTTATTTAGAGGTAAAATGCTGAAATTCCCCAAATATTGGGCGGAAATGTAGAAATTCCCTTTATTTTGGGGCCAAAAAGCAGAAATTCCCCGTATTTTGAAGCAAAATTGCTGAAATTCTCATAATTTTTAGGCAAAAAGGCAGAAATTCTTCTTATTTTGGGGCAAGAAGACAGAAAATCTCCTTTTTCGGGGGCAAAAAGTCAGAAATTCCCCTTATTTTGGGGCAAAATTGCAGAAATTTCCTTTACATTTGGGCAAAATTGCAGAAATTTCTCTTATTTTGGGTCAAAATTGCAGAAATTTCACTTATATCAGAAAAAATGCAGAAATTTTCTTATTTTGGGGCAAAAAGGCAGAAATTTCTATTATTTTGTTACAAAATTGCAGAAATTTTTCTTATTTTGGGGCAAAAAGGCAGAAATTCCCCATATTTTGGGGCCAAAATGCTGAAATTCCCTTTATTTTCGGGCAAAATGTCAGAAATTTCTTTATGTTGGGGAAAAAAATCAGAAATTTCGTTTATTTTTGGGGAAAAGGCAAAAATGCACTTATTTTGAGTCAAAAAGGCGGAAAATTTCCTTATTTTCGGGCAAAAATAAAGAAATTTCCATTTTTTATGGCAAAAAGTAATACATTCCCTTTATTTTCGGGCAAAAAAGCAGAAATTCTCCGTATTTTGGAGCAAAATTGCAGAAATTCCCCTAATATTGGTGCAAAAATACAGAAATTCCCTTTATTTTTGGGCAAAAAAGCAGAAATTCTCCATATTTTGGTGCAAAAAGGCTGAAATTCCCCTTCTTTTGAGGTAAAATGCTAAAATTCCCCATATTTTGGGGCAAATTGGCAGAAATTCCCCATATGTTGGGGCAAAAAGACAGAAATTCTCCTTATTTTGGGGCAAAACTCAGAAATTTCACTTGTTTTACGGCAAAATTGCAGAAATTTCAGTTATTTCAGAGAAAAAAAGCAAAAATTTTTTCTTATTTTGGGGCAAAAATGCAGAAATTCCCCTTATTTTGGAGCAAAAAGGCAGAAATTCACCTAATTTTGGGGTAAATTTGCAGAAATTTCACATATGTCAGGGCAAAAAGGCACAAATTTCCCTTATTTTGGGGCAAAATTGCAGAAATTTCACTTATTTAAGGGTAATAAGTCAGAAATTTTCTTTATTTCGGGGCAAAAAGTACAAAAATTACCTATTTTTGGGGGGAAAAAGACAGAAATTCCACTTATTTTGAGGCAAAAAGGCAGAAATTCCCCTTATTTTGGAGCAAAAATGAAGAAATTTCGCTTTTTCATGGCAAAAAGTTATGCATTCCCCTTATTTTCGGGCAAAAAGGCAGAAATTCCCCTCATTTTGGGACAAAAAGGCACAAATTTCCCATATATTTGGGCAAAATTGCAGAAATTTCATTTATTTCGGGGTAAAAAGTCAGAAATTCCCCTTATTTTGGGGCAAAAAGCAGAAATTTCTTTGATTATGGTACAAAATTGAAGAAATTTTCCTTATTTTGAAACAAAAAGGCAGAAATTCCCCATATTTTTGGGCAAAAGGCAGAAATTCTTCTTATTTTGAGGTAAAATGCAGAAATTCCCCTTATTTAGAGGTAAAATGCTGAAATTCCCCAAATATTGGGCGGAAATGCAGAAATTCCCTTTATTTTGGGGCCAAAAAGCAGAAATTCCCCGTATTTTGAAGCAAAATTGCTGAAATTCTCATAATTTTTAGGCAAAAATACAGAAAATCTCCTTTTTTCGGGGGCAAAAAGTCAGAAATTCCCCTTATTTTGGGGCAAAATTGCAGAAATTTCCTTTACATTTGGGCAAAATTGCAGAAATTTCCCTTATTTTGGGGCAAAATTGCAGAAATTTCACTTATATCAGAAAAAATGCAGAAATTTTATTATTTTGGGGCAAAAAGGCAGAAATTTCTATTATTTTGTTACAAAATTGCAGAAATTTTTCTTATTTTGGGGCAAAAAGGCAGAAATTCCCCATATTTTGGGGCCAAAAGGCTGAAATTCCCTTTATTTTCGGGCAAAATGTCAGAAATTTCTTTATGTTGGGGAAAAAAATCAGAAATTTCGTTTATTTTTGGGGAAAAGGCAAAAATGCACTTATTTTGAGTCAAAAAGGCGGAAAATTTCCTTATTTTCGGGCAAAAATAAAGAAATTTCCATTTTTTATGGCAAAAAGTAATACATTCCCTTTATTTTCGGGCAAAAAAGCAGAAATTCTCCGTATTTTGGAGCAAAATTGCAGAAATTCCCCTAATATTGGTGCAAAAATACAGAAATTCCCTTTATTTTTGGGCAAAAAAGCAGAAATTCTCCATATTTTGGTGCAAAAAGGCTGAAATTCCCCTTCTTTTGAGGTAAAATGCTAAAATTCCCCATATTTTGGGGCAAATTGGCAGAAATTCCCCATATGTTGGGGCAAAAAGACAGAAATTCTCCTTATTTTGGGGCAAAACTCAGAAATTTCACTTGTTTTACGGCAAAATTGCAGAAATTTCAGTTATTTCAGAGAAAAAAAGCAAAATTTTTTTCTTATTTTGGGGCAAAAATGCAGAAATTCCCCTTATTTTGGAGCAAAAAGGCAGAAATTCACCTAATTTTGGGGTAAATTTGCAGAAATTTCACATATGTCAGGGCAAGAAGGCAGAAATTTCCCTTATTTTGGGGCAAAATTGCAGAAATTTCACTTATTTAAGGGTAATAAGTCAGAAATTTTCTTTATTTCGGGGCAAAAAAGACAGAAATTACCCATTTTTGGGGGGAAAAGGCAGAAATTCCCCTTATTTTGGAGCAAAAATTAAGAAATTTCGCTTTTTCATGGCAAAAAGTTATGCATTCCCCTTATTTTCGGGCAAAAAGGCAGAAATTCCCCTCATTTTGGGACAAAAAAGCACAAATTTCCCATATTTTCGGGCAAAATTGCAGAAATTTCATTTATTTCAGGGTAAAAAGTCAGAAATTCCCCTTATTTTGGGGCAAAAAGCAGAAATTTCTTTGATTATGGTACAAAATTGAAGAAATTTTCCTTATTTTGAAACAAAAAGGCAGAAATTCCCCATATTTTTGGGCAAAAGGCAGAAATTCTTCTTATTTTGAGGTAAAATGCAGAAATTCCCCTTATTTAGAGGTAAAATGCTGAAATTCCCCAAATATTGGACGGAAATGCAGAAATTCCCTTTATTTTGGGGCCAAAAAGCAGAAATTCCCCGTATTTTGAAGCAAAATTGCTGAAATTCTCATAATTTTTAGGCAAAAATACAGAAAATCTCCTTTTTTCGGGGGCAAAAAGTCAGAAATTCCCCTTATTTTGGGGCAAAATTGCAGAAATTTCCTTTACATTTGGGCAAAATTGCAGAAATTTCCCTTATTTTGGGTCAAAATTGCAGAATTTCACTTATATCAGAAAAAATGCAGAAATTTTATTATTTTGGGGCAAAAAGGCACAATTTATTATTTTGTTACAAAATTGCAGAAATTTTTCTTATTTTGGGGCAAAAAGGCAGAAATTCCCCATATTTTGGGGCCAAAAAGATTAAATTCCCTTTATTTTCGGGCAAAATGTCAGAAATTTCCCTTATGTTGGGGAAAAAATCAGAAATTTCGTTTATTTTTGGGGAAAAGGCAAAAATGCACTTATTTTGAGTCAAAAAGGCAGAAAATTTCCTTATTTTCGGGCAAAAATAAAGAAATTTCCCTTTTTTATGGCAAAAAGGTATACATTCCCTTTATTTTCGGGCAAAAAAGCAGAAATTCTCCGTATTTTGGAGCAAAATTGCAGAAATTCCCCTAATATTGGTGCAAAAATACAGAAATTCCCTTTATTTTGGGGCAAAAAAGCAGAAATTCTCCATATTTTGGTGCAAAAAGGCTGAAATTCCCCTTCTTTTGAGGTAAAATGCTAAAATTCCCCATATTTTGGGGCAAATTGGCAGAAATTCCCCATATGTAGGGGCAAAAAGACAGAAATTCTCCTTATTTTGGGGCAAAACTCATAAATTCCACTTATTTTGGGGTAAAATTCCAGAAATTTCCCTTAATTTGGGGCAAAATTGCAGAAATTTCACTTATTTTGGGGCAAAATTTCAGAAATTTAACTTATTTCAGGGAAAAAAGGCAGAAATTTTCTTTATTTTGGGGCAAAAAGCAAAAATTCCTAATATTTTGTGGCAAAAATGCAGAAATTCCCCTTATTTTGAGGTAAAAAGGCTGAAATTCCCCTTATTTGGCGGCAAAAAGTCAGAAATTTCCCTTATCTTGGGGCAAAATTGCAGAAATTTCACTTATTTCAGGGTAATAAGTCATAAATTTTGCTCATTTTGGGGCAAAAAAGAAAGAAAATCCCTTTTTTGGAGGGAAAAAGACAGAAATTCCACTTATTTAGAGGCAAAAAAGCGGAAATTCCCGTTATTTTGGAAAAAATTGAAGAAATTTCCCTTTTTTAAGGCAAAAATGTATGCATTCTTCTTATTTTCGGGCAAAAAGGAGGAAATTCCCATTATTTTGGGGCAAAAAACAGAAATTCACCTTATTTTGAGGTAAAATTGAAAAAATTTCCCTTATTTTGGGGCAAAATAGCAGAAATTTCACTTATTTCAGAGTAATAAGTCAGAAATTCCCCGTATTTTGGGGCAAAAAAGACAGAAATTACCTTTGTTTTGGAGGAAAAAGACAGAAATTCCACTTATTGAGAAGCAAAAAGGCAGAAATTCCCTTAATTTTGAAGCAAAAATGAAGAAATTTCCCTTGTTTATGGCAAAAAGTTATGCATTCCACTTATTTTCAGGCAAAATGGCAGAAATTCCCCGTATTTTGGAGCAAAATTGCAGAAATTCCCATAATTGTGGTGCAAAAAGGCAGAAATTTCCTATATGTTGAGGCAAAAATACAGAAATTCTTCTTATTTTGGGGCAAAACTCAGAAATTCCACTTATTTTGGAGCAAAATTGCAGAAATTTCACTTACTTTAAGGAAAAAAGGCAGAAATTTTCCTTATTTTGGTGCAAAAAGGCAAAAATTTCCCTTATTTTGGGGCTAAATTGCAGAAATTTAACTTATTTCAGGGTAATAAGTCAGAAATTTTTCTTATTTTGGGCAAAAAGGACAGAAAATCTTTTTGTTTTGGGGGAAAAAGACAGAAATTCCACTTATTTAGAGGCAAAAAAGCAGAAATTTCCCTTATTTTGAAGCACAAATGAAGACATTTTTCTTTTTTAAGGCAAAAAGGTATGCATTCTTCTTATTATCTGGCAAAAAGGCAGAAATTCGCGGTATTTTGGAGCAAAATTGCAAAAATTCCCCTAATTCTGGTGCAAAAATGCAGAAATTCCCTATATGTTGGGGCAAAAAGACAGAAATTCTCCTTATTTTGGGGCAAAACTCAGAAATTCCACTTATTTTGGGGCAAAATTCCAGAAATTTCCCTTATTCTGGGGCAAAATTGCAGAAATTTCACTTATTTTGGACAAAATTGCAGAAATTTCACTTATTTCAGGGGAAAAAAAAGAAATTTTGTTATTTTGGGGCAAAAAGGCAGAAATTCCCCTTATTTTGAGGTAAAAAGGCTGAAATTCCCCTTATTTGGCGGCAAAAAGTCTGAAATTTCCCTTATGTTGGGGCAAAATTGCAGAAATTTCACTTATTTCAGGGTAATAAGTCATAAATTTTGCTCATTTTGGGGCAAAAAAGAAAGAAAATCCCTTTTTTGGGGGGAAAAAGACAGAAATTCCACTTATTTAGAGGCAAAAAAGCGGAAATTCCCGTTATTTTGGGAAAAAATGAAGAAATTTCACTTTTTTAAGGCAAAAATGTATGCATTCTTCTTATTTTCGGGCAAAAAGGAGGAAATTCCCATTATTTTGGGGCAAAAAACAGAAATTCACCTTATTTTGAGGTAAAATTGAAAAAATTTCCCTTATTTTGGGGCAAAATAGCAGAAATTTCACTTATTTCAGAGTAATAAGTCAGAAATTCCCCGTATTTTGGGGCAAAAAAGACAGAAATTACCTTTGTTTTGGAGGAAAAAGACAGAAATTCCACTTATTGAGAAGCAAAAAGGCAGAAATTCCCTTAATTTTGAAGCAAAAATGAAGAAATTTCCCTTGTTTATGGCAAAAAGTTATGCATTCCACTTATTTTCAGGCAAAATGGCAGAAATTCACCGTATTTTGGAGCAAAATTGCAGAAATTCCCATAATTGTGGTGCAAAAAGGCAGAAATTTCCTATATGTTGAGGCAAAAATACAGAAATTCTTCTTATTTTGGGGCAAAACTCAGAAATTCCACTTATTTTGGGGCCAAATTGCAGAAATTTCACTTACTACAGGGAAAAAAGGCAGAAATTTTCCTTATTTTGGTGCAAAAATGCAAAAATTTCCCTTATTTTGGGACTAAATTGCAGAAATTTCACTTATTTCAGGGTAATAAGTCAGAAATTTTTCTTATTTTGGGCAAAAAGGACAGAAAATCTTTTTGTTTTGGGGGAAAAAGACAGAAATTCCACTTATTTAGAGGCAAAAAAGCAGAAATTCCCCTTATTTTGAAGCAAAAATGAAGACATATTTCTTTTTTAAGGCAAAAAGGTATGCATTCTTCTTATTATCTGGCAAAAAGGCAGAAATTCGCGGTATTTTGAAGCAAAATTGCAAAAATTCCCCTAATTCTGGTGCAAAAATGCAGAAATTTCCTATATGTTGGGGCAAAAAGACAGAAATTCTCCTTATTTTGGGGCAAAACTCAGAAATTCCAGTTATTTTGGGGCGAAATTCCAGAAATTTCCCTTATTCTGGGGCAAAATTGCAGAAATTTCACTTATTTTGGACAAAATTGCAGAAATTTCACTTATTTCAGGGGAAAAAAAAAGAAATTTTGTTATTTTGGGGCAAAAAGGCAGAAATTCCCCTTATTTTGAGGTAAAAAGGCTGAAATTCCCCTTATTTGGGGGCAAAAATGCAGAAATATCCCTTATTTTGCGGCAAAATTGCAGAAATTTTCTTATTTCAGGGTAATAAGTCAGAAATTCCCCTTAATTTGGGGCAAAAAAGACAGAAATTCCCTCTGTTTTTGGGGAAAAAGACAGAAATTCCACTTATTTAGAGGTAAAAAGGCAGAAATTTCTCTTATTTTGCAGCAACAATGAAAAAATTTCCTTTTTTGTGGCAAAAAGGAATGCATTCCCATTATTTTCGGGCAAAAAGGCAGAAATTCCCCGTATTTTGGAGCAAAATTGCAGAAATTCCCCTAAATTTGGGGCAAAAGGATGAAATTCCCTTTATTTTGGGGCAAAAATCATAAATTCCCCTTATTTGGGGGCAAAATTCAAGAAATTTCCTTTATTTTAGGGCAAAATTGCAGGAATTTACCTTATTTTGGGGCAAAATTGCAGAGATTTTTCTTATTTGGGGAATAATTGCAGATATTTCACTTATTTTCAGGTAAAAAGGCTGAAATATCCTTTATTTTGGGGCATAAAGGCAGAAATTCACCTTATTTTGGGGTAACATTGCAGAAATTTCACATATTCTGGGCAAAAAGTCAGAAATTTCCCTTATTTTGGGGCAAAATTGCAGAAATTTCACTTATTTCAGGGAAATAAGTCAGAAATTCCACTTATATTGAGGCAAAAAAGACAGAAATTCCCTTTGTTTTGAGGGATAAAGACAGAAATTCCACTTATTTAGAGGCAAAAAGGCAGAAATTTCCCTTATTTTGGAACAAAAATGAAGAAATTTCCCTTTTTTAAGGCAAAAAGGTATGCATTCTTCTTATTTTCGGGCAAAAAGGCAGAAATTCCTCGTATTTTGGAGCAAAATTGCAGAAATTCTCCTAATTGTGGGGCAAAAATGCAGAAATTCCCTATTTGTTGGGGCAAAAAACAGAAATTCTTCTTATTTTGGGGCAAAACTCAGAAATTCCCCTTATTTTGGGGCAAAATTCCAGAAATTTCCCTTATTCTAAAGCAAAATTGCAGAAATTTCACTTATTTTTGGGCAAAGTTGCAGAAATTTTACTTATTTCAGGGAAAAAAGGCAGAAATTTTCCTTATTTTGGGGCAAAAAGGCAGAAATTCCCCTTATTTTGAGGTAAAAAGGCTAAAATTCCCTTTATTTGGAGGAAAAGAGGCAGAAATTTCCCTTATTTTGGGGCAAAATTGCAGAAATTTCACTTATTTCAAAGTAATAAGTCAGAAATTCCCCTTATTTGGGGCAAAAAAGAAAGAAATTCCCTTTGTATTGGAGGAAAAGACAGAAATTCCACTTATTTAGAGGCAAAAAGTCAGAAATTGCTTTTATTTTGGAGCAAAAATGAAGAAATTTACATTTTTATGGCAAAAAGTTATGCATTCCCCTTACTTTCCGGATAAAAAGCAGAAATTCCCCTTATTTTGAAGCAAAATTGCAGAAATTCTCATAATTTTCAGGAAAAAAGTAAGAAATTCTCCTTATTTTGCGGCAAAAACCGAAAATATGCTTTTTTTGGGAACAAACAGTCAGAAATTCCCTTTATTTTGGGGCAAAATTGCAGAAATTTCCTTTACATTGTGGCAAAATTGCAGAAATTTCCCTTATTTTGGGGCAAAATTGCAGAAATTTCACTTATTTCAGGGTAATAAGTCAGAAATTCCCCTTATTTTGGGGCAAAAAAGACAGAAATTCCCTTTGTTTTGGGTGAAAAAGACAGAAATTCCACTTATTTAAAGGCAAAAAGGCAGAAATTCCCCTTATTTTGGAGCAAAAATGAAGAAATTTCCCTTTTTTTATGGCAAAAATTTATGCATTCCCTTTATTTTTGGGAAAAGGCAGAAATTCCCTGTATTTTGGAGCAAAATTGCAGAAATTCCCCTAATTGTGGGGCAAAAAGGCAGAAATTCCCTATATGTTGGGGAAAAAAGACAGAAACTCTCTTTATTTTGGGGCAAAACTCAGAAATTCCACTTATTTTGGGGCAAAATTCCAGAAATTTCCTTTATTTTGTGAAAATATTGCAGAAATTTCACTTATTTTAGGGCAAAATTGGAGAAATTTCACTTATTTCAAAAAAAAGGCAGAAATTTTCCTTATTTTGGGGCAAAAATGTAGAAATTCTTAATATTTTGTGGCAAAAATGCAGAAATTCTCTTTATTTTGAGGTAAAAATGCTGAAATTTTTTTTATTTGGGGGCAAAAAGGCAGAAATTTCCCTTATTTTGGGGCAAAAAGACAGAAATTTCTTTTATTTTGCGGCAAAATTGCAGAAATTTCACTTATTTCAGGGCATAATTCAATAATTCCTTTTATTTTGGGGCAAAAAAATAGAAATTCCATTTATTTTTTGGTAAAAAGGCAGAAATTTCACTTTTTTTGAGGTAAAAAGGCAGAAATTCCTCTTATTTTGGGGCAAAAATGAAGTAATTTCCCTTTTTTGTGGTAAAAGGTATACATTCCCCTTACATTCGGGATAAAAAGCAGAAATTCCCCGTATTTTGAAGCAAAATTGCAGAAATTCTCATAATTTTCGGGCAAAAAGGCAGAAATTCCCTAATTTTGGGGCAAAAGGCAGAAATTCCCTTTATTTTGTGGCAAAAATCAGAAATTCCCCTTCTTTTGGGGAAAAATTCAAGAAATTTCCTTTATTTTGGGGCAAAATTTCAGGAATTTACCTTATTTTGGGGCAAAATTTAAGAAATTTCCCTTATTTGGGGCAAAATTGCAGAAATTTCACTTATTTTCAGGTAAAAAGGCTGAAATTTCCTTTATTTTGGGGCAAAAAGGGAGAAATTCCCCTTATTTTGGAGCAAAATTGCAGAAATTTCCCTTATTATGTGGAAATATTGCAGAAATTTCCCTTAATTTAAGGCAAAATTGCAGAAATTTCACTTATTTCAGAGAAAAAAAGCAAAATTTTTTCTTATTTTGGCGCAAAAAGGCAGAAATTCCCATTATTTTGGGGCAAAAAAGACAGAAATTAAATTGGTTTTGGGGGAAAAAGACAGAAATTACACTTATTTAGAGGCAAAAAGGCAGAAATTCCCCTTATTTTGGAGCAAAAATGAAGAAATTCACCTTTTTATGGCAAAAAGGTATGCATTCCCCTTACTTTCGGGATAAAAGCAGAAATTCCTCGTATTTTGAAGCAAAATTGCAGAAATTCTCATAATTTTCGGGCTAAAAGGCAGAAATTCTCCTTATTTTGGGGCAAAAAGACAGAAAATCTCCTTTTTTTGGGAACAAACAGTCAGAAATTTCCCTTATTTTGAGGCAAAATTGCAGAAATTTTTTTTACATTGGGGCAAAATTTCAGAAATTTCCTTTATTTTGGGGCAAAATTGCAGAAATTTCACTTATTTCAGGGTAATAAGTCAGAAATTCTTCTTATGTTGGGGCAAAAAAGACAGAAATTCCCTTTGTTTTGGGGGAAAAAGACAGAAATTTAACTTATTTAGAGGCAAAAAGGAAGAAAATCTCTTTATTTTGTGCAAAAATGAAGAAATTCACCTTTTTATGGCAAAAAGGTATGCATTCCCCTTACTTTCGAGATAAAAGCAGAAATTCCCCTTATTTTGAAGCAAAATTGCAGAAATTCTCATAATTTTCGGGCAAAAAGGCAGAAATTCTGCTTATTTTTTGGACAAAGAGAGAAAATCTCTTTTTTTTGGGAACAAACAATCAGAAATTCCCCATATTTTGGGGTATAATTTCAGAAATTTCCTTTATTTTGGGGAAAAAATGCAGGAATTTACCTTACTTTGGGGCACAATTTTAGAAATTTCCCTTATTTGGTGCAAAATTGCAGAAATTTCCTTTATTATGGGGATATATTGCAGAAATTTCCCTTAATTTAAGGCAAAATTGCAGAAATTTCACTTATTTCAGAGAAAAAGAGCAAAAATTTTTCTTATTTTGGGGCAAAAAGCCAGAAATTCCCTTTGTTTTGGGGGAAAAAGACAGAAATTCCACTTATTTAGAGGCAAAAAAGCAGAAATTCTTCTTATTTTGGAGCAAAAATGAAGAAATTTCCCTTTTTTATGGCATAAAGTTATGCATTCCCCTTATTTTCGGGCATAAAGGCAGAAATTCCTCGTATTTTGGAGCAAAATTGCAGAAATTCCCCTAATTGTGGGGCAAAAATGCAGATATTCTCTATATGTTGGGGCAAAAAGACAGAAATTCCCCTTATTTTGGGGCAAAACTCAGAAATTCCACTTATTTTGGGGCAAAATTCCAGAAATTCCCCTTATTTTGGGACAAAATTGCAGAAATTTCACTTATTTTAGGGCAAAATTGCAGAAATTTCACTTATTTCAGGGAAAAAGGCAGAAATTTTCCTTATTTTGGAGCAAAAAGGCAGAAATTCCTAATACTTTGTGGCAAAAATGCAGAAATTTCCCTTATTTTGAGGTGAAAAGGCTGAAATTCCCCTAATTTGCGGGAAAAAAGGCAGAAATTTCCCTTATTTTGGGGCAAAATTGCAGAAATTTCAATTATTTCAGGGTAATAAGTCAGAAAATTTCTTGATTTTGGGGCAAAAAAGACAGAAAATCCCTTTCTTTTAGAGGAGAAACAGAAATTCCACTTATTTAGAGGCAAAAAAGCAGAAATTCCCCTTATTTTGGAGCAAAAATGAAGAAATTTCCCTTTTTTAAGGCAAAAAGTTATGCATTCCCCTTTTTTTCGTGCAAAAAGGCAGAAATTCCCTGTATTTTGGAGCAAAATTGCAGAAATTCCCCTAATTGTGGTGCAAAAAGGCAGAAATTCCCTATATGTTGGGGCAAAAACACAGAAATTCTCTTTATTTTGGGGCAAAACTCAGAAATTCCACTTATTTTGGGGCAAAATTGCAGAAATTTCACTTATTTCAGGGAAAAAAGGCAGAAATTCCTAATATTTTGTGGCAAAAATGCAGAAATTCCCCTTATTTTGAGGTAAAAAGGGTGAAATTCCCCTTATTTTTGGGCAAAAAGCAAAAATTTCCCTTATTTTGGGGCAAAATTGCAGAAACTTCACTTATTTCAGAGTAATAAGTCAAAAATTTTTCTTATTTTGGGGCAAAAAAGAAAATCCCTTTGTTTTGGGGAAAAAAGACAGAAATTCCAATTATTTAGAGGCAAAAAAGCAGAAATTCTCCTTATTTTGAAGCAAAAATGAAGAAATTTCACTTTTTTAAGGCAAAAGGGTATGCATTCTTCTTATTTTCGGGCAAAAAGGCAGAAATTCCTCGTATTTTGGAGCAAAATTGCAAAAATTCCCTTAATTGTGGGGCAAAAATGCTGAAATTCCCTATATGTTGGGGCAAAAGACAGAAATTCTCCTTATTTTGGGGCAAAACTCAGAAATTCCACTTATTTTGTGGCAAAATTCCAGAAATTTCCCTAATTCTGGGGCAAAATTGCAGAAATTTCACTTATTTTGGGCAAAATTTCACAAATTTCACTTATTTCAGGGAAAAAAAAGGAATTTTGTTATTTTGGTGCAAAAAGGCAGAAATTCTCCTTATTTTGAGGTAAAAAGGCTAAAATCCCCCTATTTGGGGGCAAAGAGGCAGAAATATCCCTTATTTTGGGCCAAAATTGCAGAAATTTCACTTATTACAGGGTAATAAATCAGAAATTCTCCTTAATTTGGGGCAAAAAAGACAGAAATTCCCTTTGTTTTGGGGCAAAAAGAAGAAATTCCACTTATTTAGAGGCAAGAAGGCAAAAATTCCCCTTATTTTGGAGCAAAAATTAAGAAATTTCCCTTTTTATGGCAAAAAGGTATGCATTCCCATTATTTTCGGGCAAAAAGGCAGATTCCCCGTATTTTGGAGCAAAATTGCAGAAATTCCTCTAAATTTGGGGCAAAAGGCAGAAATTCCCTTTATTTCGGGGCAAAAATCATAAATTCCCCTTATTTTGGGGCAAAATTCAAGAAATTTCTTTTATTTTGAGGCAAAATTGAAGGAATTTACCTTATTTTGGGGCACAACTGCAGAAATTTTTCTTATTTGGGGCAAAATTGCAGAAATTTCACTTATTTTCAGGTAAAAAGGCTGAAATTTCCTTTATTTTGGGGCAAAAACGCAGAAATTCCCATTTTTTTGGGGCAAAAAAGGAGAAATTCACCTTATTTTTAGGTAAAATTGCAGAAATTTCATATATTTCAGGGCAAAAAGGTAGAAATTTCCCTAATTTGAGGCAAAATTGCAGAAATTTCACTTATTTCAGGGTAATAAGTCAGAGATTCCCCTTATTTTGGGCCAAAAAAACCAGAAATTCTCTTTGTTTTGGGGGAAAAAGAAAGAAATTCCACTTATTGAGAAGCAAAAAGGCAGAAATTCCCCTTATTTTTGAGCAAAAAATGAAGAAATTTCCCTTTTTTATGGCAAAAAGTTATGCATTCCCCTTATTTTCGTGCAAAAAGGCAGAAATTCCCCGTATTTTGGAGCAGAATTGCAGAAATTCCCCTAATTGTGGTGCAAAAAGGCAGAAATTCCCTATATGTTGGGGCAAAAACACAGAAATTCTCATTATTTTGGGTCAAAACTAAGAAATTCCACTTATTTTGGGGAAAAATTGCAGAAATTTCACTTACTTCAGGGAAAAAAGGCAGAAATTCCTAATATTTTGTGGCAAAAATGCAGAAATTCCCCTTATTTTGAGGTAAAAAGGGTGAAATTCCCCTTATTTGTGGGCAAAAAGGCAAAAATTTCCCTTATTTTGGGGCAAAATTGCAGAAACTTCACTTATTTCAGAGTAATAAGTCAGAAATTTTTATTACTTTGGGGCAAAAAAGACAGAAAATCCCCTTGTTTTGGGGAAAAAAGACAGAAATTCCACTTATTTAGAGGCAAAATGGCAGAAATTCCCCTTATTTTGGAGCAAAAATGAAGAAATTTCCCTTTTTTATGGCAAAAATTTATGCATTCCCTTTATTTTTGGGAAAAGGCAGAAATTCCCTGTATTTTGGAGCAAAATTGCAGAAATTCCCCTAATTGTGGGGCAAAAAGGCAGAAATTCCCTATATGTTGGGGAAAAAAGACAGAAACTCTCTTTATTTTGGGGCAAAACTCAGAAATTCCACATATTTTGGGGCAAAATTCCAGAAATTTCCTTTATTTTGTGAAAATATTGCAGAAATTTCACTTATTTTAGGGCAAAATTGGAGAAATTTCACTTATTTCAAAAAAAAAGGCAGAAATTTTCCTTATTTTGGGGCAAAAATGTAGAAATTCTTAATATTTTGTGGCAAAAATGCAGAAATTCTCTTTATTTTGAGGTAAAAATGCTGAAATTTTTTTTATTTGGGGGCAAAAAGGCAGAAATTTCCCTTATTTTGGGGCAAAAAGACAGAAATTTCTTTTATTTTGCGGCAAAATTGCAGAAATTTCACTTATTTCAGGGCATAATTCAATAATTCCTTTTATTTTGGGGCAAAAAAATAGAAATTCCATTTATTTTTTGGTAAAAAGGCAGAAATTTCACTTTTTTTGAGGTAAAAAGGCAGAAATTCCTCTTATTTTGGGGCAAAAATGAAGTAATTTCCCTTTTTTGTGGTAAAAGTTATACATTCCCCTTACATTCGGGATAAAAAGCAGAAATTCCCCGTATTTTGAAGCAAAATTGCAGAAATTCTCATAATTTTCGGGCAAAAAGGCAGAAATTCCCTAATTTTGGGGCAAAAGGCAGAAATTCCCTTTATTTTGTGGCAAAAATCAGAAATTCCCCTTCTTTTGGGGAAAAATTCAAGAAATTTCCTTTATTTTGGGGCAAAATTTCAGGAATTTACCTTATTTTGGGGCAAAATTGAAGAAATTTCCCTTATTTGGGGCAAAATTGCAGAAATTTCACTTATTTTCAGGTAAAAAGGCTGAAATTTCCTTTATTTTGGGGCAAAAAGGGAGAAATTCCCCTTATTTTGGAGCAAAATTGCAGAAATTTCCCTTATTATGTGGAAATATTGCAGAAATTTCCCTTAATTTAAGGCAAAATTGCAGAAATTTCACTTATTTCAGAGAAAAAAAGCAAAATTTTTTCTTATTTTGGCGCAAAAAGGCAGAAATTCCCATTATTTTGGGGCAAAAAAGACAGAAATTAAATTGGTTTTGGGGGAAAAAGACAGAAATTACACTTATTTAGAGGCAAAAAGGCAGAAATTCCCCTTATTTTGGAGCAAAAATGAAGAAATTCACCTTTTTATGGCAAAAAGGTATGCATTCCCCTTACTTTCGGGATAAAAGCAGAAATTCCTCGTATTTTGAAGCAAAATTGCAGAAATTCTCATAATTTTCGGGCTAAAAGGCAGAAATTCTCCTTATTTTGGGGCAAAAAGACAGAAAATCTCCTTTTTTTGGGAACAAACAGTCAGAAATTTCCCTTATTTTGAGGCAAAATTGCAGAAATTTTTTTTACATTGGGGCAAAATTTCAGAAATTTCCTTTATTTTGGGGCAAAATTGCAGAAATTTCACTTATTTCAGGGTAATAAGTCAGAAATTCTTCTTATGTTGGGGCAAAAAAGACAGAAATTCCCTTTGTTTTGGGGGAAAAAGACAGAAATTTCACTTATTTAGAGGCAAAAAGGAAGAAAATCTCTTTATTTTGTGCAAAAATGAAGAAATTCACCTTTTTATGGCAAAAAGGTATGCATTCCCCTTACTTTCGAGATAAAAGCAGAAATTCCCCTTATTTTGAAGCAAAATTGCAGAAATTCTCATAATTTTCGGGCAAAAAGGCAGAAATTCTGCTTATTTTTTGGACAAAGAGAGAAAATCTCTTTTTTTTTGGGAACAAACAATCAGAAATTCCCCATATTTTGGGGTATAATTTCAGAAATTTCCTTTATTTTGGGGAAAAAATGCAGGAATTTACCTTACTTTGGGGCACAATTTTAGAAATTTCCTTTATTTGGTGCAAAATTGCAGAAATTTCCTTTATTATGGGGATATATTGCAGAAATTTCCCTTAATTTAAGGCAAAATTGCAGAAATTTCACTTATTTCAGAGAAAAAGAGCAAAAATTTTTCTTATTTTGGGGCAAAAAGCCAGAAATTCCCTTTGTTTTGGGGGAAAAAGACAGAAATTCCACTTATTTAGAGGCAAAAAAGCAGAAATTCTTCTTATTTTGGAGCAAAAATGAAGAAATTTCCCTTTTTTATGGCATAAAGTTATGCATTCCCCTTATTTTCGGGCATAAAGGCAGAAATTCCCCGTATTTTGGAGCAAAATTGCAGAAATTCCCCTAATTGTGGGGCAAAAATGCAGATATTCTCTATATGTTGGGGCAAAAAGACAGAAATTCCCCTTATTTTGGGGCAAAACTCAGAAATTCCACTTATTTTGGGGCAAAATTCCAGAAATTCCCCTTATTTTGGGACAAAATTGCAGAAATTTCACTTATTTTAGGGCAAAATTGCATAAATTTCACTTATTTCAGGGAAAAAGGCAGAAATTTTCCTTATTTTGGAGCAAAAAGGCAGAAATTCCTAATACTTTGTGGCAAAAATGCAGAAATTCCCCTTATTTTGAGGTGAAAATGCTGAAATTCCCCTAATTTGCAGGAAAAAAGGCAGAAATTTCCCTTATTTTGAAGCAAAATTGCAGAAATTTCAATTATTTCAGGGTAATAAGTCAGAAAATTTCTTGATTTTGGGGCAAAAAAGACAGAAAATCCCTTTCTTTTAGAGGAGAAACAGAAATTCCACTTATTTAGAGGCAAAAAAGCAGAAATTCCCCTTATTTTGGAGCAAAAATGAAGAAATTTCCCTTTTTTAAGGCAAAAAGTTATGCATTCCCCTTTTTTTCGTGCAAAAAGGCAGAAATTCCCCGTATTTTGGAGCAAAATTGCAGAAATTCCCCTAATTGTGGTGCAAAAAGGCAGAAATTCCCTATATGTTGGGGCAAAAACACAGAAATATCCTTTATTTTGGGGCAAAACTCAGAAATTCCACTTATTTTGGGGCAAAATTGCAGAAATTTCACTTACTTCAGGGAAAAAAGGCAGAAATTCCTAATATTTTGTGGCAAAAATGCAGAAATTCCCCTTATTTTGAGGTAAAAAGGGTGAAATTCCCCTTATTTTTGGGCAAAAAGGCAAAAATTTCCCTTATTTTGGGGCAAAATTGCAGAAACTTCACTTATTTCAGAGTAATAAGTCAAAAATTTTTCTTATTTTGGGGCAAAAAAGAAAATCCCTTTGTTTTGGGGAAAAAAGACAGAAATTCCAATTATTTAGAGGCAAAAAAGCAGAAATTCTCCTTATTTTGAAGCAAAAATGAAGAAATTTCACTTTTTTAAGGCAAAAGGGTATGCATTCTTCTTATTTTCGGGCAAAAAGGCAGAAATTCCTCGTATTTTGGAGCAAAATTGCAAAAATTCCCTTAATTGTGGGGCAAAAATGCTGAAATTCCCTATATGTTGGGGCAAAAGACAGAAATTCTCCTTATTTTGGGGCAAAACTCAGAAATTCCACTTATTTTGGGGCAAAATTCCAGAAATTTCCCTAATTCTGGGGCAAAATTGCAGAAATTTCACTTATTTTGGGCAAAATTTCACAAATTTCACTTATTTCAGGGGAAAAAAGGAATTTTGTTATTTTGGTGCAAAAAGGCAGAAATTCTCCTTATTTTGAGGTAAAAAGGCTAAAATTCCCCTTATTTGGGGGCAAAGAGGCAGAAATATCCCTTATTTTGGGCCAAAATTGCAGAAATTTCACTTCTTACAGGGTAATAAATCAGAAATTCTCCTTAATTTGGGGCAAAAAAGACAGAAATTCCCTTTGTTTTGGGGCAAAAAGAAGAAATTCCACTTATTTAGAGGCAAGAAGGCAGAAATTCCCCTTATTTTGGAGCAAAAATGAAGAAATTTTCCTTTTTATGGCAAAAAGGTATGCATTCCCATTATTTTCGGGCAAAAAGGCAGATTCCCCGTATTTTGGAGCAAAATTGCAGAAATTCCTCTAAATTTGGGGCAAAAGGCAGAAATTCCCTTTATTTCGGGGCAAAAATCATGAATTCCCCTTATTTTGGGGCAAAATTCAAGAAATTTCTTTTATTTTGAGGCAAAATTGAAGGAATTTACCTTATTTTGGGGCACAACTGCAGAAATTTTTCTTATTTGGGGCAAAATTGCAGAAATTTCACTTATTTTCAGGTAAAAAGGCTGAAATTTCCTTTATTTTGGGGCAAAAACGCAGAAATTCCCATTTTTTTGGGGCAAAAAAGGAGAAATTCACCTTATTTTTAGGTAAAATTGCAGAAATTTCATATATTTCAGGGCAAAAAGGTAGAAATTTCCCTAATTTTAGGCAAAATTGCAGAAATTTCACTTATTTCAGGGTAATAAGTCAGAGATTCCCCTTATTTTGGGCCAAAAAACCCAGAAATTTTCTTTGTTTTGGGGGAAAAAGAAAGAAATTCCACTTATTGAGAAGCAAAAAGGCAGAAATTCCCCTTATTTTGGAGCAAAAAATGAAGAAATTTCCCTTTTTTATGGCAAAATTTATGCATTCCCCTTATTTTCATGCAAAAAGGCAGAAATTCCCCGTATTTTGGAGCAGAATTGCAGAAATTCTCCTAATTGTGGTGCAAAAAGGCAGAAATTCCCTATATGTTGGGGCAGAAACACAGAAATTCTCATTATTTTGGGTCAAAACTAAGAAATTCCACTTATTTTGGGGAAAAATTGCAGAAATTTCACTTACTTCATGGAAAAAAGGCAGAAATTCCTAATATTTTGTGGCAAAAATGCAGAAATTCCCCTTATTTTGAGGTAAAAAGGGTGAAATTCCCCTTATTTGTGGGCAAAAAGGCAAAAATTTCCCTTATTTTGGGGCAAAATTGCAGAAACTTCACTTATTTCAGAGTAATAAGTCAGAAATTTTTTTTACTTTGGGGCAAAAAATACAGAAAATCCCCTTGTTTTGGGGAAAAAAGACAGAAATTCCACTTATTTAGAGGCAAAAAAGCAGAAATTCCCCTTATTTTGAAGCAAAAATGAAGAAATTTCCCTTTTTTAAGGCAAAAAGGTATGCATTCTTCTTATTTTCGGGCAAAAAGGCAGAAATTCCCCGTATTTTAGAGCAATATTGCAAAAATTCCCCTAATTGTGGGGCAAAAATGCAGAAATTCCCTATATGTTGGGGCAAAAGACAGAAATTCTTATTTTGGGGCAAAACTCAGAAATTCCACTTATTTTGGGGCAAAATTCCAGAAATTTCCCTTATTCTGGGGCAAAATTGCAGAAATTTAACTTATTTTATTCAAAATTGCAGAAATTTCACTTATTTCAGGGAAAAAAAGGAATTTTGTTAATTTGGGGCAAAAAGGCAGAAATTCCCCTTATTTTGAGGTAAAAATGCTGAAATTCCCCTTATTTGGGGGCAAAAAGGCAGAAATATCCCTTATTTTGGGGCAAAATTGCAGAAATTTCACTTATTACAGGGTAATAAGTCAGAAATTCTCTTTAATTTGGGGCAAAAAAGACAGAAATTCCCTTTGTTTTGGGGCAAAAAGAAGAAATTCCACTTATTTAGAGGCAAGAAGGCAGAAATTCCCCTTATTTTGGAGCAAAAATGAAGAAATTTCCCTTTTTATGGCAAAAAGGTATGCATTCCCATTATTTTCGGGCAAAAAGGCAGAAATTCCTCGTATTTTGGAGCAAAATTGCAGAAATTCCCCTAAATTTGGGGCAAAAGGCAGAAATTCCCTATATTTTGGGGCAAGAATCATAAATTCCCCTTATTTTGGGGCAAAATTCAAGAAATTTCTTTTATTTTGAGGAAAAATTGAAGGAATTTACCTTATTTTGGGGCACAATTGCAGAAATTTTTCTTATTTGCGGCAAAATTGCAGAAATTTCACTTATTTTCAGGTAAAAAGGCTGAAATTTCCTTTATTTTGGGGCAAAAAGGGAGAAATTTCCCTTATTTTGGGGCAAAATTGCAGAAATTTTTATTATTATTGGGAAAAATTGCAGCAATTTTCCTTATTTTAGGGCAAAATTGCAGCAATTTCACTTATTTCAGAGAAAAAAGTAAAAATTTTTCTTATTTTGGGGCAAAAAAAAGAAATTCCCATTATTTTGGGGCAAAAAGGCAAAAATTCACCTTATTTTGGGGTAAAATTGCAGACATTTCACATATTTCAGAGCAAAAAGTCAGAAATTTCCCTTATTTTAGGGCAAAATTGCAGAAATTTCACTTATTTCAGGGTAATAAGTCAGAAATTCCCCTTATTTTGGGGCAAAAAAAATACAGAAATTCCCTTTGTTTTGGGGGAAAAAGACAGAAATTCCACTTATTTAGAGGCAAAAAAGCAGAAATTCTTCTCATTCTGGAGCAAAAATGAAGAAATTTTCCTCGTTTATGGAAAAAGGTTATGCATTCCCCTTATTTTCGGGCAAAAAGGCAGAAATTCCCTGTGTTTTGGAGCAAAATTGCAGAAATTCCCCTAATTGTGGGGCAAAAAGTCAGAAATTCCCTATATGTTGGGGCAAAAACACAGAAATTCTCCTTATTTTGGGGAAAATTCAGAAATTCCCCTTATTTTGGGGCAAAATTCCAGAAATTTCCCTTATTTTGGGGCAAAATTGAAGAAATTTCACTTAATTTGGTGCAAAATTGCAGAAATTTCAATTATTTAAAAAAAAGGCAGAAATTTTTCTTATTTTGGGGCAAAAATGCAGAAATTCCCCTTATTTTGAGTAAAAATGCTGAAATTCCCCTTATTTGGGGGCAAAAAGGCAGAAATTTCCCTTATTTTGGGGCAAAGAGAAAGAAATTCCCCTTATTTTGTGGCATAAATGCAGAAATTTCTTTTATTTTGGGGCAAAATTGCAGAAATTTCACATATTTCAGGGCATAATTCAAAAATTCCTTTTATTTTGGGGCAAAATGACAGAAATTCCGTTTATTTTTGGGTAAAATGCCAGAGATTTCACTTATTTTGAGGTAAAAAGGCAGAAATTGCTCTAATTTTGGGGCAAAAATGAAGAAATTTCCCTTTTTTGTGGCAAAAGGTGTACATTCCCCTTACTTTCGCGATAAAAAGCAGAAATTCCCCATATTTTGAAGCAAAATTGCAGAAATTCTCTCAATTTTCGGGCAAAAAGGCAGAAATTCTCCTTACTTTGGGGCAAAAAGACAGAAAATCTTCTTTTTCGGGAGCACACAGTCAGAAATTCCCCTTATTTTGAAGCAAAATTGCAGAAATTTTCTTTACATTGGGGCAAAATTGCAGAAATTTCCCTTATTTTGGGGCGAAATTGCAGAAATTTCACTTATTTCAGGGTAATAAGTCAGAAATTTACCTTATTTTGAGGCAAAAAAGACAGAAATTCCCTTTGTTTTGAAGTAAAAATACAGAAATTCCACTTATATAGAGGCAAAATTGCAGAAATTTCACTTATTTCATAGAAAAATCAAAAATTTTTCTTATTTTTGGTCAAAAAGGCAGAATTTCCCATTATTTTGGGGCCAAAAGGCAGAAATTCACCTTATTTTGGGGCAAAAAGGCAGAAATTCACCTTATTTTGGGGTAAAATTGAGGAATTTCATATATTTCAGGGCAAAAAGACAGAAATTTCCCTTATTTTGGGGCAAAATTGCAGAAATTTCACTTATTTCAGGGTAATAAGTCAGAAATTTTCTTTATTTTGGGGCAAAAATACAGAAATTACCTTTTTTGAGAGGGAAAAAAACAGAAATTCCACTTATTCAGAGGCAAAAAAGCAGAAATTCCCCTTAGTTTGGAGCAAAAATGAAGAAATTTCCATTTTTTAAGGCAAAAAGGTATGCATTCCCTTTATTTTCGGGCAAAAAGGCAGAAATTCACCGTATTTTGGAGCAAAATTGCAGAAATTCCTCCAATTTCGGGGCAAAAGGCAGAAATTCTCTTTATTTTTGGGCAAAAATCAGAAATTCCCCTTAATTTGGGCCAAAATTCCAGAAATTTCCTTTATTTTGGGGCAAAATTGCAGAAATTTAACTTATTTATGGGCAAAATTGCAGAAATTTCAGTTATTTCAGAGAAAAAAAGCAAAAATTTTTCTTATTTTTGGGCAAAAAGGCAGAAATTCCCATTATTTTGGGGCAAAAAGGCAGAAATTCACCTTATTTTGGGGTAAAATTGCAGAAATTTCACAGCAAAAAGACAGAAATTTCCCTTATTTTGGGTCAAAATTGCAGAAATTTCACTTATTTCAGGGTAATAAGTCAGAAATTTTCTTTATTTTGGGGCAAAAATACAGAAATTACCTTTTTTTGGGGGGAAAAATACAGAAATTCCATTTATTTAGATGCAAAAATTAAGAATTTTCCCTTTTTTTTATAGCAAAAAGGTATGCATTCCCCTTATTTTCGGGCAATAAAGGCAGAAATTCACCGTATTTTGGAGCAAAATTGCAGAAATTCCCCTAATTTTAGGGCAAAAGGCAGAAATTCTCTTTATTTTGGGGCAAAAATCAGAAATTCCCCTTACTTTCGGGCAAAATTCCAGAAATTTCCTTTATTTTGGGGCAAAATTGCAGAAATTTATCTTATTTATGGGCAAAATTGCAGAATTTTCACTTATTTCAGGGAAAAAAGGCAGAAATTTTCTTTATTTTGGGGCAAAAAGGCACAAATTCCTAATATTTTGTGGCAAAAATGCTGAAATTCCCCTTATATTGAGGTAAAAAGGCTGAAATTTCCCGTATTTGGGGGCAAAAAGGCAGAAATTTTTTTTTATTTTGGGGCAAAATAGCAGGAATTTACTTTATTTTGGGGCAAAATTGCAGAAATTTCACTTATTTCAGGGTAATAAGTCAAAAATTTTCCTTATTTTATGGCAAAAAAGACAGAAATTCTCTTTGTTTTTGGGGAAAAAGTCAGAAATTCCACTTATTTAGAGGAAAAAAGGCAGAAATTCCCCTCATTTTGGAGCAAAAATGAAGAAATTTCCCTTTTTTATGGCAAAAAGGTATGCATTCCCCTTATTTTCGGGGAAAAGGGCAGAAATTCCCCGTATTTTGGAGCAAAATTTCAGAAAATCCCTTAATTGTGGGGCAAAAAGGCAGAAATTCTCTATATGTTAAGGTAAAAATACAGAAATTCTTTTTATTTGGGGGCAAAACTCAGAAATTCCACTTATTTAGAGGAAAAATGGCAGAAATTCCTCTTATTTTGGAGCAAAAATGAAGAAATTTCCGTTTTTATGGCAAAAAGGTATGCATTCTCTTTATTTTCGGGCAAAAAGGCAGAAATTCCCTGTATTTTGGAGCAAAATTGCAGAAATTCCCCTAATTTTGGGGCAAAAGGCAGATATTCCCCTTATTTTTGGGTAAAATTGCAGAAATTTCAAATATTTCAGGGCAAAATGGCAGAAATTCCCCTTATTTTGGGGCAAAAAGATGAAATCCATAATTTTTGGCTAAAATTGAAGAAATTTCACTTATTTCGGGACAAAAAGGCAAAAATTCCACTTAATTTCGGGCAAAAAGGCAGAAATTCCCTTTATTTTGGAGCAAAATTGCAGAAATTCCCTTAATATTGGTGCAAAAATGCAGAAATTCCCTTTATTTTGGGGCAAAAAGGCAGAAATTCCCCATATTTTGGTGCAAAAAGGCTGAAATTCCCCTTATTTTGAGGTCAAATGCTGAAATTCCCCATATTTTGGGGCAAAAGGCAGAAATTCCCCTCATTTTGGGGCAAAAAGGCACAAATTTCCCTTATTTTCGGGCAAAATTGCTGAAATTTCACTTATTTCAGAGTAAAAAGTCAGAAATTCCCCTTATTTTGAAGCAAAAAGCAGAAATTTCTTTTATTATGGGACAAAATTGAAGAAATTTTCCTAATTTTGGAACAAAAAGGCAGTAATTCCCCATATTTGGGGGCAAAAGGCAGAAATTCTTCTTATTTTGAGGTAAAATGCAGAAATTCCCCTTACTTAGAAGTAAAATGCAGAAATTATCCAAATATTGGGGGAAAATGCAGAAATTTTTTTTATTTTGGTGCTAAAAGGAAGAAATTTGCCATATTTTGAAGCAAAATTGCAGAAATTCTCATAATTTTCAGGCAAAAAGTCAGGAATTCTTATTTTGGGGCAAAAAGACAGAAAATCTCTTTTTTTAGGGGGCAAAAAGTCAGAAATTCCCCTTATTTTGGGGTAAAATTGCAGAAATTTCACTTATTTCAGAAAAAATGCAGAAATTTTCTTATTTTGTGGCAAAAAGGCAGAAATTTCTATTATTTTGGTACAAAATTGCAGAAATTTTTCTTATTTTGGGACAAAAAGGCAGAAATTCCCCATATTTTGAGGCAAAAAGGCTGAAATTCCCCTTATTTTCGGGCAAAAATCAGAAATTCCCCTTATGTTGGGGCAAAAAGACAGAAATTTCGTTTATTATTGGGGAAAAGGCAGAAATTGCACTTATTTTGAGAAAAAGGCGGAAAATTTCCTTATTTTCTGGCAAAAATGAAGAAATTTCCTTTTTTTATGGCAAAAAGGTATACATTCCATATTTTTGGGCAAAAAGTCAGAAAATCTCCGTATTTTGGAGCAAAATTGCAGAAATGCCCCTAATATTGGGGCAAAAAGGCAGAAATTCCCTATATGTTGGGGCAAAAAGAAAGAAATTCTTTTTATTTTGGGCCAAAACTCAGAAATTCCACTTATTTAGAGGCAAAATGGCACAAATTCCTCTTATTTTGGAGCAAAAATAAAAAAAATTCCCTTTTTTATGGCAAAAAGGTATGCATTCTCCTTATTTTCAGGCAAAGAGGCAGAAATTCCTTGTATTTTGGAGCAAAATTGCAGAAATTCCCCTAATTTGGGGCAAAAGGCCGAAATTCCCCTTAGTTTGGGGTAAAATTGCAGAAATTTCAAATATTTCAGGCAAAATGGCAGAAATTCCCCTTATTTTGGGGCAAAAAGATGAAATCCATAATTTTTGGTTAAAATTGAAGAAATTACACTTATTTCGGGACAAAAAGGCAGAAATTCCACTTAATTTCGGGCAAAAAGGCAGAAATGACCTGTATTTGGGAGCAAAATTGCAGAAATTCCCCTAATTTTGAGGCAAAAGGCAGAAATTCCCTTTATTTTGGGGCAAAAATCAGAAATTCCCCTTACTTTGGGGCAAAATTCCAGAAATTTCCTTTATTTTGGGGCAAAATTGCAGGAATTTACATTATTTTGCGGCAAAATTGCAGAAATTTCCCTTATTTCGGGCAAAATTACAGAAATTTCACTTATTTTCAGGTAAAAAGGTTGAAATTTCCTTTATTTTGGGGAAAAAAGGAGAAATTTCCCTTATTTTGGGGCAAAATTGCAGAAATTTTCCTTATTTTGGGCTAAAAGGCAGAAATTCTTTATATTTTGTGGCAAATAGGCAGAAATTTCCCTTATTTTGAGGTAATAAGGCTGAAATTCCCTTTATTTTGGGGGAAAATGCAGAAATTCCCCTTATTTTGGGGTAAAATTGCAGAAATTTCAAATATTTCAGGGCAAAATGGCAGAAATTCCCCTTATTTTGGGGCAAAAAGATGAAATCCATAATTTTTGGCTAAAATTGAGGAAATTTCACTTATTTCGGGACAAAAAGGCAGAAATTCCCCTTAATTTTGGCCAAAAAGGCAGAAATGACCCGTATTTTGGAGCAAAATTGCAGAAATTCCCTTAATATTGGTGCAAAAATGCAGAAATTCCCTTTATTTTGGGGCAAAAAAGCAGAAATTCTCCATATTTTGGTGCAAAAGGCTGAAATTCCCCTTATTTTGAGGTAAAATCCTAAAATTCCCCATATTTTGGGGCAAAAGGCAGAAATTCCCCTCATTTTGGGACAAAAAGGCACAAATTTCCCATATTTTCGGGCAAAATTGCAGAAATTATATTTATTTCAGTGTAAAAAGTCAGAAATTCCCCTTATTTTGGGGCAAAAAGCAGAAATTTTTTTGATTATGGTACAAAATTGAAGAAATTTTCCTTATTTTGAAACAAAAAGGCAGAAATTCCCCATATTTTGGGGCAAAAGGCAGAAATTCTTCTTATTTTGAGGTAAAATGCAGAAATTCCCCTTATTTAGAGGTAAAATGCTGAAATTCCCCAAATATTGGGCGGAAATGCAGAAATTCCCTTTATTTTGGGGCCAAAAAGCAGAAATTCCCTGTATTTTGAAGCAAAATTGCTGAAATTCTCATAATTTTTAGGCAAAAAGGCAGAAATTCTTCTTATTTTGGGGCAAGAAGACAGAAAATCTCCTTTTTCGGGGGCAAAAAGTCAGAAATTCCCCTTATTTTGGGGCAAAATTGCAGAAATTTCCTTTACATTTGGGCAAAATTGCAGAAATTTCTCTTATTTTGGGTCAAAATTGCAGAAATTTCACTTATATCAGAAAAAATGCAGAAATTTTCTTATTTTGGGGCAAAAAGGCAGAAATTTCTATTATTTTGTTACAAAATTGCAGAAATTTTTCTTATTTTGGGGCAAAAAGGCAGAAATTCCCCATATTTTGGGGCCAAAATGCTGAAATTCCCTTTATTTTCGGGCAAAATGTCAGAAATTTCTTTATGTTGGGGAAAAAAATCAGAAATTTCGTTTATTTTTGGGGAAAAGGCAAAAATGCACTTATTTTGAGTCAAAAAGGCGGAAAATTTCCTTATTTTCGGGCAAAAATAAAGAAATTTCCATTTTTTATGGCAAAAAGTAATACATTCCCTTTATTTTCGGGCAAAAAAGCAGAAATTCTCCGTATTTTGGAGCAAAATTGCAGAAATTCCCCTAATATTGGTGCAAAAATACAGAAATTCCCTTTATTTTTGGGCAAAAAAGCAGAAATTCTCCATATTTTGGTGCAAAAAGGCTGAAATTCCCCTTCTTTTGAGGTAAAATGCTAAAATTCCCCATATTTTGGGGCAAATTGGCAGAAATTCCCCATATGTTGGGGCAAAAAGACAGAAATTCTCCTTATTTTGGGGCAAAACTCAGAAATTTCACTTGTTTTACGGCAAAATTGCAGAAATTTCAGTTATTTCAGAGAAAAAAAGCAAAAATTTTTTCTTATTTTGGGGCAAAAATGCAGAAATTCCCCTTATTTTGGAGCAAAAAGGCAGAAATTCACCTAATTTTGGGGTAAATTTGCAGAAATTTCACATATGTCAGGGCAAAAAGGCACAAATTTCCCTTATTTTGGGGCAAAATTGCAGAAATTTCACTTATTTAAGGGTAATAAGTCAGAAATTTTCTTTATTTCGGGGCAAAAAGTACAAAAATTACCTATTTTTGGGGGGAAAAAGACAGAAATTCCACTTATTTTGAGGCAAAAAGGCAGAAATTCCCCTTATTTTGGAGCAAAAATGAAGAAATTTCGCTTTTTCATGGCAAAAAGTTATGCATTCCCCTTATTTTCGGGCAAAAAGGCAGAAATTCCCCTCATTTTGGGACAAAAAGGCACAAATTTCCCATATATTTGGGCAAAATTGCAGAAATTTCATTTATTTCGGGGTAAAAAGTCAGAAATTCCCCTTATTTTGGGGCAAAAAGCAGAAATTTCTTTGATTATGGTACAAAATTGAAGAAATTTTCCTTATTTTGAAACAAAAAGGCAGAAATTCCCCATATTTTTGGGCAAAAGGCAGAAATTCTTCTTATTTTGAGGTAAAATGCAGAAATTCCCCTTATTTAGAGGTAAAATGCTGAAATTCCCCAAATATTGGGCGGAAATGCAGAAATTCCCTTTATTTTGGGGCCAAAAAGCAGAAATTCCCCGTATTTTGAAGCAAAATTGCTGAAATTCTCATAATTTTTAGGCAAAAATACAGAAAATCTCCTTTTTTCGGGGGCAAAAAGTCAGAAATTCCCCTTATTTTGGGGCAAAATTGCAGAAATTTCCTTTACATTTGGGCAAAATTGCAGAAATTTCCCTTATTTTGGGGCAAAATTGCAGAAATTTCACTTATATCAGAAAAAATGCAGAAATTTTATTATTTTGGGGCAAAAAGGCAGAAATTTCTATTATTTTGTTACAAAATTGCAGAAATTTTTCTTATTTTGGGGCAAAAAGGCAGAAATTCCCCATATTTTGGGGCCAAAAGGCTGAAATTCCCTTTATTTTCGGGCAAAATGTCAGAAATTTCTTTATGTTGGGGAAAAAATCAGAAATTTCGTTTATTTTTGGGGAAAAGGCAAAAATGCACTTATTTTGAGTCAAAAAGGCGGAAAATTTCCTTATTTTCGGGCAAAAATAAAGAAATTTCCATTTTTTATGGCAAAAAGTAATACATTCCCTTTATTTTCGGGCAAAAAAGCAGAAATTCTCCGTATTTTGGAGCAAAATTGCAGAAATTCCCCTAATATTGGTGCAAAAATACAGAAATTCCCTTTATTTTTGGGCAAAAAAGCAGAAATTCTCCATATTTTGGTGCAAAAAGGCTGAAATTCCCCTTCTTTTGAGGTAAAATGCTAAAATTCCCCATATTTTGGGGCAAATTGGCAGAAATTCCCCATATGTTGGGGCAAAAAGACAGAAATTCTCCTTATTTTGGGGCAAAACTCAGAAATTTCACTTGTTTTACGGCAAAATTGCAGAAATTTCAGTTATTTCAGAGAAAAAAAGCAAAATTTTTTTCTTATTTTGGGGCAAAAATGCAGAAATTCCCCTTATTTTGGAGCAAAAAGGCAGAAATTCACCTAATTTTGGGGTAAATTTGCAGAAATTTCACATATGTCAGGGCAAGAAGGCAGAAATTTCCCTTATTTTGGGGCAAAATTGCAGAAATTTCACTTATTTAAGGGTAATAAGTCAGAAATTTTCTTTATTTCGGGGCAAAAAAGACAGAAATTACCCATTTTTGGGGGGAAAAGGCAGAAATTCCCCTTATTTTGGAGCAAAAATGAAGAAATTTCGCTTTTTCATGGCAAAAAGTTATGCATTCCCCTTATTTTCGGGCAAAAAGGCAGAAATTCCCCTCATTTTGGGACAAAAAAGCACAAATTTCCCATATTTTCGGGCAAAATTGCAGAAATTTCATTTATTTCAGGGTAAAAAGTCAGAAATTCCCCTTATTTTGGGGCAAAAAGCAGAAATTTCTTTGATTATGGTACAAAATTGAAGAAATTTTCCTTATTTTGAAACAAAAAGGCAGAAATTCCCCATATTTTTGGGCAAAAGGCAGAAATTCTTCTTATTTTGAGGTAAAATGCAGAAATTCCCCTTATTTAGAGGTAAAATGCTGAAATTCCCCAAATATTGGACGGAAATGCAGAAATTCCCTTTATTTTGGGGCCAAAAAGCAGAAATTCCCCGTATTTTGAAGCAAAATTGCTGAAATTCTCATAATTTTTAGGCAAAAATACAGAAAATCTCCTTTTTTCGGGGGCAAAAAGTCAGAAATTCCCCTTATTTTGGGGCAAAATTGCAGAAATTTCCTTTACATTTGGGCAAAATTGCAGAAATTTCCCTTATTTTGGGTCAAAATTGCAGAATTTCACTTATATCAGAAAAAATGCAGAAATTTTATTATTTTGGGGCAAAAAGGCACAATTTATTATTTTGTTACAAAATTGCAGAAATTTTTCTTATTTTGGGGCAAAAAGGCAGAAATTCCCCATATTTTGGGGCCAAAAAGATTAAATTCCCTTTATTTTCGGGCAAAATGTCAGAAATTTCCCTTATGTTGGGGAAAAAATCAGAAATTTCGTTTATTTTTGGGGAAAAGGCAAAAATGCACTTATTTTGAGTCAAAAAGGCAGAAGATTTCCTTATTTTCGGGCAAAAATAAAGAAATTTCCCTTTTTTATGGCAAAAAGGTATACATTCCCTTTATTTTCGGGCAAAAAAGCAGAAATTCTCCGTATTTTGGAGCAAAATTGCAGAAATTCCCCTAATATTGGTGCAAAAATACAGAAATTCCCTTTATTTTGGGGCAAAAAAGCAGAAATTCTCCATATTTTGGTGCAAAAAGGCTGAAATTCCCCTTCTTTTGAGGTAAAATGCTAAAATTCCCCATATTTTGGGGCAAATTGGCAGAAATTCCCCATATGTTGGGGCAAAAAGACAGAAATTCTCCTTATTTTGGGGCAAAACTCAGAAATTTCACTTGTTTTACGGCAAAATTGCAGAAATTTCAGTTATTTCAGAGAAAAAAAGCAAAATTTTTTTCTTATTTTGGGGCAAAAATGCAGAAATTCCCCTTATTTTGGAGCAAAAAGGCAGAAATTCACCTAATTTTGGGGTAAATTTGCAGAAATTTCACATATGTCAGGGCAAGAAGGCAGAAATTTCCCTTATTTTGGGGCAAAATTGCAGAAATTTCACTTATTTAAGGGTAATAAGTCAGAAATTTTCTTTATTTCGGGGCAAAAAAGACAGAAATTACCCATTTTTGGGGGGAAAAGGCAGAAATTCCCCTTATTTTGTAGCAAAAATGAAGAAATTTCGCTTTTTCATGGCAAAAAGTTATGCATTCCCCTTATTTTCGGGCAAAAAGGCAGAAATTCCCCTCATTTTGGGACAAAAAAGCACAAATTTCCCATATTTTCGGGCAAAATTGCAGAAATTTCATTTATTTCAGGGTAAAAAGTCAGAAATTCCCCTTATTTTGGGGCAAAAAGCAGAAATTTCTTTGATTATGGTACAAAATTGAAGAAATTTTCCTTATTTTGAAACAAAAAGGCAGAAATTCCCCATATTTTTGGGCAAAAGGCAGAAATTCTTCTTATTTTGAGGTAAAATGCAGAAATTCCCCTTATTTAGAGGTAAAATGCTGAAATTCCCCAAATATTGGACGGAAATGCAGAAATTCCCTTTATTTTGGGGCCAAAAAGCAGAAATTCCCCGTATTTTGAAGCAAAATTGCTGAAATTCTCATAATTTTTAGGCAAAAATACAGAAAATCTCCTTTTTTCGGGGGCAAAAAGTCAGAAATTCCCCTTATTTTGGGGCAAAATTGCAGAAATTTCCTTTACATTTGGGCAAAATTGCAGAAATTTCCCTTATTTTGGGTCAAAATTGCAGAATTTCACTTATATCAGAAAAAATGCAGAAATTTTATTATTTTGGGGCAAAAAGGCACAATTTATTATTTTGTTACAAAATTGCAGAAATTTTTCTTATTTTGGGGCAAAAAGGCAGAAATTCCCCATATTTTGGGGCCAAAAGGATGAAATTCCCTTTATTTTCGGGCAAAATGTCAGAAATTTCCCTTATGTTGGGGAAAAAATCAGAAATTTCGTTTATTTTTGGGGAAAAGGCAAAAATGCACTTATTTTGAGTCAAAAAGGCAGAAGATTTCCTTATTTTCGGGCAAAAATAAAGAAATTTCCCTTTTTTATGGCAAAAAGGTATACATTCCCTTTATTTTCGGGCAAAAAAGCAGAAATTCTCCGTATTTTGGAGCAAAATTGCAGAAATTCCCCTAATATTGGTGCAAAAATACAGAAATTCCCTTTATTTTGGGGCAAAAAAGCAGAAATTCTCCATATTTTGGTGCAAAAAGGCTGAAATTCCCCTTCTTTTGAGGTAAAATGCTAAAATTCCCCATATTTTGGGGCAAATTGGCAGAAATTCCCCATATGTAGGGGCAAAAAGACAGAAATTCTCCTTATTTTGGGGCAAAACTCAGAAATTTCACTTGTTTTATGGCAAAATTGCAGAAATTTCAGTTATTTCAGAGAAAAAAAGCAAAAATTTTTTCTTATTTTGGGGCAAAAATGCAGAAATTCCCCTTATTTTGGAGCAAAAAGGCAGAAATTCACCTACTTTTGGGGTAAATTTGCAGAAATTTCACATATGTCAGGGCAAGAAGGCAGAAATTTCCCTTATTTTGGGGCAAAATTGCAGAAATTTCACTTATTAAAGGGTAATAAGTCAGAAATTTTCTTTATTTCGGGGCAAAAAAGACAGAAATTACCTATTTTTTGGGGGAAAAAGACAGAAATTCCACTTATTTTGAGGCAAAAAGGCAGAAATTCCCCTTATTTTGGAGCAAAAATGAAGAAATTTCGCTTTTTCATGGCAAAAAGTTATGCATTCCCCTTATTTTCGGGCAAAAAAGCAGAAATTCCCCGTATTTGGAACAAAATTGCAGAAATTACCCTAATTTTGGGGCAAAAGGCAGATATTCCCTTTATTTTAAGGCAAAAATCAGAAATTCCCCTTACTTTTGGGCAAAATTGCAGAAATTTCACAAATTTAGGAGCAAAATTGCGGAAATTTCACTTATTTCAGGGAAAAAAGCAGAAATTTTCCTTATTTCGGGGCAAAAATGCAGAAATTCCTAATATTTTGTGGCAAAAATGCAGAAATTTTCCTTATTTTGAGGTATAAAGGCTGAAATTTCCCTTATTTGGGGACAAAAAGGCAGAAATTTTTTTTATTTTGTGGCAAAATTGCAGGAATTTACCTTATTTAGGGGCAAAATTGCATAAATTTCACTTATTTCAGTGTAATAAGTCAGAAAATTTCCTTAATTTGTGGCAAAAAAGACAGAAATTTTCTTTGTTGGGGGAAAAAGACAGAAATTCCACTTATTTAGAGGCAAGAAGGCAGAAATTCCCCTTATTTTGGAGCAAAAATGAAGAAATTTTCCTTTTTTATTGCAAAAAGGTATGCATTCCCATTATTTTCTGTCAAAAAGGCAGAAATTCCCCTTATTTTGGAGCAAAATTGCAGAAATTCCCCTAATTTTGGGGCTAAAAGGAAGAAATTCTCTATATTTTGGGGCAAAATGACAGAAATTCTTTTTATTTTGGGGCAAAACTCAGAAATTCCACTTATTTAGAGGCAAAATGGCAGAAATTCCTCTTATTTTGGAGCAAAAATGAAGAAATTTCCCTTTTTTATGGCAAAAAGTTATGCATTCCCTTTATTTTCGGGCAAAAAGGCAGAAATTCCCCGTATTTTGGAGCAAAATTGCAGAAATTTCTTTAATTTTGGGGCAAAAAGCAGAAATTCCCCTTATATTTGGGGCAAAAAGATGAAATCCATAATTTTTACTAAAATTGAAGAAATTTCACTTATTTCGGGACAAAAAGGCAGAAATTCCACTTAATTTCGGGCAAAAAGGCAGAAATGACCCGTATTTTGAAGCAAAATTGCAGAAATTCCCCTAATATTGGTGCAAAAATGCAGAAATTCCCTTTATTTTTGGGCAAAAAAGCAGAAATTCTCCATATTTTGGTGCAAAAAGCCTTAAATTCCCCTTATTTTGAGGTAAAATCCTAAAATTCCCCATATTTTGGGGCAAAAGGCAGAAATTCCCCTCATTTTGGGGCAAAAAGGCACAAATTTCTCTTATTTTCGGGCAAAATTGCTGAAATTTCATTTATTTTAGGGTAAAAAGTCAGAAATTCCACTTATTTTGGGGCAAAAAGCAGAAATTTCTTTGATTATGGTACAAAATTGAAGAAATTTTCCTTATTTTGAAACAAAAAGGCAGAAATTCCCCATATTTTGAGGCAAAAGGCAGAAATTCTTCTTATTTTGAGGTAAAATGCAGAAATTCCCCTTATTTAGAGGTAAAATGCTGAAATTCCCCAAATATTGGGCGGAAATGCAGAAATTCCCTTTATTTTGGGGCCAAAAAGCAGAAATTCCCCGTATTTTGAAGCAAAATTGCTGAAATTCTCATAATTTTTAGGCAAAAAGGCAGAAATTCTTCTTATTTTGGGGCAAGAAGACAGAAAATCTCCTTTTTTCGGGGGCAAAAAGTCAGAAATTCCCCTTATTTTGGGGCAAAATTGCAGAAATTTCCTTTACATTTGGGCAAAATTGCAGAAATTTCTCTTATTTTGGGTCAAAATTGCAGAAATTTCACTTATATCAGAAAAAATGCAGAAATTTTCTTATTTTGGGGCAAAAAGGCAGAAATTTCTATTATTTTGTTACAAAATTGCAGAAATTTTTCTTATTTTGGGGCAAAAAGGCAGAAATTCCCCATATTTTGGGGCCAAAATGCTGAAATTCCCTTTATTTTCGGGCAAAATGTCAGAAACTTCTTTATGTTGGGGAAAAAAATCAGAAATTTCGTTTATTTTTGGGGAAAAGGCAAAAATGCACTTATTTTGAGTCAAAAAGGCGGAAAATTTCCTTATTTTCGGGCAAAAATAAAGAAATTTCCATTTTTTATGGCAAAAAGGTATACATTCCCTTTATTTTCGGGCAAAAAAGCAGAAATTCTCCGTATTTTGGAGCAAAATTGCAGAAATTCCCCTAATATTGGTGCAAAAATACAGAAATTCCCTTTATTTTTGGGCAAAAAAGCAGAAATTCTCCATATTTTGGTGCAAAAAGGCTGAAATTCCCCTTCTTTTGAGGTAAAATGCTAAAATTCCCCATATTTTGGGGCAAATTGGCAGAAATTCCCCATATGTTGGGGCAAAAAGACAGAAATTCTCCTTATTTTGGGGCAAAACTCAGAAATTTCACTTGTTTTACGGCAAAATTGCAGAAATTTCAGTTATTTCAGAGAAAAAAAGCAAAAATTTTTTCTTATTTTGGGGCAAAAATGCAGAAATTCCCCTTATTTTGGAGCAAAAAGGCAGAAATTCACCTAATTTTGGGGTAAATTTGCAGAAATTTCACATATGTCAGGGCAAAAAGGCACAAATTTCCCTTATTTTGGGGCAAAATTGCAGAAATTTCACTTATTTAAGGGTAATAAGTCAGAAATTTTCTTTATTTCGGGGCAAAAAGTACAAAAATTACCTATTTTTGGGGGGAAAAAGACAGAAATTCCACTTATTTTGAGGCAAAAAGGCAGAAATTCCCCTTATTTTGGAGCAAAAATGAAGAAATTTCGCTTTTTCATGGCAAAAAGTTATGCATTCCCCTTATTTTCGGGCAAAAAGGCAGAAATTCCCCTCATTTTGGGACAAAAAGGCACAAATTTCCCATATATTTGGGCAAAATTGCAGAAATTTCATTTATTTCGGGGTAAAAAGTCAGAAATTCCCCTTATTTTGGGGCAAAAAGCAGAAATTTCTTTGATTATGGTACAAAATTGAAGAAATTTTCCTTATTTTGAAACAAAAAGGCAGAAATTCCCCATATTTTTGGGCAAAATGCAGAAATTCTTCTTATTTTGAGGTAAAATGCAGAAATTCCCCTTATTTAGAGGTAAAATGCTGAAATTCCCCAAATATTGGGCGGAAATGCAGAAATTCCCTTTATTTTGGGGCCAAAAAGCAGAAATTCCCCGTATTTTGAAGCAAAATTGCTGAAATTCTCATAATTTTTAGGCAAAAATACAGAAAATCTCCTTTTTTCGGGGGCAAAAAGTCAGAAATTCCCCTTATTTTGGGGCAAAATTGCAGAAATTTCCTTTACATTTGGGCAAAATTGCAGAAATTTCCCTTATTTTGGGGCAAAATTGCAGAAATTTCACTTATATCAGAAAAAATGCAGAAATTTTATTATTTTGGGGCAAAAAGGCAGAAATTTCTATTATTTTGTTACAAAATTGCAGAAATTTTTCTTATTTTGGGGCAAAAAGGCAGAAATTCCCCATATTTTGGGGCCAAAAGGCTGAAATTCCCTTTATTTTCGGGCAAAATGTCAGAAATTTCTTTATGTTGGGGAAAAAAATCAGAAATTTCGTTTATTTTTGGGGAAAAGGCAAAAATGCACTTATTTTGAGTCAAAAAGGCGGAAAATCTCCTTATTTTCGGGCAAAAATAAAGAAATTTCCATTTTTTATGGCAAAAAGTAATACATTCCCTTTATTTTCGGGCAAAAAAGCAGAAATTCTCCGTATTTTGGAGCAAAATTGCAGAAATTCCCCTAATATTGGTGCAAAAATACAGAAATTCCCTTTATTTTTGGGCAAAAAAGCAGAAATTCTCCATATTTTGGTGCAAAAAGGCTGAAATTCCCCTTCTTTTGAGGTAAAATGCTAAAATTCCCCATATTTTGGGGCAAATTGGCAGAAATTCCCCATATGTTGGGGCAAAAAGACAGAAATTCTCCTTATTTTGGGGCAAAACTCAGAAATTTCACTTGTTTTACGGCAAAATTGCAGAAATTTCAGTTATTTCAGAGAAAAAAAGCAAAATTTTTTTCTTATTTTGGGGCAAAAATGCAGAAATTCCCCTTATTTTGGAGCAAAAAGGCAGAAATTCACCTACTTTTGGGGTAAATTTGCAGAAATTTCACATATGTCAGGGCAAGAAGTCAGAAATTTCCCTTATTTTGGGGCAAAATTGCAGAAATTTCACTTATTTAAGGGTAATAAGTCAGAAATTTTCTTTATTTCGGGGCAAAAAAGACAGAAATTACCCATTTTTGGGGGGAAAAGGCAGAAATTCCCCTTATTTTGGAGCAAAAATGAAGAAATTTCGCTTTTTCATGGCAAAAAGTTATGCATTCCCCTTATTTTCGGGCAAAAAGGCAGAAATTCCCCTCATTTTGGGACAAAAAAGCACAAATTTCCCATATTTTCGGGCAAAATTGCAGAAATTTCATTTATTTCAGGGTAAAAAGTCAGAAATTCCCCTTATTTTGGGGCAAAAAGCAGAAATTTCTTTGATTATGGTACAAAATTGAAGAAATTTTCCTTATTTTGAAACAAAAAGGCAGAAATTCCCCATATTTTTGGGCAAAAGGCAGAAATTCTTCTTATTTTGAGGTAAAATGCAGAAATTCCCCTTATTTAGAGGTAAAATGCTGAAATTCCCCAAATATTGGACGGAAATGCAGAAATTCCCTTTATTTTGGGGCCAAAAAGCAGAAATTCCCCGTATTTTGAAGCAAAATTGCTGAAATTCTCATAATTTTTAGGCAAAAATACAGAAAATCTCCTTTTTTCGGGGGCAAAAAGTCAGAAATTCCCCTTATTTTGGGGCAAAATTGCAGAAATTTCCTTTACATTTGGGCAAAATTGCAGAAATTTCCCTTATTTTGGGTCAAAATTGCAGAATTTCACTTATATCAGAAAAAATGCAGAAATTTTATTATTTTGGGGCAAAAAGGCACAATTTATTATTTTGTTACAAAATTGCAGAAATTTTTCTTATTTTGGGGCAAAAAGGCAGAAATTCCCCATATTTTGGGGCCAAAAGGCTGAAATTCCCTTTATTTTCGGGCAAAATGTCAGAAATTTCCCTTATGTTGGGGAAAAAAATCAGAAATTTCGTTTATTTTTGGGGAAAAGGCAAAAATGCACTTATTTTGAGTCAAAAAGGCAGAAAATTTCCTTATTTTCGGGCAAAAATAAAGAAATTTCCCTTTTTTATGGCAAAAAGGTATACATTCCCTTTATTTTCGGGCAAAAAAGCAGAAATTCTCCGTATTTTGGAGCAAAATTGCAGAAATTCCCCTAATATTGGTGCAAAAATACAGAAATTCCCTTTATTTTGGGGCAAAAAAGCAGAAATTCTCCATATTTTGGTGCAAAAAGGCTGAAATTCCCCTTCTTTTGAGGTAAAATGCTAAAATTCCCCATATTTTGGGGCAAATTGGCAGAAATTCCCCATATGTAGGGGCAAAAAGACAGAAATTCTCCTTATTTTGGGGCAAAACTCAGAAATTTCACTTGTTTTATGGCAAAATTGCAGAAATTTCAGTTATTTCAGAGAAAAAAAGCAAAAATTTTTTCTTATTTTGGGGCAAAAATGCAGAAATTCCCCTTATTTTGGAGCAAAAAGGCAGAAATTCACCTACTTTTGGGGTAAATTTGCAGAAATTTCACATATGTCAGGGCAAGAAGGCAGAAATTTCCCTTATTTTGGGGCAAAATTGCAGAAATTTCACTTATTAAAGGGTAATAAGTCAGAAATTTTCTTTATTTCGGGGCAAAAAAGACAGAAATTACCTATTTTTTGGGGGAAAAAGACAGAAATTCCACTTATTTTGAGGCAAAAAGGCAGAAATTCCCCTTATTTTGGAGCAAAAATGAAGAAATTTCGCTTTTTCATGGCAAAAAGTTATGCATTCCCCTTATTTTCGGGCAAAAAAGCAGAAATTCCCCGTATTTGGAACAAAATTGCAGAAATTACCCTAATTTTGGGGCAAAAGGCAGATATTCCCTTTATTTTAAGGCAAAAATCAGAAATTCCCCTTACTTTTGGGCAAAATTGCAGAAATTTCACAAATTTAGGAGCAAAATTGCGGAAATTTCACTTATTTCAGGGAAAAAAGCAGAAATTTTCCTTATTTTGGGGCAAAAATGCAGAAATTCCTAATATTTTGTGGCAAAAATGCAGAAATTTTCCTTATTTTGAGGTATAAAGGCTGAAATTTCCCTTATTTGGGGGCAAAAAGGCAGAAATTTTTTTTATTTTGTGGCAAAATTGCAGGAATTTACCTTATTTAGGGGCAAAATTGCATAAATTTCACTTATTTCAGTGTAATAAGTCAGAAAATTTCCTTAATTTGTGGCAAAAAAGACAGAAATTTTCTTTGTTGGGGGAAAAAGACAGAAATTCCACTTATTTAGAGGCAAGAAGGCAGAAATTCCCCTTATTTTGGAGCAAAAATGAAGAAATTTTCCTTTTTTATTGCAAAAAGGTATGCATTCCCATTATTTTCTGTCAAAAAGGCAGAAATTCCCCTTATTTTGGAGCAAAATTACAGAAATTCCCCTAATTTTGGGGCTAAAAGGAAGAAATTCTCTATATTTTGGGGCAAAATGACAGAAATTCTTTTTATTTTGGGGCAAAACTCAGAAATTCCACTTATTTAGAGGCAAAATGGCAGAAATTCCTCTTATTTTGGAGCAAAAATGAAGAAATTTCCTTTTTTATGGCAAAAAGTTATGCATTCCCTTTATTTTCGGGCAAAAAGGCAGAAATTCCCCGTATTTTGGAGCAAAATTGCAGAAATTTCTTTAATTTTGGGGCAAAAAGCAGAAATTCCCCTTATTTTGGGGTAAAATTGAAGAAATTTCAAATATTTCAGAGCAAAATGGCAGAAATTCCCCTTATATTTGGGGCAAAAAGATGAAATCCATAATTTTTACTAAAATTGAAGAAATTTCACTTATTTCGGGACAAAAAGGCAGAAATTCCACTTAATTTCGGGCAAAAAGGCAGAAATGACCCGTATTTTGAAGCAAAATTGCAGAAATTCCCCTAATATTGGTGCAAAAATGCAGAAATTCCCTTTATTTTTGGGCAAAAAAGCAGAAATTCTCCATATTTTGGTGCAAAAAGCCTGAAATTCCCCTTATTTTGAGGTAAAATCCTAAAATTCCCCATATTTTGGGGCAAAAGGCAGAAATTCCCCTCATTTTGGGGCAAAAAGGCACAAATTTCTCTTATTTTCGGGCAAAATTGCTGAAATTTCATTTATTTTAGGGTAAAAAGTCAGAAATTCCACTTATTTTGGGGCAAAAAGCAGAAATTTCTTTGATTATGGTACAAAATTGAAGAAATTTTCCTTATTTTGAAACAAAAAGGCAGAAATTCCCCATATTTTGGGGCAAAAGGCAGAAATTCTTCTTATTTTGAGGTAAAATGCAGAAATTCACCTTATTTAGAGGTAATATGCTGAAATTCTCCAATTATTGGGCGGAAATGCAGAAATTCCCTTTATTTTGAGGCTAAAAAGCAGCAATTCCCCGTATTTTGAAGCAAAATTGCAGAAATTCTCATAATTTTCAGGCAAAAAGGCAGGAATTCTTCTTATTTTGGGGCAGAAAGACAGAAAATCTCATTTTTTCGGGGGCAAAAAATCAGAAATTCCCCTTATTTTGGGGCAAAATTGCAGAAATTTCCTTTACATTTGGGCAAAATTGCAGAAATTTCCCTTATTTTGGGTCAAAATTGCAGAAATTTCACTTATATCAGAAAAAATGCAGAAATTTTCTAATTTTGGGGCAAAAAAACAGAAATTTCTATTATTTTGTTACAAAATTGCAGAAATTTTTCTTATTTTGGGGCAAAAAGGCAGAAATTCCCCATATTTTGGGGCAAAAAGGCTGAAATTCCCTTTATTTTCGGGCAAAAAGTCAGAAATTCTCCTTATGTTGGGGAAAAAAGACAGAAATTTCGTTTATTTTTGGGGAAAAGGCAGAAATGCACTTATTTTGAGTCAAAAAGTCGGAAAATTTCCTTATTTTCGGGCAAAAATGAAGAAATTTCCCTTTTTTATGGCAAAAAGGTATACATTCCCTTTATTTTCGGGCAAAAAGGGAGAAATTCTCCGTATTTTTGAGCAAAATTGCAAAAATTCCCCTAATTGTGGGGCAAAAAGGCAGAAATTCCCCATATGTTGGGGCAAAAAGACAGAAATTCTCCTTATTTTGGGGCAAAACTCATAAATTTCACTTGTTTTAGGGCAAAATTGCAGAAATTTCAGTTATTTCAGAGAAAAAAAGCAAAAATTTTTTTTTATTTTGGGGCAAAAAGGCAGAAATTCCTAATATTTTGTGGTAAAAATGCAGAAATTTCCCTTATTTTGAGGTATAAAGGCTGAAATTTCCCTTATTTGGGACCAAAAAGGCAGAAATTTTTTTTTATTTTGGGGAAAAATTGCAGGAATTTACTTTATTTTGGGGCACAATTGCAGAAATTTCACTTATTTCAGGGTAATAAGTCAGAAATTTTCCTTAATTTGTGGCAAAAAAGACAGAAATTCCCTTTGTTTTGGGGGAAAAAGACAGAAATTCCACTTATTAAGAGGCAAAAAGGCAGAAATTCCTTTTATTTTGGAGCAAAAATGAAGAAATTTTCCTTTTTTATGGCAAAAAGATATGCATTCCCCTTATTTTCGGGCAAAAATGCAGAAATTCCCCGTATTTTGGAGCAAAATTGCAGAAATTCCCCTAATTTCGGGGCAAAAAGGCAGAAATTCTCTATATTTTGGGGCAAAAAGACAGAAATTCTTTTTATTTTGGGGCAAAACTCAGAAATTCCACTTATTTAGAGGCAAAATGGCAAAAATTCCTCTTATTTTGGAGCAAAAATGAAGAAATTTCCTTTTTTATGGCAAAAAGGTATGCATTCTCCTTATTTTCGGGAAAAAAGGCAGAAATTCCCCGTATTTTGGAGCAAAATTGCAGAAATTCCCCTAATTTTGGGGCAAAAGGCAGAAATTCCCCTTATTTTGTGGTAAAATTGAAGAAATTTCAAATATTTCAGGGCAAAATGGCAGAAATTCCCCTTATTTTGGGGCAAAAATGACATCCATAATTTTTACTAAAATTGAAGAAATTTCACTTATTTCGGGACAAAAAGGCAGAAATTCCACTTAATTTTGGGCAAAAAGGCAGAAATGACCCATATTTTGGAGCAAAATTGCAGAAATTCCCCTAATATTGGTGCAAAAGTGCAGAAATTCCCTTTATTTTGGGGCAAAAAGGCAGAAATTCTCATAATTTTCAGACAAAAAGGCAGAAATTCTCCTCATTTTGAAGCAAAAAGACAGAAAATCTCCTTTTTCGGGGGCAAAAAGTCAGAAATTCTCATTATTTTAAGGCAAAATTTCAGAAATTTCCTTTACTTTGGGGCAAAGTTGCAGAAATTTCCCTTATTTTGGGGCAAAATTGCAAAAATTTCACTTATTTCAGAAAAAATGAAGAAATTTTCTTATTTTGGGGCAAAAAGGCAGAAATTTCTACTATTTTGGTACAAAATTGCAGAAATTTTTATTTTATGCCAAAAAGGCAGAAATTCCCCATATTTTGGGGCAAAAAGGCAGAAATTCCCCTTATTTTTAGGTTAAAAGGCTGAAATTACCCTTATTTTCGGGCAAAAAGTCAGAAATTCCCCTTATGTTTGGGCAAAAATACAGAAATTTCATTTATTTTTTGGGAAAAGGCAGAAATTGCACTTATTTTGAGTCAAAAAGGTGGAAAATTTCCTTATTTTCTGGCAAAAATGAAGAAATTTCCATTTTTTATGGCAAAAAGGTGTACATTCTCTTTATTTCCGGGCAAAAAGGCAGAAATTTTCCGTATTTTGGAGCAAAATTGCAGAAATTCCCCTAATTGTGGGGCAAAAAGGCAGATATTCCCTATATGTTGGGGCAAAAAGACAGAAATTCTCATTATTTTGGGGCAAAACTAAGAAATTTCACTTATTTTAGGGCAAAATTGCAGAAATTTCAGTTATTTCAGAGAAAAAAAGCAAAAATTTTTCTTATTTTGGGGCAAAAAGGCAGAAATTCCCATTATTTTGGGGCAAAATCAGAAATTCACCTTATTTTGGGGTAAAATTGCAGAAATTTCACATATTTCAGGGCAAAAAGGCAGAAATTTCCCTTATTTTGGGGCAAAATTGTAGAAATTTCACCTATTTCAGGGTAATAAGTCAGAAATTTTTGTTATTTTGGGGCAAAAAAGACAGAAATTCCCTTTCTTTTGGGGGAAAAAGACAGAAATTCCACTTATTTAAAGGCAGAAAAGCAGAAATTCCCCTTATTTTGGAGCAAAAATGAAGAAATTACTCTTTTTTATGACAAAAAGGTATGCATTCCCCTTATTTTCAGGCAAAAAGGCAGAAATTCCCCGTATTTTGGAGCAAAATTGCAGAAATTCCCCTAGTTTTGGGGCAAAAGGCAGAAATTCCTCTTACTTTGGGGCAAAATTTCAGAAATTTCCTTTATTTTGCGGCAAAATTGCAGAAATTTACCTTATTTAGGGGCAAAATTGCAGAAATTTCCCTTATTTCGGGCAAAATTACAAAAATTTCACTTATTTTCAGGTAAAAAGTCTGAAATTTCCTTTATTTTGGGGAAAAAGGGAGAAATTTCCCTTATTTTGGGGCAAAATTGCAGAAATTTTCCTTATTTTGGGGCAAAACGGCAGAAATTCCTTATATTTTGTGGCAAAAAGGCAGAAATTTCCCTTTTTTTGAAGTAATAAGGCTGAAATTCCCTTTATTTTGGGGGAAAAAGGCAGAAATTCCCCTTATTTTGGGGTATAATTGCAGAAATTTCAAATATTTCAGGGCAAAATGGGAGAAATTCCCCTTATTTTGGGGCAAAAAATGAAATCCCTAATTTTTGGCTAAAATTGAAGAAATTTCACTTATTTCGTTACAAATAGGCAGAAATTCCACTTAATTTCGGGCAAAAAGGCAGAAATGACCCGTATTTTGGAGCAAAATTGCAAAAATTCCCCTAATATTGGTGCAAAAATGCAGAAATTCCCTTTATTTTGGGGCAAAAAGGCAGAAATTCTCCATATTTTGGTGCAAAAATGCTGAAATTCCCCTTATTTTGAGGTAAAATTCTGAAATTCCCCATATTTTGGGGCAAAGGCAGAAATTCCCCTTATTTTGAAGCAAAAAGGCACAAATTTCCCTTAATTTCGGGCAAAATAGCAGAAATTTCATTTATTTCGGGGCAAAAATACAGAAATTCCCATTATTTTGGGGCAAAAAGCAGAAATTTCTTTTATTATGGTACAAAATTGAAGAAATTATTTTTATTTTGGAACAAAAAGGCAGAAATTCCCTATATTTTGGGGCAAAAGTCAGAAATTTTTTTTATTTTGAGGTTAAATGCAGAAATTCCCCTTATTTAGAGGTAAAATGCTGAAATTCCCCAAATATTGTGGGAAAATGCAGAAATTTTCTTTATTTTTGGGATAAAAGGCAGAAATTCCCCGTATTTTGAAGCAAAATTGCAGAAATTCTCATAATATTCAGGCAAAAAGGCAGAAATTCTCCTTATTTTGGGGCAAAAAGACAGAAAATCTCTTTTTTCGGGAGGAAAAATGCAGAAATTCCCCTTATTTTGGGGCAAAATTGCAGAAATTTCCTTTACATTTGGGCAAAATTGCAGAAATTTCCCTTATTTTGGGGCAAAATTGCAGAAATTTCACTTATTTCAGAAAAAGGCAGAAATTTTCTTATTGTGGGGCAAAAAGGCAGAAATTTTTTTTATTTTGGTTCAAAATTGCAGAAATTATTCTTATTTGGGGGCAAAAAGGCAGAAATTCCTCATATTTTGGGGCAAATTGCAGAAATTCCCCTTATTTTGAGGTAAAAAGGCTGAAATTCTCCTTATTGTCGGGCAAAAAGTCAGAAATTCCCCTTATATTGGGGCAAAAAGACAAAAATTTCTTTATTTTCGGGAAAAAGGCAGAAATTGCACGTATTTTGAGTAATTAAAAATGCGAAAAATCCCCTTATTTTGGGGCAAAAATGAAGAAATTTTCCTTTTTTATGGCAAAAAGTTATACATTCCCTTTATTTTCGGGCAAAAAGTCAGAAATTCCCCGTTTTTTGGAGCAAAATTGCAGAAATTCCCCTAATTTTGGGGCAAAAAGGCAGAAATTCGCCTTATTTTTCGGTAAAACTGCAGAAATTTCACTTATTTCGCGGCAAAATGGCACAAATTCCCCATATTTTCGGCGAAAAAGGCAGAAAGTCCCCGTATTTTGGAGCAAAATTGCAGAAATTTACATAATTTTGGGGTAAAAAATACAGTAATTTTATTTATTTTGGGGCAAAAGGCAGAAACTCCTCTTATTTTAAAGCAAAATTGCAGAAATTTCCCTTATTTAGGGGCAAAAAACAGAAATTTCCTTTATTTTGGGGCAAAAAGGCAGAAATTCACCTTATTTTGGGTTAAAATTGCAAATATTTCACATATTTCAGGGCAAAAAGGCAGAAATTTCCCTTATTTTGGGGCAAAATTGCAGAAATTTCACTTATTTCAGGGTAATAAGTCAGAAATTTTCCTTATTTTGAGGTAAAAAAGACAGAAATTCCTATAGTTTTGGGGGAAAAAGACAGAAATTCCACTTATTTAGAGGCTAAAAGGCAGAAATTCCCCTTATTTTGGAGCAAAAATGAAGACATTTTCCATTTTTATGGAAAAAAATATGCATTCCCCTTATTTTCAGAAAAAAGGCAGAAATTCCCCGTATTTTGGAGCAAAATTGCAGAAAATCCCCTAATTGTGGGGAAAAAAGGCAGAAATTCTCTATATGTTTGGGCAAAATACAGAAACTCTCCTTATTTTGGGGCAAAACTCAGAAATTCCACTTATTTAGAGGCAAAATGGCAGAAATTGCTTTTATTTTGGAGTAAAAATTAAGAAATTTACCTTTTTTATGGCAAAAAGTTATGCATTCCCCTTATTTTCGGGCAAAAAGGCAGAAATGCCCCGTATTTTAAAGCAAAATTGCAGAAATTCCCCTAATTTTGGGGCAAAAGGCAGAAATTCCCATTATTTTCGAGTAAAATTGCAGAAATTTAAAATATTTCAGGGCAAAATGGCAGAAATTCCCCTTATTTTGAGGCAAAAGGATGAAATCCCTAATTTTTGGCTAAAATTGAATAAATTTCAATTATTTCGGGACAAAAAGGCAGAAATTCCACTTAATTTCCGGCAAAAAGGCAGAAATGACCTGTATTTTGGAGCAAAATTGCAGAAATTCCCCTAATATTGGTGCAAAAATGAAGAAATTCTTTTTATTTTGGGGCAAAAATGCAGAAATCCTCCATATTTTGGTGCAAAAAGGCTGAAATTCCCCTCATTTTGAGGAAAAATGCTGAAATTCCCCATATTTTGGGGCAAAGGCAGAAATTCCCCTTATTTTGAAGCAAAAAGGCACAAATTTCCCTTATTTTTAGGCAAAATAGCACAAATTTCATTTATTTCAGGGCAAAAATTCAGAAATTCCCCTTATTTTGGGGCAAAAAGTAGAAATTTCTTTTATTATGGTACAAAATTGAAGAAATTTTCCTTATTTTGGAACTAAAAGGCAGAAATTCCCCATATTTTGGGGCAAAAGGCAGAAATTCTTCTTATTTTGAGGTAAAATGCAGAAATTCCCTTTATTTAGAGGTAAAATGCAGAAATTACCCAAATATTGGGGGAAAATGCAGAAATTCCTTTATTTTGGGGATAAAAGGCAGAAATTCCCCGTATTTTGAAGCAAAATTGCAGAAATTCTCATAATTTTCTGGCAAAAAGTCAGAAATTCTCCTTATTTTGGAGCAAAAAGACAGAAAATTTCCTTTTTTCGGGAGCAAAAAGTCAGAAATTCCCCTTATTTTGGGGCAAAATTGCAGAAATTTCCTTTACATTGTGGCAAAATTGCAGAAATTTCCCTTATTTTGGGGCAAAATTGCCGAAATTTCACTTATTTCAGGGTAATAAGTCAGAAATTCCCCTTATTTTGGGGCAAAAAAGACAGAAATTCCCTTTGTTTTGGGGGAAAAAGACAGAAATTCCACTTAGTTAGAGGCAAAAATGCAGAAATTCCCCTTATTTTGGAGCAAAAATGAAGAAATTTTCCTTTTTATGGCAAAAAGGTATGCATTCCCATTATTTTCGTGCAAAAAGGCAGAAATACCCCGTATTTTGGAGCAAAATTGCAGAAATTGCCCTAATTTTGGGGCAAAAGGCAGAAATTCCCTTTATTTTGTGGAAAAAATCAGAAATTCCCCTTATTTTGGGGCAAAATTCAAAAAATTTCCTTTATTTTGGGGAAAAATTGCAGGAATTTACCTTATTTTGGGGCAAAATAGCAGAAATTTACTTTATTTGGGGCAAAATTGCATAAAATTCACTTATTTTCAAGTAAAAAGGCTGAAATTTCCTTTATTTTGGGGCAAAAAAAGAGAAATTCCCCTTATTTTGGGGCAAAATTGCAGAAATTTCCCTTATTATGGAAAAATTGCAGAAATTTCTCTTATTTTAGGGCAAAATTGCAGAAATTTCACTTATTTCAGGGTAATAAGTCAGAAATTCCCGCTTATTTTGGGGCAAAAAATACAGAAATTCCCGTGGTTTTGGGGGAATAAGATAGAAATTCCACTTATTTAGAGGCAAAAAGGCAGAAATTCCCCTTATTTTGGGGCAAAATTGCAGAAATTTCCTTTACATTGGGGCAAAATTGCAGAAATTTCCCTTATTTTGGGGCAAAATTGCAGAAATTTCACTTATTTCAGGGCAATAAGTCAGAAATTCCCCTTATTTTGGGGCAAAAAAGACAAATATTCTCTTTGTTTTGGGGGAAAAAGACAGAAATTCCACTTAGTTAGAGGCAAAAATGCAGAAATTCCCCTTATTTTGGAGCAAAAATGAAGAAATTTTCCTTTTTATGGCAAAAAGGTATGCATTCCCATTATTTTCTGGCAAAAAGGCAGAAATTCCCCGTATTTTGGAGCAAAATTGCAGAAATTCCCCTAATTTTGGGGCAAAAGGCAGAAATTCCCTTTATTTTGGGACAAAATTCAGACACTCCCCTTATTTTGGGGCAAAATTCAAGAAATTTCCTTTATTTTGGGGTAAAATTGCAGGAATTTACCTTATTTTGGGGCAAAATTGCAGAAATTTGCTTAATTTGGGGCAAAATTGCATAAAATTCGCTTATTTTCAGGTAAAAAGGCGGAAATTTTCTTTATTTTGGGGCAAAAAAGAGAAATTCCCGTTATTTTGTGGCAAAATTGCAGAAATTTCTTTTGTTATGGGAAAAAATTGCAGAAATTTCCCTTATTTTAGGACAAAATTGCAGAAATTTCACTTATTTCAGAGAAATAAAGCAAAAATTTTTCTTATTTTGGGGCAAAAAGGTAGAAAATCTCATTATTTTAGGGCAAAAAGGCAGAAATTCACCTTATTTTGCGGTAAAATTGCAGAAGTTTCACATATTTCAGGGCAAAAAGGCAGAAATTTCCCTTTTTTGGGGGCAAAATTGCAGAAATTTCACTTATTTCCTGGTAATAAGTCAGAAATTCCCCCTTATTTTGGGGCTAAAAATACAGAAATTCCCGTTGTTTTGGGGAAAAAAGAGAGAAATTCCACTTATTTAGAGTCAAAAAGGGAGAAATTCCCATTATTTTGGAGCAAATATGAAGAAATTTCCCTTTTTTATGGCAAAAAGATATGCATTTCCCTTATTTTTGGGAAAAAAGGCAGAAATTCTTCGTATTTTGGAGCAAAATTGCAGAAATTCCCCTAATTCTGGGGCAAAAGGCAGAAATTCCCTATATGTTGGGGCAAAATAACAGAAATTCTCCTTATTTTGGGGCAAAACTCAGAAATTCCACTTCTTTTGGGGCAAAATTCCAGAAATTTCCTTTATTTTGGGGCAAAATTGTAGAAATTTCACTTATTTTGGGGCAAAATTGCAGAAATTTCACTTATTTCAGGGAAAAAAGTCAGAAATTTTCCTTATTTTGGGGCAAAATAACAGAAATTCCTAATATTTTGTGGCAAAAATGCAGAAATTCCTCTTTTTGAGGTAAAAAGGCTGAATTCCCCTTATTTGGGGGCAAAAAGGCAGAAATTTCCCTTATTTTGGGGCAAAATTGCAGAAATTTCACTTATTTCAGGGTAATGAGTCAGAAATTCCTCTTATTTTGGGGCAAAAAAGAGAGAAATTCCCTTTGTTTTGTGGGGAAAAGACAGAAATTCCACTTATTTAGAGGCAAAAAGGCAGAAATTCCCCTTATTTTGGAGCAAAAATGAAGAAATTTCATTTTTTATGGCAAAAAGGTATGCATTCCTATTATTTTCCGGCAAAAACGCAGAAATTCCCTGTATTTTGGAGCAAAAAGGCAGAAATTCCCCGTATTTCGGAGCAAAATTGCAGAAAATCCCCTAATTTTGGGGCAAAAATCAGAAACTCTCTTAATTTTGGGTCAAAATTCAAGAAATTCCCTTTATTTTTGGGCAAAATTGCAGAAATTTCCCTTATTTGGGGCAAAATTGCAGAAATTTCACTTATTTTCAGGAATAAGGGTTGATATATCCTTTATTTTGGGGCAAAAAGGGAGAAATTTCTCTTTTTTGGGGCAAAATTGCAAAAATTTCTCTCATTATGGGGAAAAATTGCAGAAATTTTCTTTATTTTAGAACAAAATTGCAGAAATTTCACTTATTTCAGAGAAAAAAAGCAAAAATTTTGCTTATTTTGGGGCAAAAAGGCTGAAATTCCCATTATTTTGGGGCAAAAAGGCAGAAATTCGACTTATTTTGGGGTAAAATTGCAGAAATTCCCCTAATTTAGGGGCAAAAGGCAGAAATTCCCTTTATTTTGGGGCAAAAATCATAAATTCCCCTTATTTTGGGGCAAAATTCAAGAAATTTCCTTTAATTTGGGGCAAAATTGCAGGAATTTACCTTATTTTGGGGCAAAATTGCAGAAATTTTTCTCATTTGGGGCAAAATTGCAGAAACTTCAATTATTTTCAGGTAAAAAGGCTGAAATTTCTTTTATTTTGGGGCAAAAAGGGAGAAATTCCCCTAATTTTGGGGCAAAATTGAAGAAATTTTTTTTGTTATTGAAAAAAATTGCAGAAATTTTCCTTATTTTAGGGCAAAATTGCAGAAATTTCACTTATTTCAGAAAAAAAACACAAAAATTTTTCTTATTTTGGGGCAAAAGGCAGAAATTCCCATTATTTTGGGGCAAAAAGGCAGAAATTCGACTTATTTTGGGGTAAAATTGCAGAAATTTCACATATTTCAGGGCAAAAAGGCAGAAATTTCCCTTATTTTGGGGCAAAATTGCAGAAATTTCACTTATTTCATGGTAATAAGTCAGAAATTCCTTTTATTTTGGGGCAAAAAAGACAAAAATTCCTTTTGTTTTGGGGGAAAAAGACAGAAATTCAACTTATTTAGAGGCAAAAAGGCAGAAATTCCCATTATTTTGGAGCAAAAATGAAAAAATTTTCTTTTTTTATGGCAAAAAGTTATGCATTCCCCTTATTTTCGGGCAAAAAGGCAGAAATTCCCCGTATTTTGGAGCAAAATTGCAGAAATTCCCCTAATTGTTGGGCAAAAATGCAGAAATTCCTAATATGTTGGGGCAAAAAGACAGAAATTCTCCTTATTTAAAGGCATAATATAGAAATTCCACTTATTTTGGGGAAAAAATCCAAAATTTCTCTTATTTTAGGGCAAAATTGCACAAATTTCACTTATTTCAGGGAAAAAAGGCAGAAATTTTCCTTATTTTGGGGCAAAAATGTAGAAATTCTTAATATTTTGTGGCAAAAATGCAGAAATTCTATTTATTTTGGGGCAAAAAAGCAGAAATTGTCCATATTTTGGTGCAAAACTGCTGAAATTCCCCTTATTTTGAGGTAAAATGGTGAAATTCCACATATTTTGGGGCAAAGGCAGAAATTCCTTTTATTTTGAAGCAAAAAGGCACAAATTTCCCTTATTTTCGGGCAAAATCGTAGAAATTTCATTTATTTCAAGGCAAAAATTCAGAAATTCCCATTATTTTGGGGCAAAAAGTAGAAATTTCTTTTATTATGGTACAAAATTGAAGAAATTTTCCTTATTTTGGAACAAAAAGGCAGAAATTCCCCATATTTTGGGGCAAAAAGCAGAAATTCTTCTTATTTTGAGGTAAAATGCAGAAATTCCCTTTATTTAGAGGTAAAATGCAGAAATTACTCAAATATTGGGGGAAAATGCAGAAATTCCTTTTTTTTGGGGATTAAAGGCAGAAATTCCCCATATTTTGAAGCAAAATTGCAGAAATTCTCATAATTTTCTGGCAAAAAGTCAGAAATTCTCCTTATTTTGGAGCAAAAAGACAGAAAATTTCCTTTTTTCGGGATCAAAAAGTCAGAAATTCCCCTTATTTTGGGGCAAAATTGCAGAAATTTCCTTTACATTTGAGCAAAATTGCAGAAATTTCTTTTATTTTGGGGCAAAATTGCAAAAATTTCACTTATTACAGAAAAAAGGTAGAAATTTTCTTATTTTGTGGCAAAAAGGAAGAAATTCCCCTTATTTTCAGGTAAAAAGGCTAAAATTTCCCTTATTTTCGGGAAAAAAGTCAGAAATTCCCCTTAGTTTGGGGCAAAAATACAGAAATTTCGTTTATTTTTGGTGAAAAGGCAAAAATTTCACTTATTTCACGGCAAAGTGGCATAAATTCCCCTTATTTTCGGCGAAAAAGTCAGAAAATCCCCGTATTTTGGAGCAAAATTGCAGAAATTCACTTATTTTGTGGTAAAAAATACAGTAATTTTCTTTATTTTGGGGCAAAAAGGCAGATATTCTCCTTATTTTGGGGCAAAAGGCAGAAATTCCTCTTATTTTAGGGCCAAATTGCAGAAATTTTCCTTATTTGTGGTCAAAAAACAGAAATTCCCATTATTTTGAGGCAAAATTTCAGAAATTTCCCATATTATGGGGAAAAAATTGCAGAAATTTCCCTTATTTTAGGGCAAAATTGCAGAAATTTCACTTATTTCAGAGAAAAAAAGCAAAAATTTTTCTTATTTTGGGGCAAAAAGGCAGAAAATCCCATTATTTTGGGGAAAAAAGGCAGAAATTCACCATATTTTGGGTTAAAATTGCAGATATTTCACATATTTCAGGGCAAAAAGGCAGAAATTTCCCTTATTAGGGGAAAAATTGCAGAAATTTCACTTATTTCATGGTAATAAGTAAGAAATTTTCCTTATTTTTGGGCAAAAAAGACAGAAATTCCCTTAGTTTTGGTGGAAAAAGACAGAAATTCCACTTATTTAGAGGCAAAAAGGCAGAAATTCCCCTTATTTTGGAGCAAAAATGAAGACATTTCCCTTTTTTATGGCAAAAAAGTATGCATTCCCCTTATTTTCGGGCAAAAAGGCAGAAATTCCCCGTATTTTGGAGCAAAAGCGCAGAAAATCTCCTAATTGTGGGGCAAAAAGGCAGAAATTCTCTATATGTTGGGGCAAAATACAGAAATTCTCCTTATTTTGAGGCAAAACTCAGAAATTCCACTTATTTTGGGGCAAAATTCATGAAATTTTTCTTATTTTAGGGCAAAATTGCAGAAATTTCACTTACTTTGTGGCAAAATTGCAGAAATTTCACTTATTTCAGAAAAAAAGGCAGAAATTTTTTTTTTTGGAGTAAAAAGTCAGAAATTCCTAATATTTTGTGGCAAAAATGCAGAAATTCCCCTTATTTTGAGGTAAAAATGCTGAAATTCCTTTTATTTGGGGGCAAAAAGGTAGAAATTTCCCTTATTTTGGGGCAAAATTGCAGAAATTTCACTTATTATGGGGCAAAATTGCCGAAATTTCATTTATTTCAGGGGAAAAAAGCAGAATTTTTCTTATTTTGGGGCAAAAAGGCAGAAATTTCCCATATTTTGGGGCAAAAATACAGAAATAACCATTATTTTGAGGTAAAAAGGCTGAAATTCCCTTTATTTGGGGGCAAAAAAGCAGATATTTTCCTTATTTTGGGGAAAAATTGCAGAAATTTCACTTATTTAAGGGTAATATGCCAGAAATTTTTCTTATTTGGGGGCAAAAAAGACAAAAATTCTCCTTATTTTGGGGCAAAACTCAGAAATTCCACTTATTTTGGGGAAAAATTTCAGTAATTTCACTTATTTTGGGGCCAAATTGCAGAAATTTCACTTATTTTGGGGCAAAATTGCAGAAATTTCACTTATTTTGAGGTAAACAGGCTGAAATTCCCCTTATTTGGGGGCCAAAAGGCAGAAATTTCCCTTATTTTGGGGGAAAATTGCAGAAATTTCACTTATTTCAGGGTAATAAGTCAGAAATTTTTTTTATTTTGGGGCAAAAAAAAAAGAAATTCCCTTTGTTTGGGGGAAAGACAGAAATTCCACTTATTTAGAGGAAAAAAAGCAGAAATTCCCCTTATTTTGTTGCAAAAATGAAGAAATTTCCCTTTTTTATGGCAAAAAGGTATGCATTCTTCTTATTTTCTGGCAAAAAGGCAGAACTTCCCCGTATTTTGGAGCAAAATTGCCGAAATTCCCCTAATTGTGGGGCAAACAGGCAGAAATTCCCTATATGTTTGTGCAAAAAAACAGAAATTTTCCTTATTTTGGGGCAAAACTCATAAATTCCACTTATTTTGGGGCAAAATTCCAGAAATTTCCCTTATTTTGGGGCAAAATTGCAGAAATTTCACTTATTTTGTGGCAAAATTGCAGAAATTTCTCTTATTTCAGGGAAAATAACAGAAATTTTCTTATTTTGTGGGAAAAGGCAGAAATTTCTTTTATTTTGGTACAAAATTGTAGAAATTTTTCTTATTTTGGGCAGAGGCAGAAATTTCCCATATTTTGTGGCAAAAATGCAGAAATTCCTCTTATTTTGAGGTAAAAAGGCTGAAATTCCCCTTATTTTGGGGCAAAAAGTCAGAAATTCTTCTTATTTTTGGTCAAAATGCAGACATTTCCCTTATTTTGGGGAAAAATTTTAGAAATTTAACTTATTTCAGGGCAAAAATCAGAAATTCCTGTTATTTTGGGGCAAAAAGACAGAAATTCCGTATATTTTTGTGAAAATTCAGAAATTGCACTTATTTTGAGTCAAAAAGGCGGCAAATCCCCTTATTTTGGGGTAAAAATGAAGAAATTTCTCTTTTTTATGGCAAAAAGTATACATTCCCTCTATTTTCAGGCAAAAAGGCAGAAATTCCCCTTATTTTGGAGCAAAAGTGCAGAAAATCTCCTAATTGTGGGGCAAAAAGGCAGAAATTCTCTATATGTTGGGGCAAAATACAGAAATTCTCCTTATTTTGGGGCAAAACTCAGAAATTCCACTTATTTAGAGGCAAAATGGCAGAAATTCCTCTTATTTTGGAGCAAAAATGAAGAAATTTCCCTTTTTTATTGCACAAAGGTATGCATTCCCCTTATTTTTGGGCAAAAAGACAGAAATTCCCCGTTTTTTGGAGCAAAATTGCAGAAAATCCCCTAATTGTGGGGAAAAAAGGCAGAAATTCTCTATATGTTGGGGCAAAACACAGAAATTCTCCTTATTTTGGGGCAAAACTCAGAAATTCCACTTATTTAGAGGCAAAATGGCAGAAATTCCTCTTATTTTGGAGCAAAAATGAAGAAATTTCCCTATTTATTGCAAAAAGTTATGCATTCCCCTTATTTTCGGGCAAAAAAGCAGAAATTCCCCGTATTTTGGAGCAAAATTGCAGAAAATCCCCTAATTGTGGGGCAAAAAGGCAGAAATTCTCTATAAGTTGGGGCAAAATACAGAAATTCTCCTTATTTTGGGGCAAAACTCAGAAATTCCACTTATTTAGAGGCAAAATGGCAGAAATTCCTCTTATTTTGGAGCAAAAATAAAGAAATTTCCCTTTTTAATGGCAAAAGGTATGCATTCCCCTTATTTTCGGGCTTAAAAGCAGAAATTCCCCGTATTTTGGAGCAAAATTGCAGAAATTCCCCTAATTTTGGGGCAAAAGGCAGAAATTCCCTTTATTTTTGGGCAAAAATCAGAAGTTCCCCTTATTTTGGGCAAAATTTCAGAAATTTCCTTTATTTTGGGGCAAAATTGCAGGAATTTACCTTATTTTGGGGCAAAATTGCAGAAAATTCCCTTATTTGGGGTAAAATTGCAGAAATTTCACTTATTTTTAGGTAAAAAGTGTAAAAAAGTTGCAGAAATTTTCCTTATTTTGGTGCAAAAATGCAGAAATTCCTTATATTTTATGGCAAAAACGCAGAAATTTTTCTTATTTTGAGGTAATAAGGCTGAAATTCCCCTTATTTTGGGGCAAAAAGGCAGAAATTTCCCTTATTTCGGGGTAAAATTGCAGAAATTTGAAATATTTTAGGGCAAAATGGCAGAAATTCCCCTTATTTTGGGGCAAAAAATGAAATCCCTAATTTTTGGCTAAAATTGAAGAAATTTCACTTATTTCGGGACAAAAAGGCAGAAATTCCACTTACTTTCGGGCAAAAAGGCAGAAATGACCCGTATTTTGGAGCAAAATTGAAGAAATTTCCGTAATATTGGTGCAAAAATGCAGAAATTCCCTCTATTTTGGGGCAAAAAGGCAGAAATTCTCCATATTTTGGTGCAAAAAGGCTCAAATTCCCCTTATTTTGAGGTAAAATGCTGAAATTCCCCATATTTTGGGGCAAAGGCAGAACTTTTCCTTATTTTGGGGCAAAATGGCACAAATTTCCCTTATTTTTGGGCAAAATAGCAGAAATTTCATTTATTTCAGGGCAAAAAGTAAGACATTCCCCTTATTTTGGTGCAAAAAGCAGAAATTTCTTTTGTTATGGTACAAAATTGAAGAAATTTTCCTTATTTTGGAACAAAAAGGCAGAAATTCCTAGTATTTTGGGGCAAAAGGCAGAAATTCTTCTTATTTTGAGGTAAAATGCAGAAATTCCCCTTATTTAGAGGTAAAATGCAGAAATTCCCTTTATTTTGGGGCTAAAAGGGAGAAATTCCCCGTATTTTGGGGCAAAATTGCCGAAATTTCCCTAATTTGGGGACAAAAGGCAGAAATTCCCCTTACTTTGGGGTAAAATTGAAAAAATTTCAAATATTTCAGGGCAAAATGGCAGAAATTCCCCTTATTTTGGGGCAAAAAGATGAAATCCATAATTTTTGGCTGAAATTGAAGAAATTTCACTTATTTCGGGACAAAAAGGCAGAAATTCCACTTAATTTCGGGCAAAAAGGCAGAAATGACCCGTATTTTGGAGCAAAATTGCAGAAATTGCCCTAATATTTGTGCAAAAATGCAGAAATTCCCTTCATTTTGGGGCAAAAAGGCAGAAATTCTCCATATTTTTGTGCAAAAAGGCTGAAATTTCCCTTATTTTGAGGTAAAATGCTGAAATTCCCCATATTTTGGGGCAAAAGGCAGAAATTCCCCTTATTTTGGGGCACAAAGTCACAAATTTCCCTTATTTTCGGACAAAATTGCAGAAATTTCATTTATTTCAGGGCAAAAATTCAGAAATACTCCTTATTTTGGGGCAAAAAGCAGAAATTTCTTTTATTATGGTTCAAAATTGAAGAAATTTTACTTATTTTGAAACAAAAAGTCAGAAATTCCCCATATTTTGGGGCAAAAGGCAGAAATTCTTCTTATTTTGAGGTAAAATGCAGAAATTGTTTTTTTTTAGAGTAAAAATGCAGAAATTCCCTTTATTTTGGGGCTAAAAAGCAGAAATTTCCTGTATTTTGTGGCAAAATTGCAGAAATTTTCATAATTTTCGGCCAAAAAAAAAGAAATTCTTCTTATTTTGGGGCAAAAAGACAGAAAATCGCCTTTTTTTGGGAGCAAAAAGTCAGAAATTCCCTTTATTTTGGGGCAAAATTGCAGAAATTTCCTTTACATTTGGGCAAAATTGCAGAACTTTCCCTTAATTTGGGGCAAAATTGCAGAACTTTAACTTATTTCAGAAAAAAGGCAGTATTTTCTTATTTTGGGGCAAAAAGGCAGAAATTTCTTTTATTTTGGTATAAAATTGCAGAAATTTTTCTTATTTTGGGGCAAAAAGGCAGAGATTCTCCATATTTTGGGGCAAAAAGGTGGAAATTCCCCTTATTTTGAGGTAAAAAGGCTGAAATTCCCTTTATTTTCGGGCAAAAAGTCAGAAATTCCCCTTATTTTGGGGCAAAAAGACAGAAATTTCGTTTATTTTTGGGAAAAAGGCAGAAATTGCACTTATTTTGAGTAAAAAAGGCGGAAAATCCCCTTATTTTGGGGCAAAAAAGAAGAAATTTCCCTTTTTTTATGGCAAAAGGTATACATTCCCTTTATTTTCGGGCAAAAAAGTAGAAATTCCCTATATTTTGGAGCAAAATTGCAGAAATTTCTTTAATTTTGAGAAAAAAAGGCAGAAATTCCCCTTATTTTGGGGTAAAACTTCAGAAATTTCACTTATTTCGCGGCAAAATGGAAGAAATTTCCTTTATTTTGGGCGAAAAAGGCAGAAAATCCCCATATTTAGGAGCAAAATTGCAGAAATTCACCTAATTTTGGGGTAAAAAATGCAGTAATTTTCTTTATTTTGGGGCAAAAAGGCAGATATTCTCCTTATTTTGGGGCAAAAGGCAGAAATTCCCCTTATTTTACGGCAAAATTGCAGAAATTTCTCTTATTTGGGGGGCAAAAAACAGAAATTCCCCTTATTTGGGGCAAAATTGCAGAAATTTCCCTTATTATGGGGAAAAATTGCAGATATTTCCATTATTTTAGGGCAAAATTGCAGAAATTTCACTTATTTCAGAGAAAAAAAGCAAAAATTTTTCTTATTTTGGGGCAAAAAGGCAGAAATTCCCATTATTTTGGGGCAAAAGGGCAGAAATTCACCTTATTTTGGGTTAAAATTGCAAAAATGTCACATATTTCAGGGCAAAAAGGCAGAAATTTCTTTTATTTTGGGGCAAAATTGGAGAAATTTCACTTATTTCAGGGTAATAAGTCAGAAATTTTCCTTATTTTGGGGCAAAAAACAAACAGAAATTCTTTTTGTTTTGGGGGAAAAAGACAGAAATTCCACTTATTTAGAGGCAAAAAGGCAGAAATTTTCCTTATTTTGGAGCAAAAATGAAGAAATTTCTCTTTTTCATGGCAAAAAGTTATGCATTCCCCTTATTTTCGGGCAAAAAGTCAAAAATTCCCCGTATTTTGGAGCAAAATTTCAGAAAATTTCCTAAGTGTGGTGGAAAACGGCAGAAATTCTCTCTATGTTGAAGCAAAAAGACAGAAATTCTTTTTATTTTGGGGCAAAACTAAGAAATTCCACTTATTTAGAGTCAAAATGGCAGATATTCCTCTTATTTTGGAGCAAAAATGAAGAAATTTCCCTTTTTTATGGCAAAATGTATGCATTCTCTTTATTTTCGTGCAAAAAGGCAGAAATTCCCCGTATTTTAGGGTAAAATTGCAGAAATTTCAAATATTTCAGGGCAATATGGCAAAAATTCCCCTTATTTTGGGGCAAAAAGTTGAAATCCATAATTTTTGGCTAAAATTGAGAAAATTTCACTTATTTCCGGAAAAAAGGCAGAAATTCTACTTAATTTTGGGCAAAAAGGCAGAAATGACCCGTATTTTCGAGGAAAATTACAGAAATTCCGCTAATATTGGTGCAAAAATGCAGAAATTCCCTTTATTTTGGGGCAAAAAGCAGAAATTCTTCATATTTTGGTGCAAAAAGGCTGAAATTCCCCATATTTTGAGGTAAAATGCTGAAATTCCCCATATTTTTGGGCAAAAGGCAAAAATTCCCCACATTTTGGGGCAAAAAGGCACAAATTTCCCTTATTTTCGGGCAAAATTGCAGAAATTTTATTTATTTCAGGGTAAAAAGTCAGAAATTCCCATTATTTTGGGGCAAAAAGCAGAAATTTTTTATTATGGTACAAAATTGAAGAAATTTTTCTTATTTTGGAACAAAAAGGCAGAAGTTCCCCATATTTTGGGGCAAAAGGCAGAAATTCTTCTTATTTTGAGGTAAAATGCAGAAATTCCCCTTATTTAGAGGTAAAATGCAGAAATTCCCCAAATATTGGGGGAAAATGCAGAAATTTCCTTTATTTTGAGGCTAAAAGGCAAAAATTCCCCGTATTTTGAAGCAAATTTGCAGAAATTCTCATAATTTTCAGGCAAAAAGGCAGAAATTCTCCTTATTTTGGGGCAAAAGACAGAAAATCTCCTTTTTTTGGGGGCAAAAAGTCAGAAATTCCCCTTATTTTGGGGCAAAATTGCAGAAATTTCCTTTACATTTGGGCAAAATTGCAGAAATTTTTCTTATTTTGGGGCAAAATTGCAGAAGTTTCACTTATTTTAGAAAAAATGCAGAAATTTTCTTATTTTGGGGCAAAAAGGCAGAAATTTCTTTTATTTTGGTACAAAATTGCAGAAATTATTCTTATTTTGGGGCAAAAAGGCAGAAATTCCCCATATTTTGGGGCAAAAAGGCTGAAATTCCCCTTATTTTCAGGCAAAAATTCAAATATTCCCCTTATGTGTGGGCAAAAAGACAGAAATTTCGTTTATTTTTAGGGTAAAGGCAGAAATTGCACTTATTTTGAGTCAAAAAGGTGGAAAATTTCCTTATTTTCGGGAAATAATGAAGAAATTTCCCTTCTTTATGGCAAAAGGGTATACATTCCCTTTATTTTCAGGCAAAAATTTAGAAATTCCCCGTATTTTGTAGCAAAATTGCAGATATTCCCCTAATTGTGGGGCAAATAGGCAGAAATTCCCAATATGTTGGGGCAAAAAGACAGAAATTCTCTTTATTTTGGGGCAAAACTCAGAAATTTCACTTATTTTAGGACAAAATTGCAAAAATTTCAGTTATTTCAGAGAAAAAAAGCAAAAATTTTTCTTATTTTGGGGCAAAAAGGCAGAAATTCCCATTATTTTGGGGCAAAAAGGCAGAAATTCACCTTATTTTGGGGTAAAATTTAGGAATTTCACATATTTCAGGGCAAAAAGAAAGAAATTTCCCTTATTTTGGGGCAAAAAGGCAGAAATTCTCCATATTTTTGTGCAAAAAGGCTGAAATTTCCCTTATTTTGAGGTAAAATGCTGAAATTCCCCATATTTTGGGGCAAAAGGCAGAAATTCCCCTTATTTTGGGGCACAAAGGCACAAATTTCCCTTATTTTCGGACAAAATTGCAGAAATTTCATTTATTTCAGGGCAAAAATTCAGAAATTCTCCTTATTTTGGGGCAAAAAGCAGAAATTTCTTTTATTATGGTTCAAAATTGAAGAAATTTTACTTATTTTGAAACAAAAAGTCAGAAATTTCCCATATTTTGGGGCAAAAGGCAGAAATTCTTCTTATTTTGAGGTAAAATGCAGAAATTGTTTTTTTTTTAGAGTAAAAATGCAGAAATTCCCTTTATTTTGGGGCTAAAAAGCAGAAATTTCCTGTATTTTGTGGCAAAATTGCAGAAATTTTCATAATTTTCGGCCAAAAAAAAAGAAATTCTTCTTATTTTGGGGCAAAAAGACAGAAAATCGCCTTTTTTTGGGAGCAAAAAGTCAGAAATTCCCTTTATTTTGGGGCAAAATTGCAGAAATTTCCTTTACATTTGGGCAAAATTGCAGAACTTTCCCTTAATTTGGGGCAAAATTGCAGAACTTTAACTTATTTCAGAAAAAAGGCAGTATTTTCTTATTTTGGGGCAAAAAGGCAGAAATTTCTTTTATTTTGGTATAAAATTGCAGAAATTTTTCTTATTTTGGGGCAAAAAGGCAGAGATTCTCCATATTTTGGGGCAAAAAGGTGGAAATTCCCCTTATTTTGAGGTAAAAAGGCTGAAATTCCCTTTATTTTCGGGCAAAAAGTCAGAAATTCCCCTTATTTTAGGGCAAAAAGACAGAAATTTCGTTTATTTTTGGGAAAAAGGCAGAAATTGCACTTATTTTGAGTAAAAAAGGCGGAAAATCCCCTTATTTTGGGGCAAAAAAGAAGAAATTTCCCTTTTTTATGGCAAAAGGTATACATTCCCTTTATTTTCGGGCAAAAAAGTAGAAATTCCCTATATTTTGGAGCAAAATTGCAGAAATTTCTTTAATTTTGAGAAAAAAAGGCAGAAATTCCCCTTATTTTGGGGTAAAACTTCAGAAATTTCACTTATTTCGCGGCAAAATGGAAGAAATTTCCTTTATTTTGGGCGAAAAAGGCAGAAAATCCCCATATTTAGGAGCAAAATTGCAGAAATTCACCTAATTTTGGGGTAAAAAATGCAGTAATTTTCTTTATTTTGGGGCAAAAAGGCAGATATTCTCCTTATTTTGGGGCAAAAGGCAGAAATTCCCCTTATTTTACCGCAAAATTGCAGAAATTTCCCTTATTTGGGGGCAAAAAACAGAAATTCCCCTTATTTGGGGCAAAATTGCAGAAATTTCCCTTATTATGGGGAAAAATTGCAGATATTTCCATTATTTTAGGGCAAAATTGCAGAAATTTCACTTATTTCAGAGAAAAAAAGCAAAAATTTTTCTTATTTTGGGGCAAAAAGGCAGAAATTCCCATTATTTTGGGGCAAAAGGGCAGAAATTCACCTTATTTTGGGTTAAAATTGCAAAAATGTCACATATTTCAGGGCAAAAAGGCAGAAATTTCTTTTATTTTGGGGCAAAATTGGAGAAATTTCACTTATTTCAGGGTAATAAGTCAGAAATTTTCCTTATTTTGGGGCAAAAAACAAACAGAAATTCTTTTTGTTTTGGGGGAAAAAGACAGAAATTCCACTTATTTAGAGGCAAAAAGGCAGAAATTTTCCTTATTTTGGAGCAAAAATGAAGAAATTTCTCTTTTTCATGGCAAAAAGTTATGCATTCCCCTTATTTTCGGGCAAAAAGTCAAAAATTCCCCGTATTTTGGAGCAAAATTTCAGAAAATTTCCTAAGTGTGGTGGAAAACGGCAGAAATTCTCTCTATGTTGAAGCAAAAAGACAGAAATTCTTTTTATTTTGGGGCAAAACTAAGAAATTCCACTTATTTAGAGTCAAAATGGCAGATATTCCTCTTATTTTGGAGCAAAAATGAAGAAATTTCCCTTTTTTATGGCAAAATGTATGCATTCTCTTTATTTTCGTGCAAAAAGGCAGAAATTCCCCGTATTTTAGGGTAAAATTGCAGAAATTTCAAATATTTCAGGGCAATATGGCAAAAATTCCCCTTATTTTGGGGCAAAAAGTTGAAATCCATAATTTTTGGCTAAAATTGAGAAAATTTCACTTATTTCCGGAAAAAAGGCAGAAATTCTACTTAATTTTGGGCAAAAAGGCAGAAATGACCCGTATTTTCGAGGAAAATTACAGAAATTCCGCTAATATTGGTGCAAAAATGCAGAAATTCCCTTTATTTTGGGGCAAAAAGCAGAAATTCTTCATATTTTGGTGCAAAAAGGCTGAAATTCCCCATATTTTGAGGTAAAATGCTGAAATTCCCCATATTTTTGGGCAAAAGGCAAAAATTCCCCACATTTTGGGGCAAAAAGGCACAAATTTCCCTTATTTTCGGGCAAAATTGCAGAAATTTTATTTATTTCAGGGTAAAAAGTCAGAAATTCCCATTATTTTGGGGCAAAAAGCAGAAATTTTTTATTATGGTACAAAATTGAAGAAATTTTTCTTATTTTGGAACAAAAAGGCAGAAGTTCCCCATATTTTGGGGCAAAAGGCAGAAATTCTTCTTATTTTGAGGTAAAATGCAGAAATTCCCCTTATTTAGAGGTAAAATGCAGAAATTCCCCAAATATTGGGGGAAAATGCAGAAATTTCCTTTATTTTGAGGCTAAAAGGCAAAAATTCCCCGTATTTTGAAGCAAATTTGCAGAAATTCTCATAATTTTCAGGCAAAAAGGCAGAAATTCTCCTTATTTTGGGGCAAAAGACAGAAAATCTCCTTTTTTTGGGGGCAAAAAGTCAGAAATTCCCCTTATTTTGGGGCAAAATTGCAGAAATTTCCTTTACATTTGGGCAAAATTGCAGAAATTTTTCTTATTTTGGGGCAAAATTGCAGAAGTTTCACTTATTTTAGAAAAAATGCAGAAATTTTCTTATTTTGGGGCAAAAAGGCAGAAATTTCTTTTATTTTGGTACAAAATTGCAGAAATTATTCTTATTTTGGGGCAAAAAGGCAGAAATTCCCCATATTTTGGGGCAAAAAGGCTGAAATTCCCCTTATTTTCAGGCAAAAATTCAAATATTCCCCTTATGTGTGGGCAAAAAGACAGAAATTTCGTTTATTTTTAGGGTAAAGGCAGAAATTGCACTTATTTTGAGTCAAAAAGGTGGAAAATTTCCTTATTTTCGGGAAATAATGAAGAAATTTCCCTTCTTTATGGCAAAAGGGTATACATTCCCTTTATTTTCAGGCAAAAATTTAGAAATTCCCCGTATTTTGTAGCAAAATTGCAGATATTCCCCTAATTGTGGGGCAAATAGGCAGAAATTCCCAATATGTTGGGGCAAAAAGACAGAAATTCTCTTTATTTTGGGGCAAAACTCAGAAATTTCACTTATTTTAGGACAAAATTGCAAAAATTTCAGTTATTTCAGAAAAAAAAAGCAAAAATTTTTCTTATTTTGGGGCAAAAAGGCAGAAATTCCCATTTTTTTGGGGCAAAAAGGCAGAAATTCACCTTATTTTGGGGTAAAATTTAGGAATTTCACATATTTCAGGGCAAAAAGAAAGAAATTTCCCTTATTTTGGGGCAAAATTGCAGAAATTTCAATTATTTCAGGGTAATAAGTCAGAAATTTTCTTTATTTTGGGGCAAAAATACAGAAATTACCTTTTTTGGGGGGGAAAATACAGAAATTCCACTTATTTAGAGGCAAAAAGGCAGAAATTCTCCTTATTTTCGAGCAAAAATGAAGAAATTTACCTTTTTTAAGGCAAAAAGGTATTTATTCCCCTTATCTTCGGGCAAAAAGGCAGAAATTCACCGTATTTTGGAGCAAAATTGCAGAAATTCCCCTAATTTTGGGGCAAAAGGCAGAAATTCTCTTTATTTTTGGGCAAAAATCAGAAATTCCTTTAACTTTGGGGCAAAATTCCAGAAATTTCCTTTATTTTGGGGCAAAATTGCAGATTTTTAACTTATTTATGGGCAAAATTGCAGAATTTTCACTTATTTCAGGGAAAAAAGGCAGAAATTTTTCTTATTTTGTGGCAAAAACGCACAAATTCCTAATATTCTGTGGCAAAAATGCAGAAATTCCTCTTATTTTGAGGTAAAAAGGCTAAAATTTCCCGTATTTGGGGGCAAAAAGGCAGAATTTTTTTTTATTTTGGGGCAAAATTGCAGGAATTTACTTTATTTTGGGACAAAATTGCAGAAATTTCACTTATTTCAGGTTAATAAGTCAAAAATTTTCCTTATTTTAAGGCAAAAAAGACGGAAATTCTCTTTGTTGTTGGGGGAAAAGTCAGAAATTCCACTTATTTAGAGGAAAAAAGGCAGAAATTCCCCTTATTTTTGAGCAAAAATAAAGAAATTTCCCTTTTTTTGGCAAAAAAGTATGCATTCCCCTTATTTTCGGGCAAAAAGGCAGAAATTCCCCGTATTTTTGAGCAAAAGTGCAGAAAATACCATAATTGTGGGGCAAATAGGTAGAAATTCTCTATATGTTGGGGCAAAATAGAGAAATTCTCCTTATTTTGGGGCAAAACTCAGAAATTTCACTTATTTTAGGGCAAAATTGCAGAAATTTCAGTTATTTCAGAGAAAAAAAGTAAAAATTTTTCTTATTTTGGGGCAAAAAGGCAGAAATTCACCTTATTTTGGGGTAAAATTGCAGAAATTTCATGGCAAAAAGACAGAAATTTCCCTAATTTTGGGGCAAAATTGCAGAAATTTCACTTATTTCAGTGTAATAAGTCAGAAATTTTCTTTATTTTGGGGCAAAAATACAGAAATTACCTTTTTTGGGATGGAAAATACAGAAATTCCACTTATTTAGAGGCAAAAAGGCAGAAATTCCCCTTATTTTTGAGCAAAAATGAAGAAATTTCCCTTTTTTATGGCAAAAAGGTATGCATTCCCCTTATTTTCGGGCAAAAAGGCTGAAATTCCCCGTATTTTGGAGCAAAATTTCAGAAAATCCCCTAATTGTGGGGCAAAAAGGCAGAAATTCTCTATATGTTGGGGCAAAAATACAGAAATTCTTTTTATTTTGGGGCAAAACTAAGAAATTCCACTTATTTAGAGGTAAAATGGCAGAAATTCCTCTTATTTTGGAGCAAAAATGAAGAAATTTCCCTTTTTTATGGCAAAAAGTTATGCATTCTCTTTATTTTCGGGCAAAAAGGCAAAAATTCCCTGTATTTTGGAGCAAAATTGCAGAAAGTCCCCTAATTTTGGGGCAAAAGGCAGAAAATCCCCTTATTTTGGGGTAAAATTGCAGAAATTTCAAATATTTCAGGGCAAAATGGCAGAAATTCCCCTTATTTTGGGGCAAAAAGATGAAATCCCTAATTTTTGGCTAAAATTGAAGAAATTTCACTTATTTCGGGACAAAAAGGCAGAAATTCCCCTTAATTTCGGGCAAAAAGGCAGAAATTCCCCTTATTTTGGAGCAAAATTGCAGAAATTCCCTTAATATTGGTGCAAAAATGCAGAAATTCCTATTATTTTGGGGCAAAATTGCAGAAATTTCCTTTTGATTTGGGCAAAATTGCAGAAATTTCTCTTATTTCAGAAAAAAAGCAGAAATTTTCTTATTTTGGGGCAAAAAGGCAGAAATTTCTTTTATTTTGGTACAAAATTGCAGAAATGATTCTTATTTTGGGGCAAAAATGCAGAAATTCCCCATATTTTGGGGCAAAAAGGCTGAAATTCCCCTTATTTTCAGGCAAAAATTCAGATATTCCCCTTATGTGTGGGCCAAAAGACAGAAATTTTGTTTATTTTTGGGGTAAAGGCAGAAATTGCACTTATTTTGAGTCAAAAAGAAGGAAAATTTCCTTATTTTCGGGCAAAAATGAAGAAATTTCCCTTTTTTATGGCAAAAAGGTATACATTCCCTTTATTTTCGGGCAAAAATGCAGAAATTCCCCGTATTTTGGAGCAAAATTGCAGAAATTCCTCTAATTGTGGAGCAAATAGGCAGAAATTCCCTATATGTTGGGGCAAAAAGACCGAAATTCTCCTCATTTTGGGGCAAAACTCAGAAATTTCACATATTTTAGGGCAAAATTGCAGAAATTTCAGTTATTTCAGAGAAAAAAAGTAAAAATTTTTCTTATTTTGGGGCAAAAAGGCAGAAATTCCCATTATTTTGGGGCAAAAAAGCAGAAATTCACCTTATTTTGGGGTAAAATTGCAGAAATTTCACGGCAAAAAGACAGAAATTTCCCTAATTTTGGGGCAAAATTGCCGAAATTTCACTTATTTCAGGGTAATAAGTCAGAAATTTTCTTTATTTTGGGGCAAAAATACAGAAATTACCTTTTTTGGGGTGGAAAATACAGAAATTCCACTTATTTAGAGGCAAAAAGGCAGAAATTCCCCTTATTTTGGAGCAAAATGAAGAAATTTCCCTTTTTTAAGGCAAAAAGGTATGCATTCCCCTTATTTTTGGGCAAAAAGGCAGAAATTCACCGTATTTTGGAGCAAAATTGCAGAAATTCCCCTAATTTTGAGGAAAAAGGCAGAAATTCTTTTTATTTTTGGGCAAAAATCAGAAATTTCCCTTACTGCGGGGCAAAATTCCAGAAATTTTCTTTATTTTGGGGCAATATTGCAGAAATTTAACTTATTTATGGGCAAAATTGCAGAATTTTCACTTATTACAGGGAAAAAAGGCAGAAATTTTTCTTATTTTGGGGCAAAAAGGCACAAATTCCAAATATTTTGTGGAAAAATGCAGAAATTTCCCTTATTTTGAGGTAAAAAGGCTGAAATTTCTCGTATTTGGGGGCAAAAAGGCAGAAATTTTTTTTAATTTTGGGACAAAATTGCAGGACAAAATTGCAGGAATTTACTTTATTTTGGGGCAAAATTGCAGAAATTTCACTTATTTCAGGGTAATAAGTCAAAAATTTTCTTTTTTTTAGGGCAAAAAAGACAGAAATTCTCTTTTTTTTTGGGGGGGAAAATGTCAGAAATTCCACTTATTTAGAGGAAAAAAGGCAGAAATTCCTTTTATTTTTGAGCAAAAATAAAGAAATTTCTCTTTTTTATGGCAAAAAGGTATGCATTCCTTTTATTTTCGGGCAAAAAGGCTGAAATTCCCCGTATTTTGGAGCAAAATTTCAGAAAATCCCCTAATTGTGGGGCAAAAAGGCAGAAATTCTCTATATGTTGGGGCAAAAATACAGAAATTCTTTTTATTTTGGGGCAAAACTCAGAAATTCCACTTATTTAGAGGCAAAATGGCAGAAATTCCTCTTATATTGGAGCAAAAATGAAGAAATTTCCCTTTTTTATGGCAAAAAGGTATGCATTCTCTTTATTTTCGGGCAAAAAGGAAGAAATTCTCTGTATTTTGGAGCAATATTGCAGAAATTCCCCTAATTTTGGGGCAAAAGGCAGAAAATCCCCTTATTTTGGGGTAAAATTGCAGAAATTTCAAATATTTCAGGGCAAAATGGTAGAAATTCCCCTTATTTTGGGGCAAAAAGATGAAATCCCTAATTTTTGGCTAAAATTGAAGAAATTTCACTTATTTCGGGACAAAAAGGCAGAAATTCCCCTTAATTTCGGGCAAAAAGGCAGAAATTCCCCTTATTTAGAGGCAATATTGCAGAAATTCCCTTAATATTGGTGCAAAAATGCAGAAATTCCCCTTATTTTGGGGCAAAATTGCAGAAATTTCCTTTACATTTGGGCAAAATTACAGAAATTTCTCTTATTTCAGAAAAAATGCAGAAATCTTCTTATTTTGGGGCAAAAAGGCAGAAATTTCTTTTATTTTGTTACAAAATTGCAGAAATTTTTCTTATTTTGGGGCAAAAATGCAGAAATTCCCCATATTTTGGGGTAAAAAGGCTGAAATTCCCCTTATTTTCAGGCAAAAATTCAGATATTCCCCTTATGTGTGGGCCAAAGACAGAAATTTCGTTTATTTTTGGGGTAAAGGCAGAAATTGCACTTATTTTGAGTCAAAAAGGCAGAAAATTTCCTTATTTTCGGGCAAAAATGAAGAAATTTCCTTTTTTTATGGCAAAAAGGTATACATTCCCTTTATTTTCGGGCAAAAATTCAGAAATTCCCCGTATTTTGAAGCAAGATTGCAGAAATTCCCCTAATTGTGGGGCAAAAAGGCAGAAATTCCCTATATGTTGGGGCAAAAAGACCGAAATTCTCCTTATTTTGGGGCAAAACTCAGAAATTTCACTTATTTTAGGGCAAAATTGCAGAAATTTCAGTTATTTCAGAGAAAAAAAGCAAAAATTTTTCTTATTTTGGGGCAAAAAGGCAGAAATTCCCATCATTTTGGGGCAAAAAGGCAGAAATTCACCTTATTTTGGGGTAAAATTGCAGAAATTTCACGGCAAAATACAGAAATTTCCATTATTTTGGGGCAAAATTGCAGAAATTTCAATTATTTCAGGGTAATAAGTAAGAAATTTTCTTTATTTTGGGGCAAAAATACAGAAATTACCTTTTTTGGGGGGGAAAATACAGAAATTCCATTTATTTAGAGGCAAAAAGGCAGAAATTCCCCCTTATTTTGCAGCAAAAATGAAGAAATTTCCCTTTTTTATGGCAAAAAGGTATGCAATCCCCTTATTTTCGGGCAAAAAGGCAGAAATTCACCGTATTTTGGAGCAAAATTGCAGAAAGTCCCCTAATTTTGTGGCAAAAGGCAGAAATTCTCTCTATTTTGGGGCAAAAATCAGAAATTCGCCTTACTTTGGGGCAAAATTCCAGAAATTTCATTTATTTTGGGGCAAAATTGCAGAAATTTAACTTATTTATGGGCAAAATTGCAGAATTTTCACTTATTTCAGGGAAAAAAGGCAGAAAATTTCTTTATTTTTGGGGAAAAAAGGCACAAATTCCTAATATTTTGTGGCAAAAATGCAGAAATTCCCCTTATGTTGAGGTAAAAAGGCTGAAATTTTTTTATTTTGGGGCAAAATTGTAGGAATTTACTTTATTTTGGGGCAAAATTGCAGAAATTTTACTTATTTCAGGGTAATAAGTCATAAATTTTCCTTATTTGAGGGCAAAAAAGACAGAAATTCTCTTTGTTTTTGGAGAAAAAGTCAGAAATTCCACTTATTTAGAGGAAAAAAGGCAGAAATTCCCCTCATTTTGGAGCAAAAATGAAGAAATTTCTTTTTTTATGGCAAAAAGGTATGCATTCCCCTTATTTTCGGGCAAAAGGGCAGAAATTCCCCATATTTTGGAGCAAAATTTAAGAAAATCCCCTAATTGTGGGGCAAAAAGGCAGAAATTCTCTATATGTTGGGGTAAAAATACAGAAATTCTTTATATTTGGGGGCAAAACTCAGAAATTCCACTTATTTAGAGGCAAAATGGCAGAAATTCCTCTTATTTTGGAGCAAAAATGAAAGGAAGAAAATCTCTTTATTTTGGGGCAAAATTGCAGAAATTCCCTTAATATTGGTGCAAAAATGCAGAAATTCCCTTTATTTTGGGGCAAAAAGGCAGAAATTCTCCATATTTTGGTGCAAAAAGGCTAAAATTCCCCTTATTTTGAGGTCAAATGCTGAAATTCCACATATTTTGGGGCAAAAGGCAGAAATTCCCCTCATTTTGGGGTAAAAAGGCACAAATTTCTCTTATTTTCGGGCAAAATTGCTGAAATTTCATTTATTTCAGTGTAAAAAGTCAGAAATTCCCCTTATTTTGAAGCAAAAAGCAGAAATTTATTTTATTATGGTACAAAATTGAAGAAATTTTCCTTATTTTGGAACAAAAAGGCAGAAATTCTCCATATTTTGGGGCAAAAGGCAGAAATTCTTTTTATTTTGAGGTAAAATGCAGAAATTTCCCTTATTTAGAGGTAAAATGCAGAAATTTACCAAATATTGGGGGAAAACGAAGAAATTCCCTTTATTTTGGTGCTAAAAAACAGAAATTCCCCATATTTTGAAGCAAAATCGCAGAAATTCTCATAATTTTCAGGCAAAAAGGCAGAAATTCTCCTTATTTTGGGGCAAAAAGACAGAAAATCTCCTTTTTTAGAGGGCAAAAAGTCAGAAATTCCCCTTATTTTGGGGCAAAATTGCAGAAATTTCATTTATATTTGGGCAAAATTGCAGAAATTTCCCTTATTTTGGGGCAAAATTGCAGAAATTTAACTTATTTCAGAAAAAATGCAGAAATTTTCTTATTTTGTGGCAAAAATGCAGAAATTTCTATTATTTTTGTACAAAATTGCAGAAATTTTTCTAATTTGGGGCAAAAAGGCTGAAATTCCCCTTATTTTCGGGCAAAAAACAGAAATTCCCCTTGTGTTGGGGCACAAAGAAAGAAATTTCGTTTATTTTTGGGGAAAAGGCAAAATTGCATTTATTTTGACTCAAAAAGGCGGAAAATTTCTTATTTTCGGGCAAAAATGAAGAAATTTTCCTTTTTTATGGCAAAAAGTTATACATTCCCTTTATTTTTGGCCAAAAAGGCAAAAAATTCCCCGTATTTTGGAGCAAAATTGCAGAAATTCCCCTAATTGTGGGGCAAAAAGGCAGAAATTCCCTATATGTTGGGGCAAAAAGAGAGAAATTCTCTTTATTTTAGAGCAAAACTCAGATATTTTAATTATTTTAGGGCAAAATTGCAGAAATTTCAGTTATTTCAGAGAAAAAATGCAAAAATTTTTCTTATTTTGGGGCAAAAAGGCAGAAATTCCCATTATTTTGGGGCAAAAGGCAGAAATTCCCCTTATTTTGGGGTAAAATTGCAGAAATTTCACATATTTCAGGGCAAAAAGGCAGAAATTTCCCTTATTTTGGGGAAAATTGCAGAAATTTCAGTTATTTCAGGGTAATAAGTCAGAAATTTTCCTTATTTTGGGGCAAAAAAGACAGAAATTCCCTTTGTTTTCGGGGGAAAAGACAGAAATTCCACTTATTTAGAGGCAAAAAGGCAGAAATTTCCCTTATTTTGAAGCAAAAATGAAGAAATTTCCCTTTTTTATGGCAAAAAAGTATGCATTCCCCTTATTTTCGGGCAAAAAGGCAGAAATTCCCCGTATTTTGGAGTAAAATTGCAGAAATTCGCCTAATTTTGGGGAAAAAGGCAGAAATTCCCCTTATTTTGGGGTAAAATTGCAGAAATTTTAAATATTTCAGGGCAAAATGGCAGAAATTCCCCTTATTTTGGGGCAAAAAATGAAATCCATAATTTTTGGCTAAAATTGAGGAAATTTCACTTATTTCGGGACAAAAAGGCAGAAATTCCACTTAATTTCGGGCAAAAAAGCAGAAATGACCCGTATTTTGGAGCAAAATTGAAGAAATTCCCTTAATATTGTTGCAAAAATGCAGAAATTCCCTTTATTTTGGGGCAAAATGCAGAAATTCTCCATGTTTTGGTGTAAAAAGGCTGAAATTCCCCTTATTTTGAGGTAAAATTCTAAAATTCCCCATATTTTGGGGCAGAAGGCAGAAATTCCCCTCATTTTGGGGCAAAAAGGCACAAATTTCCCTTATTTTCGGGGAAATTGCAGAAATTTCATTTATTTCAGGGTAAAAAGTCAGAAATTCCCCTTATTTTGGGGCAAAAAGCAGAAATTTCTTTGATTATGGTACAAAATTGAAGAAATTTTACTTATTTTGAAACAAAAAGGCAGAAATTCCCCATATTTTGGGGCAAAAGGCAGAAATTCTTTTTATTTTGAGGTAAAATGCAGAAATTCCCCTTATTTAGAGGTAAAATGCTGAAATTCCCCAAATACTGGGCGGAAATGCAGAAATTCCCTTTATTTTGGGGCTAAAAACAGAAATTCCCTGTATTTTGAAGCAAAATTGCAGAAATTCTCCTTATTTTTGGGCAAAAAGACAGAAAATCTCCTTTTTTCGGGGGCAAAAAGTTAGAAATTCCCCTTATTTTGGGGCAAAATTGCAGAAATTTCCTTTACATTTAGGAAAAATTGCAGAAATTTCCCTTATTTTGGGTCAAAATTGCAGAAATTTCACTTATATCAGAAAAAATGCAGAAATTTTCTTATTTTGGGACAAAAAGGCAGAAATTTCTATTATTTGTTACAAAATTGCAGAAATTTTTCTTATTTTGGGGCAAAAAGGCAGAAATTCCCCATATTTTGGGGCAAAAGGGCTGAAATTCCCCATATTTTTGGGCAAAAAGTCAGAAATTCCCCTTATGTTGGGGAAAAAACAGAAATTTCGTTTATTTTTGGGGAAAAGGCAGAAATTGCACTTATTTTGAGTCAAAAAGGCGTAAAATTTCCTTAATTTCAGGCAAAAATGACGAAATTTCCCTTTTTTATGGCAAAAAGGTATACATTCCCTTTATTTTCGGGCAAAATGCAGAAATTCTCCGTATTTTGGAGCAAAATTGCAGAAATTCCCCTAATTGTGGGGCAAAAAGGCAGAAATTCCCCATATGTTGGGGCAAAAAGACAGAAATTCTCCTTTTTTGGGGGCAAAACTCAGAAATTTCACTTGTTTTAGAGCAAAATTGCAGAAATTTCTGTTATTTCAGAGAAAAAAAGCAAAATTTTTTCTTATTTTGGGGCAAAAATGCAGAAATTCCCATTATTTTGAGGCAAAAAGGCAGAAAATCACCTAATTTTGGGGTAAATTTGCAGAAATTTCACATATTTCAGGGCAAAAAGGCAGAAATTTCCCTTATTTTGGGGCAAAATTGCAGAAATTTCACTTATTTCAGGGTAATAAGTCAGAAATTTTCTTTATTTTGGGGCAAAAAAGACAGAAATTACCTTTTTTTGAGGGGAAAAAGACAGAAATTCCACTTATTTTGAGGCAAAAAGGCAGAAATTCCTCTTATTTTGGAGCAAAAATGAAGAAATTTCGCTTTTTCATGGCAAAAAGGTATGCATTCCCCTTATTTTCAGACAAAAAGGCAAAAATTCCCCGTATTTGGAACAAAATTGCAGAAAATCCCCTAATTTTAGGGCAAAAGGCAGAACTTCCCTTTATTTTGGGGCAAAAATCAGAAATTCCCCTTACTTTTGGGTAAAATTGCATAAATTTAACTTATTTATGGGCAAAATTGCAGAATTTTCATTTATTTCAGGGAAAAAAGGCAGAAATTTTCCTTATTTTGGGGCAAAAAGGCACAAATTCCTAATATTTTGTGGCAAAAAATGCAGAAATTCCCCTTATTTTGAGGTAAAAAGGCTGAAATTTCCCGTATTTGGGGGCAAAAAGGCAGAAATTTTTTTATTTTAGGGCAAAATTGCAAAAATTTACTTTATTTTGAGGCAAAATTGCAGAAATTTCACTTATTTCAGGGTAATAAGTCAAAAATTTTTAATATTTTAGGGCAAAAAAGACAGAAATTCTCTTTGTTTTTGGGGAAAAAGTCAGAAATTCCACTTATTTAGAGGCAAAATGGCAGAAATTCCTCTTATATTGGAGCAAAAATGAAGAAATTTCCCTTTTTTATGGCAAAAAGGTATGCATTCTCCTTATTTTCTGGCAAAAGGGCAGAAATTCCCCGTATTTTGGAGGAAAATATCAGAAAATCCCCTAATTGTGGGGCAAAAAGGCAGAAATTCTCTATATGTTGGGGTAAAAATACAGAAATTCTTTATATTTGGGGGCAAAACTCAGAAATTCCACTTATTTAGAGACAAAATGGCAGAAATTCCTCTTATTTTGGAGGAAAAATGAAGAAATTTCCCTTTTTTATGGCAAAAAGCTATGCATTCTCTTTATTTTCGGGCAAAAAAGCAGAAATTCCCTGTATTTTGGAGCAAAATTGCAGAAATTACCCTAATTTTGGGGCAAAAGGCAGAAATTTCCCTTATTTTGGGGTAAAATTGCAGAAATTTCAAATATTTCAGGGCTAAATTGCAGAAATTATCCTTATTTGGGGGCAAAAAGATGAAATCCATAATTTTTGGCTAAAATTGAAGAAATTTCACGTATTTCGGGATAAAAAGGCAGAAATTCCACTTAATTTCGGGCAAAAAGGCAGAAATTCCCATTATTTTGGAGCAAAATTGCAGAAATTCTCTTAATATTGGTGCAAAAATGCAGAAATTCCCTTTATTTTGGGGCAAAAAGGCAGAAATTCTCCATATTTTGGTGCAAAAAGGCTAAAATTCCCCTTATTTTGAGGTAAAATGCTGAAATTCCCCATATTTTGGGGCAAAAGGTAGAAATTCCCCTCATTTTGGGGCAAAAAGGCACAAATTTTCCTTATTTTCGGGCAAAATTGCTGAAATTTCATTTATTTCAGAGTAAAAAGTCAGAAATTCTCCTTATATTGTAGTAAAAACAGAAATTTCTTATATTATGGTACAAAATTGAAGAAATTTTCCATGTTTTGGAACAAAAAGGCAGAAATTCCACATATTTTGGGGCAAAAGGCAGAAATTTTTTTTATTTTGAGGTAAAATGCAGAAATTCCCCTTATTTAGAGGTAAAATGCAGAAATTCCCCAAATATTGGGGGAAAATACAGAAAATCCCTTTATTTTGGCGCTAAAAGGCAGAAATTCCCTGTATTTTGAAGCAAAATTGCAGAAATTCTCATAATTTTCAGGCAAAAAGGCAGGAATTCTCCTTATTTTGGGGCAAAAAGACAGAAAATCTCCTTTTTTAGGGGGCAAAAAGTCAGAAATTCCCCTTATTTTGGGGCAAAATTGCAGAAATTTCCTTTACATTTGGGCAAAATTGCAGAAATTTCCCTTATTTTGGGGTAAAATTGCAAAAATTTCACTTATTTCAGAAAAAATGCAGAAATTTTCTTATTTTGGGGCAAAAAGGCAGAAATTTCTATTATTTTGGTACAAAATTGCAGAAGTTTTTCTTATTTTGGGACAAAAATGCAGAAATTCCCCATATTTTGAGGCAAAAAGGCTGAAATTCCCCTTATTTTCGGGCAAAAATCAGAAATTCCCCTAATGTTGGGGCAAAAAAACAGAAATTTCGTTTATTATTGGGGAAAAGGCAGAAATTGCACTTATTTTGAGTCAAAAAGGCGGAAAATTTCCTTATTTTCTGGCAAAAATGAAGAAATTTCCCTTTTTTATGGCAAAAAGGTATACATTCCCTATATTTTCGGGCAAAAAGGCAGAAATTCTCCGTATTTTGGAGCAAAATTGCAGAAATGCCCCGAATTGTGGGGCAAAAAGGCAGAAATTCCCTATATGTTGGGGCAAAAAGACAGAAATTCATTTTATTTTGGGGCAAAACTCAGAAATTCCACTTATTTAGAGGCAAAATGGCACAAATTCCTCTTATTTTGAAGCAAAAATGAAAAAATTTCCCTTTTGTATGGCAAAAAGTTTTGCATTCTCCTTATTTTCGGGCAAAGAGGCAGAAATTCCGTGTATTTTGGAGCAAAATTGCAGAAATTCCCCTAATTTTGGGGCAAAAGGCAAAAATTCCCCTTATTTTGGGGTAAAATTGCAGAAATTTCAAATATTTCAGGCAAACTGGCAGAAATTCCCCTTATTTTGGGGCAAAAAGATGAAATCCATAATTTTTGGTTAAAATTGAAGAAATTACACTTATTTCGGGACAAAAAGTCAGAAATTCCACTTAATTTCGGGCATAAAGGCAGAAAAGACCCGTATTTTGGAGCAAAATTGCAGAAATTCCCCTAATATTGGTGCAAAAATTCAGAAATTCTCTTTATTTTGGGGCAAAAATGCAGAAATTCTTCATATTTTGTTGCAAAAAGGCTGAAATTCCCCTTATTTTGAGGTAAAATCCTGAAATTCCCCATATTATGGGGCAAAAGGCAGAAATTCCCCTCATTTTGGGGCAAAAAGGCACAAATTTCCCTTATTTTCGGGCAAAATTGCAGAAATTTCATTTATTTCAGAGTAAAAAGTCAGAAATTCCCCTTATTTTGGGGCAAAAAGTAGAACTTTCTTTTATTATGGTACAAAATTGAAGAAATTTTCCTTATTTTGTAACAAAAAGGCAGAAACTCCCCATAATTTGAGGCAAAAGGCAGAAATTCTTATTTTGAGGTAAAATGCAGAAATTCCCCTTATTTAGAGGTAAAATGAAGAAATTCTGCAAATATTGGGGGAAAATGCAGAAATTCCCTTTATTTTGGGGCTAAAAGGCAGAAATTCCCTGTATTTTGAAGCAAAATTGCAGAAATTCTCATAATTTTCAGACAAAAAGGCAGAAATTCTCCTTATTTTGGGGGCAAAAAGACAGAAAATCTCCTTTTTCGGGGGCAAAAAGTCAGAAATTCCCCTTATTTTGGGGCAAAATTGCAGAAATTTCCTTTACATTGGGGCAAAATTGCAGAAATTTCCCTTATTTTGGGGCAAAATTGCAAAAATTTCACTTATTTCAGAAAAAATGAAGAAAGTTTCTTCTTTTGGGGCAAAAAGGCAGAAATTTCTACTATTTTGGTACAAAATTGCAGAAATTTTTCTTCTTTTATGCCAAAAAGGCAGAAATTCCCAATATTTTGGGGCAAAAAGGCAGAAATTCCCCTTATGTTTGGGCAAAAAGACAGAAATTTCGTTTATTTTTTGGGAAAAGGCAGAAATTGCACTTATTTTGAGTCAAAAAGGCAGAAAATTTCCTCTTATTTTGGAGAAAAAATGAAGAAATTTCCCTTTTTTATGGCAAAAGGTGTACATTCTCTTTATTTTCGGGCAAAAAGGCAGAAATTCCCCGTATTTTGGAGCAAAATTGCAGAAATTCCCTTAATTGTGGGGCAAAAAGGCAGAAATTCCTTATATGTTGGGAAAAAAGACAGAAATTCTCCTTATTTTGGGGCAAAACTCAGAAATTTCACTTATTTTAGGGCAAAATTGCAGAAATTTCAGTTATTTCAGAGAAAAAAAGCAAAAATTATTCTTATTTTGGGGCAAAAAGGCAGAAATTCCCATTATTTTGGGGCAAAATCAGAAATTCACCTTATTTTGGAATAAAATTGCAGAAATTTCACATATTTCAGGGCAAAAAAGCAGAAATTTCCCTTATTTTGTAGCAAAATTGCAGAAATTTCACTTATTTCAGGGTAATAAGTCAGAAATTTTCGTTATTTTGGCGCAAAAAAGACAGAAATTCCCTTTGTTTTGGGGGAAAAAGACAGAAATTCCACTTATTTAGGGGAAAAAATCAGAAATTCCCCTTATTTTGGAGCAAAAGTGAAGAAATTTCTCTTTTTTATGGCAAAAAGGTATGCATACCCCTTATTTTCGAGCAAAAAGGAAGAAATTCCCCGTATTTTGGAGCAAAATTGCAGAAATTCCCCTAATTTTGGGGCAAAAGCCAGAAATTCCCTTTATTTTGGGGCAAAAATCAGAAATTCCCCTTATTTTGGGGCAAAATTCCAGAAATTTCCTTTATTTTGGTGCAAAATTGCAGGAATTTACATTATTTTGGGGCAAAATTGCAGAAATTTTCCTTATTTCGGGCAAAATTACAAAAATTTCACTTATTTTCAGGTAAAAAGGCTGAAATTTCCTTTATTTTGGGGAAAAAGGGAGAAATTTCCCTTATTTTGGGGCAAAATTGCAGAAATTTTCCTTATTTTGGGGCAAAAAGGCAGAAATTCCTTATATTTTGTGGCAAATATAAGGCAGAAATTCCCCTTATTTTGAGGTAATGAGCCTGAAATTCCCTTTATGTTTGGGGAAAAAGGCAGAAAATCCCATTATTTTGAGGCAAAAAGCAGAAATTTCTTTTATTATGGACAAAATTGAAGAAATTTTCGTTATTTTGGAACAAAAAGGCAGAAATTCCCCATATTTTTGGGCAAAAGGCGGAAATTTTTTTTATTTTGAGGTTAAATGCAGAAATTCCCCTTATTAAGAGGTAAAACGCTGAAATTCCCCAAATATTGTTGGAAAATGCAGAAATTCCCTTTAGTTTTGGGATAAAAGGCAGAAATTCCCCGTATTTTGAAGCAAAATTGCAGAAATTCTCATAATTTTCGGGCGAAAAGGCAGAAATTCTCCTTATTTTGGGGCAAAAAGACAGAAAATCTCCTTTTTCGGGAGGAAAAAGTCAGAAATTCCCCTTATTTTGGGGCAAAATTGCAGAAATTTCCTTTACATTTGGGCAAAATTGCAGAAATTTCCCTTATTTTGGGGCAAAATTGCAGAAATTTCACTTATTTCAGAAAAAGGCAGAAATTTTCTTATTGTGGGGCAAAAAGGCAGAAATTTCTTTTATTTTGGTTCAAAATTGCAGAAATTATTCTTATTTTGGGGCAAAAAGGCAGAAATTACTCATATTTTGGGGCAAAATGCGGAAATTCCTCTTATTTTTAGGTAAAAAGGCTGAAATTCCCCTTATTGTCGGGCAAAAAGTCAAAAATTCCCCTTATATTGGGGCAAAAAGACAGAAATTTCGGGAAAAAGGCAGAAATTGCACGTATTTTGAGTAATTAAAAATGTGAAAAATCCCCTTATTTTGGGGCAAAAATGAAGAAATTTCCCTTTTTTATGGCAAAAAGGTATACATTCCCTTTATTTTCGGGTAAAAAGGCAGAAATTCCCCGTTTTTTGGAGCAAAATTGCAGAAATTCACCTAATTTTGGGGCAAAATGGCACAAATTCCCCTTATTTTCGGCGAAAAAGGCAGAAAATCCTCGTATTTTGGAGCAAAATTGCAGAAATTCACATAATTTTGGGATAAAATACAGTAATTTTCTTTATTTTAGGGCAAAAGGCAGAAACTCCCCTTATTTTAGGGCAAAATTGCAGAAATTTCCCTTATTTAGGGGCAAAAAACACAAATTTCCTTTATTTTGGGGCAAAATTGCAGAAATTTCCCTTATTTTAGGGCAAAATTGCAGAAATTTCACTTATTTCAGAGAAAAAAAGCAAAAATTTTTCTTATTTTGGGACAAAATGGCAGAAATTCCCATTATTTTGGGGCAAAAAGGCCGAAATTCACCTTATTTTGGGTTAAAATTGCAGACATTTGACATATTTCAAAGCAAAAAGGCAGAAACTTCCCTTATTTTGGGGCAAAATTGCAGAAATTTTACTTATTTCTGGGTAATAAGTCAGAAATTTTCCTTATTTTGGGGTAAAAAAGACAGAAATTTTCTTAGTTTTGGGGGAAAAAGACAGAAATTCCAATTATTTAGAGGCAAAAAGGCAGAAATTCCCCTTATTTTGGAGCAAAAATGAAGACATTTTCCATTTTTATGGCAAAAATTATGCATTCCCCTTATTTTCGGCAAAAAGGCAGAAATTCCCCGTATTTTGGAGCAAAATTGCAGAAAATCCCCTAATTGTGGGGCAAAAAGGCAGAAATTCTCTATATGTTGGGGCAAAATACAGAAACTCTCCTTATTTTGGGGCAAAACTCAGAAATTCCACTTATTTAGAGGCAAAATGGCAGAAATTCCTCTTATTTTGGAGCAAAAATTAAGAATTTTTTTTATGGCAAAAAGTTATGCATTCCCCTTATTTTCGGTCAAAAGGCAGAAATTCTCCGTATTTTAAAGCAAAATTGCAGAAATTCCCTTAATTTTGGGACAAAAGGCAAAAATTCCCCTTATTTTGGAGTAAAATTGTAGAAATTTCAAATATTTCAGGGCAAAATGGCTGAAATTCCCCTTATTTTGAGGCAAAAGGATGAAATCCCTAATTTTTGGCTAAAATTGAAGAAATTTCACTTATTTCGGGACAAAAAGGCAGAAATTCCACTTAATTTCGGGCAGAAAGGAAGAAAATCTCTTTATTTTGGAGCAAAATTGTAGAAATTCCCCTAATATTGGTGCAAAAATGCAGAAATTCCCTTTATTTTGGGGCAAAAATGCAGAAATTCTCCACATTTTGGTGCAAAAAGGCTGAAATTCCCCTTATTTTGAGGAATAATGCTAAAATTTTTCATATTTTGGGGCAAAGGCAGAAATTCCCCTTATTTTGAAGCAAAAAGGCACAAATTTCCCTTATTTTCGGGCAAAATAGTACAAATTTCATTTATTTCAAGGCAAAAATTCAGAAATTCCCTTTATTTTGGGGCAAAAAGTAGAAATTTCTTTTATTATGGTACAAAAATGAAGAAATTTTTTTTATTTTGAAACAAAAAGGCAGAAATTCCCCATATTTTGGGGCAAAACGCAGAAATTCTTTTTATTTTGAGGTAAAATGCAGAAATTCCCTTTTTTTAGAGGTAAAATGCAGAAATTACCCAAATATTGTGGGAAAATGCAGAAATTCCCTTTAGTTTTGGGATAAAAGGCAGAAATTCCCCGTATTTTGAAGCAAAATTGCAGAAATTCTCATAATTTTCGGGCGAAAAGGCGGAAATTCTCCTTATTTTGGGGCAAAAAGACAGAAAATCTCTTTTTTCGGGAGGAAAAAGTCAGAAATTCCCCTTATTTTGGGGCAAAATTGCAGAAATTTCCTTTACATTTGGGCAAAATTGCAGAAATTTCCCTTATTTTGGGGCAACATTGCAGAAATTTCACTTATTTCAGAAAAAGGCAGAAATTTTCTTATTGTGGGACAAAAAGGCAGAAATTTCTTTTATTTTTGTTCAAAATTGTAGAAATTATTCTTATTTTGGGGCAAAAAGGCAGAAATTCCTCATATTTTGGGGCAAAATGCGGAAATTCCTTTTATTTTTAGGTAAAAAGGCTGATATTCCCCTTATTGTTGGGCAAAAAGTCAGAAATTCTTCTTATATTGGGGCAAAAAGACAGAAATTTCGTTTATTTTCGGGAGAAAGGCAGAAATTGCACGTATTTTGAGTAATTAAAAATGTGAAAAATCCCCTTATTTTGGGGCAAAAATAAAGAAATTTCCCTTTTTTATGGCAAAAAGGTATACATTCCCTTTATTTTCGGGTAAAAAGGCAGAAATTCCCCGTTTTTTGGAGCAAAAGTGCAGAAATTCCCCTAATTTTGGGGCAAAAAGGCAGAAATTCCCCTTATTTTCTTGTAAAACTGCAGAAATTTCACTTATTTCGCGGCAAAATGGCACAAATTCCCCTTATTTTCGGCGAAAAAGGCAGAAAATCATCGTATTTTGGAGCAAAATTGCAAAAATTCACATAATTTTGGGGTAAAAAATACAGTAATTTTCTTTATTTTGGGGCAAAATGCAGAATCTCCCCTTATTTTAGGGCAAAATTGCAGAAATTTCCCTTATTTAGGGGCAAAAAACAGAAATTTCCTTTATTTTGGGGCAAAATTGCAGAAATTTCCCTTATTTTAGGGCAAAATTACAGAAATTTCACTTATTTCAGAGAAAAAAAGCAAAAATTTTCTTATTTTGGGACAAAATGGCAGAAATTCCCATTATTTTGTGGCAAAAAGGCTGAAATTCATCTTATTTTGGGTTAAAATTGCAGATATTTCACATATTTCAAGGCAAAAAGGCAGAAATTCCCCTGATTTTGAGGTAAAACTGCAGAAATTTTACTTATTTCACAGCAAAGTTGCAGAAATTCTCCTTATTTTTGGCGAAAAAGGCAAAAAATACCTGTATTGTGGAGCAAAATTGCAGAAATTCACTTATTTTGGGGTAAAAAAATACAGTAATTTTCTTTATTTTAAGGCAAAAAGGCAGATATTCTTTTTATTTTGGGGCAAAAGGCAGAAATGCCCCTTATTTTAGGGCAAAATTGCAGAAATTTTCCTTATTTGGGGGCAAAAAACAGAAATTCCCCTTATTTTGGGGCAAAATTGCAGAATTTTCCCTTATTATGGGGAAAAATTGCAGAAATTTCCCTTATTTTAGGGCAAAATTGCAGAAATTTTACTTATTTCAAAGAAAAAAAGCAAAAATTTTTCTTATTTTGGGACAAAATAGCAGAAATTCCAATTATTTTGTGGCAAAAAGGCAGAAATTCACCTTATTTTGGGTTAAAATTGCAAATATTTCACATATTTCAGGGCAAAAACACAGAAATTTACCTTATTTTGGGGCAAAATTACAGAAAATTCACTTATTTCAGGGCAATAAGTCAGAAATTTTCCTTATTTAGGGCCAAAAAAGAAAGAAATTCCCTTAGTTTTGGGGGAAAAAGACAGAAATTCCACTTATTTAGAGGCAAAAATTCAGAAATTCCCCTTATTTTGAAGCAAAAATGAAGAAATTTCCCCTTTTAATTGCAAAAAAATATGCATTCTCCTTATTTTCGGGCAAAAAGGCAGAAATTCCCCGTATTTTGGAGCAAAATTGCAGAAAATCCCCTAATTGTGGGGCAAAAAGGCAGAAATTCTCTATATGTTGGGGCAAAATAGAGAAATTCTCCTTATTTTGGGGCAAAACTTAGAAATTCCACTTATTTAAAGGCAAAATGGCAGAAATTCCTCTTATTTTGGAGGAAAAATGAATAAATTTCCCTTTTTTATGGCAAAAAGGTATGCATTCCCCTTATTTTCGGGCAAAAAGGCAGAAATTCCCCGTATTTTGGAGCAAAATTGCAGAAATTCCCCTAATTTTGGGACAAAAGGCAGAAATTCCCCTTATTTTAGAGTAAAATTGCAGAAATTTCAAATATTTCAGGGCAAAATGACAGAAATTCCCCTTTTTTGGGGGCAAAAAGAAGAAATCCCCAATTTTTTGCTAAAATTGAAGAAATTTCACTTATTTCGGGACAAAAAGGCAGAAATTCCACTTAATTTCGGGCAAAAAGGCAGAAATGACCCGTATTTTGGAGCAAAATTGCAGAAATTCCCCTAATATTGGTGCAAAAATGCAGAAATTCCATTTATTTTGGGGCAAAAAGGCAGAAATTCTCCATATTTTGGTGCAAAAATGCTGAAATTCCCCTTATTTTGAGGTAAAATGCTGAAATTCCACATATTTTGGGGCAAAGGCAGAAATTTCCCTTATTTTGAAGCAAAAAGGAACAAATTTCCCTTATTTTCGGGCAAAATAGTAGAAATTTCATTTATTTCAAGGCAAAAATTCAGAAATTCCTCTTATTTTGGGGCAAAAAGTAGCAATTTCTTTTATTATGGTACAACATTGAAGAAATTTTCCTTATTTTGGAACAAAAAGGCATAAATTCCCCATATTTTGGGGCAAAACGCAGTAATTCTTTTTATATTGAGGTAAAATGCAGAAATTCCCTTTATTTAGAGGTAAAATGCAGAAATTACCCAAATATTTGGGGAAAATGCAGAAATTCCCTTTATTTTAGGGATAAAAGTCAGAAATTCCCCGTATTTTGAAGCAAAATTGCAGAAATTCTCATAATTTTCGGGCAAAAAGTCAGAAATTCTCCTTTTTTTGGAGCAAAAAGACAGAAAATTTCCTTTTTTCGGGAGCAAAAAGTCAGAAATTCCCCTTATTTTGGGGCAAAATTGCAGAAATTTCCTTTACATTTGAGCAAAATTGCAGAAATTTCCCTTATTTTGGGGCGAAATTGCAAAAATTTCACTTATTACAGAAAAAAGTTAGAAATTTTCTTATTTTGTGGCAGAAAGGCAGAAATTCCCCTTATTTTGAGGTAAAAAAGCTAAAGTTTCCCTTATTTTCGGGCAAAAAGTCAGAAATTCCCCTTATTTTTGGGCAAAAATATAGAAATTTCGTTTATTTTTGGTGAAAAGGCAAAAATTTCACTTATTTCACGGCAAAGTGGCAGAAATTCCCCTTATTTTCGGCGAAAAAGGCAGAAAATCCCCGTATTTTGGAGCAAAATTGCAGAAATTCACTTATTTTGTGGTAAAAAATACAGTAATTTTCTTTATTTTGGGGCAAAAAGGCAGATATTCTCCTTATTTTGGGGCAAAAGGCAGAAATTCCTCTTATTTTAGGGCAAAATTGCAGAAATTTCCTTTATTTGGGGGTAAAAACAGAAATTCCCATTATTTTGGGGCAAAATTGCAGAAATTTCCCATATTATGGGGAAAAATTGCAGAAATTTCCCTTATTTTAGGGCAAAATTGCAGAAATTTCACTTATTTCAGAGAAAAAAAGCAAAAATTTTTCTTATTTTGGGACAAAAAGTCAGAAATTCCCATTATTTGGGGGCAAAAAGGCAGAAATTCACCATATTTTGGGTTAAAATTGCAGATATTTCACATATTTCAGGGCAAAAAGGCAGAAATTTCCCTTATTAAAGGGAAAATTGCAGAAATTTCACTTATTTCAGGGTAATAAGTCAGAAATTTTCCTTATTTTTGGGCAAAAAAGACAAAAATTCCCTTAGTTTTGGGGGGGAAAGACAGAAATTCCACTTATTTAGAGGCAAAAAGGCAGAAATTCCCTTTATTTTGGAGAAAAAATAAAGACATTTCCCTTTTTTATGGCAAAAAGTATGCATTCCTTTTATTTTCGGGCAAAAAGGCAGAAATTCCCCGTATTTTGGAGCAAAAGTGCAGAAAATCCCCTAATTGTGGGGCAAAAGGCAGAAATTCTCTATATGTTGGGGCGAAATACAGAAATTCTCCTTATTTTGGGGCAAAACTCAGAAATTCCACTTATTTAGAGGCAAAATTGCAGAAATTCCTCGTATTTTGGAGCAAAAATGAAGAAATTTCCCTTTTTTATTGCAAAAAGTTATGCATTCCCGTTATTTTCGGGCAAAAAAGCAGAAATTCCCCGTATTTTGGAGCAAAATTGCAGAAAATCCCCTAATTGTGGGGCAAAAAGGCAAAAATTCTCTATATGTTGGGGCAAAATACAGAAATTCTCCTTATTTTGGGGCAAAACTCAGAAATTCCACTTATTTAGAGGCAAAATGGCAGAAATTACTCTTATTTTGGAGCAAAAATAAAGAAATTTCACTTTTTAATGGCAAAAGGTATGCATTCCCCTTATTTTCGGGCTAAAATGCAGAAATTCCCCGTATTTTGGAGCAAAATTGCAGAAATTCCCCTAATTGTGGGGAAAAAATGCAGAAATTCCCTATATGTTAGGGCAAAAAGACAGAAATTCTCCTTATTTTGGGGCAAAACTCAGAAATTCCACTTATTTTGGGGCAAAATTCATGAAATTTCCCTTATTTTAGGGCAAAATTGTAGAAATTTCACTTACTTTGGGGCAAAATTGCAGAAATTTCACTTATTTCAGGGAAAAAAGGTAGAAATTTTTTTTTTGGAGTAAAAAGTCAGAAATTCCTAATATTTTGTGGCAAAAATTCAGAAATTTCCCTTATTTTGAGGTAAAAATGCTGAAATTCCCTTTATTTGGGGGCAAAAAGGCAGAAACTTCCCTTATTTTGGGGCAAAATTGCTGAAATTTCACTTATTTCAGGGGAAAAAAGCAGAATATTTCTTATTTTGGGGCACAATGGCAGATATTTCCCATATTTTGGGGCAAAAATACAGATAACCATTATTTTGAGGTAAAAATGCTGAAATTCCCTTACTTGGAAGCAAAAAAGCAGAAATTTTCCTTATTTTGGGGAAAAATTGCAGAAATTTCACTTATTTAAGGGTAATATGTCAAAAATTTTTCTTATTTGGGGGCAAAAAAGACAGAAATTCTTCTTATTTTTGGGCAAAACTCAGAAATTCCACTTATTTTGGGGCAAAATTCCAGAAATTTCCCTTATTTTGGGGCAAAAATGCAGAAATTTCACTTATTTTGTGGCAAAATTGCAGAAATTTCTCTTATTTCAGGGAAAAAAACAGAAATTTTCTTATTTTGGGGAAAAAGGCAGAAATTTCTTTTATTTTGGTACAAAATTGTAGAAATTTTTCTTATTTTGGGCAAAAAGGCAGAAATTTCCCATATTTTGTGGCAAAAATGCAGAAATTCCCCTTATTTTGAGGTAAAAAGGCTGAAATTCCCCTTATTTTGCGGCAAAAAGTCAGAAATTCTTCTTATCTTGGGTCAAAAAGCAGACATTTCCCTTATTTTGGGGAAAAAATTTAGAAATTTAACTTATTTTAGGGCAAAAATCAGAAATTCCCGTTATTTTGGGGCAAAAAGACAGAAATTCCGTATATTTTTGGAAAAATTCAGAAATTGCACTTATTTTGGGTCAAAAAGGTGGCAAATCCCCTTATTTTGGGGTAAAAATGAAGAAATTTCCCTTTTTTATGGCAAAAAGTATACATTCCCTCTATTTTCAGGCAAAAAGGCAGAAATTCCCCGTATTTTGGAGCAAAATTGCAGAAATTCCCATAATTTTGGGGCAAAAATGCAGAGCTTCTTCTTATTTTGGGATAAAACTGCAGAAATTTCACTTATTTCGCGGAAAAATGGCAAAAATTCTCTTTATTTTCGGCGAAAAAGTGAGAAAATCCCCGTATTTTGAGACAAAATTGCAGAAATTCACCTAATTTTGGGGTAAAACATGCAGTAATTTTCTTTATTTCGGGGCAAAAAGGCAGAAATTCCTTTGATTTTGGGGCAAAAGGCAGAAATTCCCCTTATTTATGGCAAAATTGCAGAAATTTTTCTTATTTGGCGACAAAAAACAGAAATTCCCTTTATTTTGGGGCAAAATTGCAGAAAATACCTTTATTATGGGGAAAATTGCAGAAATTTCTTTTCTTTTAAGGCAAAATTGCAGAAATTTCACTTATTTCAGGGCATAATTCAAAAATTCCTTTTATTTTGGGGCAAAAAGACAGAAATTCCGTTTATTTTTGGGTAAAAAGGCAGAAATTTCACTTATTTTGAAGAAATAAGTCAGAAATTCCTATTATTTTGGGGCAAAAATGAAGAAATTTCCCTTTTTTTGTGGCAAAAGGTATACATACCCATTATTTTCGGGCAATAAAGCAGAAATACCCAGTATAATTGCAGAAATTCCCCTAATTGTGGGGCAAAAATGCAGAAATTCCTTATATGTTGGGGCAAAAAGACAGAAATTCCACTTATTTTGGGGCAAAATTCCAGAAATTTTACTTATTTTGGGGCAAAATTCCAGAAATTTCACATATTTCAGGGTAAAGAAGCAGAAATTTTTCGTATTTTGGAGCACAATGGCAGAAATTCTTAATATTTTGTGGCAAAAAATGCAGAAATTCCCCTTATTTTGAGGTAAAAAGGCTGAAATTCCCCTTTATTTGGGGCAAAAAGGCAGAAATTTCCCTTATTTTGGGGCAAAAACACAGAAATTCCCTTTATTTTGTGGCAAAAAGGCAGAAATTTCTTTCATTTTGGGCAAAATTGCAGAAATTTCACTTATTTCAGGGCATAATTCAAAATTTTTTTTTTATTTTGAGGCAAAAATCAGAAATTCCATTTATTTTTGGGTAAAAAGGCAGTAATTTCACTTATTTTGAAGTAAAAAGGCAAAAATTTTTCTTATTTTGGGGCAAAAATGAAGAAATTTCCTTTTTTTGAGGCAAAAGGTATACATTCCCCTTATTTTCGGGCTAAAAGGCCGAAATTCCCCGTATTTTGGAGCAAAATTGCAGAAATTCCCCTAAATGTGGGACAAAAAAGCAGAAATTTCCTATATGTTAAGGAAAAAAGACAGAAATTCTCCTTATTTTGGGGAAAAATTCAGAAATTCCACTTATTTTGGGGCAAAATTCCAGAAATTTCCCTTATTTTTGGGCAAAATTGAAGAAATTTCACTTATTTTGGGGTAAAATTGCAGAAATTTCACTTATTTCAGGGAAAAAAGGCAGAAATTTTCCTTATTTTGGGGCAAAAAAGCAGAAATTCCTAATATTATGTGGCAAAAATGCAGAAATTCCTTTTATTTTGAGGTAAAAAGTCTGAAATTCCCCTTATTTGGGGGCAAAACGGCAGAAATTTCCCTTATTTTGTGGCAAAATTGCAGAAATTTCACTTATTTCAGAGCATAAGTAAGAAATTTTCCTTATTTTGTGGCAGAAAAGACAGAAATTCCCTTTGTTTTGGGGGAAAAAGACAGAAATTCCACTTATTTAGAGGCAAAAAGTCAGAAATTCCCCTTATTTTGGAGCAAAAATAAAGAAATTTCCCTTTTTTATGGCAAAAAGTTATGCATTCTTCTTATTTTCGGGCAATAAGGCAGAAATTCCCCGTATTTTGGAGCAAAATTGCAGAAATTCCCCTAATTGTCGGGCAAAAAGGCAGAAATTCCCTATATGTTCGAGCAAAAAGACAGAAATTCTCCTTTTTTTGGGGCAAAACTTAGAAATTCCACTTATTTTGGAGCAAAATTCCAGAAATTTCCCTAATTTTGGGGCAAAATTGAAGAAATTTCACTTATTATGGGGCAAAATTGCAGAAATTTCACTTATTTCAGAAAAAAATGCAGAAATTTTCTTATTTTGGGGAAAAGGCAGAAATTTCTTTTATTTTGGTACAAAATTGCAGAAATTTTTCTTAATTTGGGGCAAAGAGGCAGAAATTTCCTATAGTTTGGGCCAAAAATGCAGAAATACCCCTTATTTTGAGGTAAAAATGCTGAAATTCCCTGTATTTGGGGGCAAAAAGGCAGAAACTTCCCTTATTTTGGGGCAAAATTGCAGAAATTTCACTTTTTTTAGGGTATTAAGTCAGAAATTTTCCTATTTTAGGGCAATAAAGACAGAAATTTTCTTTGTTTTGGGGGAAAATACAGAAATTACACTTATTTAGAGGCAAAAAACAGAAATTCCCCTTATTTTAGAGCAAAAATGAAGAAATTTCCTTTTTTTTGTGGCAAAAGGTATACATTCCCCTTATTTTCGGGCTAAAAAGCAGAAATTCCCCATATTTTGGAGCAAAATTGCAGAAATTCCCCTAATTGTGGGGCAAAAAGGCAGAAATTCCTTATATGTTAGTGCAAAAAGTCAGAAATTCTCTTTATTTTGGGCCAAAATCAGAAATTCCACTTATTTTGGGGCAAAATTGCAGAAATTTCACTTATTTTGGAGTAAAAAAATACAGTAATTTTCTTTTTTTGGGGGCAAAAAGGCAGATATTCTCCTTATTTTGGGGCAAAAGGCAGAAATTCCCCTTATATTAGGGCAAAATTGCAGAAATTTTCCTTATTTGGGGGCAAAAAACAGAAATTCCCCTTATTTTGGGTCAAAATTGCAGAAATTTCCATTATTATGGGAAAAAATTGCAGAAATTTCTCTCATTTTAGAGCAAAATTGCAGAAATTTCACTTATTTCAGAGAAAAAAAGCAAAAATTTTTTTTTTTGGGACAAAATAGCAGAAATTCCAATTATTTTGTGGCAAAAGGCAGAAATTCTCTTTATTTTGGGTTAAAATTGCAAATATTTCACATATTTCAGGGCAAAAAGACAGAAATTTACCTTATTTTTGGGCAAAATTGAAGAAATTTCACTTATTTCAGGGTAATAAGTCAGAAATTTTCCTTATTTTGGGCCAAAAAAGAAAGAAATTCCCTTAGTTTGGGGGGAAAAAGACAGAAATTCCACTTATTTAGAGGCAAAAAGTGAGAAAATCCCCTTATTTTGAAGCAACAATGAAGAAATTTCCCTTTTTAATTGCAAAAAGATATGCATTCTCCTTATTTTCGGGCAAAAAGGCAGAAATTCCCCGTATTTTGGAGCAAAATTGCAGAAAATCCCCTAATTGTGGGGCAAAAAGGCAGAAATTCTCTATATGTTGGGGCAAAATACAGAAATTCTCCTTATTTTGGGGCAAAACTCAGAAATTCCACTTATTTAGAGGAAAAATGGCAGAATTTCCTCTTATTTTGGAGCAAAAATGAAGAAATTTCTCTTTTTTATGGCAAAAAGGTATGCATTCCCCTTATTTTCGGGCAAAAAGGCAGAAATTCCCCGTATTTTGGAGCAAAATTGCAGAAATTCCCCTAATTTTGGGACAAAAGGCAGAAATTCCCCTTATTTTGGAGTAAAATTGCAGATATTTCAAATATTTCAGGGCAAAATGACAGAAATTCCTCTTATTTTGGGGTAAAGATGAAATCCCTAATTTTTGGCTATAATTGAAGAAATTTCACTTATTTCGGGACAAAAAGGCAGAAATTCCACTTAATTTCGGGCAAAAAGGCAGAAATGACCCGTATTTTGGAGCAAAATTGCAGAAATTCCCCTAATATTGGTGCAAAAATGCAGAAATTCCATTTATTTTGGGGCAAAAAGGCAAAAATTCTCCATATTTTGTTGCAAAAATTCTGAAATTCCCCTTATTTTGAGGTAAAATGCTGAAATTCCACATATTTTGGGGCAAAGGCAGAAATTCCCTTTATTTTGAAGCAATAAGGCACAAATTTCCATTATTTTCGGGCAAAATAGTAGAAATTTCATTTATTTCAAAGCAAAAATTCAGAAATTCCCCTTATTTTGGGGCAAAAAGTAGAAATTTCTTTTATTATGGTACAAAATTGAAGAAATTTTCCTTATTTTGGAACAAAAAGGCAGAAATTCCCCATAATTTGGGGCAAAACGCAGAAATTCTTCTTATTTTGAGGTAAAATGCAGAAATTCCCTTTATTTAGAGGTAAAATGCAGAAATTACCCAAATATTGGGGGAAAATGCAGAAATTCCCTTTATTTTGGGAATAAAAGGCAGAAATTCCCCGTATTTTGAAGCAAAATTGCAGAAATTCTCATAATTTTCGGGCAAAAAGTCAGAAATTCACCTTATTTTGGGGCAAAATTGCAGAAATTTCCTTTACATTTGAGCAAAATTGCAGAAATTTCCCTTATTTTGGGGCAAAATTGCAAAAATTTCACTTATTACAGAAAAAAGGTAGAAATTTTCTTATTTCGTGGCAGAAAGGCAGAAATTCCCCTTATTTTGGGGTAAAAAGGCTAAAATTTCCCTTATTTTCGGGCAAAAAGTCAGAAATTCCCCTTATTTTGGGGTAAAAATACAGAAATTTCATTTATTTTTGGTGAAAAGGCAAAAATTTCACTTATTTCACGGTAAAGTGGCAGAAATTCCCCTTATTTTCGGCGAAAAAGGCAGAAAATCCCCGTAGTTTGGAGCAAAATTGCAGAAATTCACTTATTTTGTGGTAAAAAATACAGTAATTTTCTTTATTTTGGGGCAAAAAGGCAGATATTCTCCTTATTTTGGGGCAAAAGGCAGAAATTCCTCTTATTTTAGGGCAAAATTGCAGAAATTTCCTTTATTTGGGGGCAAAAACAGAAATTCCCATTATTTTGGGGCAAGATTGCAGAAATTTCCCATATTATGGGGAAAAATTGCAGAAATTTCCCTTATTTTAGGGCAAAATTGCAGAAATTTCACTTATTTCAGAGAAAAAAAGTAAAAATTTTTCTTATTTTGGGACAAAAAGTCAGAAATTCCCATTATTTTGGGGCAAAAAGGCAGAAATTCACCATATTTTGGGTTAAAATTGCAGATATTTCACATATTTCAGGGCAAAAAGGCAGAAATTTTCCTTATTAGGGGAAAAATTGCAGAAATTTCACTTATTTCAGGGTAATAAGTCAGAAATTTTGCTTATTTTTGGGCAAAAAAGACAGAAATTCCCTTCGTTTTGGGGGAAAAAGACAGAAATTCCACTTATTTAGAGGCAAAAAGGCAGAAATTCCCCTTATTTTGGAGCAAAAATGAAGACATTTCCCTTTTTTATGGCAAAAAAGGATGCATTCCACTTATTTTCGGGCAAAAAGGCAGAAATTCCCCGTATTTTTGAGCAAAAGTGCAGAAAATACCCTAATTGTGGGGCAAATAGGCAGAAATTCTCTATATGTTGGGGCAAAATAGAGAAATTCTCCTTATTTTGAGGCAAAACTCGGAAATTCCACTTATTTAGAGGCAAAATGGCCGAAATTCCTCGTATTTTGGAGCAAAAATGAAGAAATTTCCCTTTTTTATTGCAAAAAGGTATGCATTCCCCTTATTTTCGGGCAAAAAAGCAGAAATTCCCCGTATTTTGGAGCAAAATTGCAGAAAATCCCCTAATTGTGGGGCAAAAAGGCAGAAATTCTCTATATGTTGGGGCAAAATACAGAAATTCTCCTTATTTTGGGGCAAAACTCAGAAATTCCACTTATTTAGAGGCAAAATGGCAGAAATTCCTCGTATTTTGGAGCAAAAATGAAGAAATTTCCCTTTTTAATGGCAAAAGGTATGCATTCCCCTTATTTTCGGGCTAAAAAGCAGAAATTCCCCGAATTTTGGAGCAAAATTGCAGAAATTCCCCTAATTGTGGGGCAAAAAGGCAGAAATTCCCTATATGTTAGGGCAAAAATACAGAAATTCTCCTTATTTTGGGGCAAAACTCAGAAATTCAACTTATTTTGGGGCAAAATTCATGAAATTTCCCTTATTTTAGGGCAAAATTGCAGAAATTTCACTTACTTTGGGGCAAAATTGCAGAAATTTCACTTATTTCAGGGAAAAAAGGCAGAAATTTTCTTTTTTGAAGTAAAAAGTCAGAAATTCCTAATATTTTGTGGCAAAAATGCAGAAATTTCCCTTATTTTGAGGTAAAAATGCTGAAATTCCCTTTATTTGGGTCAAAAAGGCAGAAATTTCCCTTATTTTGGTGCAAAATTGCAGAAATTTCACTTATTTCAGGGTAATAAGTCAGAAATTTTCCTTATTTTTGGGCCAAAAAGACAGAAATTCCCTTTATTTTGGGGGAAAAAAACAGAAATTCCACTTATTTAGAGGCAAAAAAGAAGAAATTCCCCTTATTTTGGAGCAAAAATGAAGAAATTTCCCTTTTTAATGGCAAAAAGTTATGCATTCTTCTAATTTTCGAGCAAAAAGCAGAAATTCTCTGTATTTTGGAGCAAAATTGCAGAAATTCCCCTAATTGTGTTGCAAAAAGGCAGAAATTCTCTATATGTTGGGGCAAAAAGACATAAATTCTCCTTATTTTGGGGCAAAACTCAGAAATTCCACTTATTTTGGTGCAAAATTTCAAAAAATTCCCTTATTTTGGGGCAAAATTGCAGAAATTCCCCTTATTTTGAGGTAAACAGAAGGAAATTCCCCTTATTTGGGAGCCAAAAGGCAGAAATTTCCCTTATTTTGGGGGAAAATTGCAGAAATTTCACTTATTTCAGGGTAATAAGTCAGAAATTTTTCTTATTTTGGGGCAAAAAAGACAGAAATTCCCTTTGTTTTGGGGGAAAAAGACAGAAATTCCACTTATTTAGAGGCAAAAAAGCAGAAATTCCCCTTATTTTGGAGCAAAAATGAAGAAATTTCCCTTTTTTATGGCAAGAAGTTATGCATTCTTCTTATTTTCTGGCAAAAAGGAAGAAATTCTCCGTATTTTAGAGCAAAATTGCCGAAATTCCCCTAATTGTGGGGCAAAAAGGCAGAAATTCCCTATATGTTTGAGCAAAAAGACAGAAATTCTCCTTATTTGGGGCAAAACTCATAAATTCCACTTATTTTGGGGCAAAATTCCAGAAATTTCCCTTATTTTGGGGCAAAATTGCAGAAATTTCACTTATTTTGTGGCAAAATTGCAGAAATTTCTCTTATTTCAGGGAAAAAAACAGAAATTTTCTTATTTTGGGGAAAAAGGCAGAAATTTCTTTTATTTTGATACAAAATTGTAGAAATTTTTCTTATTTTGGGCAAAAAGGCAGTAATTTCCCATATTTTGTGGCAAAAATGCAAAAATTCTCCTTATTTTGAGGTAAAAAGGCTGAAATTCCCCTTATTTTGGGGCAAAAAGTCAGAAATTCTTCTTATTTTGGGTCAAAAAGCAGACATTTCCCTTATTTTGGGGAAAAATTTTAGAAATTTAACTTATTTTAGGGCAAAAATCAGAAATTCCCGTTATTTTGGGGCAAAAAGACAGAAATTCCGTATATTTTTGGGAAAATCCAGAAATTGCACTTATTTTGGGTCAAAAAGGTGGCAAATCCCCTTATTTTGGGGTAAAAATGAAGAAATTACCTTTTTTTATGGCAAAAGGTATACATTCCCTCTATTTTCGGGCAAAAAGGCAGAAATTCCCCGTATTTTGGAGCAAAATTGCAGAAATTCCCATAATTTTGGGGCAAAAATGCAGAGCTTCCCCTTATTTTGGGGTAAAACTGCAGAAATTTCACTTATTTCGCGGAAAAATGGCAAAAATTCCCTTTATTTTCGGCGAAAAAGTGAGAAAATCCCCGTATTTTGAGACAAAATTGCAGAAATTCACCTAATTTTGGGGTAAAACATGCAGAAATTTTCTTTATTTCGGGGCAAAAAGGCAGAAATTCCTTTTATTTTGGGGCAAAAGGCAGAAATTCCCCTTATTTATGGCAAAATCGCAGAAATTTCCCTTATTTGGCGCCAAAAAACAGAAATTCCTTTTATTTTGGGGCAAAATTGCAGAAAATTCCTTTATTATAAGAAAAAATTGCAGAAATTTCTTTTCTTTTGGGGCAAAATTGCAGAAATTTTACTTATTTCAGGGCATAATTCAAAAATTCCTTTTATTTTTGGGCAAAAAGACAGAAATTCCATTTATTTTTGGGTAAAAAGGCAGAAATTTCACTTATTTTGAAGAAATAAGTCAGAAATTCCTCTTATTTTGGGGCAAAAATGAAGAAATATCCCTTTTTTGTGGCAAAAGGTATACATACCCATTATTTTCGGGCAAAAAAGCAGAAATACCCAGTATTTTGGAGCTAAATTGCAGAAATTCCCCTAATTGTGGGGCAAAAATGAAGAAATTCCCTATATGTTGGGGCAAAAAAACAGAAATTCTCCTTATTTTCGAGGAAAACTCAGAAATTCCACTTATTTTGGGGCAAAATTGCAAAAATTTCCTTTATTTTGGGTCAAAATTGCAGAAATTTCACTTATTTTGGGTCAAAATTGCAGAAATTTCACATATTTCTGGGTAAAGAAGCAGAAATTTTCCGTATTTTGGAGCACAATGGCAGAAATTCTTAATATTTTGTGGCAAAAAATGCAGAAATTCCCTTTATTTTGAGGTAAAAAGTCTGAAATTCCCCTTACTTGGGGGCAAAAATGCAGAAATTTCTTTTATTTTGGGGCAAAAACACAGAAATTCCCTTTATTTTGTGGCAAAAAGGCAGAAATTTTTTTTATTTTGGGGCAAAATTGCAGAAATTTCACTTATTTCAGGGCATAATTCAAATTTTTTTTTTATTTTGAGGCAAAAATCAGAAATTCCGTTTATTTTGGGGTAAAAAGGCAGTAATATCACTTATTTTGAAGTAAAAAGGCAGAAATTTTTCTTATTATGGGGCAAAAATCAAGAAATTTTCCTTTTTTTGAGGCAAAAGGTATACATTCCTTTTATTTTCGGGCTAAAAGGCAGAAATTCCCCGTATTTTGGAGCAAAATTGCAGAAATTCCCCTAAATGTGGGACAAATAAGCAGAAATTTCCTATATGTTAAGGAAAAAAGACAGAAATTCTCCTTATTTTGGGGAAAAATTCAGAAATTCCATTTATTTTGGGGCAAAATTCCAGAAATTTCCCTTATTTTTGGGCAAAATTGAAGAAATTTCACTTATTTTGGGGTAAAATTGCAGAAATTTCACTTATTTCAGGGAAAAAAGGCAGAAATTTTCCTTATTTTGGGGCAAAAAGACAGAAATTCCTAATATTTTGTGGCAAAAATGCAGAAATTCCTTTTATTTTGAGGTAAAAAGGCTGAAATTCCCCTTATTTGTGGGCAAAACGGCAGAAATTTCCCTTATTTTGTGGCAAAATTGCAGAAATTTCACTTATTTCAGGGCATAAGTCCGAAATTTTCCTTATTTTGTGGCAGAAAAGACAGAAATTCCCTTTGTTTTGGGGGAAAAAGACAGAAATTCCACTTATTTAGAGGCAAAAAGTCAGAAATTCCCCTTATTTTGGAGCAAAAATAAAGAAATTTCCCTTTTATATGGCAAAAAGTTATGCATTCTTCTTATTTTCGGGCAAAAAGGCAGAAATTCCCCGTATTTTGGAGCAAAATTGCAGAAATTCCCCTAATTGTGGGGCAAAAAGGCAGAAAATCCCTATGTGTTCGCGCAAAAAGACAGAAATTCTCCTTTTTTTGGGGCTAAACTCAGAAATTCCACTTATTTTGGGGCAAAATTTCAGAAATTTCCCTTATTTTAGGGCAAAATTGAAGAAATTTCACTTATTTTGGGGCAAAATTGCAGAAATTTCACTTATTTCAGAAAAAAATGCAGAAATTTTCTTATTTTGGGGAAAAGGCAGAGATTTCTTTTATTTTGGTACAAAATTGCAGAAATTTTTCTTAATTTGGGGCAAAGAGGCAGAAATTTCCTGTAGTTTGGGCCAAAAAAGCAGAAATTCCTCTTATTTTGAGGTAAAAATGCTGAAATTCCCTGTATTTGGGGGCAAAAAGGCAGAAATTTCCCTTATTTTGTGGCAAAATTGCAGAAATTTCACTTATTTCAGGGTAATAAGTCAGAAATTTTCCTATTTTGGGGCAATAAAGACAGAAATTTTCTTTGTTTTGGGGGAAAATACAGAAATTACACTTATTTAGAGGCAAAAAAGCAGAAATTCCCCTTATTTTGGAGCAAAAATGAAGAAATTTTCTTTTTTTGTGGCAAAAGGTATACATTCCCCTTATTTTCGGGCTAAAAAGCAGAAATTCCCCATATTTTAAAGTAAAATTGCAGAAATTCCCCTAATTGTGGGGCAAAAAGGCAGAAATTCCTTATATGTTAGTGCAAAAATCAGAAATTCTCCTTATTTTGGGGCAAAATCAAAAATTCCACTTATTTTGGGGCAAAATTGCAGAAATTTCACTTATTTTAAGGCAAAATTGCAGAAATTTCACTTATTTCAGGAAAAAAGGCAGAATTTTTTCTTATTTTAGGGCAAAAGGGCAGAAATTCCTAATATTTTGTGGCAAAAAATGCAGAAATTCTCCTTATTTTGAGGTAAAAAAGCTGAAATTCCCCTTATTTGTGGGCAAAAAAGCAGAAATTTCTCTTATTTGTGGGAAAAAAAGCAGAAATTTCCCTTATTTTGGGTCAAAATTGCAGAAATTTCACTTATTTTGGGTCAAAATTGCAGAAATTTCACATATTTCTGGGTAAAGAAGCAGAAATTTTCCGTATTTTGGAGCACAATGGCAGAAATTCTTAATATTTTGTGGCAAAAAATGCAGAAATTCCCTTTATTTTGAGGTAAAAAGTCTGAAATTCCCCTTACTTGGGGGCAAAAATGCAGAAATTTCTTTTATTTTGGGGCAAAAACACAGAAATTCCCTTTATTTTGTGGCAAAAAGGCAGAAATTTTTTTTATTTTGGGGCAAAATTGCAGAAATTTCACTTATTTCAGGGCATAATTCAAATTTTTTTTTTATTTTGAGGCAAAAATCAGAAATTCCGTTTATTTTGGGGTAAAAAGGCAGTAATATCACTTATTTTGAAGTAAAAAGGCAGAAATTTTTCTTATTATGGGGCAAAAATCAAGAAATTTTCCTTTTTTTGAGGCAAAAGGTATACATTCCTTTTATTTTCGGGCTAAAAGGCAGAAATTCCCCGTATTTTGGAGCAAAATTGCAGAAATTCCCCTAAATGTGGGACAAATAAGCAGAAATTTCCTATATGTTAAGGAAAAAAGACAGAAATTCTCCTTATTTTGGGGAAAAATTCAGAAATTCCATTTATTTTGGGGCAAAATTCCAGAAATTTCCCTTATTTTTGGGCAAAATTGAAGAAATTTCACTTATTTTGGGGTAAAATTGCAGAAATTTCACTTATTTCAGGGAAAAAAGGCAGAAATTTTCCTTATTTTGGGGCAAAAAGACAGAAATTCCTAATATTTTGTGGCAAAAATGCAGAAATTCCTTTTATTTTGAGGTAAAAAGGCTGAAATTCCCCTTATTTGTGGGCAAAACGGCAGAAATTTCCCTTATTTTGTGGCAAAATTGCAGAAATTTCACTTATTTCAGGGCATAAGTCCGAAATTTTCCTTATTTTGTGGCAGAAAAGACAGAAATTCCCTTTGTTTTGGGGGAAAAAGACAGAAATTCCACTTATTTAGAGGCAAAAAGTCAGAAATTCCCCTTATTTTGGAGCAAAAATAAAGAAATTTCCCTTTTATATGGCAAAAAGTTATGCATTCTTCTTATTTTCGGGCAAAAAGGCAGAAATTCCCCGTATTTTGGAGCAAAATTGCAGAAATTCCCCTAATTGTGGGGCAAAAAGGCAGAAAATCCCTATGTGTTCGCGCAAAAAGACAGAAATTCTCCTTTTTTTGGGGCTAAACTCAGAAATTCCACTTATTTTGGGGCAAAATTTCAGAAATTTCCCTTATTTTAGGGCAAAATTGAAGAAATTTCACTTATTTTGGGGCAAAATTGCAGAAATTTCACTTATTTCAGAAAAAAATGCAGAAATTTTCTTATTTTGGGGAAAAGGCAGAGATTTCTTTTATTTTGGTACAAAATTGCAGAAATTTTTCTTAATTTGGGGCAAAGAGGCAGAAATTTCCTGTAGTTTGGGCCAAAAAAGCAGAAATTCCTCTTATTTTGAGGTAAAAATGCTGAAATTCCCTGTATTTGGGGGCAAAAAGGCAGAAATTTCCCTTATTTTGTGGCAAAATTGCAGAAATTTCACTTATTTCAGGGTAATAAGTCAGAAATTTTCCTATTTTGGGGCAATAAAGACAGAAATTTTCTTTGTTTTGGGGGAAAATACAGAAATTACACTTATTTAGAGGCAAAAAAGCAGAAATTCCCCTTATTTTGGAGCAAAAATGAAGAAATTTTCTTTTTTTGTGGCAAAAGGTATACATTCCCCTTATTTTCGGGCTAAAAAGCAGAAATTCCCCATATTTTAAAGTAAAATTGCAGAAATTCCCCTAATTGTGGGGCAAAAAGGCAGAAATTCCTTATATGTTAGTGCAAAAATCAGAAATTCTCCTTATTTTGGGGCAAAATCAAAAATTCCACTTATTTTGGGGCAAAATTGCAGAAATTTCACTTATTTTAAGGCAAAATTGCAGAAATTTCACTTATTTCAGGAAAAAAGGCAGAATTTTTTCTTATTTTAGGGCAAAAGGGCAGAAATTCCTAATATTTTGTGGCAAAAAATGCAGAAATTCTCCTTATTTTGAGGTAAAAAAGCTGAAATTCCCCTTATTTGTGGGCAAAAAAGCAGAAATTTCTCTTATTTGTGGGAAAAAAAGCAGAAATTTCCCTTATTTTGGGGCAAAATTGCAGAAATTTCACTTATTTTAGGGTAATAAGAAAGAAATTTTCCTTATTTTGGGGCAAAAAAGACAGAAATTCCCTTTGTTTTGGGGGAAAAAGACAGAAATTCCACTTATTTAGAGGCAAAAAAGCAGAAATTCCCCTTATTTTGGAGCAAAAATGAAGAAATTTCCATTTTTTATGGCAAAAAGTATGCATTCTTCTTATTTTCGGGCAAAAAAGCAGAAATTCCTCGTACTTAGGAGCAAAATTGCAGAAATTCCCATAATTGTGTGGCAAAAAGGCAGAAATTCTCTCTATGTTGGGGCAAAAAGACAGAAATTCTCCTTATTGTGGGGCAAAGCTCAGAAATTCCACTTATTTTGGGGCAAAATTTCAGAAATTTCCTTTATTTTTGGGCAAAATTGCAGAAATTTCACTTATTTTGGGCAAAAAGTCAGAAATTTCCCAAATTTTTGGGGCAAAAATGCAGAAATTCCCCTTATTTTGAGGTAAAAAGGCTGAAATTCTCGCTATTTTGGGGCAAAAAAGCAGAAATTCCCCTTATTTGGGGGCAAAAGGCAGACATTTCCCTTATTTTGGGGAAAAATTTTAGAAATTTAACTTTTTTAAGGGCAAAAAGTCAGAAATTCCCCTTATTTTGGGGCAAAAAGACAGAAATTCCGTTTATTTTTTGGGAAAAGTCAGAAATTGCACTTATTTTGAGTCAAAAAGGCGGAAAATCCCCTTATTTTGGGGTAAAAATGAAGAAATTTCCCTTTTTTATGGCAAAAAGGTATACATTCCCTTTATTTTCGAGTAAAAGGCAGAAATTCCCAGTATTTTGGAGCAAAATTGCAGAAATTCTCCTAATTTTATGGCAAAAATGCAGGGCTTCCTCTTTATTTTGGGGTAAAACTTCAGAAATTTCACTTATTTCGCGGCAAAATTGCAGAAATTCCCTTTATTTTCGGCAAAAAAGGCAGAAAATCCCCGTATTTTGGAGCAAAATTGAAGAAGTTCACCTAAATTTGGGGTAATACATGCAGTAATTTTCTTTATTTTGGGGCAAAAAGGCAGAAATTCTTTTTATTTTGGGGCAAAAGGCAGAAATTCCCCTTATTTTAGGGCAAAATTGCAGAAATTTCTCTTAATTGGGGACAAAAAACAGAAATTCCCTTTATTTTGGGGCAAAATTGCAGAAAATTACTTTATTATGGGGAAAAATTGCAGAAATTTTATTTTATTTTATGGCAAAATTGTAGAAATTTCACTTATTTCAGAGAAAAAAAGCAAAAATTTTTTTATTTTAGGGCAAAAATTCAGAAATTCCCATTATTTTGGGGCAAAAACGCAGAAATTCACCTTATTTTGGGGTAAAATTGCAGACATTTCACATATTTCAGGGCAAAAAGGCAGAAATTCCCCTTTTTTGGAAGCAAAATGGCAGAAATTCCCCGTAATTTGGAGAAAAATTGCAGAAATTTCCCTTGTTTGGGGGCAAAAAGGCAGAAAATCTCTTTAATTTCGGGCAAAAAGGCAGAAATTCCCTGTATTTGGAGCAATATTGCAGAAATTCCCCTAATATTGGGGCAAAAACGCAAAAATTCCCTTTATTTGGGACAAATCGGCAGAAGTTCCCCTTATTTTCGGGAAAAGAGGCAGAAATTCCCTGTATTTATAGCAAAATTGCAGATACTCTCCTTTTTTGGGGCAAAAAGGCAGAAATTCCCTTTATTTTGGGGCAAAAATGCAGAAATTCTTTTTATTTCGGGGCAAAAATCAGAAATTTACCTTATTTTGGGGCAAAATTTTAGAAATTTCTTTTATTTTGGAACAGAATTGCAGAAATTTTTCTTATTTTGTGGCAAAAAGACAGAAATTTTCCATATTTTGGTGCAAAAAGGCTGAAATTCCCATTATTTTGAGGTAAAATGCTGAAATTCCCCATATTTTGGGACAAAAAGGCAGAAATTCCCCTCATTTTGGGGCAAAAATGCAAAAATTTCCCCTTTTTTCGGGCAAATTGCAGAAATTTCATTTATTTCAGGGCAAAAAGTCAGAAATTACTTTTATTTTGGGGCAAAAAGCAGAAATTTCTTTTATTTTGGTACAAAATTGAAGAAATTTTCCTTATTTTGGAACAAAAAGTCAGAAATTCCCCATATTTTGAAGAAAAGACATAAATTCCCCTTATTTTGAGGTAAAAAGGCTGAAATTCTCGTTATTTTGGGGCAAAAAGGCAGAAATTCCCCATATTTTGAAGCAAAATTGCACATATTCCCCTAATTTTGAGGAAAAATGCAGAAATTCACATTATTTTGGGGCAAAAAGACAGAAATTCTCCTTATTTCAGGGCAAAACGTCAGAAATTCCCCTTATATTGGGGCAAAATTGCAGAAATCTTTTTTATTTTGGGTCAAAATTACAGAAATTTCACTTATTTCAGGGAAAAAACGCAGAAATTCCCCTTATTTTGGGGCAAAAACACAGAAATTCCCCTTATTTTGTTGCAAAAATGCAGAATTTTTCCTTATTTTGGGGATAAATTGTAGAAATTTCACTTATTTCAGGGAAAATTCAAAAATTCCTTTAATTTTGGGGCAAAAAAACAGAAATTCCGTTTATTTTAGGGTAAAAAGTCAGAAATTTCACTTATTTTGAGGTAAAAAGGCCAAAATTCCTTTTATTGTGGGGCAAAAATGAAGAAATTTCCCTTTTTTGTGGCAAAAGGTATACATTCCCCTTATTTATGGGCTAAAAAGTAGAAATTCCCCGTATTTTCAAGCAAAATTGCAGAAATTCTTCTAATTGTGGAGCAAAAATGCAGAAATTCCCTATATGTTGGGCCAAAAAGACAGAAATTCTCCTTACTTTGGGGCAAAACTCAGAAATTCCTCTTATTTTGGGGCTAAATTGCAGAAATTTCCCTTATTTTGGGGCAAAATTGCAGAAATTTCACTTATTTCAGGGTAATAAGAAAGAAATTTTCCTTATTTTGGGGCAAAAAAGACAGAAATTCCCTTTGTTTTGGGGGAAAAAGACAGAAATTCCACTTATTTAGAGGCAAAAAAGCAGAAATTCCCCTTATTTTGGAGCAAAAATGAAGAAATTTCCATTTTTTATGGCAAAAAGTTATGCATTCTTCTTATTTTCGGGCAAAAAAGCAGAAATTCCTCGTATTTAGGAGCAAAATTGCAGAAATTCCCCTAATTGTGGGGCAAAAAGGCAGAAATTCTCACTATGTTGGGGCAAAAAGACAGAAATTCTCCTTATTGTGGGGCAAAGCTCAGAAATTCCACTTATTTTGGGGCAAAATTTCAGAAATTTCCTTTATTTTTGGGCAAAATTGCAGAAATTTCACTTATTTTGGGCAAAAAGTCAGAAATTTCCCAAATTTTTGAGGCAAAAATGCAGAAATTCCCCTTATTTTGAGGTAAAAAGGCTGAAATTCTCGCTATTTTGGGGCAAAAAAGCAGAAATTCCCCTTATTTTGGGGCAAAAGGCAGACATTTCCCTTATTTTGGAGAAAAATTTTAGAAATTTAACTTTTTTAAGGGCAAAAAGTCAGAAATTCCCCTTATTTTGGGGCAAAAATACAGAAATTCCGTTTATTTTTTGGGAAAAGTCTGAAATTGCACTTATTTTGAGTCAAAAAGGCGGAAAATCCCCTTATTTTGGGGTAAAAATGAAGAAATTTTCCGTTTTTTTATGGCAAAAAGGTATACATTCCCTTTATTTTCGGGCAAAAAGACAGAGATTCCCAGTATTTTGGAGCAAAATTGCAGAAATTCCCCTAATTTTAAGGCAAAAATGCAGGGCTTCCCCTTTATTTTGGGGTAAAACTGTAGAAATTTCACTTATTTCGCGGCAAAATTGCAGAAATTCCCTTTATTTTCGGCGAAAAAGGCAGAAAATCCCCGTATTTTGGAGCAAAATTGAAGAAATTCACCTAATTTTGGGGTAAAACATGCAGTAATTTTCTTTATTTTCGGGTAAAAAGGCAGAAATTCCCTTTATTATGGGGCAAAAGGCAGAAATTCCCCTTATTTTAGGGCAAAATTGCAGAAATTTCTCTTATTTGGGAACAAAAAACAGAAATTCCCTTTATTTTGGGGCAAAATTGCAGAAATTTACTTTATTATGGGGAAAAATTGCAGAAATATTTTTTTATTTTATGGCAAAATTGTAGAAATTTCACTTATTTCAGAGAAAAAAAGCAAAAATTTTTCTTATTTTAGGGCAAAAATGCAGAAATTCCCATTATTTTGGGGCAAAAAACGCAGAAATTCACCTAATTTTGGGGTAAAATTGCAGACATTTTACATATTTCAGGGCAAAAATGCAGAAATTCCTCTTTTTTGGGGGCAAAATGGCAGAAATTCCCCTTAATTTAGGGAAAAATTGCAGAAATTTCACTTGTTTGGGGGCAAAAAGGCAGAAAATCTCTTTAATTTCAGGCAAAAAAGCAGAAATTCCCTGTATTTTGGAGCAATATTGCAGAAATTCCCCTAATATTGGGGCAAAAATGCAGAAATTCCCTTTATTTGGGGCAAATCGGCAGAAGTTCCCCTTATTTTCGGGAAAAGAGGCAGAAATTCCCTGTATTTATAGCAAAATTGCTGATACTGTCCTAATTTTGGGGCAAAAAGGCAGAAATTCCCTTTGTTTTGGGGCGAAAATGCAGAAATTCTTCTTATTTCGTGGCAAAAATCAGAAATTTACCTTATTTTGGGGCAAAATTTTAGAAATTTCTTTTATTTTGGAACAGAATTGCAGAAATTTTTCTTATTTTGTGGCAAAAAGGCAGAAATTTTCCATGTTTTGGTGCAAAAAGCCTGGAATTCCCATTATTTTGAGGTAAAATGCTGAAATTCCCCATATTTTGGGGCAAAAAGGCAGAAATTCCCCTCATTTTGTGGCAAAAAGGCAAAAATTTCCTTTCTTTTTGGGCAAATTGCAGAAATTTCATTTATTTCAGGGCAAAAAGTCAGAAATTACTTTTATTTTGGGGCAAAAAGCAAAAATTTCTTTTATTTTGTTACAAAATTGAAGAAATTTTCCTTATTTTGGAACAAAAACTCTTAAATTCCCCATATTTTGAAGAAAAGGCATAAATTCCCCTTATTTTGTGGTAAAAAGGCTGAAATTCCCATTATTTTGGGGCAAAAAGGCAGAAATTCTCCATATTTTGAAGCAAAATTGCACATATTCCCCTAATTTTGAGGAAAAATGCAGAAATTCACATTATTTTGGGGCAAAAAGACAGAAATTCTCCTTATTTCAGGGCAAAAAGTCAGAAATTTCCCTTATTTTGGGGCAAAATTCCAGAAATTTCCTTTATTTTGGGGCAAAATTGTAGAAATCTCTTTTATTTTGGGTCAAAATTACAGAAATTTCACTTATTTCAGGGAAAAGACGCAGAAATTCCCCTTATTTTGGGGCAATAACACAGAAATTCCCCTTATTTTTTTGCAAAAATGCAGAATTTTCCCTTATTTTGGGAATAAATTGTAGAAATTTCACTTATTTCAGGGAAAATTCAAAAATTCCTTTAATTTTGGGGCAAAAAAACAGAAATTCCGTTTATTTTAGGGTAAAAAGTCAGAAATTTCACTTATTTTGAGGTAAAAAGGCCAAAATTCCTTTTATTGTGGGGCAAAAATGAAGAAATTTCCCTTTTTTGTGGCAAAAGGTATACATTCCCCTTATTTTTGGGCTAAAAAGTAGAAATTCCCCGTATTTTCAAGCAAAATTGCAGAAATTCTTCTAATTGTGGAGCAAAAATGCAGAAATTCCCTATATGTTGGGCCAAAAAGACAGAAATTCTTCTTACTTTGGGGCAAAACTCAGAAATTCCTCTTATTTTGGGGCTAAATTGCAGAAATTTCCCTTATTTTGGGGCAAAATTGCAGAAATTTCACTTATTTCAGGGTAATAAGAAAGAAATTTTCTTTATTTTGGGGCAAAAAAGACAGAAATTCCCTTTGTTTTGGGGGAAAAAGACAGAAATTCCACTTATTTAGAAGCAAAAAAGCAGAAATTCCCCTTATTTTGGAGCAAAAATGAAGAAATTTCCATTTTTTATGGCAAAAAGGTATGCATTCTTCTTATTTTCGGGCAAAAAAAGCAGAAATTCTTCGTATTTAGGAGCAAAAATGCAGAAATTCCCCTAATTATGGGGCAAAAAGCAGAAATTCTCTCTATGTTGGGGCAAAAAAACAGAAATTCTCCTTATTGTGGGGCAAAGCTCAGAAATTCCACTTATTTTGGGGCAAAATTTCAGAAATTTCCTTTATTTTTGGGCAAAATTGCAGAAATTTCACTTATTTTGGGCAAAAAGTCAGAAATTTCCCAAATTTTTGAGGCAAAAATGCAGAAATTCCCCTTATTTTGAGGTAAAAAGGCTGAAATTCTCGCTATTTTGGGGCAAAAAAGCAGAAAATCCCCTTATTTTGGGGCAAAAGGCAGACATTTCCCTTATTTTGGGGAAAAATTTTAGAAATTTAACTTTTTTAAGGGCAAAAAGTCAGAAATTCCCCTTATTTTGGGGCAAAAAGACAGAAATTCCATTTATTTTTTGGGAAAAGTCAGAAATTGCACTTATTTTGAGTCAAAAAGGCGGAAAATCCCCTTATTTTGGGGTAAAAATAAAGAAATTTCCCTTTTTTATGGCAAAAAGGTATACATTCCCTTTATTTTCGGGCAAAAAGGCAGAAATTCCCAGTATTTTGGAGCAAAATTGCAGAAATTCCCCTAATTTTATGGCAAAAATGCAGGGCTTCCCCTTTATTTTGGGGTAAAACTGCAGAAATTTCACTTATTTCGTGGCAAAATTGCAGAAATTCCCTTTATTTTCGGCGAAAAAGGCAGAAAATCCCCGTATTTTGGAGCAAAATTGAAGAAATTCACCTAATTTTGGGGTAAAACATGCAGTAATTTTCTTTATTTTGGGGCAAAAAGGCAGAAATTCCCTTTATTTTGGGGCAAAAGGCGGAAATTCCCCTTATTTTAGGGCAAAATTGCAGAAATTTCTCTTATTTGGGAACAAAAAACAGAAATTCCCTTTATTTTGGGGCAAAATTGCAGAAAATTACTTTATTATGGGGAAAAATTGCAGAAATTTTATTTTATTTTATGGCAAAATTGTAGAAATTTCACTTATTTCAGAGAAAAAAAGCAAAAATTTTTCTTATTTTAGGGCTAAAATGCAGAAATTCCCATTATTTTGGGGCAAAAACGCAGAAATTCACCTTATTTTGGGGTAAAATTGCAGACATTTCACATATTTCAGGGCAAAAAGGCAGAAATTCCCCTTTTTTGGGGGCAAAATGGCAGAAATTCCCCTTAATTTGGGAAAAAATTGCAGAAATTTCCTTTGTTTGGGGGCAAAAAGGCAGAAAATCTCTTTAATTTCGGGCAAAAAGGCAGAAATTCCCTGTATTTTGGAGCAATATTGCAGAAATTCCCCTAATATTGGGGCAAAAATGGAGAAATTCCCTTTATTTGGGGCAAATCGGCAGAAGTTCCCCTTATTTTCGGGAAAAGAGGCAGAAATTCCTTGTATTTATAGCAAAATTGCAGATACTCTCCTAATTTTGGGGCAAAAAGGCAGAAATTCCCTTTATTTTGGGGCAAAAATGCATAAATTCTTCTTATTTCGGGGCAAAAATCAGAAATTTACCTTATTTTGGGGCAAAATTTTAGAAATTTCTTCTATTTTGGAACAGAATTGCAGAAATTTTTCTTATTTTGTGGCAAAAAGGCAGAAATTTTCCATATAATGGTGCAAAAATGCTGAAATTCCCATTATTTTGAGGTAAAATGCTGAAATTCCCCATATTTCGGGGCAAAAAGGCAGAAATTCTCCTCATTTTGGGGCAATAAGGCAAAAATTTCCTTTTTTTTCGGGCAAATTGCAGAAATTTCATTTATTTCAGGGCAAAAAGTCAGAAATTACTTTTATTTTGGGGCAAAAAGCAGAAATTTCTTTTATTTTGTCACAAAATTGAAGAAATTTTCCTTATTTTGGAACAAAAAGTCAGAAATTTCCCCATATTTTGGGCAAAAGGCAGAAATTCCCCTTATTTTGAGGTAAAAGTGCTGAAATTCCCATTATTTTGTGGCAAAAATGCAGAAATTCCCTTTACTTTGTGGCAAAAAGGCAGAAATTCCCGTTAATTGGGGCAGAAAAGCAAAAATTTTTCTTATTTGAGGGCAATAAGGCAGAAATTCCCCATATTTTGTGGCAAAAAGACAGAAATTCCCCTTATTTATAGGTAAAATGCTGAAATTCCCCTTATTTTGTCAAAAGGCAGAAATTCCCATTATTTTCTGGCAAAATTGCAGAAATTTCACTTATTTCAGGGCAAAAAGTCATAAATTTGCCTTATTTTGGGGCAAAAAGCAGAAATTCTTCTAATTTTGGGGCCAAAACAAAAATTCCTTTTATATTGGGGTAACATTGTGGAAATTTCAAATATTTCTGAAAAAAAGGCAGAAATTCCAATTTATTTCGGGCAATAAGGCAGAAATTCCCCGTATTTTGGAGCAAAATTTCAGAAATTCCCCTTATATTGGTGCAAAAAGGCAGAAATTCCCCATATTTTGAAGCAAAATTGCACATATTCCCCTAATTTTGAGGAAAAATGCAGAAATTCACATTATTTTGGGGCAAAAAGACAGAAATTCTCCTTATTTCAGGGCAAAAAGTCAGAAATTCCCCTTATGTTGGGGCAAAATTCCAGAAATTTCCTTTATTTTGGGGCAAAATTGCAGAAATCTCCTTTATTTTGGGTCAAAATTACAGAAATTTCACTTATTTCAGGGAAAAAACGCAGAATTTCCCCTTATTTTGGGGCAAAAACACAGAAATTCCCCTTATTTTGTGGCAAAAATGCAGAATTTTCCCTTATTTTGGGGCAAAATTGTAGAAATTTCACTTATTTCAGGGCAAAATTCAAAAATTCCTTTTATTTTGGGCAAAATAACTGAAAATCCGTTTATTTTAGGGTAAAAAGTCAGAAATTTCACTTATTTTGAGGTAAAAAGGCCAAAATTCCTTTTATTGTGGGGCAAAAATGAAGAAATTTCCCTTTTTTGTGGCAAAAGGTATACATTCCCCTATTTTTGGGCTAAAAAGTAGAAATTCCCCATATTTTGAAGCAAAATTGCAGAAATTCCTCTAATTGTGGGCCAAAAAGGCAGAAATTCCCTATATGTTGGGGCAAAGAGACAGAAATTCTCCTTACTTTGTGGCAAAACTCAGAAATTCCTCTTATTTTGGGGCTAAATTGCAGAAATTTCCCTTATTTTTGGGCAAAATTGCAGAAATTTCACTTATTTCAGGGAAAAAAGGCAGAAATTTTTCGTATTTTGGAGCACAATTGCAGATATTCTTAATATTTTGTGGCAAAAATGCAGAATTTCCCCATATTTTGAGGTAAAAAGGCTGAAATTCCCCTTATTTGGGGGCAAAAAGGCAGAAATTTCGCTTATTTTGGGGCAAAAAGACAGAAATTCCCTTTATTTCGTGGCAAAAATGGGGAAATTTCTTTTATTTTGAGGCAATATTGCAGAAATTTCACATATTTCAGGGCATAATTCAAAAATTCCTTTTATTTTGGTTCAAAAAGACAGAAATTCGATTTATTTTTGGGTAAAAAGGCAGAAATTTCACATATTTTGAGGTAAAAAAGCAGAAATTCCTCTTATTTTGGGGCAAAAATGAAGAAATTTCTTTTTTTTTGTGTGGCAAAAGGTATACATTCTCCTTATTTTTGTGCTAAAAAGTAGAAATTCCTCGTATTTTGGAGCAAAATTGCAGAAATTCCCCTAATTGTGGGGCAAAAAGGCAGAAATTTCCTCTATGTTTGGGCAAAGAGACAGAAATTCTCCTTATTTTGGGGAAAAACTCAGAAATTCCACTTATTTTGGGGCAAAATTCCAGAAATTTCACCTATTTTAAGGCAAAATTACAGAAATTTCAAATATTTTGGGGCAAAATTGCAGAAATTTCACTTATTCAGTGTAATAAGTCAGAAATTTTCCTTATTTTTGGGCAAAAAATACAAAAATTCCCTTTGTTTTGGGGGAAAAAGACAGTAATTCCACTTATTTAGAGGCAAAAAAGCAAAAATTCCCCTTATTTTGGAGCAAAAATGAAGAAATTTCCCTTTTTTTATGGCAAAAAGGTATGCATTCTTCTTATTTTCGGGCAAATAGGCAGAAATTCCTCGTATTTTGGAGCAAAATTGCAGAAATTCCTCTAATTGTGGGGCAAAAAGGCAGAAATTCCCTATATCTTGGGGCAAAAAAACCAGAAATTCTTCTGTTTTGGGGGCAAAACTCAGAAATTCCACTTATTTTGGGGCAAAATTCCAGGAATTTCCCTTATTTTAAAGCAAAATTAGAGAAATTTAACTTATTTTGGGGCAAAATTGCAGAAATTCCCTTAATATTGGGGCAAAAATGCAGAAATTTCACATATTACAGGGCAAAATTCAAAAATTCCTTTTATTTTGGGGCAAAAAGACAGAAATTCCGATTATTTTAGAGTAAAAAGGCAGAAATTTTACTTATTTTGAGATAAAAAGGCCAAAATTCCTCTTATTGTGGGGCAAAAATGAAGAAATTTCCCTTTTTTGTAGCAAAAGGTATACATTCCCCTTATTTTCGGGCTAAAAAGTAGAAATTCCCCGTATTTTGAAGCAAAATTGTAGAAATTCCCCTAATTGTGGGGCAAAAAGGCAGAAATTCCCTATATGTTGGGGCAAAAGACAGAAATTCTCCTTACTTTGGGGCAAAAATCAGAAATTCCTCTTATTTTGGGGCTAAATTGCAGAAATTTCACTTATTTTGGTGTAAAATTGCAGAAATTTCACTTATTTCAGGGAAAGAAAGCAGAAATTTTTTGTACTTTGGAGCACAATTGCAGATATTCTTAATATTTTGTGGGAAAAATGCAGAAATTCCCCATATTTTGAGGTTAAAATGCTGAAAATCCCCTTATTTGGGGGCAAAAAGGCAGAAATTTCGCTTATTTTGGGGCAAAAAGACAGAAATTCCCCTTATTTCGTGGCAAAAAGGTGGAAATTTCTTTTCTTTTGAGGCAAAATTGCAGAAATTTCACTTATTTCAGGGCATAATTCAAAAATTCCTTTTATTTTGGGGGCAAAAAGACAGAAATTCCGTTTATTTTGGGGTAAAAAGGCAGAAATTTCACTTATTTTGAGGTAAAACGGCAGAAATTCCTCTTATTTTGGGGCAAAAATAAAGAAATTTCTTTTTTTTTGTGGCAAAAGGTATACATTCCCCTTATTTTCGTGCTAAAAAGTAGAAATTCCCCGTATTTTGGAGCAAAATTGCAGAAATTCCCCTCATTGTGGGGCAAAAAGGCAGAAAGTTCCTATATGTTTGAGTAAAAAGACAAAAATTCTTTTTTTTTGGGCAAAACTCAGAAATTCCACTTATTTTGGGGCAAAATTCCAGAAATTTCACCTATTTTAAGGCAAAATAGCAGAAATTTCACTTATTTTGGTGCAAAATTGCAGAAATTTCACTTATTTCAGAAAAAAAAAGCAGAAATTTTCTTATTTGGAACAAAAAGGAAGAAATTTCTTTTATTTTGGTAAAAAATTGCAGAAATTTTTCTTATTTTGGGGCAAAAAGGCAGAAATTTCCCATATTTTGGGACAAAAATTCAGAAATTCCCCTTATTTTGAGGAAAAATGCTGAAATTCCCCTTATTTGGGGCAAAATATCAGAAATTTCACTTATTTTCGGGCAAAATTTCAGAAATTTCACTTATTTCAGGGAAAAAAGGCAGAAATTTTCTTTATTTTGGGGCAAAAAGTAAGACATTCCTAAAATTTTGTGGCAAAAAATGCAGAATTTCCCCTTATTTTGAGGTGAAAAGGCTGAAATTCCTCTTATTTGGGGGCAAAAAAGCAGAAATTTCACTTATTTTAAGGCAAAATTGCAGAAATTTCAATTATATCAGGGAAAAAAGGGAGAAATTTTCCTTATTTTGAGGCAAAAAGTCAGAAATTCCTAATAATTTGTGGCAAAAATGCAGAAATTCCCCTTATTTTGAGGCAAAAAGGCTGAAATTCCCCTTATTTGGGGGCAAAAATGCATAAATTTCCCTTATTTCGTGGCAAAATTGCAAAAATTTCACTTAATTAAGGGTAATAAGTCAGAAATTTTCCTTATTTTGGGGCAAAAAAGACAGAAATTCCCTTTGTTTAGGGGGAAAAAGACAGAAATTCCACTTATTTAGAGGCAAAAATGCAGACATTTTCCTCATTTTGGTGCAAAAATGAAGAAATTTCCCTTTTTTATGGCAAAAAGGTATGCATTCTTCTTATTTTCGGGCAAAAAGGCAGAAATTCCTTGTATTTTGGAGCAAAATTGCAGAAATTCCCCTAATTGTGGGGCAAAAATGCAGAAATTCCCCATATGTTAGGGCAAAAATACAGAAATTCTCCTTATTTTGGGGCAAAACTCAGAAATTCCAACATATTTTGGGGCAAAATTGCAGAAATTTCAATTATTTAGGGGCAAAATTGCAGAAATTTCACTTATTTTGGGGCAAAATTTCAGAAATTTCACCTATTTCAGGGAAAAAAGTCAGAAATTTTCCTTATTTTGGAGCAAAAAGGCAGAAATTCTTAATATTTTGTGGCAAAAATGCAGAAATTCTCCTTACTTTGAGGTAAAAAAGCTGAAATTTTCTTTATTTGGGGGAAAAAAAGGCAGAAATTTCCATTATTTTGTGGCAAAATTGAAGAAATTTCACTTATTTCAGGGTAATAAGTCAAAAATTTTCCTTATTTTGGGGCAAAAAAGACAGAAATTCCCTTTGTTTTGGGGGAAAAAGACAGAAATTCCACTTATTTAGAGGCAAAAAAGCAGAAATTCCCCTCATTTTGGAGAAAAATTGCAGAAATTTCCTTTTTTTATGGCAAAAAGTTATGCATTCTTCTTATTTTCAGGCAAAAAGGCAGAAATTCCCTGTATTTTGGAGCTATATTGTAGAAATTCCTTTAATTGTGAGGTAAAATCGCAGAAATTCCCTATATGTTGGGGCAAAAAAAAAAAGAAATTCTCCTTATTTTGGGGCAAAACTCAGAAATTCCACTCATTTTGAGGCAAAATTCCAGAAATTTCCCATATTTTGGGGCAAAATTGCAGAAAATTCACTTATTTCAGAAAAAAAGCAGAAATTTTCTTATTTTGGGGCAAAAAGGCAGAAATTTCCTATATTTTGGGGCAAAAATGCAGAAATTCCCTTTTTTTGAGGAAAAAAGGCTGAAATTCCCCTTATTTGGGGGCAAAAAAGGTAGAAATTCTCCGTATTTTGGAGCATAATTGCAGAAATTCCCCTAATTGTTGGGCCAAAAGGAAGAAATTCCCTATATGTTGGGGCAAAAAGACAGAAATTCTCCTTATTTTGGGGCAAAACTCAGAAATTCAACTTATTTTGAAGCAAAATTCGAGAAATTTCTTTTATTTTTGGGCATAATTGCAGAAATTTCACTTATTTTGGGGCAAAATTGCAGAAATTTCACTTATTTCAGAAAAAAGCAGAAATTTTCTAATTTTGGGGCAAAAAGGCAGAAGTTTCTTTTATTTTGGTACAAAATTGCAGAAATTTTTCTTATATTGGGGCAAAAAGGAAGAAATTTCCCATATTTTGGGGCAAAAAGACAGAAATTTTCTTTACTTTGGGGCAAAACTCAGAAATTCCTATTATTTTGGAGCTAAATTGCAGAAATTTCCCTTATTTTGGGCAAAATTGCAGAAATTTCACTAATTTCAGGGAAAAAAGGCAGAAATTTTTCGTATTTTGTAGCACAATGGCAGAAATTCTTAATATTTTGTGGCAAAAATGCAGAAATTCCCCATATTTTGAGGTAAAAAGGCTGAAATTCCCCTTATTGGAAGCAAAAATGCAGAAATTTCCCTTATTTTGTGGCATAAAGACAGAAATTCCCCTTATTTTGTGGCAAAAAGGCGGAAATTTCACTTATTTTGGGGCAAAATTGCAGAAATTTCACTTATTTCAGGGTATAATTCAAAAATTCCTTTTATTTTGGGGCAAAAAGACAGAAATTTCATTTATTTTTGGATAAAAAGGCCCAAATTTCACTTATTTTGAGGTAAAAAGGCAGAAATTCCTCTTATTTTGAAGCAAAAAATAAAAAATTTCTTTTTTTGTGGCAAAAGGTATACATTCCCCTTATTTTCGGGCTAAAAAGTAGAAATTCCCCGTATTTTGGAGCAAAATTGCAGAAATTCCCCTAATTGTGGGGCAAAAAGGCAGAAATTTCCTATATGTTGGGGCAAAAATACAGAAATTCTCTTTATTTGGGGGCAAAACTCAGAAACTCCACTTATTTTGGGGCAAAATTCCAGAAATTTCCCTTATTTTGGGGCAAAATTGCAGTAATTTCACTTATTTTGGAACAAAATTGCAGAAATTTCACTTATTTCAGAAAAAAAGCAGAAATTTTCTTATTTTGGGGCAAAAAGGCAGAAATTTCTTTTATTTTGGTACAAAATTGCAGAAATTTTTCTTATTTTGGGGCAAAAAGGCAGAAATTTCCTATATTTTGGGGCAAAAATGCAGAAATTCCCCTAATTGTGGGGCAAAAATTTAGAAATTCTCTATTTGTTGGGGCAAAAAGACAGAAATTCTCCTTACTTTGGGGCAAAACTCAGAAATTCCTATATTTTTGGGGCAAAATTGCAGAAATTTCGCTTATTTTGGGGCAAAATTGCAGAAATTTCACGAATTTCAGGGAAAAAAGGCAGAAATTTTTCATATTTTGGAGCACATGGCAGAAATTCTTAATATTTTGTGGCAAAAAGGCAGAAAATCCCCATAATTTGAGGTAAAAAAACTGAAATTCCCCTTATTTGGGAGCATAAATGCAGAAATTTCCCTTATTTTGTGGCAAAAAGACAGAAATTCCCCTTATTTTATGGCAAAAAGGCGGAAATTTCATTTATTTTGGGGCAAAATTGCAGAAATTTCACTTATTTCAGCGCATAATTCAAAAATTCCTTTAATTTTGGGGCAAAAAGACAGAAATTCTGTTTATTTTTGGGTAAAAAGGCAGAAATTTCACTTATTTTGAAGTAAAAAGTCAGAAATTCCTCTTATTTTGGGGCAAAAATGAAGAAATTTCTTTTTTTTTGTGGCAAAAGGTATACATTCCCCATATTTTCGGGCTAAAAATTAGAAATTCCCCGTATTTTGGAGCAAAATTGCAGAAATTACCCTAATTGTGGGGCAAAAAGGCAGAAATTTCTTATATGTTGGGGCAAAAAGACAGAAATTCTTTTTATTTTGGGGCAAAACTCAAAACTCTACTTATTTTGGGGCAAAATTCCAGAAATTTCACCTATTTTGGGGCAAAATTGCAGAAATTTCACTTATTTTGGTGCAAAATTGCAGAAATTTCACTTACTTCAGAAAAAAAAGCAGAAATTTTCTTATTTGGAAACAAAAAGGCAGAAATTTCTTTTATTTTGGTACAAAATTGCAAAAATTTTTCTTATTTTAAGGCAAAAAGGCAGAAATTTCCCATATTTTTGGGGAAAAATGCAGAAATTCCCCTTATTTTGAGGTAAAAATGCTGAAATTCACCTTATTTGGGGGCAAAAAGGCAGAAATTTCACATATTTTGGGGCAAAATTGCAGAATTTTCACTTATTTCAGGGAAAAAAGGCAGAAATTTTCCTTATTTTGGGGCAAAAAGGCAGAAATTCCTAATATTTTGTGGCAAAAATGCAGAAATTCCCCTTATTTTGAGGTAAAAAGGCTGAAATTCCTTTTATTTGGGGGCAAAAATGCATAAATTTTCCTTATTTCGTGGCAAAATTGCAAAAATTTCACTTATTTCAGGGTAACAAGTCAAAAAGTTTCCTTATTTTGGGGCAAAAAAGACAGAAATTTCCTTCGTTTTGGGGGAAAAAGACAGAAATTCCACTTATTTAGAGGCAAAAATGAAGAAATTCCCCTTATTTGGAGCAAAAATGAAGAAATTTTCCTTTTTTATGGCAAAAAGGTATGCATTCTTCTTATTTTCGGGCAAATAGGCAGAAATTCCCCGTATTTTGGAGCAGAATTGCAGAAATTCCCCTAATTGTGGGGCAAAAGGCAGAAATTCCCTATATGTTGGGGCAAAAAGACAGAAATTCTTCTTATTTTGGGGCAAAACGCAGAAATTCCACTTATTTTGGGGCAAAATTCCAGGAATTTCCCTTATTTTAAGGGAAAATTAGAGAAATTTCACTTATTTTGGGGCAAAATTTCAGAAATTTTACTTATTTCAGAAAAAAAAGCAGAAATTTTCTTATTTTGGGGCAAAAAGGCAGAATTTCCTAAAATTTGTGGCAAAAATGCAGAAATTCCCCTTATTTTGAGGTAAATAGGCTGAAATTCCTCTTATTTTGGGGCAAAAAGGCAGAAATTTTCCTTATTTTGAAGCAAAATTGCAGAAATTTCACTTATTTCAGGGTAATAAGTCAGAAATTTTCTTTATTTTGGGGCAAAAAAAACAGGAATTCCCTTTTTTTTCAAGGTAAAAAACAGAAATTCCACTTATTTAGAGACAAAAAAGCAGAAATTCCCCTTATTTTGGAGCAAAAATGAAGAAATTTCTTTTTTTTATGGCAAAAAGGTATGCATTATTCTTATTTTCGTGCAAAAAGGCAGAAATTCACCGTATTTTGGAGCAAAATTGCAAAAATTCCCCTAATTGTGGGGCAAAAATGCAGAAATTCCCTATATGTTAGGGTAAAAAGACAGAAATTCTCCTTATTTTGGGGCAAAACTCAGAAATTCCACTTATTTTGGGGCAAAATTGCAGAATTTTCCCTTATTTTTGGGCAAAATTGCAGAAATTTCACTTATTTTAGGGCAAAATTGCAGAAATTTCACTTGTTTCAGGGATAAAAGGCAGAAATTTTCCTTATTTTGGGGCAAAAACGCAGAAATTCTTAATATTTTGTGGCAAAAATGCAGAAATTCCCCTTATTTTGAGGTAAAATCCTGAAATTCCCCTTATTTGGGTTCAAAAAGTCAGAAATTTCTCTTATTTTGGGGCAAAATTGCAGAAATTTCACTTATTTCAGTGTAATAATGCAGAAATTTTCCTTATTTTGGGGCAAGAAAGACAGAAATTCCCTTTGTTTTGGGGGAAAAAGACAGAAATTCCACATATTTAGAGGCATAAAAGCAGAAATTCCCCTTATTTTGGAGCAAAATTGCAGAAATTTTCCTTTTTTATTGAAAAAAGGTATGCATTCTACTTATTTTCGGGCAAAAAAGCAGAAATTCCTTGTATTTTGGAGCAAAATTGCAGAAATTCTTCTAATTGTTGGGCAAAAAGGCAGAAATTTCCTATATGTTGGGGCAAAAAGACAGAAATTCTCCTTATTTTGGGGCAAAACAGAAATTCCACTTATTTTGAGGCAAAATTCCAGAAATTTCACTTATTTTGGAGCAAAATTGCAGAAATTTCACTTATTTCAGAAAAAATCAGAAATTTTCTAATTTTGGGGCAAAAACTCAGAAGTTTCTTTTATTTTGGTACAAAATTGCAGAAATTTTTCTTATATTTGGGCAAAAAGGAAGAAATTTCCCATATTTTGGGGCAAAAAGACAGAAATTTTCTTTACTTTGGGGCAAAACTCAGAAATTCCTATTATTTTGGTGCTAAATTGCAGAAATTTCCCTTATTTTGGGCAAAATTGCAGAAATTTCACTAATTTCAGGGAAAAAAGGCAGAAATTTTTCGTATTTTGTAGCACAATGGCAGAAATTCTTAATATTTTGTGGCAAAAATGCAGAAATTCCCCATATTTTGAGGTAAAAAGGCTGAAATTCCCCTTATTGGAAGCAAAAATGCAGAAATTTCCCTTATTTTGTGGCATAAAGACAGAAATTCCCCTTATTTTGTGGCAAAAAGGCGGAAATTTCACTTATTTTGGGGCAAAATTGCAGAAATTTCACTTATTTCAGGGTATAATTCAAAAATTCCTTTTATTTTGGGGCAAAAAGACAGAAATTTCATTTATTTTTGGATAAAAAGGCCCAAATTTCACTTATTTTGAGGTAAAAAGGCAGAAATTCCTCTTATTTTGAAGCAAAAAATAAAAAATTTCTTTTTTTGTGGCAAAAGGTATACATTCCCCTTATTTTCGGGCTAAAAAGTAGAAATTCCCCGTATTTTGGAGCAAAATTGCAGAAATTCCCCTAATTGTGGGGCAAAAAGGCAGAAATTTCCTATATGTTGGGGCAAAAATACAGAAATTCTCTTTATTTGGGGGCAAAACTCAGAAACTCCACTTATTTTGGGGCAAAATTCCAGAAATTTCCCTTATTTTGGGGCAAAATTGCAGTAATTTCACTTATTTTGGAACAAAATTGCAGAAATTTCACTTATTTCAGAAAAAAAGCAGAAATTTTCTTATTTTGGGGCAAAAAGGCAGAAATTTCTTTTATTTTGGTACAAAATTGCAGAAATTTTTCTTATTTTGGGGCAAAAAGGCAGAAATTTCCTATATTTTGGGGCAAAAATGCAGAAATTCCCCTAATTGTGGGGCAAAAATTTAGAAATTCTCTATTTGTTGGGGCAAAAAGACAGAAATTCTCCTTACTTTGGGGCAAAACTCAGAAATTCCTATATTTTTGGGGCAAAATTGCAGAAATTTCGCTTATTTTGGGGCAAAATTGCAGAAATTTCACGAATTTCAGGGAAAAAAGGCAGAAATTTTTCATATTTTGGAGCACATGGCAGAAATTCTTAATATTTTGTGGCAAAAAGGCAGAAAATCCCCATAATTTGAGGTAAAAAAACTGAAATTCCCCTTATTTGGGAGCATAAATGCAGAAATTTCCCTTATTTTGTGGCAAAAAGACAGAAATTCCCCTTATTTTATGGCAAAAAGGCGGAAATTTCATTTATTTTGGGGCAAAATTGCAGAAATTTCACTTATTTCAGCGCATAATTCAAAAATTCCTTTAATTTTGGGGCAAAAAGACAGAAATTCTGTTTATTTTTGGGTAAAAAGGCAGAAATTTCACTTATTTTGAAGTAAAAAGTCAGAAATTCCTCTTATTTTGGGGCAAAAATGAAGAAATTTCTTTTTTTTTGTGGCAAAAGGTATACATTCCCCATATTTTCGGGCTAAAAATTAGAAATTCCCCGTATTTTGGAGCAAAATTGCAGAAATTACCCTAATTGTGGGGCAAAAAGGCAGAAATTTCTTATATGTTGGGGCAAAAAGACAGAAATTCTTTTTATTTTGGGGCAAAACTCAAAACTCTACTTATTTTGGGGCAAAATTCCAGAAATTTCACCTATTTTGGGGCAAAATTGCAGAAATTTCACTTATTTTGGTGCAAAATTGCAGAAATTTCACTTACTTCAGAAAAAAAAGCAGAAATTTTCTTATTTGGAAACAAAAAGGCAGAAATTTCTTTTATTTTGGTACAAAATTGCAAAAATTTTTCTTATTTTAAGGCAAAAAGGCAGAAATTTCCCATATTTTTGGGGAAAAATGCAGAAATTCCCCTTATTTTGAGGTAAAAATGCTGAAATTCACCTTATTTGGGGGCAAAAAGGCAGAAATTTCACATATTTTGGGGCAAAATTGCAGAATTTTCACTTATTTCAGGGAAAAAAGGCAGAAATTTTCCTTATTTTGGGGCAAAAAGGCAGAAATTCCTAATATTTTGTGGCAAAAATGCAGAAATTCCCCTTATTTTGAGGTAAAAAGGCTGAAATTCCTTTTATTTGGGGGCAAAAATGCATAAATTTTCCTTATTTCGTGGCAAAATTGCAAAAATTTCACTTATTTCAGGGTAACAAGTCAAAAAGTTTCCTTATTTTGGGGCAAAAAAGACAGAAATTTCCTTCGTTTTGGGGGAAAAAGACAGAAATTCCACTTATTTAGAGGCAAAAATGAAGAAATTCCCCTTATTTGGAGCAAAAATGAAGAAATTTTCCTTTTTTATGGCAAAAAGGTATGCATTCTTCTTATTTTCGGGCAAATAGGCAGAAATTCCCCGTATTTTGGAGCAGAATTGCAGAAATTCCCCTAATTGTGGGGCAAAAGGCAGAAATTCCCTATATGTTGGGGCAAAAAGACAGAAATTCTTCTTATTTTGGGGCAAAACGCAGAAATTCCACTTATTTTGGGGCAAAATTCCAGGAATTTCCCTTATTTTAAGGGAAAATTAGAGAAATTTCACTTATTTTGGGGCAAAATTTCAGAAATTTTACTTATTTCAGAAAAAAAAGCAGAAATTTTCTTATTTTGGGGCAAAAAGGCAGAATTTCCTAAAATTTGTGGCAAAAATGCAGAAATTCCCCTTATTTTGAGGTAAATAGGCTGAAATTCCTCTTATTTTGGGGCAAAAAGGCAGAAATTTTCCTTATTTTGAAGCAAAATTGCAGAAATTTCACTTATTTCAGGGTAATAAGTCAGAAATTTTCTTTATTTTGGGGCAAAAAAAACAGGAATTCCCTTTTTTTTCAAGGTAAAAAACAGAAATTCCACTTATTTAGAGACAAAAAAGCAGAAATTCCCCTTATTTTGGAGCAAAAATGAAGAAATTTCTTTTTTTTATGGCAAAAAGGTATGCATTATTCTTATTTTCGTGCAAAAAGGCAGAAATTCACCGTATTTTGGAGCAAAATTGCAAAAATTCCCCTAATTGTGGGGCAAAAATGCAGAAATTCCCTATATGTTAGGGTAAAAAGACAGAAATTCTCCTTATTTTGGGGCAAAACTCAGAAATTCCACTTATTTTGGGGCAAAATTGCAGAATTTTCCCTTATTTTTGGGCAAAATTGCAGAAATTTCACTTATTTTAGGGCAAAATTGCAGAAATTTCACTTGTTTCAGGGATAAAAGGCAGAAATTTTCCTTATTTTGGGGCAAAAACGCAGAAATTCTTAATATTTTGTGGCAAAAATGCAGAAATTCCCCTTATTTTGAGGTAAAATCCTGAAATTCCCCTTATTTGGGTTCAAAAAGTCAGAAATTTCTCTTATTTTGGGGCAAAATTGCAGAAATTTCACTTATTTCAGTGTAATAATGCAGAAATTTTCCTTATTTTGGGGCAAGAAAGACAGAAATTCCCTTTGTTTTGGGGGAAAAAGACAGAAATTCCACATATTTAGAGGCATAAAAGCAGAAATTCCCCTTATTTTGGAGCAAAATTGCAGAAATTTTCCTTTTTTATTGAAAAAAGGTATGCATTCTACTTATTTTCGGGCAAAAAAGCAGAAATTCCTTGTATTTTGGAGCAAAATTGCAGAAATTCTTCTAATTGTTGGGCAAAAAGGCAGAAATTTCCTATATGTTGGGGCAAAAAGACAGAAATTCTCCTTATTTTGGGGCAAAACAGAAATTCCACTTATTTTGAGGCAAAATTCCAGAAATTTCACTTATTTTGGAGCAAAATTGCAGAAATTTCACTTATTTCAGAAAAAATCAGAAATTTTCTAATTTTGGGGCAAAAACTCAGAAGTTTCTTTTATTTTGGTACAAAATTGCAGAAATTTTTCTTATATTTGGGCAAAAAGGAAGAAATTTCCCATATTTTGGGGCAAAAAGACAGAAATTTTCTTTACTTTGGGGCAAAACTCAGAAATTCCTATTATTTTGGTGCTAAATTGCAGAAATTTCCCTTATTTTGGGCAAAATTGCAGAAATTTCACTAATTTCAGGGAAAAAAGGCAGAAATTTTTCGTATTTTGTAGCACAATGGCAGAAATTCTTAATATTTTGTGGCAAAAATGCAGAAATTCCCCATATTTTGAGGTAAAAAGGCTGAAATTCCCCTTATTTGGAAGCAAAAATGCAGAAATTTCCCTTATTTTGTGGCATAAAGACAGAAATTCCCCTTATTTTGTGGCAAAAAGGCGGAAATTTCATTTATTTTGGGGCAAAATTTCAGAAATTTCACTTATTTCAGGGCATAATTCAAAAATTCCTTTTATTTTGGGGCAAAAAGACAGAAATTTCGTTTATTTTTAGGTAAAAAGGCAGAAATTTCACTTATTTTGAGGTAAAAAGGCAAAAATTCCTCTTATTTTGAAGCAAAAATGAAAAAATTTCTTTTTTTGTGGCAAAAGGTATACATTACCCTTATTTTCGGGCTAAAAAGTAGAAATTCCCCGTATTTTGAGCAAAATTGTAGAAATTCCCCTAATTGTGGGGCAAAAAGGCAGAAATTTCCTATATGTTGGGGCAAAAATACAGAAATTCTCTTTATTTTGGGGCAAAACTAAGAAACTCCACTTATTTTGGGGCAAAATTCCAGAAATTTTCCTTATTTTGGGGCAAAAATGCAGAAATTTCACTTATTTTGGGGCAAAATTGCAGAAATTTCACTTATTTCAGAAAAAAAGCAGAAATTTTCTTATTTTGGGCCAAAAAGGCAGAAATTTCTTTTATTTTGGTACAAAATTGCAGAAATTTTTCTTATTTTGGGGCAAAAAGGCAGAAATTTCCTATATTTTGGGGCAAAAATGAAGAAATTCCCCTAATGTGGGGCAAAAATTCAGAAATTCTCTATATCTTGGGGCAAAAAGACAGAAATTCTCCTTACTTTGGGGCAAAACTCAAAAATTCCTATATTTTTGGGGCAAAATTGCAGAAATTTCCCTTATTTTGGGGCAAAATTGCAGAAATTTCACGAATTTCAGGGAAAAAAGGCAAAATTTTTTCGTATTTTGGAGCACATGTCAGAAATTCTTAATATTTTGTGGCAAAAAGGGAGAAATTCCCCATATTTTGAGGTTAAAAGGCTGAAATTCCCCTTATTTGGGAGCATAAAGGCAGAAATTTCCCTTATTTTGTGGCAAAAAGACAGAAATTCCCCTTATTTTGTCGCAAAAAGGCGGAAATTTCATTTATTTTGGGGCAAAATTGCAAAAATTTCACTTATTTCAGCGCATAATTCAAAAATTCCTTTAATTTTGGGGCAAAAAGAGAGAAATTCTATTTATTTTTGGGTAAAAAGGCAGAAATTTCACTTATTTTGAGGTAAAAAGTCAGAAATTCCTTTTATTTTGGGGCAAAAATGAAGAAATTTCTTTTTTTTGTGGCAAAAGGTATACATTCCCCTTATTTTCGGGCTAAAAAGTAGAAATTCCCCGTATTTTGGAGCAAAATTGCAGAAATTACCCTAATTGTGGGGCAAAAAGTCAGAAATTTCCTATATGTTGGGGCAAAAAGACAGAAATTCTCTTTATTTTGGGGCAAAACTCAAAACTCTACTTATTTTGGGGCAAAATTCCAGAAATTTCACCTATTTTGGGGCAAAATTGCAGAAATTTAACTTATTTTGGGGCAAAATTGCAGAAATTTCACTTATTTCAGGGAAAAAGGCAGAAATTTTCCTTATTTTGGGGCAAAAAGGCAGAAATTCCTAATATTTTGTGGCAAAAATGCAGAAATTCCCCTTATTTTGAGGTAAAACGGCTGAAATTCCTCTTATTTGGGGGTAAAAATGCATAAATTTCCCTTATTTCGTGGCAAAATTGCAAAAATTTCACTTATTTCAGGGTAACAAGTCAGAAAGTTTCCTTATTTTGGGGCAAAAAAGACAGAAATTTCCTTTTTTGGGGGGGAAAAATACAGAAATTCCAATTATTTAGAGGCAAAAAAGCAGAAATTCCCCTTATTTTGGAGCAAAAATGAAGAAATTTTACTTTTTTATGGCAAAAAGGTATGCATTCTTCTTATTTTCGGGCAAATAGGCAGAAATTCCCTGTATTTTGGAGCAGAATTGCAGAAATTACCCTAATTGTGGGGCAAAAGGCAGAAATTCCCTATATGTTGGGGCAAAATTCCAGGAATTTCCCTTATTTTAAGGGAAAATTGGAGAAATTTCACTTATTTTGGGGCAAAATTTCAGAAATTTTACTTATTTCAGAAAAAAAAGCAGAAATTTTCTTATTTTGGGGCAAAAAGGCAGAAATTCCTAAAATTTGTGGCAAAAATGCAGAAATTCCCCTTATTTTGAGGTAAATAGGCTGAAATTCCTCTTATATTGGGGCAAAAAGGCAGAAATTTTCCTTATTTTGCAGCAAAATTGCAGAAATTTCACTTATTTCAGGGTAATAAGTCACAAATTTTCCTTATTTTGGGGCAAAAAAGACAGGAATTCCTTTTTTTTCAAGGTAAAAGACAGAAATTCCACTTATTTAGAGACAAAAAAGCAGAAATTCCCCGTATTTTGGAGCAAAAATGAAGAAATTTCTCTTTTTTATGGCAAAAAGGTATGCATTATTCTTATTTTCGGGCAAAAAGGCAGAAATTCACCGTATTTTGGAGCAAAATTGCAAAAATTCCCCTAATTGTGGAGCAAAGAGGCAGAAATTTCCTATATGTTGGGGCAAAAATACAGAAATTCTCTTTATTTTGGGGCAAAACTCAGAAACTCCACTTATTTTGGGGAAAAATTTCAGAAATTTCCCTAATTTTGGGGCAAAATTGCAGAAATTTCACTTATTTTGGGGCAAAATTGCAGAAATTTCACTTATTTCAGAAAAAAAGCAGAAATTTTCTTATTTTGGGCCAAAAAGGCAGAAATTTTTTTTATTTTGGTACAAAATTGCAGAAATTTTTCTTATTTTGGGGCAAAAAAACAGAAATTTCCTATATTTTGGGGCAAAAATGCAGAAATTCCCCTAATTGTGGGGCAAAAATTCAGAAATTCTCTATATCTTGGGGCAAAAAGACAGAAATTCTCTTTACTTTGGGGCAAAACTCAGAAATTCCTATATTTTTGGGGCAAAATTGCAGAAATTTCCCTTATTTTGGGGCAAAATTGCAGAAATTTCACGAATATCAGGGAAAAAAGGCAGAATTTTTTCGTATTTTGGAGCACATGTCAGAAATTCTTAATATTTTGTGGCAAAAAGGGAGATATTCCCCATATTTTGAGGTAAAAAGGCTGAAATTCCCCTTATTTGGGAGCATAAAGGCAGAAATTTCCCTTATTTTGTGGCAAAAAGACAGAAATTCCCCTTATTTTGTCGCAAAAAGGCGGAAATTTCATTTATTTTGGAGCAAAATTGCAAAAATTTCACTTATTTCAGCGCATAATTCAAAAATTCCTTTAATTTTGGGGCAAAAAGACAGAAATTCTGTTTATTTTTGGGTAAAAAGGCAGAAATTTCACTTATTTTGAGGTAAAAAGTCAGAAATTTCTCTTATTTTGGGGCAAAAATGAAGAAATTTCTTTTTTTTTGTGGCAAAAGGTATACATTCCCCTTATTTTCGGGCTAAAAAGTAGAAATTCCGCGTATTTTGGAGCAAAATTGCAGAAATTACCCTAATTGTGGGGCAAAAAGGCAGAAATTTCCTATATGTTGGGGCAAAAAGACAGAAATTCTCTTTATTTTGGGGCAAAACTCAAAACTCTACTTATTTTGGGGCAAAATTCCAGAAATTTCACCTATTTTGGGGCAAAATTGCAGAAATTTCACTTATTTTGGGGCAAAATTGCAGAAATTTCACTTATTTCAGAAAAAAAAGCAGAAATTTTCTTATTTGGAAACAAATAGGTAGAAATTTCTTTTATTTTGTTACAAAATTGCAAAAATTTTTCTTATTTTGAGGCAAAAAGGCAGAAATTTTCCATATTTTTGGGGAAAAATGCAGAAATTCCCCTTATGTTGAGGTAAAAATGCTGAAATTCCCCTTATTTGGGAGCAAAAAGGCAGAAATTTCACATATTTTGGGGCAAAATTGCAGATTTTTCACATATTTCAGGGAAAAAAGGCAGAAATTTTCCTTATTTTGGGGCAAAAAGGCAGAAATTCCTAATATTTTGTGGCAAAAATGCAGAAATTCTCCTTATTTTGAGGTAAAAAGGCTGAAATTCCCCTTATTTGGGGGCAAAAATGCATAAATTTCCCTTATTTCGTGGCAAAATTGCAAAAATTTCACATATTTCAGGGTAACAAGTGAGAAAGTTTCCTTATTTTGGGGCAAAAAAGACAGAAATTTCCTTTGTTTTGGGGGAAAAATACAGAAATTCCACTTATTTAGAGGCAAAAAAGCAGAAATTCCCCTTATTTTGGAGCAAAAATGAAGAAATTTTACTTTTTTATGGCAAAAAGGTATGCATTCTTCTTATTTTCGGGCAAATAGGCAGAAATTCCCCGTATTTTGGAGCAGAATTGCAGAAATTCCCCTAATTGTGGGGCAAAAGGCAGAAATTCCCTATATGTTGGGGCAAAAAGACAGAAATTCTTCTTATTTTGGGGCAAAACGCAGAAATTCCACTTATTTTGGGGCAAAATTCCAGGAATTTCCCTTATTTTAAGGGAAAATTAGAGGAATTTCACTTATTTTGGGGCAAAATTTCAGAAATTTTACTTATTTCAGAAAAAAAAGCAGAAATTTTCTTATTTTGGGGCAAAAAGGCAGAAATTCCTAAAATTTGTGGCAAAAATGCAGAAATTCCCCTTATTTTGAGGTAAATAGGCTGAAATTCCTCTTATTTTGGGGCAAAAAGGCAGAAATTTTCCTTATTTTGCAGCAAAATTGCAGAAATTTCACTTATTTCAGGGTAATATGTCACAAATTTTCCTTATTTTGGGGCAAAAAAGACAGGAATTCCCTTTTTTTCAAGGTAAAAGACAGAAATTCCACTTATTTAGAGACAAAAAAGCAGAAATTCCCCTTATTTTGGAGCAAAAATGAAGAAATTTCTCTTTTTTATGGCAAAAAGGTATGCATTATTTTTATTTTCGGGCAAAAATGCAGAAATTCACCGTATTTTGGAGCAAAATTGCAAAAATTCCCCTAATTGTGGGGCAAAAAGGCAGAAATTCCCTATATGTTAGGGTAAAAAGACAGAAATTCTCCTTATTTTGGGGCAAAACTCAGAAATTCCACTTATTTTGGGGCAAAATTGCAGAATTTTCTTTTATTTTTGGGCAAAATTGCAGAAATTTCACTTATTTTAGGGAAAAATTGCAGAAATTTCACTTGTTTCAGGGAAAAAAGGCAGAAATTTTCTTTATTTTGGGGCAAAAACGCAGAAATTCTTAATATTTTGTGGCAAAAATGCAGAAATTTCCCTTATTTTGAGGTAAAATCCTGAAATTCCCCTTATTTGGGGGCAAAAAGTCAGAAATTTCTCTTATTTTGGGGCAAAATTGCAGAAATTTCACTTATTTCAGTGTAATAATGCAGAAATTATCCTTATTTTGGGGCAAGAAAGACAGAAATTCCCTTTGTTTTGGGGGAAAAAAACAGAAATTCCACATATTTACAGGCATAAAAACAGAAATTCCCCTTATTTTGTAGCAAAATTGCAGAAATTTTCCTTTTTTATGGCAAAAAGGTATGCATTCTACTTATTTTCGGGCAAAAAAGCAGAAATTTTTTGTATTTTGGAGCAAAATTGCAGAAATTTCCCTAATTGTTGGGCAAAAAGGCAGAAATTTCCTATATGTTGGGGCAAAAAGACAGAAATTCTCCTTATTTTGGGGCAAAACAGAAATTCCACTTATTTTGAGGCAAAATTCCAGAAATTTCCCTTATTTTGGGGCAAAATTCCAGAAATTTCACTTATTTTGGAGCAAAATTGCAGAAATTTCACTTATTTCAGAAAAATAAGCAGAAATTTTCTTATTTGGGGGAAAAAAGGCAGAAATTTCTTTTATTTTGGTACAAAAATGCAGAAATTTTTTTTATTTTGGGGCAAACAGGCAGAAATTTCCTATATTTTGGGGCAAAAATGCAGAAATTCCCATTATTTTGAGGTAAAAAGGCTGAAATTCCCTTTATTTTGGGGCAAAAAGGCAAAAATTTCCTTTATTTTGGTGCAAAATTGCAGAAATTTCACTTATTTCAGGGTAATAAGTAAGAAATTTTTATTATTTTGGGGCAAATGGACAGTAATTCTCTTTGTTTTGGAAGAAAAAGACAGAAATTCTACTTATTTATAGGCAAAAAGCAGAAATTCCCCTTATTTTGTGGCAAAATTGCAGAAATTTCAATTATTTCAGGGTAATAAGTCAGAAATTTATCTTATTTTGTGGCAAAAAAAACAGAAATTCTCTTTTTTTGGGGGGAAAAATACAGAAATTCCACTTTTTTAGAGGTAAAAAAGCAGAAATTCTTTTTATTTTCAAGCAAAAATGAAGAAATTTCCTTTTTGTGGCAAAAGTTATACATTCCCCTTATTTCCAGGCTAAAAAGCAGAAATTTCCTTTATTTTGGAGCAAAATTGCAGAAATTGCCCTAATTGTGGGGAAATAAGGCAGAAATTCCCTATATGGTAGGGCAAAAAGAAAGAAATTCTCCTCATTTTGGGGCAAAACTCAGAAATTCCACTTATTTTGGGGCCAAATTCCAGAAATTTCCCTTTTTTTAGGGCAAAATTGCAGAAATTTCACTTATTTTGGGGCAAAATTGCAGAAATTTCACTTATTTCAGGGAAAAATGGCAGAAATTTTCCTTAATTTGGGGCAAAAAGGCAGAAATTCTTAATATTTTGTGGCAAAAATGCAGAAATTTCCCTTATTTTGAGGTAAAAAGGCTGAAATTCCCCTTATTTGGAGGTAAAAAGGCAGAAATTTCCCTTATTTTGGGGCAAAATTGCAGAAATTTCACGTATTTCAGGGTAATAATTCAGAAATTTTCCTTATTTTGTGGCAAAAAAACAGGAATTCCATTTGTTTGGGGGACAAAAGACAGAAATTCCACTTATTTAGAGGTAAAAAAGCAGAAATTCCCTTTATTTTGGAGCAAAAATGAAGAAATTTCCCTTTTTAATGGAAAAAAGGTATGCATTCTTCTTATTTTCGGGCAAAAAGGCAGAAATTCCCCGTATTTTGGAGCAAAATTGCAGAAATTCCCCTAATTGTGGGGCAAAAAAAAAAGAAATACCCTATATGTTGGGGCAAAAAGACAGAAATTCTCCTTATTTTGGGGCAAAACTCAGAAATTCCACTTATTTTAGGGCAAAATTCCAAAAATTTCCCTTATTTTTGGGCATAATTGTAGAAATTTCACTTATTTTGGGGTAAATTTGAGGAAATTTCACTTATTTCAGAAAAAAGAGCAGAAATTTTCTTATTTTGGGGCAAAAAGGCAGAATTTTTTTTTATTTTGGTACAAAATTGCAGAAATTTTTCTTATTGGGGCAAAAAGCCAGAAATTTCTCATATTTTGGGGCAAAAATGCAGAAAATCCTCTAATTGTGGGGCAAAAATGCAGAAATTCCCTATATGTTGGGGCAAAAATACAGAAATTCTCCTTACTTTGGGGCAAAACTCAGAAATTCCTTTTATTTTGGGGCTAAATTGCAGAAATTTCCCTTATTTTGGGGCAATATTGTAGAAATTCCACTTAATTCAGGGAAAAAAGGCAGAAATTTTTCGTATTTTGGAGCACAATGTCAGAAATTCTTAATATTTTGTGGCAACTATGCAGAAATTCCCCATATTTTGAGGTAAAAATGCAGAAATTCCCCTTATTTGGGGGCCTAAAGGCAGAAATTTCCCTTATTTTGTGGCAATAAGACAGAAATTCCCCTTATTTTCTGGCAAAAAGGCGGAAATTTCTTTTATTTTGGGGCAAAATTGCAGAAATTTCATTTATTTCAGGGCATAATTCAAAAATTCCTTTTATTTTAGGGCAAAAAGACAGGAATTCTGTTTATTTTTGGGTAAAAAGGCAGAAATTTCACTTATTTTGAGGTAAAAAGGCAGAAATTCCTCTTATTTTGGGGCAAAAATGAAGAAATTTCTTTTTTTTGTGACAAAAGGTATACATTCCCCTTATTTTCGGGCTAAAAAGTTGAAATTCCCCGTATTTTGGAGCAAAATTGCAGAAATTACCCTAATTGTTGGGCAAAAAGTCAGAAATTTCCTATATGTTGGGGCAAGAAGACAGAAATTCTTCTTATTTTGGGGCAAAACTCTAAAATTCCACTTATTTTGGGGCAAAATTCAAGAAATTTCACCTATTTTGTGGCAAAATTGCAGAAATTTCACTTATTTTAGGGCAAAATTTCAGAAATTTCAATTATTTCAGGAAAAAAAGCAGAAATTTTCTTATTTGGATGCAAAAAGGCAGAAATTTCTTTTATTTTGATACAAAATTGCAGAATTTTTTCTTATTTTAAGGCAAAAAAGAAGAAATGTCCCATATTTTGGGGCAAAAATGCAGAAATTCCCCTTATTTTGAGGTAAAAATGCTTAAATTCCCCTTATTTGGGGGCACAAAAGCAGAAATTTCACTTATTTTGGGGCAAAATTGCATAAATTTCACTTATTTCAGGGAAAAAAGGCAGAAATTTTTTCTTATTTTGGGCAAAAAGGCCAGAAATTTCTAATATTTTGTGGCAAAAATGCAGAAATTCCCCTTATTTTGAGGTAAAAAGGCTGAAATTCCTCTTATTTGGGGGCAAAAAAGTAGAAATTTTCCTTATTTTGGGGCAAAAAAGACAGAAATTCCCTTTGTTTTGGCGGAAAAAGACAGAAATTCCACTTATTTAGAGGCAAAAAAACAGAAATTCCGCATATTATGGAGCAAAAGTGACGAAAATTTCATTTTTTATGGCTATAAGTTATGCATTCTTCTTATTTTCGGGCAAATAGGAAGAAATTCCCCGAATTATGGAGCAAAATTTCAGAAATTCTCCTAATTGTGGGGCAAAAGCAGAAATTCCCTATATGTTGGGGCAAAAAGACAGAAATTCTCTTTATTTTGGGACAAAACTTAGAAATTCCACTTATTTTGGGGCAAATTTCCAAAATTTACCTTATTTTGGGGCAAAATTGCAGAAATTTCACTTATTTTGAGGCAAAATTGCAGAAATTTCACTTATTTCAGGGAAAAAAGGCAGAAATTTTCTTTATTTTGTGGCAAAAATGCAGAAATTCCCCTTATTTTGAGGTAAAAAGGCTGAAATTCCTTTTATTTGGGGGCAAAAAGGCAGAAATTTCCCTTATTTTGGGGCAAAATTGCAGAAATTTCACTTACTTTAGGGTAATAAGTCAGAAATTTTTCTTATTTTGGGGCAAAAAAGACAGAAATTTCATTAGTTTTGGGGGAAAAAGACAGAAATTCCACTTATTTAGAGGCAAAATAGCAGAAATTCCACTTATTTTGGAGCAAAAATGAAGAAATTTTCCTATTTTATGGCAAAAAGGTATGCATTCTTCTAATTTTCGGGCAAATAGGCAGAAATACTCCGTATTTTGGAGCAAAATTGCAGATATTCCCCTAATTGTGGGGCAAAAAGTCAGAAATTCCCTATATGTTGGGGCAAAAAGACAGAAATTCTCCTTATTTTGGGGCAAAACGCAGAAATTCCACTTATTTTGGGGCAAAATTCCAGGAATTTTCCTTATTTTAAGGCAAAATTAGAGAAATTTCACTTATTTTGGGGCAAAATTTCAGAAATTTCACTTATTTCAGGAAAAAAGCAGAAATTTTATTATTTTGGGGCAAAAAGGCAGAAATTCCTAATATTTTGTGGCAAAAATGCAGAAATTCCCCTTATTTTGAGGTAAATATGCTGAAATTCCCCTTTTTTTGGGCCAAAAATGCAGAAATTTCACTTATTTTGGGGCAAAATTTCATAAATTTCACTTATTTCAGGAAAAAAAGGCAGAAATTTCCCTTATTTTGTGGCAAAATTGCAGAAATTTCACTTATTTCAGGGTAATATGTCAGAAATTCTCCTTATTTTGGGGCAAAACAGAAAATCCACTTATTTTGAGGCAAAATTCCAGAAATTTCCCTTATTTTGGGGCAAAATTCCAGAAATTTCACTTATTTTGGAGCAAAATTGCAGAAATTTCACTTATTTCAGAAAAATAAGCAGAAATTTTCTTATTTTGGGGCAAAAAGGCAGAAATTTCTTTTATTTTGGTACAAAATTGCAGAAATTTTTTTTATTTTGGGGCAAACAGGCAGAAATTTCCTATATTTTGGGGCAAAAATGCAGGAATTCCCATTATTTTGAGGTAAAAAGGCTGAAATTCCCTTTATTTTGGGGCAAAAAGGCAAAAATTTCCTTTATTTTGGTGCAAAATTGCAGAAATTTCACTTATTTCAGGGTATTAAATCAGAAATTTTCCTTATTTTGGGGCAAAAAGACAGATATTCCCTTTGTTTTGGGGGAAAAAGACAGAAATTATATTTATTTAGAGGCAAAAATGCAAAAATTCCCCTTATTTTGGAGCAAAAATGAAGAAATTTCCCTTTTTTATGGAAAAAAGGTATGCATTCTTCTTATTTTCAGGCAAAAAAGCAGAAATTCCCTGTATTTTAAAGCAAAATTGCAGAAATTCCCCTAATTGTGGGGCAAAAAGTCAGAAATTCTCCTTATTTTGGGGCAAAAGACAGAAATTCCACTTATTTTGGGTCAAAATTCGAGAAATTTCCCTTATTTTGAGGCAAAATTGCAGAAATTTCAATTATTTTGGGGCAAAATTGCAGAAATTTCACTTATTTCAGTAAAAAAGCAGAAATTTTTTTATTTTGGGGCAAAAAGGCAGTAATTTCTTTTATTTTGGTACAAAATTGCAGAAATTTTTCTTATTTTGGGGCAAAAAGGCAGAAATTTCCCATATTTTGGGGCAAAAATGAGGAAATTCCCCTTATTTTGAGGTAAAAATGCTGAATTTCCCCTTATTTGGGGGCAAAAAGGCAGAAATTTCACTTATTTTGGGGCAAAATTGCAGAAATTTCACTTATTTCAGGGAAAAAAAACAGAAATTTTTCTTATTTTTGGGCAAAAAGGCAGAAATTCCTAATATTTTGTGGCAAAAATGCAGAAATTCCCCTTATTTTGAGGTAAAAATGCAGAAATACCCTTTATTTGAGGGCAAAAAGGCAGAAATTTCCCTTATTTTGGGGCAAAATTGCAGAAATTTCACTTATTTCAGAGTATTAAGTCAGAAATTTTCTTTATTTTGGGGCAAAAAAGACAGAAATTTCCTTTGTTTTGGGGGAAAAAGACAGAAATTCCACTTATTTAGAGGCAAAAACGCAGAAATTCTCCTTATTTTGGAGCAAAAATGAAGAAATTTCCCTTTTTTAAGGCAAAAAGGTATGCATTCTTCTTATTTTCAGGCAAAAAGGCAGAAATTCCCCGTATTTTAAAGCAAAATTGCAGAAATTCCCCTAATTGTGGGGCAAAAAGACAGAAATTCTCCTTATTTTGGGGCAAAAGACAGAAATTCCACTTATTTTGGGGCAAAATTCCAGAAATTTCCATTATTTTGAGTCAAAATTGCAGAAATTTCAATTATTTTGGGGCAAAATTGCAGAAATTTCACTTATTTCATAAAAAAGCAGAAATTTTCTTATTTTGAATCAAAAATGCAAAAATTTCCCATATTTTGCGGCAAAAATGCAGAAATTCCCCTTATTTTGAGGTAAAATTGTGAAATTCCCCTTATTTCGGAGCAAAAAGGCAGAAATTTCCCTTATTTTGAGGCAAAATTGCAGAAATTTCACTTATTTTAGGGTAATAAGTCAGAAATTTTCCTTATTTTAGGGCAAAAAAGACAGAAATTCCATTTGTTTTGGGGGGAAAGACTGAAATTCCACTTATTTAGAGGCAAAAATGCAGAAATTCCCCTTTTTTATGGCAAAAAGCTATGCATTCCTCTTATTTTTGGGCAAAATGGCAGAAATTCCCTGTATTTTGTAGCAAAATTGCAGAAATTCCCCTAATTGTGGGGCAAAAAGGCAGAAATTCCCTATATGTTGGGGCAAAAAGACAGAAATAATCCTTCTTTTGGGGCAAAACTCAGAAATTCCACTTATTTTTGGGCAAAAATCCAGAAATTTCACTTATTTTGGGGCAAAATTGCAGAAATTTAACTTGTTTTTGGGCAAAATTGCAGAAATTTCACTTATTTCAGAAAAGAAAAAGCAGAAATTTTCTTATTTGGGGGCAAAAAGGCAGAAATTTCTATTATTTTGGTACAAAATTGCAGAAATTTTTCTAATTTTGGGGCAAAAAGGCAGAAATTTCCCATATTTTGGGGCTAAAATGCAGAAATTCCCCTTATTTTGAGGTAAAAAGACTGAAATTCCACTTATTTGGGGACAAAAAGGCAGAAATTTCACTTATTTTTGGGTAAAATTGCAGAAGTTTCACTTATTTCAGAGAAAAAAGGCAGAAATTTTCCTTATTTTTGGGCAAAAAGGCAGAAATTCCTAACATTTTGTGGCAATAATGCAGAAATTCCCCTTATTTTGAGGTAAAAAGGCTGAAATTCCCCTTATTTGGGGGTAAAAAGGCAGAAATTTCCCTTATTTTGGGGCAAAATTGCAGAAATTTCACATATTTCAGGGTAATAAGTCAGAAATTTTACTTATTTTTGGGCAAAAAAGACAGGAATTCCCTTTGTTTTTGGGGAAAAAGACAGAAATTCCTCTTATTTGGAGGCAAAAAAGCAGAAATTTCTCTTATTTTGGAGCAAAAATGAAGAAATTTCCATTTTTTATGGCAAAAAGTTATGCATTCTTCTTATTTTCAGGCAAAAAGCAGAAATTCCATGTATTTTAAAGCAAAATTGCAGAAATTCCCCTAATTGTGGGGCAAAAAGACAGAAATTCTCCATATTTGGGGGCAAAAGACAGAAATTCCACTTATTTTGGGGCAAAATTCGAGAAATTTCCCTTATTTTGAGGCAAAATTGCAGAAATTTCAATTATTTTGTGGCAAAATTGCAGAAATTTCACTTATTTCAGAAAAAAGCAGAAATTTTCTTATTTTGGGGCAAAAAGGCAGAAATTTCTTTTATTTTGGTACAAAATTGCAGAAATTTTTTTTATTTTGGGGCAAAAAGGCAGAAATATCCCATATTTTGCAGCAAAAATGCAGAAATTCCCCTTATTTTGAGGTAATAAGGCTGAAATTCCCATATTTGGGGGCAAAAAGGCAGAATTTTCCCTTATTTTCGGGCAAAGTTGCAGAAATTTCACTTATTTCAGGGTAATAAGTCAGAAATTTATTTAATTTTGGGGCAAATAAGACAGAAATTTTTTTTGTTTTTGTGGAAAAAGACAGAAATTCCACTTATTTAGCAGCAAAAGCTGAAATTCCCCTTATTTTGGAGCAAAATTGCAGAAATTCACCTAAATGTGGGGCAAAAAGGCAGAAATTTTCTATATGTTGGGGCAAAAAGACAGAAATAATCCTTATTTTAGAGCAAAACTCAGAAATTCCACTTATTTTTGGGCAAATATTCAGAAATTTCACTTATTTTGGGGCAAAATTGCAGAAATTTCACTTATTTTGTGGAAAATTGCAGAAATTTCACTTATTTCAGGGAAAAAAACAGAAATTTTCCTTATTTTTGGGCAAAAAGGCAGAAATTCCTAATATTTTGTGGCAAAAATGCAGAAATTCCTCTTATTTTGAGGTAAAAAGGCTGAAATTCCCTTTATTTGGGGGCAAAAAGGCAGAAATTTCCCTTATTTTGGGGAAAAATTGCAGAAATTTCACTTATTTCAGAGTAATAAGTCAGAAATTTTCCTTATTTTGGGGCAAAAAAGACACAAATTCCCTTTGTTTTGGGGAAAAAAACAGAAATTCCACTTATTTAGAGGCAAAAAAGCAGAAATTCTCTTTATTTTGGAGCAAAAATAAAGAAATTTCCCTTTTTTTATGGCAAAAAGGTATGCATTCTTCTTATTTTCAGGCAATAATGCAGAAATTCCCCGTATTTTAAAGCAAAATTGTAGAAATTTCCCTAATTGTGGGCCAAAAAGACAGAAATTCTCTTTATTTTGGGGCAAAAGAGAGAAATTCCACCTATTTCGGGGCAAAATTCCAGAAATTTTCCTTATTTTGAGTCAAAATTGCAGAAATTTCAATTATTTTGCGGCAAAATTGCAGAAATTTCACTTATTTCATAAAAAAGGAGAAATTTTCTTATTTTGGGTCAAAAATTCAAAAATTTCCCATATTTTGCAGCAAAAATGCAGAAATTCCCCTTATTTTGAGGTAAAACCATGAAATTCCCCTTATTTCGGAGCAAAAAGGCAGAAATTTCCCTTACTTTGGGGCAAAATTGCAGAAATTTCACTTATTTCAGGGTAATTAGTCAGAAATTTTCCTTATTTTGGGGCAAAAAAGAAAGAAATTCCATTTGTTCTGGGGGAAAAAGACTGAAATTCCACTTATTTAGAGGCAAAAAAGCAGAAATTCCAATTTTTTATGGCAAAAAAGTATGCATTCCTCTTATTTTTGGGCTAAATGGCAGAAATTCCCAGTATTTTGTAGCCAAATTGCAGAAATTCTCCTAATTGTGGGGCAAAAAGGCAGAAATTCCCTATATGTTGGGGCAAAAAGACAGAAATAATCATTCTTTTGGGGCAAAACTCAGAAATTCCACTTATTTTTGGGCAAAAATCCAGAAATTTCACTTATTTTCGGGCAAAATTGCAGAAATTTAACTTGTTTTTGGGCAAAATTGCAGAAATTTCACTTATTTCAGAAAAGAAAAAGCAGAAATTTTCTTATTTGGGGGCAAAAAGGCAGAAATTTCTATTATTTTGGTACAAAATTGCAGAAATTTTTCTAATTTTGGGGCAAAAAGGCAGAAATTTCCCATATTTTGGGGCTAAAATGCAGAAATTCCCCTTATTTTGAGGTAAAAAGACTGAAATTCCACTTATTTGGGGACAAAAAGGCAGAAATTTCACTTATTTTTGGGTAAAATTGCAGAAGTTTCACTTATTTCAGAGAAAAAAGGCAGAAATTTTCCTTATTTTTGGGCAAAAAGGCAGAAATTCCTAATATTTTGTGGCAAAAATGCAGAAATTCCCCTTATTTTGAGGTAAAAAAGCTGAAATTCCCCTTATTTGGGGGCAAAAAGGCAGAAATTTCCCTTATTTTGGGGCAAAATTGCAGAAATTTCACTTATTTCAGGGTAATAAGTCAGAAATTTTACTTATTTTGTGGCAAAAAAGACAGGAATTCCCTTTGTTTTGAGGGAAAAAGACAGAAATTCCTCTTATTTAGAGGCAAAAAAGCAGAAATTCCCCTTATTTTGGAGCAAAAATGAAGAAATTTCCATTTTTTATGGAAAAAAGGTATGCATTCTTCTTATTTTCAGGCAAAAAGCAGAAATTCCATGTATTTAAAGCAAAATTGCAGAAATTCCCCAAATTGTGGGGCAAAAAGACAGAAATTCTCCATATTTGGGGGCAAAAGACAGAAATTCCACTTATTTTGGGGCAAAATTCGAGAAATTTCCCTTATTTTGAGGCAAAATTGCAGAAATTTCAATTATTTTGGGGCAAAATTGCAGAAATTTCACTTATTTCAGAAAAAAGCAGAAATTTTCTTATTTTGGGGCAAAAAGGCAGAAATTTCTTTTATTTTGGTACAAAATTGCAGAAATTTTTTTTATTTTGGGGCAAAAAGGCAGAAATATCCCATATTTTGCAGCAAAAATGCAGAAATTCCCCTTATTTTGAGGTAAAAAGGCTGAAATTCCCATATTTGGGGGCAAAAAGGCAGAATTTTCCCTTATTTTCGGGCAAAGTTGCAGAAATTTCACTTATTTCAGGGTAATAAGTCAGAAATTTTTTTAATTTTGGGGCAAATAAGACAGAAATTTTTTTTGTTTTTGTGGAAAAAAGACAGAAATTCCACTTATTTAGCGGCAAAAGCTGAAATTCCCCTTATTTTTGAGCAAAATTGCAGAAATTCCCCTAAATGTGGGGCAAAAAGGCAGAAATTTTCTATATGTTGGGGCAAAAAGACAGAAATAATCCTTATTTTAGAGCAAAACTCAGAAAATCCACTTATTTTTGGGCAAATATTCAGAAATTTCACTTATTTTGGGGCAAAATTGCAGAAATTTCACTTATTTTGGGGCAAAATTGCAGAAATTTCACTTATTTCAGGGAAAAAAACAGAAATTTTCCTTATTTTTGGGCAAAAAGGCAGAAATTCCTAATATTTTGTGGCAAAAATGCAGAAATTCTTTTTATTTTAAGGTAAAAAGGCTGAAATTCTCTTTATTTGGGGGCAAAAAGGCAGAAATTTCCCTTATTTTGGGGAAAAATTGCAGAAATTTCACTTATTTCAGAGTAATAAGTCAGAAATTTTCCTTATTTTGGGGCAAAAAAGACACAAATTCCCTTTGTTTTGGGGGAAAAAGACAAAAATTCCACTTATTTAGAGGCAAAAAAGCAGAAATTCTCTTTATTTTGGAGCAAAAATAAAGAAATTTCCCTTTTTTTATGGCAAAAAGGTATGCATTCTTCTTATTTTCAGGCAAAAATGCAGAAATTCCCTGTATTTTAAAGCAAAATTGTAGAAATTTCCCTAATTGTGGGGCAAAAAGACAGAAATTCTCCTTATTTTGGGGCAAAAGACAGAAATTCCACCTATTTCGGGGCAAAATTCCAGAAATTTTCCTTATTTTGAGTCAAAATTGCAGAAATTTCAATTATTTTGCGGCAAAATTGCAGAAATTTCACTTATTTCAGGGTAATTTGTCAGAAATTTTCCTTATTTTGGGGCAAAAAAGACAGAAATTCCATTTGTTCTGGGGGAAAAAGACTGAAATTCCACTTATTTAGAGGCAAAAAAGCAGAAATTCCACTTTTTTATGGCAAAAAAGTATGCATTCCTCTTATTTTTGGGCAAAATGGCAGAAATTCCCTGTATTTTGTAGCAAAATTGCAGAAATTCCCCTAATTGTGGGGCAAAAAGGCAGAAATTCCCTATATGTTGGGGCAAAAAGACAGAAATAATCCTTCTTTTGGGGCAAAACTCAGAAATTCCAATTATTTTTGGGCAAAAATCCAGAAATTTCACTTATTTTGGGGCAAAATTGCAGAAATTTAACTTGTTTTTGGGCAAAATTGCAGAAATTTCACTTATTTCAGAAAAGAAAAAGCAGAAATTTTCTTATTTGGGGGCAAAAAGGCAGAAATTTCTATTATTTTGGTACAAAATTGCAGAAATTTTTCTAATTTTGGGGCAAAAAGGCAGAAATTTCCCATATTTTGGGGCTAAAATGCAGAAATTCCCCTTATTTTGAGGTAAAAAGACTGAAATTCCACTTATTTGGGGACAAAAAGGCAGAAATTTCACTTATTTTTGGGTAAAATTGCAGAAGTTTCACTTATTTCAGAGAAAAAAGGCAGAAATTTTCCTTATTTTTGGGCAAAAAGGCAGAAATTCCTAATATTTTGTGACAAAAATTCAGAAATTCCCCTTATTTTGAGGTAAAAAGGCTGAAATTCCCCTTATTTGGGGGCAAAAAGGCAGAAATTTCCCTTATTTTGGGGCAAAATTGCAGAAATTTCACTTATTTCAGGGTAATAAGTCAGAAATTTTACTTATTTTGGGGCAAAAAAGACAGGAATTCCCTTTGTTTTGGGGGAAAAAGACAGAAATTCCTCTTATTTAGAGGCAAAAAAGCAGAAATTCCCCTTATTTTGGAGAAAAAATGAAGAAATTTCCCTTTTTTATGGCAAAAAGATATGCATTCTTCTTATTTTCATGCATAAATGCAGAAATTCCCCGTATTTTAAAGCAAAATTGTAGAAATTTCCCTAATTGTGGGGCAAAAAGACAGAAATTCTCCTTATTTTGGGGCAAAAGAAAGAAATTCCACCTATTTCGGGGCAAAATTCCAGAAATTTTCCTTATTTTGAGTCAAAATTGCAGAAATTTCAATTATTTTGGGGCAAAATTGCAGAAATTTCACTTATTTCATAAAAAAAGCAGAAATTTTCTTATTTTGGGTCAAAAATTCAAAAATTTCCTATATTTTGCAGCAAAAAATGCAGAAATTCCCCTTATTTTGAGGTAAAATCGTGAAATTCCCCTTATTTCGGAGCAAAAAGGCAGAAATTTCCCTTACTTTGGGGCAAAATTGCAGAAATTTCACTTATTTCAGGGTAATTAGTCAGAAATTTTCCTTATTTTAGGGGCAAAAAAGACAGAAATTCCATTTGTTCTGGGAGAAAAAGACTGAAATTCCACTTATTTAGAGGCAAAAAAAGCAGAAATTCCAATTTTTTATGGCAAAAAAGTATGCATTCCTCTTATTTTTGGGCAAAATGGCAGAAATTCCCTGTATTTTGTAGCAAAATTGCAGAAATTCCCCTAATTGTGGGGCAAAAAGGCAGAAATTCCCTATATGTTGGGGCAAAAAGACAAAAATATTCCATATTTTGGGGCAAAACTGACAAATTCCACTTATTTTTGGGCAAAAATCCAGAAATTTCACTTATTTTGGGGCAAAATTGCAGAAATTTAAATTGTTTTTGGGCAAAATTGCAGAAATTTCACTTATTTCAGAAAAAAGCAGAAATTTTCTTATTTTGGGGCAAAAAGGCAGAAATTTCTTTTATTTTGGTACAAAATTGCAGAAATTTTTTTTATTTTGGGGCAAAAAGGCAGAAATATCCCATATTTTGGAGCAAAAATGCAGAAATTCCCCTTATTTTGAGGTAAAAAGGCTGAAATTCCCATATTTGGGGGCAAAAAGGCAGAATTTTCCCTTATTTTCGGGCAAAGTTGCAGAAATTTCACTTATTTCAGAGTAATAAGTCAGTAAGTTTTTTAATTTTGGGGCAAATAAGACAGAAATTTTTTTTGTTTTTGTGGAAAAAGACAGAAATTCCACTTATTTAGGGGCAAAAGCTGAAATTCCCCTTATTTTGGAGCAAAATTGCAGAAATTCCCCTAAATGTGGGGCAAAAAGGCAGAAATTTTCTATATGTTGGGACAAAAAGACAGAAATAATCCGTATTTTAGAGCAAAACTCAGAAATTCCACTTATTTTTGGGCAAATATTCACAAATTTCACTTATTTTGGGGCAAAATTGCAGAATTTTAACTTATTTTGGGGCAAAATTGCAGAAATTTCACTTATTTCAGGGAAAAAACAGAAATTTTCCTTATTTTTGGGCAAAAAGGCAGAAATTCCTAATATTTTGTGGCAAAAATGCAGAAATTCCTCTTATTTTGAGGTAAAAAGGCTGAAATTCCCTTTATTTGGGGGCAAAAAGGCAGAAATTTCCCTTATTTTGGGGCAAAATTGCAGAAATTTCACTTATTTCAGAGTAATAAGTCAGAAATTTTCCTTATTTTGGGGAAAAAAAGACACAAATTCCCTTTGTTTTGGGGGAAAAAGTCAGAAATTCCACTTATTTAGAGGCAAAAAAGCAGAAATTCTCTTTATTTTGGAGCAAAAATAAAGAAATTTCCCTTTTTTATGGCAAAAAGGTATGCATTCTTCTTATTTTCAGGCATAAATGCAGAAATTCCCTGTATTTTAAAGCAAAATTGTAGAAATTTCCCTAATTGTGGGCCAAAAAGACAGAAATTCTCCTTATTTTGGGGCAAAAGACAGAAATTCCACCTATTTCGGGGCAAAATTCCAGAAATTTTCCTTATTTTGAGTCAAAATTGCAGAAATTTCAATTATTTTGGGGCAAAATTGCAGAAATTTCACTTATTTCATAAAAAAAGCAGAAATTTTCTTATTTTGGGTCAAAAATTCAAAAATTTCCTATATTTTGCAGCAAAAAATGCAGAAATTCCCCTTATTTTGAGGTAAAATCGTGAAATTCCCCTTATTTCGGAGCAAAAAGGCAGAAATTTCCCTTACTTTGGGGCAAAATTGCAGAAATTTCACTTATTTCAGGGTAATTAGTCAGAAATTTTCCTTATTTTAGGGGCAAAAAAGACAGAAATTCCATTTGTTCTGGGGGAAAAAGACTGAAATTCCACTTATTTAGAGGCAAAAAAGCAGAAATTCCAATTTTTTATGGCAAAAAAGTATGCATTCCTCTTATTTTTGGGCAAAATGGCAGAAATTCCCTGTATTTTGTAGCAAAATTGCAGAAATTCCCCTAATTGTGGGGCAAAAAGGCAGAAATTCCCTATATGTTGGGGCAAAAAGACAAAAATAATCCATATTTTGGGGCAAAACTGACAAATTCCACTTATTTTTGGGCAAAAATCCAGAAATTTCACTTATTTTGGGGCAAAATTGCAGAAATTATCTTGTTTTTGGGCAAAATTGCAGAAATTTCACTTATTTCAGAAAAGAAAAAGCAGAAATTTTCTTATTTGGGATCAAAAAGGCAGAAATTTCTATTATTTTGGTACAAAATTGCAGAAATTTTTCTAATTTTGGGGACAAAATAGAGAAATTTCCCATATTTTGAAGCAAAAATGCAGAAATTCCTCTTATTTTGAGGTAAAAAGGCTGAAATTCCCCTTATTTGGGGGCAAAAAGACAGAAATTTCCCTTATTTTGGGGCAAAATTGCAGAAATTTCACTTATTTCAGGGTAATAAGTCAGAAATTTTCTTTATTTTGGGGCAAAAAAGACAGGAATTTTCTTGTTTTGGGGGAAAAAGACAGAAATTCCACTTATTTAGAGGCAAAAAAGCAGAAATTCCCCTTATTTTGGAGAAAATGAAGAAATTTCCCTTTTTTATGTAAAAAAGGTATGCATTCTTCTTATTTTCAGGCAAAAAAGCTGAAATTCCCTGTATTTTAAAGCAAAATTGCAGAAATTCCCCTAATTGTGGGGCAAAAAGACAGAAATTCTCCTTATTTTGGGGCAAAAGACATAAATTCCACTTATTTTGGGGCAAAATTCGAGAAATTTCCCTTATTTTGAGGCAAAATTGCAGAAATTTCAATTATTTTGGGGCAAAATTGCAGAAATTTCACTTATTTCAGAAAAAAGAAGAAATTTTCTTATTTTGGGGCAAAAAGGCAGAAATTTCTTTTATTTTGGTACAAAATTACAGAAATTTTTCTTATTTTGGGGCAAAAAGGCAGAAATATCCCATATTTTGCAGCAAAAATGCAGAAATTCACCTTATTTTGAGGTAAAAATGCTGAATTTCCCCTTATTTGGGGGCAAAAAGGCAGAAATTTCACTTATTTTGGGGCAAAATTGCAGAAATTTCACTTATTTCAGGGAAAAAAACAGAAATTTTTCTTATTTTTGGGCAAAAAGGCTGAAATTCCTAATATTTTGTGGCAAAAATGCAGAAATTCCCCTTATTTTGTAGTAAAAAGGCTAAAATTCCCTTTATTTGGGGGCAAAAAGGCAGAAATTTCCCTTATTTTCGGGCAAAATTGCAGAAATTTCACTTATTTCAGAGTAATAAGTCAGAAATTTTCCTTATTTTGGGGCAAAAAAGACAGAAATTCTTTCTGTTTTGGGGACAAAAGACAGAAATTCGACTTATTTTGGGGCAAAATACAAGAAATTTTTCTTATTTTGAGTCAAAATTGCAGAAATTTCAATTCTTTTGGGGCAAAATTGCAGAAATTTCACTTATTTCATAAAAAAAGCAGAAATTTTCTTATATTGGGTCAAAAATGCAAAAATTTCTCATATTTTGCGGCAAAAATGCAGAAATTCCCCTTATTTTGAGGTAAAATGGTGAAATTCCCCTTATTTCGGAGCAAAAGGCAGAAATTTCCCTTATTTTGGGGCAAAATTGCAGAAATTTCACTTATTTCAGGGTAATAAGTCAGAAATTTTCCTTATTTTGGGGCAAAAAATACAGGAATTTTCTTTGTTTTGGGGGAAAAAGACAGAAATTCCACATATTTAGAGGGAAAAAAGCAGAAATTCCCCTTATTTTGGAGCAAAAATGAAGAAATTTCCCTTTTTTATGGCAAAAAGGTATGCATTCTTCTTATTTTCAGGCAAAAAAGCTGAAATTCCCTGTATTTTAAAGCAAAATTGCAGAAATTCCCCTAATTGTGTGGCAAAAAGACAGAAATTCTCCTTTTTTGGGGGCTAAAGACATAAATTCCACTTATTTTGGGAAAAAATTCGAGAAATTTTCCTGATTTTGAGGCAAAATTGCAGAAATTTCAATTATTTTGTGGTAAAATTGCAGAAATTTCACTTATTTCAGAAAAAAGCAGAAATTTTCTTATTTTGGGTCAAATAGGCAGAAATTTCTTTTATTTTGTTCTAAAATTGCAGAAATTTTTCTTATTTTGGGGCAAAGAGGCAGAAATTTCCCATATTTTGCAGCAAAAATGCAGAAATTCCCCTTATTTTGAGGTAAAAAGGCTGAAATTCCCCTTATTTGGGGGCAAAAAGGCAGAATTTTCCCTTATTTTCGGGAAAAATTGCAGAAATTTCACTTATTTGAGGGTAATAAGTCAGAAATTTTGTTATTTTGGGGCAAAAAAGACAGAAAATTTTTTTTTGTTTTTGTGGAAAAAGACAGAAATTCCACTTATTTAGCGGCAAAAGCTGAAATTCCCCTTATTTTGGAGCAAAATTGCAGAAATTCCCCTAAATGTGGGGCAAAAAGGCAGAAATTTTCTATAGGTTGGGGAAAAAAGACAGAAATAATCCTTATTTTAGAGAAAAACTCAGAAATTCCACTTATTTTTGGGCAAATATTCAGAAATTTCACTTATTTTGGGGCAAAATTGCAGAAATTTCAGTTATTTCGGGGCAAAATTGCAGAAAGTTCACTTGTTTTAGAAAAAAAGCAGAAATTTTCTTATTTGGGGGCAAAAAGGCAAAAATTTCTATTATTTTGATACAAAATTGCAAAAATTTTTCTTATTTTGGGGCAAACAGGCAGAAATTTCCCATATTTTGGGTCAAAAATGCAGAAATTCCCCTTATTTTGAGGTAAAAAGGCTGAATTTCTCCTTATTTGGGGGCAAAAAGGCAGAAATTTCACTTATTTTGGGGCAAAATTGCAGAAATTTCACTTATTTCAGGGAAAAAAGGCAGAAATTTTCCTTATTTTTGGGCAAAAAGGCAGAAATTCCTAATATTTTGTGGCAAAAATGCAGAAATTCCCCATATTTTGAGGTAAAAAGGCTGAAATTCCCCTTATTTGGGGGCAAAAAGGAGATGTTTCCCTTATTTTGGGGCAAAATTGCAGAAATTTCACTTATTTCAGGGTAATAAGTCAGAAATTTTCCTTATTTTGGGGCAAAAAAGACAGAAATTCCCTTTGTTTTGGGGGAAAAAGACAAAAATTCCACTTATTTAGAGGCAAAAGCAGAAATTCCCCTTATTTTGGAGCAAAAATGAAGAAATTTCCCTTTTTTATGGCAAAAAGGTATGCATTCTTCTTATTTTCAGGCAAAAAGGCAGAAATTCCCCATATTTTAAAGAAAATTGTAGAAATTTCCCTAATTGTGGGGCAAAAAGACAGAAATTCTTCTTATTTTGGTGCAAAAGACAGAAATTCTAATTATTTTGGGGCAAAATTCCAGAAATTTCCCTTATTTTGATGCAAAATTGTAGAAATTTCAATTATTTTGGGGCAAAATATCAGAAATTTCACTTATTTCAGAAAAAAAGCAAAAATTTTCTTATTTTGGGTCAAAAATGCAGAAATTTCCCATATTTTGTGGCAAAAATGCAGAAATTCCCCTTATTTTGAGGTAAAAAGGCTGAATTTCCCCCTATTTGGGGGCAAAAAGGCAGAAATTTCCCTTATTTTGGGGCACAATTGCAGACATTTCACTTATTTCAGGGTAATAAGTCAGAAATTTTCCTTATTGTGGGGCAAAAAAGACAGAAATTCCCTTTGTTTTTGGGGAAAAAGACAAAAATTCCACTTATTTATAGGCAAAAGCAGAAATTCCCCTTATTTTGAAGCAAAAATTAAGAAATTTCCATTTTTTTATGGCAAAAAGGTATGCATTCTTCTTATTTTCAGGCAAAAAGGCAGAAATTCCCCATATTTTAAAGAAAATTGTAGAAATTTCCCTAATTGTGGGGCAAAAAGACAGAAATTCTCCTTATTTTGGGGCAAAAGACAGAAATTCTACTTATTTTGGGGCAAAATTCCAGAAATTTCCCTTATTTTGAGGCAAAATTGCAGAAATTTCACTTATTTCAGAAAAAAAGCAAAAATTTTCTTATTTTGGGTCAAAAATGCAGAAATTTCCCATATTTTGCGGCAAAAATGCAGAAATTCCCCATATTTTGAGGTAAAATGGTGAAATTCCCCTTATTTCGGGGCAAAAAGGCAGAAATTTCCCTTATTTTGGGGCACAATTGCAGACATTTCACTTATTTCAGGGTAATAAGTCAGAAATTTTCCTTATTGTGGGGCAAAAAAGACAGAAATTCCATTTGTTTTTGGGAAAAAGAAAGAAGTTCCACTTATTTAGAGGCAAAAAAGCAGAAATTCCCCTTTTTTTATGGCAAAAAGGTATGCATTCCTCTTATTTTTGGGCAAAATGGCAGAAATTCTCCGTATTTTGTAGCAAAATTACAGAAATTCCCCTAATTGTGGGGCAAAAAGGCAGAAATTCCCTATATGTAGGAGCAAAAAGACAGAAATTCTCCTTATTTTGGGGCGAAACTCAGAAATTCCACTTATTTTTGGGCAAAATTTCAGAAATTTTTCTTATTTTGGGGCAAAAAGAAAGAAATGCCTAATATTTTGTGGCAAAAATGCAGAAATTACCCATATTTTGAGGTAAAAAGGCTGAAATTCCCTTTATTTGGGGGCAAAAAGGCAGAAATTTCTCTTATTTTGGGGCAAAATTGCAGAAATTTCATTTATTTCAGGGTAATAAGTCAGAAATTTTTCTTATTTTGGGGCAAAAAAGACAGGAATTCCCTTTGTTTTTGGGGAAAAGACAGAAATTCCACTTATTTAGAGGCAAAAAAGCAGAAATTCCCCTTATTTTGGAGCAAAAATGAAGAAATTTCCCTTTTTTATGGCAAAAAGTTATGCATTCTTCTTATTTTCAGGCAAAAAGGCAGAAATTCCCTGTATTTTAAAGCAAAATGTGGAAATTTCCCTAATTGTGGGGCAAAAAGACAGAAATTCTCCTTACTTTAGGGCAAAAGACAGAAATTCCACTTATTTTGGGGCAAAATTCCAGAAATTTCCCTTATTTTGAGGAACAATTGCATAAATTTGAATTATTTTGGGGCAAAATTGCAGAAATTTTACTTATTTCAGAAAAAAAGCAAAAATTTTCTTATTTTGGGACAAAAATGCAGAAATTTCCTATATTTTGCAGCAAAAATGCAGAAATTCACCTTAATTTGAGGTTAAAAGGCTGAATTTCCCCTTATTTGGGGGAAAAAAGGCAGAATTTTTCCCTTATTTTGGGGCAAAATTGCAGAAATTTCCCTTATTTCAGGGTAATAAGTCAGAAATTTTCCTTATTTTTGGGCAAAAAAGACACAAATTCCCTTTGTTTTGGGGGAAAAAGACAGAAATTCCACTTATTTAGCGGCAAAAAAGCAAAAATTACCCTTATTTTGGAGCAAAATTGCAGAAATTCCCCTAAATGTGGGGCAAAAAGCAGAAATTTTCTATATGTTGGGGCAAAAAGACAGAAATAATCCTTATTTTGGGGCAAAACTCAAAAATTGCACTTATTTTTGGGCAAATATTCAGAAATTTCACTTATTTTGGGGCAAAATTGCAGAAATTTCACTTGTTTCAGAAAAAAAAGCAGAAATTTTCTTATTTGGGGGCAAAAAGGCAGAAATTTCTATTATTTTGGTACAAAATTGTAGAAATTTTTCTTACTTTTGGGCAAAAAGGCAGAAATTTCCCATATTTTGTGGCAAAATGCAGAAATTCCCCTTATTTTGAGGTAAAAAGGCTGAAATTCCTCTTATTTGGGGGCAAAAAGGCAGAAATTTCACTTATTTTTGGGCAAAATTGCAGAAATTTTATTTATTTAAGGGAAAAAATGCAGAAATTTTCATTATTTTTGGGCAAAAAGGCAGAAATTCCTAATATTTTGTGGCAAAAATGCAGAAATTCCCCTTATTTTGAGGTAAAATGGTGAAATTCCAATTATTTCGGGGCAAAAAGGCAGAAATTTCCCTTATTTTGGGGCAAAATTGCAGAAATTTCACTTATTTCAGAATAATAAGTCAGAAATTTTCCTTATTTTGTGGCAAAAAAACATAAATTCCATTTGTTTTGGGGGAAAAAGACAGAAATTCCACATATTTTGGAGCAAAAATGAAGAAATTTCCCTTTTTTGTAGCAAAAAGGTATGCATTATTCTTATTTTTGGGCAAAATGGCAAAAATTCCCCGTATTTTGTAGCAAAATTGCAGAAATTCCCCTAATTGTGGGGCAAAAAGGCAGAAATTCCCTATATGTTGGGGCAAAAAGACAGAAATTCTCCTTATTTTGGGGCAAAACTCAGAAATTCCACTTATTTTGGGGCATAATTCCAGAAATTTCCCTTATTTTGGGGCAAAACTGCAGAAATTTAACTTATTTTGGGGCAAAATTGCATAAATTTTACTTATTTCAGGGAAAAAAGGCAGAAATTTTCCTTATTTTTGGGCAAAAAGGAAGAAATTCCTAATATTTTGTGGCAAAAATGCAGAAATTCAACTTATTTTGTGGCAAAATTCCAGAAATTTCCTCTATTTTGGGGCAAAATTGCAGAAATTTCACTTATTTCAGAATAATAAGTCAGAAATTTTCCTTATTTTGTGGCAAAAAAACATAAATTCCATTTGTTTTGGGGGAAAAAGACAGAAATTCCACATATTTTGGAGCAAAAATGAAGAAATTTCCCTTTTTTGTAGCAAAAAGGTATGCATTATTCTTATTTTTGGGCAAAATGGCAAAAATTCCCCGTATTTTGTAGCAAAATTGCAGAAATTCCCCTAATTGTGGGGCAAAAAGGCAGAAATTCCCTATATGTTGGGGCAAAAAGACAGAAATTCTCCTTATTTTGGGGCAAAACTCAGAAATTCCACTTATTTTGGGGCATAATTCCAGAAATTTCCCTTATTTTGGGGCAAAACTGCAGAAATTTAACTTATTTTGGGGCAAAATTGCATAAATTTTACTTATTTCAGGGAAAAAAGGCAGAAATTTTCCTTATTTTTGGGCAAAAAGGAAGAAATTCCTAATATTTTGTGGCAAAAATGCAGAAATTCAACTTATTTTGTGGCAAAATTCCAGAAATTTCCTCTATTTTGGGGCAAAATTGCAAAAATTTAATTTATTTTGGGGCAAAATTGCATAAATTTCACTTATTTCAGGGAAAAAAGGCAGAAATTTTCCTTATTTTGGGGCAAAAAGGCAGAAATTCTTAATATTTTGTGGCAAAAATGCAGAAATTGCCCTTATTTTGAGGTAAAAATGCTGAAATTCCCCTTATTTGGGGGCAAAAAGGCAGAAATTTCCCTTATTTTGGGGCATAATTGCAGAAATTTCACTTATTTCAGGGTAATAAGTCAGAAATTCCCCTTATTTTGGGGCAAAAAAGACAGGAATTCCCTTTGTTTTGTGGGAAAAAGACAGAAATTCCACTTATTTAGAGGCAAAAAAGCAGAAATTCCCCTTATTTTGGAGCAAAAATGAAGAAATTTCCCTTTTTTATGGCAAAAAGGTATGCATTCTTCTTATTTTCAGGCAAAAAGGCAGAAATTCCCCGTATTTTAAAACAAAATTGTAGAAATTTCCCTAATTGTGGGGCAAAAAGACAGAAATTATTTTTATTTTGGGGCAAAAGACAGAAATTCCACTTATTTTGGGGCAAAATTCCAGAAATTTACCTTATTTTGAGGCAAAATTGCAGAAATTTCAATTATTTTGGGGCAAAATTGCAGAAATTTCACTTATTTCAAAAAAAAGCATAAATTTTATTATTTTTGGGCAAAAATGCAGAAATTTCCCATATTTTGCAGCAAAAATGCAGAAATTCCCCTTATTTTGAGGTAAAAAGGCTGAAATTCCCCTTATTTGGGGGCAAAAAGGCAGAATTTTCCCTTATTTTCGGGCAAAATTGCAGAAATTTAAGTTATTTCAGGGAAAAGGCAGAAATTTTTCTTATTTTGTGGCAAAAAGCACAGAAATTCCCTTTGTTTTTGTGGAAAAAGTCAGAAATTCCACTTATTTAGTGGCAAAAAGGCAGAAATTCCCCTTATTTTGGAGCAAAATTGCAGAAATTCCCCTAAATGTGGGGCAAAAAAGCAGAAATTTTCTATATGTTGGGGCAAAAAGACAGAAATTCTCCTTATTTTGGGGCAAAACTAAGAAATTCCACATATTTTGGGGCAAAATTCCATAAATTTCCTTTATTTTGGGGCAAAATTGCAGAAATTTCACTTATTTTGGGGCAAAATTGCAGAAATTTCACTTATTTCAGGGAAAAGGCAGAAATTTTCCTAATTTTGGGGCAAAAAGGCAGAAATTCCTAATATTTTGTGGCAAAAATGCAGAAATTCCCTTATTTTGAGGTAAAAATGCTGTAATTCCCCTTATTTGGGGGCAAAAAGGCAGAAATTTCCCTTATTTGGGGGCAAAATTGCAGAAATTTCACTTATTTCAGGGTAATAAGTCTGAAATTTTCCTTATTTTGGGGCAAAAATGACAGAAATTCCCTTTGTTTTGTGGGAAAAAGACAGAAATTCCACTTATTTAGAGGCAAAAAAGCAGAAATTCCTCTTATTTTGGAGCAAAAATGAAGAAATTTCCCTTTCTTATGGCAAAAAGGTATGCATTCTTCTTATTTTCAGACAAAAATGCAGAAATTCCCCGTATTTTAAAGCAAAATTGCAAAATTCCCCTAATTGTGGGGCAAAAAGACCGAAATTCTCCTTATTTTGTGGCAAAACTCAGAAATTCCACTTATTTTGGGGCAAAATTCCAGAAATTTACCTTATTTTGAGGCAAAATTGCAGAAATTTCAATTATTTTGGGGCAAAATTGCAGAAATTTCACTTATTTCAAAAAAAAGCATAAATTTTATTATTTTTGGGCAAAAATGCAGAAATTTCCCATATTTTGCAGCAAAAATGCAGAAATTCCCCTTATTTTGAGGTAAAAAGGCTGAAATTCCCCTTATTTGGGGGCAAAAAGGCAGAATTTTCCCTTATTTTCGGGCAAAATTGCAGAAATTTAAGTTATTTCAGGGAAAAGGCAGAAATTTTTCTTATTTTGTGGCAAAAAGCACAGAAATTCCCTTTGTTTTTGTGGAAAAAGTCAGAAATTCCACTTATTTAGTGGCAAAAAGGCAGAAATTCCCCTTATTTTGGAGCAAAATTGCAGAAATTCCCCTAAATGTGGGGCAAAAAAGCAGAAATTTTCTATATGTTGGGGCAAAAAGACAGAAATTCTCCTTATTTTGGGGCAAAACTAAGAAATTCCACATATTTTGGGGCAAAATTCCAGAAATTTCCTTTATTTTGGGGCAAAATTGCAGAAATTTCACTTATTTTGGGGCTAAATTGCAGAAATTTCACTTATTTCAGGGAAAAAAGGCAAAAATTTTCCTTTTTTAGGCAAAAATGCAGAAATTCCTAATATTTTGTGGCAAAAATGCAGAAATTCCCCTTATTTTGAGGTAAAAGCCTGAAATTCCTCTTATTTGGGGGCAAAAAGGCAGAAATTTCCCTTATTTTGGGGCAAAATTGCAGAAATTTCACTTATTTAAGGGTAATAAGTCAGAAATTTTCCTTATTTTGGGGCAAAAAATACAGAAATTCCCTTTGTTTTGGGGGAAAAAGACAGAAATTCCACTTATTTAGAGGGAAAAAAGCAGTAATTCCCCTTATTTTGGAGCAAATATGAAGAAATTTCCTTTATTTTGAGGTAAAAAGGCTGAAATTCCCCTTATTTGGGGGCAAAAAGGCAGAAATTCCTTGTATTTTGGAGCAAAATTGCAGAAATTCCCCTAATTGTGGGGCAAATAGGCAGAAATTCCCTATATTTTAGGGCAAAAATAAGAAATTTTCCTTATTGTGGGGAAAAACTCAGAAATTCCACTTATTTTGGAAAAAAATTCCAGAAATTTCCCTTACTTTGGGCCAAAATTGTAGAAATTTCACTTATTTTGGGGCAAAATTGGAGAAATTTCACATATTTTAGGGAAAAAAGGCAGAAATTTTCCTTATTTTCAGGCAAAAATGCAGAAATTCCTAATATTTAGTGGCAAAAATGCAGAAATTCCCCTTATTTTGAGGTAAAAAGTCTGAAATTCCCCTTATTTGTGGGCAAAAATGCAGAATTTTCCCATATTTTGGTGCAAAATTGCAGAAATTTCACTTAATTCAATGTATTAAGTCAGAAATTTTCTTTATTTTGGGCCAAAAATACAGAAATTCCCTGTGTTTTGTGGGAAAAAGACAGAAATTCCACTTATTTAGAGGCAAAAATCAGAAATTCCCCTTAATATGGAGCAAAAACGAAGAAATTTCCCTTTTTTATGGCAAAAAGTTATGCATTCTTCTTATTTTCGGGCAAAAAGGCAGAAATTCCCCATATTTTGGAGCAAAATTGCAGAAATTCCCCTAATTGTGAGGTAAAAAGGCAGAAATTGCCTATATGTTGGGGCAAAAAGAGAGAAATTCTCCTTATTTTAAGGCAAAACTCAGAAATTTCACTTATTTTGGGATAAAATTGCAGAAATTTCACTTATTTCAGGAAAAAAAGCAGAAATTTTCTTATTTTGGGGCAAAAAGACAGAAATTTCTTTTATTTTGGTACAAAATTGCATAAATTTTTCTTATTTTCGGGCAAAAAGGCAGAAATTTCCCTTATTTTGGGGCAAATATGCTGAAATTCCCCTTATTTTGTGGTAAAAAGGCAGAAATTCCTTTTATTTGGGGGCAAAAAGGCAAAAATTTCCCTTATTTTGGCGCAAAATTGCAGAAATTTCACTTATTTCAGGGTAATAAGTCAGAAATTTTCTTTATTTTGGGGAAAAAATACAGAAATTCCTTTTATTTTGGGGGAAAAAGACAGAAATCTACTTATTTAGAGGCAAAAAAGCAGAAATTCCCCATATTTTGGAGCAAAATTGCAGAAATTCTCCTAAATGTGGGCAAAAAGACAGAAATTCCCTATATGTTTGGGCAAAAAGACAGAAATTCTTCTTATTTTGGGGCAAAACTCAGAAATTCCACTTATTTTTGAGAAAATTTCAGTAATTTCACATATTTGGGGCAAAATTGCAGAAATTTCACTTATTTTGGGGCAAAATTGCAGAAATTTCACTTATTTCAGAAAAAAAATGCAGAAATTTTCTTATTTGGGGTCAAAAAGGCAGAAATTTCTATTAATTTGCTACAAAATTGCAGAAATTTTTTTTATTTTGGAACAAAAAGGCAGAAATTTCCCATATTTTGGGGCAAAAATGTAGACATTCCCCTTATTTTGAGGTAAAAAGGCTGAAATTCCCTTTTTTTGGGGGCAAAAAGAAAGAAATTTCACTTATTTTCGGGCAAAATTATAGAAATTTCACTTATTTCAGGGAAAAAAGGCAGAAATTTTCCTTATTTTTGGCAAAAAGGCAGAAATTTCTAATATTTTGTGGCAAAAATGCAGAAATTCTCCTTATTTTAAGGTAAAAATGCTGAAATTCCCCTTATTTGGGGGCAAAAAGGCAGAAATTTTTCTTATTTTGGGGCAAAATTGCAGAAATTTCACTTATGTCAGGGTAATAACTCAGAATTTTTCCTTATTTTGGGGCAAAAAAGACAGAAATTCCCTTTGTTTTAAAGGAAAAAGACAGAAATTCGACTTATTTAGAGGCAAAAAAGCAGAAATTCCCCTTATTTTGGAGCAATAATGAGGAAATTTCCCTTTTTTAAAGCAAAAATGTATGCATTCTTCTTATTTTTGGGCAAAAAGGCAGAAATTCCCCATATTTTGTAGCAAAATTGCAGAAATTCCCCTAATTGTGGGGCAAAAAGGAAGAAATTCCCTATATGTTGGGGCAAAAAGACAGAAATTCTCCTTATTTTGGGGCAAAACTAAGAAATTCCACTTATTTTGTGGTAAAATTCCAGAAATTTCCCTTATTTTGGGGCAAAATTGCAGAAATTTCACTTATTTTGGCGCATAATTGCAGAAATTTCACTCATTTAAAAAAAAGGCAAAAATTTTCTTTATTTTGGGGCAAAAACGCAGAAATTCTTAATATTTTGTGGCAAAAATGCAGAAATTCCTCTTATTTTGAGGTAAAAAGGCTGAAATTCCCCTTATTTTGGGTCAAAAAGGCAGAAATTTCCATTATTTTGGGGCAAAATTGCAGAAATTTCACTTATTTCAGGGTAATAAGTCAGAAATTTTCCTTATTTTGGAACAAAAAATACAGGAATTTTCTTCTTTTTGGGGGAAAAAGACAGAAATTCCACTTATTTAGAGGCAAAAAAGCAGAAATTTTCCTTATTTTGGAGCAAAAATGAATAAATTTCCATTTTTTATGGCAAAAAGGTATGCATTCTTCTTATTTTCGGGCAAAAAGGCAAAAATTTCCCTTATTTTGGAGCAAAATTGCAGAAATTCCCCTAATTGTAGGGCAAAAAGGCAGAAATTCTTTATATGTTAGGGCAAATAAAGAAATTCTCCTTATTTTGGGGCAAAACTCAGAAATTCCACTTATTTTGCGCCAAAATTCCAGAAATTTCCCTTATTTTGGGGCAAAGTTGCAGAAATTTCACTTATTTCAGGGAAAAAAGTCAGAAATTTTCTTATTTTGGGGCAAAAATGCAGAAACTCCTAATATTTTGTGGCAAAAATGCAGAAATTCTTCTTATTTTGAGGTAAAAAGGCTGAAATTCCCCTTCTTTGGGGGCAAAAAGGCAGAATTTTCCCTTAATTTGGGGCAAAATTGCAGAAATTCCTCTAATTGTAGGGCAAAAAGGCAGAAATTCCCTATATGTTAGGGCAAAAAGAAGAAATTCTCCTTATTTTGGAGCAAAACTCAGAAATTCCACTTATTTTGGGGCAAAATTGCAGAAATTTCACTTATTTTGGGGCAAAATTGCAGAAATTTCAATTATTTCAGGGAAAAAAAGGCAGAAATTTTTTCCTTTTTTGGGGCAAAAATGCAGAAATTCCTAGTATTTTGTGGCAAAAAGGCAGAAATTCCCTTTATTTTGAGGTAAAAAGGCTGAAATTCCCCTTATTTGGGGGCAAAAAGGCAGAATTTTCTCTTATTTTGGGGCAAAATTGCAGAAATTTCACTTATTTCAGGGTAATAAGTCAGAAATTTTCCTTATTTTGGGGCAAAAAAACAGAAATTCCCTTTGTTTTTGGGGAAAAAAACAGAAATTCCACTTATTTACAGGCAAAAAAGCAGAAATTCCCCTTAATATGGAGCAAAAATGAAGAAATTTCCCTTTTTTATGGCAAAAAGTTATGCACTCTTCCTATTTTCGGGCAAAAAGGCAATAATTCCCCGTATTTTGGAGCAAAATTGCAGAAATTCCCCTAATTGAAGGGCAAAAAGGCAGAAATTCCCTATATGTTAGGGCAAAAAGAAGAAATTCTCCTTATTTTGGGGCAAAACTCAGAAATTCCACTTATTTTGGGGCAAAATTCCAGAAATTTCCCTTATTTAGGGGCAAAATTGCAGAAATTTCACTTATTTCAGAGAAAAAAGGCAGAAATTTTCCTTATTTTGGGGCAAAAATGCAGAAATTCCTAATATTTTGTAGCAAAAATGCAGAAAATCCTTTTATTTTGAGGTAAAAAGGCTGAAATTCCCCTTATTTGGGGGCAAAAAGGCAGAATTTTGCCTTTTTTGGGGCAAAATTGCAGATATTTCACTTATTTCAGGGAAATAAGTCAGAAATTTTCCTGATTTGGGGGCAAAAAAGACAGAAATTCCCTTTGTTTTGGGGGAAAAAGATAGAAATTCCACTTATTTACAGGCAAAAAAGCAGAAATTCTCCTTAATATGGAGCAAAAATGAAGAAATTTTCCTTTTTTATGGCAAAAAGTTATGCATTCTTTTTATTTTCGGGCAAAAAGGCAGAAATTCCCTGTATTTTGGAGCAAAATTGCAGAAATTCCCCTAATTGTTGGGTAAAATGGCAGAAATTCCCTATATGTTGGGGCAAAAAGATAGAAATTCTCCTTATTTTAAGGCAAAACTCAGAATTTTCACTTATTTTGGAGCAAAATTGCAGAAATTTCACTTATTTCAGGAAAAAAAGCAGAAATTTTCTTATTTTGGGGCAAAAAGGCAGAAATTTCTTTTATTTTGGTACAAAATTGCAGAAATTTTTCTTATTTTGGGGCAAAAAGGCAGAAATTTTCCTTATTTTGGGGCAAATATGCAGAAATTCCCCTTATTTTGAGGTAAAGAGGCTGAAATTCCCCTTATTTGTGGGCAAAAGGGCAAAATTTCTGTTATTTTGGTTCTAAATTGCAGAAATTTCACTTATTTCATGGTAACAAGCTAGAAATTTTCCTTATTTTGGGGAAAAAATTCAGAAATTTCCTTTGTTTTGTGGGAAAAAGACAGAAATTCCACTTATTTAGAGGCAAAAATGCAGAAATTCTCCTTATTTTGGAGCAAAATTGCAGAAATTCCTCTAATTGTGGGGAAAAAAGGCAGAAATTCCCTATATGTTGGGGCAAAAAGACAGAAATTCTCCTTATTTTTGGGCAAAACTCAGAAATTCCACTTATATTTGGGGAAAATTTCAGAAATTTCACATATTTTGGGGCAAAATTGCAGAAATTTCACTTATTTCAGGGTAATAAGTCAGAAATTTTCCTTATTTTGGGGCAAAAAAGACAGAAATTCCCTTTGTTTTGGGGGAAAAAGACAGAAATTCCACATATTTAGAGGTAAAAAAGCAGAAATGACCCTTATTTTGGAGCAATAATGAAGAAATTTCCCTTTTTTATGGCAAAAAGTTATGCATTCTTCTTATTTTCAGGCAAAAATGCAGATATTCCCTGTATTTTGGAACAAAATTGAAGAAATTCCCCTAATTGTGGGGCAAAAAGGCATAAATCCCTTTATGTTGGGGCAAAAAGACAGAAATTCTCCTTATTTTGGGGCAAAACTCAGCAATTCCACTTATTTTGGGGCAAAATTCAAGAAATTTCCCTTATTTTGGGGCAAAATTGCAGAAATTTCACTTATTTTGGGGCAAAATTGCAGAAATTTCACTTATTTCAGGGAAAAAAGGCAAAAATTTTACTTATTTTGTGGCAAAAACGCAGAAATTCCTAATATTTTGTGGCAAAAATGCAGAAATTCCCCTTATTTTGAGGTAAAAAGTCTGAAATTCCCCTTATTTTGGGGCAAAAAGTCAGAAATTTCCATTATTTTGGGGCAAAATTGCAGAAATTTCACTTATTTCAGAATAATAAGTGAAAAATTTTCCTTATTTTGGGGCAAAAAAGACTGGAATTCCCTTTGTTTTGGGGGAAAAAGACAGAAATTCCACTTATTTAGAGGCAAAAAAAGAGATATTTACCTTATTTTTGAGCAAAAATGAAGAAATTTCCCTTTTTTATGGCAAAACAGGTATGCATTCTTCTTATTTTCAGGCAAAAAGGCAGAAATTCCCCATATTTTGGAGCAAAATTGCAAAAATTCCCCTAATTGTAGGGCAAAAATGCAGAAATTCCCTATATGTTAGAACAAAAAGAAGAAATTCTCCTTATTTTTGGGCAAAACTAAGAAATTCCACTTATTTTGTGTCAAAATTCCAGAAATTTCCCTTATTTTGGGCAAAATTGCAGAAATTTCACTTATTTTGGGGCAAAATTGCAGAAATTTCACTTATTTCAGGGAAAAAGGCAGAAATTTTCCTTATTTTGGGGCAAAAAGGGAGACATTTCTAATATTTTGTGGCAAAAATGCAGAAATTCCTTTTATTTTGAGGTAAAAAGGCTGAAATTCCCCTTATTTGGGGGCGAAAAGGCAGAATTTTCCCTTATTTTGTGGCAAAATTGCAGAAATTTCACTTATTTCAGGGTAATAAGTCAGAAATTTTCCTTATTTTGGGGTAAAAAGACAGAAATTCCCTTTGTTTTGGGGGAAAAAGACAGAAATTCCACTTATTTAGAAGCAAAAAAGAAAAAATTTCCCTTATTTTGGAGCAAAATTGCAGAAATTCTTCTAATTGTGGGGCATAAAGGCAGAAATTCCCTATATGTTGGGGCAAAAAGACAGAAATTCTCCTTATTTTGGGGCAAAACTCAGAAATTCCACTTATTTTGGGGCAAAATTGCAGAAATTTTTCTTATTTCAGAAAAAAAGCAGAAATTTTCTTATTTTGGGGCAAAAAGGCAGAAATTTCTTTTATTTTGGTACAAAATTGCAGAAATTTTTCTTATTTTGGGGCAAAAAGGCAGAAATTTCCCTTATTTTGGGCAAAAATTCAGAAATTCCCCTTATTTTGAGGTAAAAAGGCTGAATTTCCCATTATTTGGGGGCAAAAAGGCAGAAATTTCTCTTATTTTGGGGCAACATTGCAGAATTTTCACTTATTTCAGGGAAATAAGTCAGAAATTTTCCTTATTTTGGGGCAAAAATGAAGAAATTCCCTTTGTTTTGGGGGAAAAAGACAGAAATTCCACTTATTTAGAGGCAAAAGCAGAAATTCCCCTTATTTTGGAGCAAAATTTCAGAAATTCCCCTAATTGTGGGGCAAAAAGGGAGAAATTCCCTATATGTTGAAGCAAAAAGATAGAAATTCTCCTTATTTTGGGGCAAAACTCAGAAATTCCACTTATTTTGGGGCAAAATTCCAGAAATTTCACTTATTTTGGGGCAAAATTGCAGAAATTTCACATATTTAGGGGCATAATTGCAGAAATTTCACTTATTTCAGAAAAAAAGCAGAAATTTTCTTATTTGGGGGCAAAAAGGCAGAAATTTCTATTATTTTGGTACAAAATTGCAGAAATTTTTCTTATTTTTGGGCAAAAAGGCAGAAATTTCCCATATTTTGTGGCAAAAATACAGAAATTCTTCTTATTTTGAGGTAAAAAGGCTGATATTCCTTTTATTTGGGGGCTATAAGGCAGAAATTTCCCTTATTTTGGGGCAAAATTGCAGAAATTTCACTTATTTCTGGGTAATAAGTCAGAAATTTTCCTTATTTTGTGGCAAAAACGACAGGAATTCCCTTTTTTGGGGGAAAAAGGCAGAAATTCCACTTGTTTAGAGGTAAAATAGCAGAAATTCCCCTTATTTTGGAGCAAAAATGAAGAAATTACCCTTTTTATGGCAAAAAGGTATGCATTCTTCTTATTTTCGGGCAAAAATGCAGAAATTCCCTATATTTTGGAGCAAAATTGAAGAAATTCGTCTAATTGTAGGGCAAAAAGGCAGAAATTCCCTATATGTTAGGGCAAAACGAAGAAATTCTCTTTATTTTTGGGCAAAACTAAGAAATTCCACTTATTTTGGGGCAAAATTCCAGAAATTTCCCTTATTTTGGGGCAAAATTGCAGAAACTTCACTTATTTTGGGGCAAATTTGCAGAAATTTCACTTATTTGAGGGAAAAAAGGCAGAAATTTTTCTTATTTTGGGACAAAAAGGCAGAAATTCCTAATATTTTGTGGCAAAAATGCAGAAATTCCCCTTATTTTGAGGTAAAAAGATTGAAATTCCTCTTATTTGGGGGCAAAAAGGCAGAATTTTCCCTTATTTTGGGGCAAAATTGCAGACATTTCACATATTTCAGGGTAATAAATCAGAAATTTTCTTTATTTTGAGGAAAAAAAGACAGAAATTCCCTTTGTTTTGGGGGAAAAAGACAGAAATTCCACTTATTTATAGGCAAAAAAGCAGAAATTCCCCTTATTTTGGAACAAAATTGCAGAAATTCCCCTAATTGTGGAACAAAAAGGCAGAAATTCCCTTTATGTTGGGGCAAAAAGACAGAAATTCTTCTTATTTTGGGGCAAAACTCAGAAATTGCACTTACTTTGGGGCAAAATTCCAGAAATTTCCTTTATTTTGGGGCAAAATTGCAGAAATTTAACTTATTTTGGGGCAAAATTGCAGAAATTTCACTTATTTCAGGGAAAAAAGGCAGAAATTTTCCTTATTTTTGTGCAAAAACGCAGAAATTCCTAATATTTTTTGGCCAAAATGCAGAAATTCCCCTTATTTTGTGGTAAAAAGGCTGAAATTCCCCTTATTTGGGGGCAAAAATGCAGAATTTTCTTTATTTTGGGGCAAAATTGCAGAAATTTCACTTATTTCAGGGTAATAAGTCAGAAATTTTCCTTATTTTTGGGCAAAAAAGACAAAAATTCCCTTTGTTTCTGGAGAAAAAGACAGAAATTCCACTTATTTAGAGGCAAAAAAGCAGAAATTCCCCTTAATATGGAGCAAAAATGAAGATATTTCCCTTTTTTATGGAAAAAGTTATGCATTCTTCTTATTTTCGGGCAAAAAGGCAGAAATTCCCCGTATTTTGGAGCAAAATTGCAGAAATTCCTTTAATTGTGGGGTAAAAAAGAAGAAATTCCCTATATGTTGGGGCAAAAAGACAGAAATTCTCCTTGTTTTAAGGCAAAACTCAGAAATTTCACTTATTTTGGGTCAAAATTGCAGAAATTTCACTTATTTCAGGAAAAAAAGCAGAAATTTTCTTATTTAGGGGCAAAAACACAGAAATTTCTGTTATTTTGGTACAAAATTGCAGATTTTTTTTTATTTTGGGGCAAAAAGCAGAAATTTCCCTTATTTTGGGGCAATATTGCAGAAATTTCACTTATTTAAGGGTAATAAGTCAGAAATTTTCCTTATTTTGGGGAAAAAATACAGAAATTCCCTTTGTTTTGGGGGAAAAAAAAGAAATTCCACTTATTTAGAGGCAAAAAACAGAAATTCCCTTTATTTTGTAGCATAAATGAAGAAATTTCCCTTTTTATGGTAAAAAGGTATGCATTCTTCTTATTTTCGGGCAAAATGCAGAACGTCCCCGTATTTTGGAGCAAAATTGCAGAAATTCCCCTAACAGTGGGGCAAAAAGGCAGAAATTCCGTATATGTTAGGGCAAAAAGACGAAATTCTCCTTATTTTGGGGCAAAACTCA